>NW_026522030.1:21217500-21826250 GCF_021234435.1 Artibeus jamaicensis
TTCCAGGCCGTGACTGAGCCAGACGCCACCACCTGAAGACAACACTGAAGAGTTACAGAGATTTTACTTGAACAAGGTGACAGCCCAAAAGCCTCAACATGATTTCAAGCTTAGAGACTGAGCCTGCCCTACTCCCAGACACATTACACTGGTCTACACACACACACTAGGCCTTTTCAACAATCAGTCATTTCTGCCCCCTTGCCGATAGCAGAATGCGCTCTCCCCACCAAAAACTCCACACCCCAACCCTGTGAAATGTTACCTTACATTAGAAAGGGACCTTGTGATGAGGCCAAGGGTTTTGAGACAGGAGATTACCCTAGGTTATCTGGATCGGCCAGTGTAACCACAATGGTCTTTATCAGAGGGGACATGTCAAATGCAATTGCAAGAGGTGTGACAATGAACGCAAGAGGTTGGAGTGATGCAAGGCAGGGGCCGAAAGCCAAGGGATGCTTGGCTTCTAGAAGCTGGAAAAGGCAAGGAAACATTCTCCCCTCAGTGTCCATCCAGAAGGAGCCAGCCCCAGATGACACCTTGACTTTAGCCCATATGATTCATTTTGGACTTCTGACCTCCAGAAATCTAAGAGAATAAATTTACATTACTATCAAGTTTGCGATAAATTTGCATCAGTAGGAAATAATAAATACACCACCCTGACTTGGGGAACAAAGGTCCCTTCCACATCTTTTATTAGAAACATTTATTTTTATTTTTTATTTTTTTAAATATTTGAGGAAATTTAAACAGTTCCTCAATTTATTTATTTATTTTTTAAGATTTTATTTATTTATCTTTAGAGGGGAAGGGAAGGAGAGAGGGAGAGAAACATCAATGTATGGTTGCCTTTCATGCATCCCCTGCTGGGAATTGGCCTGCAGGGAACTGGTCTGCAACCCAGGCATGTGCCCTGACTGGGAATCGAACCGCGATTGTCTGGTTCGCAGGCCTGTGCTCAATCCACTGAGCTACACCAGCCAGGGCTAGAAACATTTATTTTTTTAAAAAAAATATTTGGTGATTAAAAAGGGCATGGTGTAATAATCAGGCTAGAACAAAGTCTCCAGCCCTCCACCCCCAAGATTCCTCTGGCTGGCTCCTCACTGCACATTCTCCAAGTTCCAGGCTTCTAGGCACCAGTCTCAGCAGTCTCAGCAGTCTCTGCTGGGTGGTAGCTAACAGGCCCTTTGGTTCCCCTTAAATATCTGCATGACAAGGATGCCTAATCAGAAAACACCCAGGGTGAGCCCATTTGCATGTGAGTGGCATGAAGCTGCTCTGGACTCCATGCAGGAAGTGGGGGCTGTGCCTGAGGGAGGGGTTTGTATAATACATACCTTTGCTGCCTTCTCATTTGCACAAGGAAGGCAATACTGGTAACAGCAAAGAGAATGCCAAAAACTGGGGCCAGGATGTCACCTGTAGGGCGAGGACAGGCTGCCTCAGAGAGTGAAGAGGGGGCAGTAGGGCTCCTATTCTGTATGTCTCCCCACGGCCCTGGGTGCTCTAGCACATCTAGAAGACACCAGCAAAGGGATGGAGACAGACACCCAAGAAGGGGTAAGACAGCCGCCTTTTTTCCTCCCAAAAAATGAGGTAAAAGAGGTTGTTTGGGAAGGAGGATGCTAGGAGATTTCTGGAGGTTCATTCTGACCAACTCTTGCCCTGGGAACAGTAAGGCGACGCCCCACCTTGATTGGACACTATCCTCATAGGGCTGGAGGCCTGGCTCTGCAGAAAAGGAGAGGCAGTAGACGTGGTCCCACCTAGCCCCTGGGGCTGAGCTGTGCCTAGCGTTGTCCCCACCACCAGGAGCCAGGGAAGGGACACTGACTCACCAGCAGCGAGGCAGGAATTCAGGGGGACTGCAAAGAAAAAGGAGACATTAGAGCCAGGGCTGTGACCACCAGTGACACAAAAATTAGGACACGTGGGAAAATGAGGGACTCGTGGATGGGGGACATGGGACATAGGATACCAGACAAAGCTGCACCTGGCTCAACAGTTTGCTGCACTTCAGCAGGGAAGGAGGCCTCAATCATTCGCCCATTCAATGGCTGCGTGGCTCGGAAGTTGAGCTGTAGCCGCAAGTCCTCAGGTCCCCACAGGGAGGCAGAGAGGGTGTGGAGCTAGGGAGGTCATTAGACAGTGGAAGCAGGGCTCATGACCAGGAAACAAAAGGATCACAGGTCTTCTCACAGCCCCTACCTTAGGTCTCCACCTTCCCTGTCCCTCTCTTCCCCGCCCCCCCCCACAGCCCTTTCTTTATGCCTCCTCTTTCTCACCTTGTTCTATGCCCCTTTCTCCCACCCCTCCCCCCCACAAGTTCCAGCCCCACCTGCTTAGCACTCAGCTTCACTGTCTGGTTGAACACAGTCCAGATGACCCCTTGGGCACAGGGGGGTGTGGTCAGAGACCCCTCATATCGGAAGTAGCGACTGAGGTCGGAAGGCAGCAGTGCGGATACATCCAGTCCTGGGACCCAAGTCTCTGAGTCTGCAGAAAGGATCCGTGCTAGACTCTCCTCTAGGTATCTCCCTCCCAGGCTCTGGGGTGCAGGGATACAGTTGCGTATCCCAGAAGCTGAGTGGGCTCACTTCCCTGAGACCATTTCTTCACTAAATGTATCACTTCCCACAACTTACCACAAGGCAACATAGAAGAAAGTAAAAGGCTTTGGAATCTCAAAGAGAGAGAACTGGTCCTTAGCTCCTCCCTCTGAGCCTTCACTCTTACTTTGCACACTATGATAACATGCCGGATCACAAATATAAGTTCAGAGTAAATAAAAAAAGAAAATGAGCCCTGGCTGACGTAGCTCAGTGGATTGAACGCGGGCCTGTGAACCAGAGTATCGCGGTTCGATTCCCAGTCAGGGCACATGCCTGGGTTGCAGGCCAGTTCCCAGCAGGGGATGCATGAGAGGCAACCACACATTGATATTTCTCTCCCACTCTTTCTCCTTCCCTTCCCCTCTCTCAAAAAATAAATAAATAAAATTAAAAAAAAAAGAAAATGAGCTGAGTCCTGGTTGGTGTGGCTCAGTGGAGTGAGCACCAGCCTTTGAACCAAAGGGCCACCAGTCTGATTCCGGGTCAGGGTACATGCCTGGGTTGCAGACCAGGTCCCCAGGAGGAGGTGCATGAGAGAGGCAACCACACATCGATGTCTCTCTCCCTCTCTAAAAAAATTTAAATAAATAAATAAATAAATAAATAACAAAAGGTCCAGTAGGGTGAGATTTAAAATGACCCAGAGTGGAGACTTCTGGTCAAGATGGAGGCATAGATAGACACACTATGCCTCCTCACACAACCAAAATAAGGACAACAAACATTTAGAAACAAAAAAGCAACAAGTACTGATAGAAAGTTGAATTGTGGAAGTCTGACAACCAAGGAGTTAAAGTAGATACATTCATCCAGATGGGTAGGAGGGGTTCAGTGGGGTGCAGTTAGGCGGCCAGTGGAGAGGGGTCACAGCAAAAAAAGTGGTGGCTGGTGGACGCTGGGCACTTAAGACAGCAGTGGGCGGACGCATCGAGGCCTGGGATTGTGGAGGGGCACGGCCCACAAGGCGGCTGGTAGACCAGGCGGTCCCACATTTGAACGCAGATAAACCAGGCAAAACTGGGGAGCAAGACAGACCGTGCAACCCAGGGCTCCAGCGAGGGAAAATAAAGCCTCAAAACACTGATTGAAAACACCTGTGGGGGTTGAGGTGCAGGGAGAGACTCCCAGCCTCACAGGAGAATTCGTTGGAGAGAACCACGGGGCCCTAGAATGCACACAAGCCCACCTACCTGAGAACCAGCACCAGAAGGGCCCAGTTTGCTTGGAGGAAGCAGGGAAGTTACTGAAATCTGGCAGAGAGCGGAGCAAGCGCCATTGTTCCCTCTCGAACCCCTGCCTCACTTACAGCGTCACAACCCAGCTATGTGGGTTGCCCCACCCTAGTGAGCACCTAAGTCTCCACCCCTCATACATAACAGGTGCGTCAAGACAAAAAAAAAAAAAATGGCACAAATGAAAGAACAGACCAAAGCTCCAGAAAAAATACAACTAAGTGACCAAGAGATAGCCAACCTATCAGATACACAGTTCAAAGCACTGGTGATCAGGATGCTCACAGAATTGGTTGAATTTGGTCACAAATTAGATGAAAAAAATGAAGGCTACACTAAGTAAAATGAAGAAAAATGCACAGGAAACCAATAGTGATGGGAAGGAAACTGGGACTCAAATCAATAGGGTGAACCAGAAGGAAGAAAGAAACAACCGAACAGAAAAGAATGAAGAAACAAGAATTAAAAAAAAGAGGAGAGGCTTATGAACCTCCACAACATCTTTAAACGTTCCACATCCAAATTATAAGGGTACAAGAAGGGGAAGAGGAAGAGCAACAAGTGGAAAAGTTATTTGAACAAATAATAAAGGAGAACTTCCCCAATCTGCCAAAGGAAATAGACTTCCAGGAAATCCAGGAGGCTCAGAGAGTCCCAAAGAAGTTGCACCCAAGGAAGAACACACCAAGGCACATCGTAATTACATTAGCCAAAATTAAAGACAAGAAGAGACTCTTAAGAGCAGCAAGAGATAAGGAGACAGTTACCTACAAAGGAGTTCCCATCAGACTGTCAGCTGATTTCTTAAAAGAAACTTTGCTGGCAAGAAGGGGCTGAAAAGTAGTATTCCAAGTCATGAAAGACAAGGACCTACATCCAAGATTGTTCTATCCAGCAAAGCTTTCATTTAGAATGGGAGGGCAGATAAAGTGCTTCTCAGATAAGGTCGAGTTAAAGGAGTTCATCATCACCCAGCCCTTATTATATGAAATATTAAAGGGACTTATCTAAGGAAAAAAAGATAAAAAACATGTATAGTAAAATGACAGCAAACTCACAATTATTAACAACCACACCTAAAACAAAAACAAAAACAAAAACAAACTAAGCAAACAACTAGAACAGGAACAGAAACACAGAAATGGAGATCACCTGGAGGGTAAGCAACAGGGGAGTGGGAGGAAGAGAGAGGGGGAAAAGGTACAGAGAATACATAGCATAGATGGTAGGTAGAAAATAGACAGGGGGGAGGGCAAGAATAGTATGGGAAATGTAGAAGCTAAAGAACTTATGACACATGGACAGGAACTAAAGGGGGGAATGTGGGTAGGAGGGGGTGTGCAGGGCAGAGGGAAGTGAAGGGGGGAAATGGGACAACTGTAATGGCATAATCAATAAAATATATTAAATAAAAATAAGAAAATAAAATGACCCAGAGTGACTGAGAAGGAAAAGATTTGGAAAATAAATACTTACACATTTAAACATTTGATGCTTATGAAGAACAGACAGTTCTCAGAGAAACTTTAGCTCTCCAGACTCAACCCCTAAGTTCCAAACACTATTTCTTTTGGTCTTACTTGGTTTTTGTCTTATTTTATTTTTTGTTTGGATTTTGGTTTTAAACCACACAACCTGTGGGCAGAAGTTTGCCTTTGCCTATTTGCCTCTGTTCAGCTTTCTAGTTATTATCAAGATCAGAGCTGCCCGGGTCTCACATCAACCGTCTCCCTGTGTGGGAGGGACCGCACCTTCATACCTTCCTCCGCAATTTCTTCCAAATGTGACAGCAACTGCTCGTAGGCGCTGTTTTCCTCTGGGCCTTCCTAGGAGATGACAGGTAATATGTGTATCTAGGGCTATGTCTAGAGGCCTGAAGGTGAGGTGGGGTTCCCACAGACCTCCCTCATTTCTCAGCTCTGAGAATACTGGGGGAACATGCAATCGTATGTATTATTATGCAAAGTCCATTTACTCTTACTCTGTAAACTAACCTAACAAGCTCACAGGCTCGTTTTCACTGGCAAATTGGTGGAGGCACAAGGCAAGCCACTAGAATACAAGGCCCTCAGGGCCTCGGCCCCACTCCAGAAAGCCGTAATGACCCTTGTATTCATGTTACCTCTGCATCCACCTTAATAATCCATGTGTTTGCCTTTGGGATCAAGGACATGTTGTTTCTGAGGCACTTCTCTGAACTTTGTGCTTTGAGGCTGGTGTTATGGAGTCAGGGCCAGAGCGAGCCCAGCAGGTGTCCCATCACTCCTCCATTCACTGGCTTCCTTTAATCAGCCTGTGTAGCCTTCCTTGATCATTGCAGGTCCAAAGAGGACTCTAAGTGTTTCTCTGGACTTTACTACATTTATTACATTCACAATGTTATTGTTTGTTATAGGAGCATGAGAGAAATTCCTCTTCCTTGTACCCCCTTTATCACACCTGTCATTCTCTGAGTGGGCTATATTCTGCATCTTTGCACATACCATTTCTCTACGCGAAACATCTCCTTTTCTTTCCCACTGGTGAAGTCTTCAAATTTCTCCTCCTCTGAGAAGACTTCCCTGACCACCTCTTTTCCTCTGTCCTTTATATGCGCCTGCCCTATCAGCCTCCTTCACAGGCTGTGGGCTCATTAGAGACAAGGAGCCACAGTTTCTGAATCCTCTTTGAGGCCCAGTGCCTCCCTCATAGTGGGCGTTGAATGAATTAACTAATGATTGACTGGGGATCAGCAGGTGCCAGGGTGAGTGTGCTGGGACAGGCCTCTGGGGACAGTATCCACTGAGCGTGGGAGTAGGGGGAAGCCGGGAGTGGGAGATGTCCAGGGCCGGTACCTGCAGAAAGGCGGCCAAGACGGCCAGGCCTCCTGGATGCCCCAAGGCCTCGTCCACGTTGGCAAATGCAGTGCTGAGGTGAACCACGTGGATCTGGAGAGAACAGGCGGAAAGGAATGAGCAAGATCCCCTCCCCCTGAGCCCCCTTCGTCCCTCTGCGGACAGCTGCGCGCTCACCTCGGCAGGGAAATGGTGGCCGCCAACCGTGTGTTCCGAGCCTGGGCGATCCGCAGACCCCCAGTGCAGATGCAACTGTAAGGCCCGGTACTCCCGCCCGGGACCCAGCGCCATCAGCAGCCCGGGAGGCAGAGTCAGACGCACTGCGGGGGGCGGGGAGGGGGTGGTGGTGGTGGTGGCGGCGGCGTGAGCCAGGGAGGCGGACCCCGCCCCACCCCGCCCCACCCCGCCCCTGTGAGCCAAACTAACCCCCAAACAACGCCGGGGCTGTCCCGTCCGGCTTCCCAAGGCCCTTTATCTCCGGAGAGCCTCCGCCCCTTCCCTGATGCTCCGCCCTGAGGCCGCCTCACCTGTGTGGCCGTTGTTGCAGAGGCGCAGGTTTGGAAGTGGCGGGAGCTCAAAGCCAAGGAGTTCTAGGGGTCGCAGGGCCGGGCAAAATGCCGCGAGCTCCGGGCGGATGTCTACGGGGGACTGGAAGCGGCCTGCGCAGGCCGGGGACCCCTGGGGCCAGGGCGGGCCGCCTGTGGTGTGACAGCATGCATAGGAAGGTGATAAGATCCGGAACTTTAAGGGATGCAGGATAGAAAAGGTGAAGAGGTGGAGTCTGAGGGCACTGAGCGGGAAATAAAACCAGGGAAGTGCAGAGATGAGTAGCCGGCCATGTTGGGGACTGGCAGACGTGGATAGGGTGGGCGGGATGCCTAGGGTTCAGGGATGGTTGGGGACAGACGGGCAGAGCTGGTGCCCAGATTGGATGGTTGTCTCACCTCCATAGCGCCAATGACTGTGGCCATCCCCTGCACAAATGAGAAGGATTAGGATCTGGTCTTTGAGCCCAGGCCCTCCCTGGTGGTCAGAATGAGGTGGGCGCTCCCCTCACTGTCAGGGCTTCACAAACTCTAATGCCTCAGGGGGCTTCACAGGTAGCAGAAACGCCTAAGGCTGGCCAGGTGTACCGCACAACAGAATGCAGCCAAACACACCACCACAGCGTGCTGGGCCACGCAGAGACCCCACTGACTACGGAGACAGCGGTTTGCAACCACTGTGTCAGTAAAAGGGGTGGCAGCCTCACTTTCCTTCCTCCCTTACCTGCCCCTCCTCTCCGCCCATCCCTCTTCCCTTTCTGGTTTCCAAACTCGTCCCCCAGAGTTCCTGGTTTGGAAGTCAAGACACCAGGGCCCCCTACTGGCTGTTTCCTCCTTCCTGGGTCTGTTTCCTCACCTGGAAACTGAAGAAGCAGCAAACTCCTCTTCAGCCCAGCAGGTGAGCCCCTCCTGCTCCCCCTCCGGCACCCCATTTTTCCTCTTCTCTTCCTTCATACTCTTACTTCTACCCATGTTTTTGCTCCACATTCCTAATCTCTTTCTCCTCTCCAACCTTCCTCTTTCTTCCCCACCCCCTCCGGCTCACCTCTCTCCGTCTGTGCCCCATTTGTGTGGCCCCATCCATCCCCTTCTAGCTCTGAAGGGGGGGAAGGATCTAGTAGCATGAGAGCCCCTATGGGTGGGAAAGGCTGCTGTCAGAGTACAGTCTCCTTTCCCTCCCTGAATATTCCCTGCCTGGGCTGCGGATTGAGTGAAAGGAGACACAAACCTCCTGGAGCCTAGATTTGGAGGGCTGATGACCACTTACCTTTTTTGTTCCTTTTGGCATTGTTCCGGGGCACGTGAGTGTTGCCGGGAGCCTCAGTGGTGGGTAGATCCTCTATCTTCAGAGAGTCCTCTTCCTCTGTTTCTGTCTTCATTCCAGGTGGGTCCTCCTCTCCAGTGGGAGCCTCTTCACTGGACAGGTCTTCCTTGCCCAGTGGATCATCTTCTGCAGATGAATCTCCTCCCACGGAGGGAGTCTCCTGCATCCGAGATAGGCTCTGGGGATGGGCAGGTACCAAGAGCAGCAGTAACAGCAGCAGTTGCACACTGGGACCTGAAGCAGGGGCTGAGGTCAACAGAGGGAGCCAGGGGCTGGGGCACAGGAGAGCCATGTGGCTGACTGTACAGTGTCCCAGACACGGTGTGTACGGGCTGTACGTGCATTGGAAACAGGAGCTGGGTGGGGGAGGAGCAATCCTGGAGGGGAACGGGCTGACTCACAAAGTGCTTTTTTGCAGAGATGGAGCCAAAGTCCCTCGGGTCTCTCTGGCCCTTTGCCACCTCTCCGATACCAGGGTGGCGTGGGGGCAGGTTTGTGCACAGGCACAAGGTTATCGGGGTCATGGGCTCAGCCTGGAACCCGAAGCACCACCTGGCACTGCACAGGTTTTCCCTGGCACCCGCCGGCTGCCTGCCAGCCAGTCTCAACTAACCCTGGCCTGCTTCCCAGCCCCAGGCAGGAAAGGGGAAAGACAGGGAGCTGAGGCCCCCATATCCTCTGGCTGAGAGGAGACCAGCCCATGTGTTGCACCCTGTGCCCAGTCAGGGGGCAGGTGAAGGGGCAGGGCAAGCTTCCACAGGAGTTTGGAGAGAGAGCTGGGTGGGTAGGTGGGAGGTGAATTTGAGTATGAATAGAAAACTGAGTATATGTATGTGAGGGGCTCTGATGGGTTTAAAGTAAATTAATTTTTCATCATATTACATGTCTGTTCAAAAACCTTTGCTGACTCCCCACTACCCACCAGAGTGTCTTTCATCTGCCCATCTTCTCCCTCTAGTTGGCTTCCATGTCCCTTCAAAATCTTGCCCAAGAGACCTTCCCATCTTATCTCTTCCTACTGCCCCTTATACTCCAGGCAGATTAAACCATTCCTTTTCCCCAAAACCTCTGACCATCTTCGTTCATCTAGTTCTCACTGCTGGGAATGCTGTTCACTCTAGTAGGCAATGAATATCTATTTGGCCTCCACCATACATCAGGCACCAGGCCAGGGTACAGCTGCTGTCCTGAGGAGCTCGCGGTCTGGGGAGCAAGGGCAAACACTACCATAAGATTTCAGAGAGATAGATGAACTCTGCCTCAGAGAGTAACACAGACATGGGCCAATTTGACCTGGGCTGTGAAGAAGTAGCAGTTCAACTTGGTGAAAAGATGGGCGGAATGGTACTCTGGGCAAAGGGGAGGCATCAAATATTTTGAGCAGGAGAATGACAGAGTCCAATTCCCACATTAGTTCATCTTGAGGGCTGGTGTGGAGCATGGATTGGAGGGGGATTGAGGGGGCCCTAAGGACAGGCTTGGGTTCCCAGTCTCTGCCTAGTCAGTTAATGAACACTTATTGAACCTCCTCCGATCCTCCAGGTACAGTTCTGAGCCCTTGGGGTACGTCACTGGACTGGAGAACACCACACATTGTAGTAAGAAAGGCCCCTATTGCTTTGACAAGTGAGGACAGAGTAAGGCCATCTCAGGAGGTTGGCATCCAAAACTAACATTCAGTAGGTACACATCTGTATGGTAGTATGTGTTAATTAAACATATGGAAATATTTTGCCTTGATCAGGCAGCTCAGTTGGTTAGAGCATCGTCCCCACACACCAAGGTCATTGCAGGTCTGATCCCCAGTCAGGGCACATAAAAGAATCAACCACTGAATTCATAACTGTTATGAATTCAATATATCTTTCTTTCTCTCTCTCCCTGCCCCCTCCCTCTCTCTCTAAAGATCAATAAATAAAAAATTTGAAATCTATATGAGGCCTATCCAGAAAGTATCCAGCCATGTACTATGAAAAATTAAGACATTTATTGAAAAAGATACAAGAAACATTGTACATAGGACAATAGCACCTCAGTTCCTTCTAAGTAGGCACCTTGGGACCTCACATAATTCTCCCAATTGCCATCAGCTCCCCAGCATATTTTCTTAAATCTCATCAACATTCTGAAATCTCTTCCTTTTCAAAGGTGATTTTAGTTTTGGAAAAAGAAGTCACAGGGCACCAAATCTGGGCTGTAGCGGGGCTGAGTTACCTGGGTGATTTGATGTTTTACCAAAAACTCTGAACAAGATGTGATGCATGAGTGGGCACATTGTCGTGATGAAGCTGCCAGTCACCAGTTGCCCATAACTGCGGCCTTCTGAATCATCCAAATAGTTTCCGCAGAGGAATGTTCAATCTTACCGCAAAATTTGATGTAGATTGGTTGCTCTACTCACTCAGTCATTTTGAATGTGGTAGCCACACAGTACCACCCCCACTGACTAGTACAGTGAAGTTGGCATTGTTCACACATGCACATTCCAGTCCATTCTCCTTGGCTGCCAGGTTACATGGATGCTGTGCAAACATTTCTCAAACATTTCTCATTATATTAACAATGGTTGGACTTTTTTTTTTTAAAGATTTTATTTATTTATCTTTAGAGGGGAAGGGAAGGAGAGAGGGAAAGAAACATCAATGTATGGTTGCCTTTCATGCATCCCCTGCTGGCAATTGGCTTGCAGGGAACTGGTCTGCAACCCAGGCATGTGCCCTGACTGGGAATCGAACCGCGATTGTCTGGTTCACAGGCCCGTGCTCAATCCACTGAGCTACACCAGCCAGGGCTGGTTGGACTTTTTTGTATAGACTTTGCATATTGAAATATTTTTAATTCTGTTGGTAACTAGCTCCTCATTCCAGGGTGCTCCTGCTCCCCCGGCTCCTCCCTGAGGACTCGCCCCACCTCCTCCTGATCTCTTATCCGAAGAGGTGAAGAGGCACAGCAGGGGCCCCAGAACTGCACTTGAACGCCTCAGCCAGCTTTCACTCTGATGGATCAGTGCTTTGTGTACCCGCTGCCATTTTAAATAGTTTTACTACCTCCCCTGTCTAAATCTTTCTATTATTCAAGACTCAGCTCAAACGCCACTTCATCCAGGAAGTCTTTCTTGACTAACTCTGCACCATAGGAATAGATTGCTGGTGTGTCAGCTACCACAGTGCTTTGCCTGCCCTTACCAGTAACCTTGCCTACCATCTAACTCATATTAGGATGATTTATGACATTTTATTTGTTCTAACAGCCTTGAGCTCCATAAGGGCAGGGTCCAGGATTTGACTGATTGAGCCATTCTTTTATTCAACAGCCATTACTGAACATTTTATCTCTGCAGATCACCTTGCCTGGACTTGAGAAAAACCAAATTGACTAAGCTAACTTCCTTGCTCTCAGGGAACTCTTTGTTGATGACCTGTGCATGTTGAACCACAACTGTTCCGGGAGCATGACATCACATTTTTATTGCACCCCAAAATACCTGCCTTGTCAGTGACTACCATACTGTATACCAAAACTTATATGGCTGAACAACGGCTGTCCTTGAAACAGTCATCTAGAAGGTCATTAGCCTAACCATCTAGGTTGCCATTTCTGGAGCCAAATTAAGAGCCATCCGTCCATGGCAATCTGACTCAGTGTGTACTCTGGGTAGCCAGCTCATTGACTTGGTCCAGTGTATTGTCAGCATATTGGTTGGATCCTGACACATGGAAAGTCCATGGTAATATCTAAATTGGATGGACCTGGACACGATGGAACATGGTAACAAGTAATCTAGTTGAGGTAGAAGGGGTTATGGGAAGTGCAGGAGGCAGAAGCACCATGCTAACTGGAGCCTGGGTCCTTATGTCTGTACATCTTCCTCCAACACCAATCCCAGCTTTGTGTCATTTTCCCTCTTTTCAAATATTCTGAATGTTTCTATCTTTTTCCTCTTTAAGTCTCTGTCAGGATCTTTTTATACACTTCTCTGTGCCCCTCTGTATGTCCACCCATCCCCCGCCCTCTCTGCTGCTTCCTCTCAGCATTTCAGAGTCCAGATGGGTATCCAGGTGCAGGGCTCTCTTTGTCCCAGCTCCCTAACTTTCCACGTGCTGCTCAGCACGGTGCCGCCTCCTTCTTGACCTCTCTGCCTCTGCACGTGCCTGCGCCTTTGGTCTGGGTGGGGAATGTGGACTCTGACCCTGACACACCCTTGCAGCTGGGAGTCTGCCAAAGCCCAAAACAGGTTTGAGCTTCCAGAGTCTTATTCCTTGAGCCTCTCCAGGTGGGGACAGAGTGTACTCAGGACTGACTGACAGGGGCACTGCCACCTGGGGCACGACCTTAATGCCAAGTCTTTGGTCATTAGGGTCTCTTTCTTTTTCAAGGTTGCAAACTGGGCAGCTATTCGATGTATTTGCTCATGGGTAGGAGGAGAAAAAGCCCCCTACTCCCCAGCCATGGATTGGAAGCAAAAACAGATCAAAGCTCTTCTGGGGCCTGGAGGCTGACCTGTAGTTCTGGTCCACCTCGCCACCCGTGTTAGTTTTCTAGGACTTCTGTGACAAATACCACAGACTGGGCAGCTTAGAGCAGCAGATTTTTTCTCTCACAGTTCTAGAATCTAGGAATCTGAAATCAAGATGTTGGCAGGGCCCTGCCCCTTCTGAAGGCTTTTGAGCCTCTTCTAGCTTCTGCTGGCTCCAGGAATTCCTTGGCTTCTGGCTGCATAACTCCAATCTCTGCCTCCAACTTCACATGGCCTTTTCTTTTTGCCCCTGTCTCTCCACTGAGACTCTCTCTCTCCCTCCCTCTCTCTCTCTCTTTTATTATAAGGGAGGGTTAGGGTTAGGACGGGAGGGAGAAAGAAAGGGAGAGCAACATCATTGTGTGAGAGAAACATGCATCGGTTGCCTCTCACATGCTCCTGACCAGGGACCTGCCCTGACTGGGAATCAGACCAGTAGCCTTTAGATTTGCAGGTTGGCAGTCAACCCACTGAGCCACAACAGCCAGGGTTCCACTGGATGTTGTTGGGAACCCCCTGCCTGGTTTCAGAAGCTGTAACCCACCATGGCTAAGGCTGAAAAAGACTTTGTAAAAAGACCTTGGGACCATAAGCCACTAAGGAGACAAAGCTTATCTCCCTGGCAGGAGCGCCACCTCTGCCCTCTTTTACTTCACCCTGCTCGGCCCCAGCCGGATGACTAATTAGCCAATGATGGATAAGGTTCCTCAAGATTGACGACCTATGACAGGCATGGGCGCAATGGGGCCCTCAGGAAAGGACTTAAGGGGCTATAGAAAAAGGAGGTGATGGACCCTCGCCCCTCAGCTTTGACGTAGTCTGAGTTCATCCTGTCTGCAAGAAGTCTCCTAATCTCTTGGTTGCCTCTCCTAATCTCCTGCCTGATTTAGGCCTGGAACAATGCCAGAGGGCAGTGCAGCCCTGGGCAGTTCACTGGGGTGCATCAGGCCTAAGAAAGAATGCATAAAATCCTGTTAAACCTGCTTTGCTAAGAATGTCCTGTTTTCTGGTAAGGGTCCAAGCATTAAATGAGTTTGTTTCTCAAAGTTTTATGGCCCTTTAGTTAACTGACTCTGACTCAGAAGAAGCCCTTATAGTTCTTTGAATGTTATCTATTGTTTGATCATTTCTGCCTGACAATGACAAATGAGGACCTTCCTTGATGTAAGGCTCCCAGAAAGCAATAGAAGCCTGTCCAGGCAGGGGTCAAGCGCTGTCTCACTCAGAGAGTGGGATACTGTCCCTTTTCTCCACTGGACTCCTGCCGTCCGTGTGAATTGGTCCGTCGAGTCCACAACACCACACGCACTGCTGGCCAGAGTCTGCGTCAGGCTGTCTCATTTAGAAACACATCAGTGGATTTAGGGCTCACCAGGATAACCCAGAATGATCTTATTTCAAGATTTTTAGCTTAATTACATCTTCAAGGACCCTTTTCCAAATAAGTTTGCATTCACAGGTTGTAGGAGTTAGGATATGGACATGTCTTTATGGGGGCCACCTTAGCCATTTTAAATTATTGTTAGTTTTACTTACTTTTAAACATTTTTATTTATTGACAAGAGAAAGAGAGACATCAATTTGTTGTTCCACCCACTGATGCAGTCATTCATTGCTCGATTCTTGTATGTGCCCTGCAGTATTGGTGTATCAGGACCATGGTCTGACCAGCTGTGCCACCTCGCCGGGACCATTTTTTTTAAATTTATTTTTACAGAAAGGGGGAGGGAGAGAGAAAGAGTGGTAGAGAAACATCCATGTGTGAGAGAAACATCAATTGGCTGCCTCTCACACGCCCTCAACCGGGGACCTGGCCCACAACCTAAGCATGTGCTCCAACTGGAATCGAACCAGTGACCTTTTGCTTCATAGGCTGGTGCTCAGTCCACTGAGCCACACTAGCCAGGCATTATCCATTTTAGAAATGAATTAAATGCAGAGGATGAGAAGAAGTGCGTTTGTGCTGGCGATTCTCAATGCCTTCTGCACATATCCCTCTTCATACTCTCTTAGCAGTTTTATCCACTTCCATAGTTTCTGCAAGTTCACGACAGCCAAGTAACCCCAGGTTGGACTCCTCCATGTCAGATCCATAACCGCCTGCCTGATGAACATCTCCACATCCCTGGTGATATTATTGAGTTGCTAGATTAAACTAACCCTAGGGCCTTCCTACACCTGGACTTTTCAGTTGCATAAGCCAATGAAATATCTAATTGTTTAGCCGCTTTGTATTTACTATTACTTGTGACATAGTCTTACTGATATAAATATCCTCCATGGCTTGGCCTCTGTCTCTCCAGTTTCCTTTCTCATCACTCTCTCCTTTGCAATCTATGTGCTAGTCTTACTGAACTTCTTGCAGTTCTTCCACTGTATTGTGTGTGTATCTCCAAGCTTTGTCTTGCTGTCTCTTTTTCACCTCTCCCCCACAGCCAACCCTGACTCACCAGCTTTTGCTCATCCTTCAGGTATCAGCTCACATTGTCACTTCCTCTGAGAAGCCTTCCCTGACTTCCAGGTGGGGGTAGGGTCATCCCTGCCCATATGTCCCTTGTAACATTTATCTCACTTAACAGTGACTCATGACTATGTCTGACATGCTGGATTATAAGCATCCATAACAGCAGAGGCCATATTTCATTTCCATGCCTAGCACAGGATGTGACATGTAAGAGGCATTTAATTTTTGTGGAATAAGTGATAATTGTTCAAAGCTTCTCCAGCATGCAGTGAGTTGAGAGCAGAGGTTGAGGGTAATTAAAGGACAGAGGTTGTTAACTGTCTTCTGACCCTCTCCCCCCTGGCCCCTTCCTCCTTTGGCTTTGGAGGTAGAGTTGGGAGTAAAGAGCACATTCCAGGTAGACTGTGGGGTGTGCCTGGCTTGCTCTGTGGGCGAGTTGGTTCCAGGGGATCAGTTGTCTCCAGTTACCCTTGGTGTGCCGTTTCACCTTTTCCCTCTTCTTTCACAGTTGGATGGTCTCCCATCTGAGCTCACAATAGGCTCTATAAAGCACACTCATACGCTGGCAACACACCCAAACTCACCCATCACCACCGCACCTCAGGTGCCGTGCTCTGTTCTCATCACCTGGACTCAAGGTGATACCAGTTACCATGGACTCCTGCCGTCCGTGTGAATTGGTCCGTCGAGTCCACAACACCACACGCGCTGCTGGCCAGAGTCTGCGTCAGGCTGTCTCATTTAGAAACACATCAGTGGATTTAGGGCTCACCAGGATAACCCAGAATGATCTTATTTCAAGATTTTTAGCTTAATTACATCTTCAAGGACCCTTTTCCAAATAAGTCCCCTCCTCGCTTGAGGTCTTAGTGCAAACTGTCCCACATTCTCTTGAGATTGTAACCAGTCTTCCAATTACTGTATCACCGGTTTCCTTGAGGCCTGAGTCCAAGGTACAATCTGATCCAAACTCTTTTCTCCACCAAGCCCTGCAAGTTTTTTCTCCCTGAGAAGCCCAGCATTTCTTCATCAGAATTCTTCAACTGTCAGAGAGCTATGGGGACCTCGGATCCCTGACAGTACCTTGGCTCTTGGTATGAGGCCAAGATTCCTAGGAGTTTAGAGTGGTAGGAATGGGGCCTAACGTCTATCTAACACTTTAGTTTTTAATAGTGTTTTTTTTTTCTGATTACAAAGTAACGCATGCATGCTCAAGCAGAACATTTGGGAAAGGCAGAAAAGTATAAAGGAATTCTAAAAATCGCCCTTTCTGTCCATTCACCTCTTTAACCTCAACGATCCAGTACCTGGCACTGGTTGGGTGCTTAATATTTGTCGAATGAATTATTCCCAGTCTCATCACTCAGAGATAAAGCCACCATTACACGTTTACTTTATCATTGTAGTTTTGCATATTATGCATAAATGGGATATTTTGCCATCAGATGTGTAGTCTGCTTTTTTCTTTTGGCAATACACCATGGACCTTTTGCCATACTGACAGCTTTTTAACATCAATTTTATCCTTTCATATTATTCTTTCAAATGGCTGTACCCCAGTTTTCCCAGCCACTGCACTAGCCGTGGACATTTAGGCCGTTTCCAGGTTTCAGTTGGTATTATGTCGTGCCTCACACCTGAGTCCACGTATTTCGTATCGTTGTCCACATATCTGTTTCTTTCTTTCTTTTTTTAACATTTTATTTAATGGGAGAGGAGAAGGGAAGGAGAAAGAGAGAGAGAGAAACATCAGTGTGTGGTTGCCTCTCATGTGCCCTCTACTGGGGACCTGGCCTGCAACCCAGGCATGTGCCCCGACTGGGATTCGAACTGGCGACCCTTTGCTTCACAGGCCTGTGCTCAGTCCACTGGGCCACACCAGCCAGGGCCACATATCTATTTCTTTAGGGTGCATTCCTAGAAGCGGAATCGCTGGGTTGTAAGAGTAGACACAGTTAAAGACACACTGACAAAATGGCACTGCCAATTTATGCTCCAGGGCTACTGCCAATGTTTCAAAAGAACGAAAGAAGGAAAACGTGGTGCATATTATCTTTGATTAGACAGCACAGATTGATGAACTGCATGCTTTTTGCCTTTGGCCCTAATTAAGCAATTCTAAACCACCGTGTTAGTTATTGACACCTGCTGACCATAGCTAATTGGCTGTCAGATTTTGGAACAAGAAAACGAGTAACTTAAAACCTATAAGCTAATGGGAGAAATAGACAAAAAACTGTACTTGAAAAATAACTAAATAAAATCTATAAATAAATAAATAAATAAATAAATAAATAAATAAATAAATAAATTTTTCAGACTAAAAAAAAACCCTATAAGCTATAAGTTTTGTCTGAGCAGGGCGGGGTGGGGGGAGAGAGAGGGGTGAAATATTTCAAAGCTGTGACCCATGAGAACTCCTAGTTTTAAAGAGCATTGGGAATGACTGAACCCCCGCGTCTGGCACGGGCCCTTGTGTACAGAACGAAGAGGCAAGTATTGCCTCTTTCCCACTTCTACAGATGGGGCACGGAGGCCCTGCTAGTGTCTGCACCCCGAAGTCCCCTGACTCAAAGTTCAGGCTGCTGCCCCAACTTAGTGCCACTCAGAAGAGGGCCACCCACTTGCCCCACCCGGCCCTACCCCGGAGGGCGTCACGCCCCTACAGCGTACCCTGGTGGTGGGGCGAGGCGGTGGCAGAGACCCGACCGGGTTTCTCTGGCTGCGGTGCACGCTCTGTCCTGCACTCAGCCTCCAGGCGCCAGGAGGCGCGCTCTCCTACGCTGCCCCGCCCCCGGAGCTGTTAGGATTTGAATCTCCGGCGGGCTGTGTCTGGAAATGTCTACCGGTCAGCTAGGCATGGAGATCCCGGTCCTTAGGGCTCGGTGCCCTGTGCAAGAGCAGCGTGCCCGTTGGGAGCGGAAACGCGCCTGCACCGCCCGGGAGCTGCTGGTGACCGAGCGGCGCTACCAGGAACAGCTCGGGCTGGTGGCCACGGTGCGGGTCCCGCACGCGCTCTCGTATGGGGCGAGGACCCCAGGGTGTGGGAGGGTCCGTGATCCTGAGTCCGGGGTCAGAGGGGGTGATCTTGCCCTGTCCGCCCGCATTTAGGGTCTGGGGAGACTTCTATAGATTTTAACTACGCCTTGGCGTTTACCTCCACCTGCAGACTAGACAACGGTGTTCTCTCATTCCGTAGTACTTCGTGGGGATTCTGAGAGCCAAGGGCACCCTGCGACCACCAGAGCGCCACGCCCTGTTTGGGCCCTGGGAGCTCATTTACAGCGCCAGCCAGTGAGTTGAAGGAACTTGAGGAGCGGGAATGAGGGAGTGTCCTGGCTTCGGAGTTGGAGAGACCCGGGTTCATATTCTGAGCCTGCCAATGACCTCACCTGTGGTCTTGGCCCCGTGCCCCGGTTCTCCATCTGTAAAATGGGATAACAGCACTACCTCTAGGGCAGGGTTATAAGAATTAAATGTGGTTCTCGAGCAGTTCTTTGGCAGCTCTTTTATTGTCCTCATCCACACAGAGAGCTGCTTCCTTACCTGGAAGGAGGGCACTGGGGACAGGGGCTGGAGGGCTTCTGTCCACATCTGGAGCTGTACACCCAATTTGCTGCCAATGCAGAGAAGTCCCAGACCACCCTGCAGGTAACCTGAAGGTGACCTCAAATCCTTCCCCTCTTCTCTTGCCCCATACATTCGCTGTTCATCTGGAGACCTAAACTTCATCCCTGCTGATCCTACATTTAGAGGGCCCTTGGGTGTCCCATTCTGTGCCGAGTCCCTGTAGGGAGATAGGGGTTCACTTAGGAGCACACAGCTTACTGAGGGCCGGGGATGTGTACACAGGTGAATACCATGTAAGGCATGGCTTCTCTGCTGCCAACCTTTTCCTCCTCACCCCAGGAACAACTAAAGAAAAGCAAACGTTTCCGGAGGTTCGTGAGGCTTCAGGAAGGCCGCCCTGAGTTTGAGGGCCTTCAGCTCCAGGACCTGCTCCCTCTGCCTCTGCAGAGGCTCCAGCAGTGAGTGAACTTGGCCGACTTCTCTTTCCTGAATCTGTATGACTGGCAGCTGCCCTGCCCCAATGCCCCTCTCCTGGGAAGAATTGCTCCCAAAATCTTTTTTTGTGTGAACTCACTGGAGTACCTGGAGTCTGCAGCCTCAGGCCCTTTGCTGGGACTGTAGTAGGACTCCACCTTGAAGTGAGGGGGCCTGTAGTAGGGCTAGTGACAGGGTGTTTGGAAGAGTTTGCTGAGAAGAGAGGCTGTCCTAGCTTAGAATTCCTGGAGTCTGCCCTTGACTCATCGTTGTGGGATGGGAAAGAGCCATGTGGCGTGAGCCCAAGTTTTGAAAGAGGGGATGCAACAGCCAGAAGCAGATCTTCCCTGGCTTCGCAATGCAACTATATGTAGGGGGTTATGTGTGAGTCAGGCGGAGGGAATTTTGCCCAGCGCTACTTCCCCTCAGACTTGCAACTGTCTACTTCTAGGTATGAAAATCTTGTTGTTGCTTTGGCCGAGAACACAAGTCCCAACAGCCCTGACCACCAACAGCTCACACGTATGTTCTTACTCTGCCAAAACTCGGGCAGAAGGCTGCCTTTCTTATATCCCTTTCTGGGTGTGTTCGCCAACAATGTCTGCCCTATCCTCCTTTAACATGTACAGGATGTCCCTATGTTTCTACCCACTCTTCAAGAAGTTGGGTCCTGGGCCCCTTGGGTATAGCCTGTCTTTCACCACGACCAGTCCCAGAGTCAGAGGTGTGCTGGAAATGGGCTTGGGGATGTTACTCCAGGGGCTGCTCGGCTGATAAGTGAGACTGCCCAGAGAGTCCACGCCATCGGTCAGAAACAGAAGAATGACCAGCACCTCCGGCGTGTCCAGGCTCTTCTCAGTGGACGCCAGGCGAAGGGGCTTACCTCAGGTAGTCTGCGTACTTCTCCCTCAGCCCTCATCTGCCCTGTTCTTATTCACCCCGCTTCCTCAGTACCACCAGCACGTACCCGTTCTCTCAGCCTCCCTCTCCCTCTACTCCCGTGGAGCATGGTCCTAGAGCTACATCAGAATAACAGCTCTCCCGTCCCCAGGTCGCTGGTTCCTGTGTCAGGGCTGGCTGTTAGTGGTGCCTCCCAGGGGGAAACCTCGGCCCCGAATGTTCTTCCTCTTCTCTGACGTGCTTCTCATGGCCAAGCCTCGACCCACATTGCACCTGTTGCAGCGTGGCACCTTCATTTGCCAGGCCCTCTACCCCATGGCCCAGTGTCAGCTCCACAAGGTCTTTGGCCACTCGGGAGGCCATTGTGGGGGACTGCTCAATGTAAGTAATATAAGGTGAGAGTCCCGGGGAAGGTCGGAGAGGCCTCAGATACCTATGCACCCTTTTATCTCTTTGGCCTGGGCCCCTTTCAGAGGAAATGAGGGGATAACAGAGAGGATAACTGGGTTTTGGGGTTCATACCTAGTTCTTACTTCAGTCCTAAATTACCCGTGTGGGAGCAGCAAGGCCTTCAGCTGTAGCCGGATTTGTCCGAGCCATGCACTGAGAGGCAGTCTCTCCCTAGCTGTCCTTTCCCCATGAGAAGCTACTGCTGATGTCCACCGACCAGGAGGCGCTGGTGCACTGGCACCACAGTCTGACTCTGGCCATCAGGTGAGCTGCGTCTTTGCTTGGTAAGAGTGTTGTGATGAGGCTCAGGGGCTGGAGGTGAGCAGTTCTGATCCTATCTCACATCCTACATCTGTGGGGGACACCCCTGCCCCTTTCCCCTTCTCCCATGGGTAATTTTGTCTGAATAGAGTGCTCATCCCAATTCATGAACTGCCTTCTTTCCACAGCAGCCAGAAGAACTAGAAGAATCTTAAGAATTCCAGAACCCAGGATACTTCAGGGATAGGCCAGTGTCAGGAGTACAAAACTAAACACAAAACGCTTCATGGTTTGCTAGAGGTCATTTTGTGTTTGCCTGGAACTGAGTTATTGGACCAGATCTTAAGAATCAAGAAACCAAGTCTGACCGAACTGAACCTGCACCAAACCAGCCCCTCCAGCACAGACGAGGGGATGGGGAGCTGATAAGCTTGGTGCTCTGTCTATGGCTAGTCATTTGTCAAGGTTGTGGCTTTGCAAATGTGGCTATTTTATAGTTTTATTTTCCTCCTGGATTTAAGTAAAGCTTTTTTGTTGTTGTTTTTCTGGAAAGGCTTTTCTCCGTTATGTGATATGAGAAAAGGGATTTTTGTGCCCTGAAGGCTGGCATGACAGTGGCCTCATGAATATGAGGAAAAGGACTAGAGCTCCCTCTGTCTTCTTAGCCCTCACTCTGAACGGCGGCCTCTTTTTGTCCTAATAAGGGAAGCTTTTCTAGGAGGCACTGAGAGGTGCCTTCCAGTTGTTCTTAGGCACCTAGTATGGGGGGGTGGGGGGGGGGGGGGGACCAGCTGGAATGGAAAAAGCACCCAGGAGCACCAATCACAAGAAAAGACTTTGTTTTACTGAAACTTCAGCTGTGTCCCCTCCTTCCCAGAGGGGGCTGTGACTGGGGCCCCTTGTTGCAGCCTTGCTGCATCTTCTCCTTAGCCCCTGCTCCACTCCCCAAGGCGTAGCCAGGTTCCTTGTCTCTGTGCTCCAGTTTAGGCATTCTTCCCAGGCCTGACTGTCACCAGCCTCCTTTTCTTCCTCCTTCACACATAAGTCCTCAGGAGAGGGTATGCTGGCCTCTGTGAGGGGAAGATTGGGCATGTTCCAGTTTCAGAGACTGTCTCTACCACCACCCCACTCACCCCGAGCCTGTTACCTGGTTCTGGATCCTCCACACCCTTGTTTGGCTTGTTCTTTTGTAGCAGCTGGTGAATGGTGTGTAACTTCATATTCAGAAGCTCCTGCTGTGCTCCAGCCAGGGTGGTCACACTGCAGAGATGCCCATTCAGACGCTGTCCAATCTACTTACCTACGTCCCCGCTTCGCACCTACCACAAATTGCTCTCCTTACCTCTCAAAAAGGGGGTCTAGCTGGGCCATCAGATTGTTCAGGTGTTGCTCTGTCTGGGCCAGCTGTTGTATCAACTGGACTAGCTGCCGCTCTGGAGGTAAGGGAGAAAAGGAGAGCAATGGTTACTAACCTCTGCTGCTCCCTAGTTCCCCATCAAACACAGACTTTGGCAGAACCCACCTGACTGCAGTGATTCCTCCTTGCCTGCCTCCTCTGGGAGGGCAGCAGCCTTATCCTTCCCCTGCTGTAGAAGGAAAGAGTGGCACTGAAGTAACAAGGTTCCCCATCACTTCAGTCTCCAAGCCAGTAAGAGGAGGAGAAGAAGGATAATCTGAAGTACAGAAGACTACTGGGTTTTTACCTGACAGAATCGCAGTCACATCTAATGCAGCCCCTCACCCAGAACATGAAGCAACCTGTCAGGACACCCTCACACGTGGTCAGTCTACTGTGACTCCTCCAGGAAAAGAGCAGCTCCCTCCAGTTCCATAAAGCTCTGGTTGTTGGTTTATATGCAAAGCCAATAATTGTCCTTTGTGTATCTTTACATTGTGCTGACTGGAGCCCTTCAAAATCGTCTTTTCAACATGAGAGCCCCTCAGAAAATTAAAAACAATGGTCATTCTGCTCGCCCTCATCTTTTCCCAACGTCTTCTCTGGTTTAATATCACCAATCTTTTTCAGTCAGTGTTCATTTGACAGTTTTCTCTGGTTGCTTTACTGCATTTGTGCGCTTAAAGCAGTTCCCTGAAGAGAATAAAACTTTTCCAGGAGTGCTCTGACCAGAAGATAAGCACAACATTTTGTTCCCAGCATTTATTGGGGAAATGAGTTGTCACATCACACAAATGAACTTTATTAGCCAAATACGCGGCTGTTATGTTTCTTTAAGACTATATACTTGGATCCAAGAATAGAATCTCTCCTAGTTAAATTTCGTTAAATTCAGTCCTTTATCCTAGCTTGTCAAGTGCTCAGCTATCCCAGTTTTACATAATCTCCAAATTGGTTCAGGCCTCTTTCCCAGTGCAATTGAGTGACAGGGCCAGGGCTGAAGATGCAGCCCTAGTAGGTACCACTTTCCATTTCAACAGTTCTAATCCACCAAAATGTACTATCAGTTAATATTTCAGGGCCTCCTTCCCAAGAACATGAGCCTGCTTGGTACCTTGTGTACAGTAATCAACCTCTTGTGCCGAAATTGGAATCTCACCAGGCACCCCACTTTTATACTTATGGACACTGGCTGGGTTCAAATCCAAACTCCACCAGTTACTAGCTCTTAGTGACCTTGAGCAAGTGGCAATCTCGTCAGTGGACTGTTAGGAGGGCTAGATGTGATGTTCACTATCTACAATTTGCCCCACGCCCTTCACATCCATCACCTCGCTGGAAACTCAAAATAACCCAATCATGTTGGAAAGGCAAGGAACTACTGTACATTTTATAGACTGACCGGAAGATACCTCCTGTTCTTGGTACCATAATGCCCCCATGGGAAATTTAGGCCCGGGGCATCCACACCCCTTGACTTCCCGCACCTGCAAACACTTGTACAGCACAAAAGCCACGACAGCCGCGGTGTACAGCGCCCCCAAAGGCAACGCCCTGGCCTGGGCCCGCTCGTGTTGGCCCTTGGGCGGTGGCCGCCGCCGGGGTTCCGTGGCCCTAGGGCCGATCTGGGAGGGGTCCCCTGCGGAGGAGGGCAGAGGAGGGTCAATTGAGCTGCGACCTGGGACCCGTGGGCAGTCCCAGCCTCCCTCCAGCAGCCCTCGTTGGTACCTGGGTATGCCCGGAGGTCAGGGCTGGAGCGGTCCCCGAGGACCGCGGGCAGCGCAGACACAAGTAGCAGACCCAGCACAGCAGCAAGTGAGACTGCGCTCGCCATCGCAGGGGACAAACTAAGGGCCCCGGGGCCGCCAGAGTCCACTGAGCGCCCCAATGCGCCTGCGCACGCGCGCCGGCCTCTCCACAGTTGTCCCCAGAAAACCACGCCCACCTCAGCGAGTGGGTGGGCCATATATTATTTGCATAGGGGCATTGGCCCAGCTTTCCGAAATTAGCTTATTTCTTATTCTATATTAGCTGGAATACCTCCACAAGTCTTAAGAGATTTGCTAGGAAGTAACCTTTATTTTTCAAACCACAAACTTTCTCACCCTAAACAAAAGATAAGTTTTCTGATGGATGTATAAATACTATCGCTACTGACATTACAGCTACAGTCCGTACTGAAGGCCTGTTTCCTAGGCTACAACCGGAGGACTCAGTTCCTTATTTGCGCCTAGGGGAAAGTCCCCGGACCACCGGCAGAGAGTGCCACGTGCGCATGCGCGTAGACCTTCCCCGCTTCTCACTGTCAAACCCGCCAAGAGGCCTTCCCGCTCAGGCGGGGAAGCTGAGCGGAGTGTGGCTGGGGGTGTCGTCCGTCAACTCTGAATAGTTACACAGGCAGTGCGCCTTTACGCGCACCAACCACACGGGGCTCATTCTCAGCGCGGCTGTATTTTATGGAGTTAGGAGATCAGTCTTGAGTTTATATCTTAATTCTCTTTCGTGTCGATTGTAAGCTAGTGATTTCCGCTACCATTCCCTCTTCTTGCACTTAACGACTACACAACTTTCAGATCTGAGCTCCTAGTGTTTCCTTCATTCAGAATCGTTAATTTCCTATTGATTCACTAATATAGCTATTGTATATTCTTCAACCCGCCATTGTGTCAATTATATCTCAATAAAACTGGAAAAATCCATTTTTAATTCATTATAAGTTCATTAGTACCCTGGCTGGGTGCTCAGTTGGTTGGAGCATCATCCTGATACACCAAGGTTACACGTTTGATCCCCAGTCAGGGCAGGTATAAGAATCAACCAATGAATGCATAAATAAGTGGGACAACAAATCAATGTTTATCCCTCTCTGCCTACCTCTCCCTCTCTCTAAAATCAATAAATAATTTTTTAAAAAGTCAATTAGTTAATTACCACTAGACTGTAAATGCCATGGAAGCGGAAACCATATATCTTTTCCATTACTGTTTTATTCCTATAGCCTAGCACAGCACCTGGTGCCGGCAAGCACTCAACGAATCCTTGTCAAATGAAATAAATGTTTTCAAAACAAACCAACAGGTAAATATAATTAAGCTTTGTTTTAAAATTAGGAAACTCAGATTCAGGAAGGTTGTGTTGTTAATCAGGTAAGAGGCAAAGTGGAGACTGGAACCATTCCCTGGCTCTGTATCATCCATCTCACATCACCCCACCCCCGGGCCTTCCCCCTTTTTGCCTTCCAAGACCTCTCCAGGCAGACTTCAGTACTCTCCCTCTGCTCCGCACTGTCTTTCATAACTGTCTTGGATACGCCGCGTGGCCTTCCTAATTAAGACCAAGAGCTCTTCGAGGAAAGAAACCATTTCCCCACTCACATTTGTATCTCCAGAGCTTGGCACATAAGCAAGCAATTGGTCCATGTGTATCAAATGAATGAAGTATTTATGTGTTAAAGAAATGAATGAACCCTGGCTGGTGTAGCTCAATGGATTGAGCGTGGGCTACAAACCAATGGATCACCAGTTTGATTCCCAGTCAGGGAACATCTCCGGATTGCAGGCCAGGTCCCTGGGACAAGTCCCTGGTACAGGGTGTACGAGAGGCAACCACACGTTGGCAATCCTCTCCCTCTCACGCTCCTTCTCTTCACCTCTCTCTAAAAATGAATAAATAAAATCTTTAAAAAAAATTTTAAAGTGTATATTCTTGTCTTTCCAGAAAGGAAAGGGGAGCCCTACGGAGACACCCGCACCCCGGGGAGTCGCCCCTCGCTGTCGCTGGAATCTTGGCTCCAAGCCAGTCAGTGTGGGCAATGGAAATAAGTGGTTCAGGCCGGGTGTAAAATGATAAATGGCCCCCAGCTGATGTTGCCTTTAGGAAATTTGGGCCCACTGGTGCCAGGTATTCTGATTTTTTTTCCAAAAAAAAAATCAACAAATTGGAATTTTTAAAAATAGGAAATCTCTGTTTTTAAATGTTGACAAGGGATACTTAGAATATTTGACAGCTGAGTTAATCATTAAAAAAAAAATTCTCCTGTGGGACAAAATTATTTTCAGTGATAATTAGGAAATGAAACAAATAAGGGCCAAAAAAAGAAACTAACAGTAAGGGTCAGAAATTCAGGGGGTTAAGGCCTGACCAGTGTGGTTGAGTTGGTTGGGTGACATCCTGCAAAGCAAAAGGTTGCTGGTTCGATCCTTGGTCAGGGCATGTTCCTGGGTTTTGGATTCATTCATTCCCTGGACCGAAAGGATGTTTGGCAAAGATTCATAAAAATTCCAGTTTACAATAAAAATCCAGAAATGACATAAGGAAAGTAATTCAAGTTCAATGTTTTTGACCTTACAATCGCTGTGCTATCATTGTTTATTACAAACCTGTGCAAAGCGAACTTGAAAACTCCAAACTGTTAAGAGCTAATTCTAGATGTAAACACACATAGATGAATCTGTTGATATTGGGGGGCCAATTGTCTAACTAACTGGGAGTTCTCCAGATCAATTTCCATGTATATTACAATGTTTTCTAAAGGATAAGTAATATCAATGTGCTAATTTGAAGTTTGTATATTATTAAAGCTCATCAGTAACTGCAACAATTCAGAACTTCATCTACAAAAGATTTTTCAGAGAGGGATACTTGATAAATGACATTAAAAACTTTTTAGAGATTTTACTTATTTTTAGAGAGAGGGGAAGAGAAGGAAAAAGAGAGGGAGAGAAGGATCAATGTGCAAGAGATACATTGATTGGTTACCTCTCACAAAGCCCCCTACTGGGAATGGAACCAGCAGCCCTTTGTTTCACAGCCCAGCACTCAATGCACTGAGCCACACCAGCCGGGCCTAAACTGACATTTTTTAGAATTGCTAGAACATTGTGGTAATAAAAAGGAGACTGATTTTTAGTTGGTTTTATTTAAAAATTTTTCTACAGGTGATACCCTTTTATTGCCTGCAATGGGAGGGTCAGGACCTCTTCCACCAATCCCATCCTTGGCACACCACTGCAATGATTTTAAAGTTCTAAAAAACATCGTATAGGCCAGACAAAGCATATCTCTGGCCTCTGGTGTAAAGGTTAAATTTGGAACTTAAATTCCCTCTTTCCACACGAAGAGCCTCTCACGCACTGGGCTGTCTCTGGGCAGGACAGGGCAGGGGAGGGCAGGGCTCCACTCTTGGACTGAGCAAGTGCAGAGACAGGGCTCACTTTCCCAGCGCAGGACAGGGGCAGGGGTTTCTTCAATCCAGAAACTTCTGAGATTGTTAGATCTTAGACAGAGTTTGGGTGCAGTGCGTTGGGAAGGGAATCCAGCTTTCTCTATAGCAGTAACAATGGCAATGGTCATCCTAACACATCCTAACACACCTTGGATCGGCCTTAGCGGGTGGTGAGCTGGTGCATACCCAGAGCCCTCCCAGCCCCTTCCGCTTTCTAGCATGCTTATTGAGAATACACATTCTCTTTCATGAGACTCAGAGTGGGAGAGGGAAGTCAGGCATCCTGTGGTGTAGGTGTATCTCTAACATAAAGCCCCGTTTCCTTGTCTCGTGGGTCCTGCCTCGTGCCACTTCTGCCTCCCGCGGAGTCTTCACGGGCTCACCTACACAGTGGCACAGGCCTGCCTCTCTCTTCTCTGGCCAAAGGGGGTACAGGGCTAAAGGGGGGGGGCAGAAGGTAGAGGGGAGTGCGGAAGTTCAGGAGCTGCTGCTGGGTGGCGCAGGTGCAGGCGCTGGGTGGTGTCTGTTCTTACACTCATCCTTCCCCTCCCCCTTCCTCCCCGGAAACCAGTGACTTTGCCATCAGCAGTATTGGGGATGATGAGCTATGGGGGCCAGGCCCAGGGAGGGGTGGGAGTAAGAGGGGGCTGCTGCAGCTGTCAGGCCATAAGCCAGGCTTACACCTAGGCTCCAGGCAAGGCGCCTGCAGACTTGGTGCCCGCGTCAGCAGTCATGAGCATAGGTAACAACTCCACGCTAGCACCCGGTAAGCTGGGCGGGGCGGGGCAGGGGCAAGGGCGGGGGGAGGGGTCATGTGGCCCCATGTCCCCTCTGCTGGGATCTGCGGGGTTGGGCTGGGCAGTAACTCGCGCCCCCCATCCTCTCACATCCACAGGAATTCCCTTCTTTTCCGAGGCCTGGGGATTGTGGGCCCTCTTAGGGGTTGTGACGCTGATGCTTCTCATCTCACTGGCTGTACACTTGACCCGATGGACAAGTGGCCGGAGCAGGAGCCATCCAAGAGAGGGACAGTGAGTGGGGGGGAAACAGAAATGGTATAAGTGAGGTTTTCTCCTTACCAAGAAGTCCCCATTAACCCCCTTAACCTTGTGTTGCAGTTCCGGAGGGTCTGTGGAAGAGGTTCCCCTCTATGGGAACCTACATTATCTGCAGACAGGTAGGAACATGGCAGAGGGGAGGGGTGCAGAGGCCAGGACCTGGGTGGGTGGGATGAAGGGCTGCAGGAGGAAGAACAAGAAGTGACCAGATTCCTGTTACCTGTCCCAGGACGGCTGTCTCAAGAACCAGGGCAAGACCAGCAGGCTCCAACGCAGGGAGGCCCCACCAGGGTGAGTTAGTTGTGGTTGAGTAAGAGGGGAGGGAAGGAAGAGGGGTGCTTTTTCAAGGGTCCAGTGCATTCCTAACAGCCTTGCATCTCCAGGCTGCAGAGGAAGTGATGTGCTATACCAGCCTGCAGCTGCGGCCTCCTCAGGGCCGAATCCCGAGCCCTGGAACGCCCATCAAGTACTCAGAGGTGGTGCTGGACTCTGAGACAAAGCCCCAGACCTCAGGCCTGGAGTCGGAGCTCTACGCCTCAGTGTGTGCCCAGACCCGCAGAGGCCGGGCTTCCTTCCCAGACCAGGCCTACGCCAACAGCCAGACTGCACCCAGCTGAGCTGGAGGGCCCGGCACAGCGAGGCACGCAATTCTGCAGCCTCCTCTGTTGCAGGGGTAACTGCTGTCTGTCCAGGGCATGACTATTTCCCAAAAAAACCCCAAAGACAGTCAGCCATTGCCTAGTCACCCGAGGTGATGTTCCCCACACCTCCTAGGCCTGGGGATGTAATGACCCGTGAGGGAGATATCTCGGGGAAAAGCAGGCCCCTAGTTTCTTGAGGATGGAGAGAACAGAGGCAGTGGCCCCCTCCCCACCTCTTTTTCTATAGATTCTTCCCAGTCCCCAAACTCCCAGGTTCTCACTTCCTCCTCCTTCTGGAGTTTTACCAGATCCCCCTTCTATTGCTCTCTTGCAGTGCACCCCTGACACCTCTGTGTCTCCTCCAACACAGGCAGTGGGCAGTGGGGGAGGGGGAAGAGCCTAAGAGGACCTTGGTGGATACACCCCTGGGGAGGCCACAAGCTGCAGGGGGCCTGGAACCAGCAACCTGAGGAACCCAAGCCTGGCTTCTGATTTGAGAACAGTGGCAGGAGAATAGCAGTCTCCATCCTGCTGCCTCTGTCGTGTCCCCAAGTTTTAAAATAAAACTTCCCCAAAAGTGTTTGGATTTTACCTAGCGGACCACAGACCTGCAATAGATCCTACATGGTGGGATTGTGAGCTTTGCTGCCCACACGGAGCACCGCCCACTGCCTCAGGGAAGGCAGGGGTGGGTCCCAGAGTGGGGGCCAGAGCCCAGCTCTTCGGATGCTGGCGCTGCTGCTAGAACACCCCCAGAACCTACACTCACAGCCACCCCACTCCCATCACCTGGAGTCGGCAAGCTCACCAGCCACTGACCTACTCTCCCCATGGACTGTACAACCGTGCTGTGCCCCCCACAACCCGTGGTCTAGGCCATCTTCCCATAGGGAGATGCAGGTCCGCCTTGCCAGACCTGAGGGTCTGAGGGGCAGAAGAAAGGGGAAGCTCAGGCTTTTTCTTTCAAAGGTCTCAGAACCATGTGCCTAAGACCTGCCTGGTGGTCCCAATAAAAAGGGGGACCTTTTCTGCTGTGCGCGCACACACACACACACACACACACACACACACACTAATCAGGGGTGTCCAACCTGTGACCCACAGGCTGTATGCATCTCAGGATGGCTATAAATGTGGCACAACATAAAACTGTAAATTTACTTAAAACATTATGAGATTTTTTTGTGTGTGTGTGATTACATGTTGCAATGCATGTAATGTGTGAACCAAGACGACTCTTCTTCCAGTGTGGCCCAGAGGCACCAAAAGGTTGGATGCTCTTGCAACCCAAATGCCTTGGGGTTCCTGGACCTGAGGACCCCAACCTGTGCTTCCCAGAAGAGGCCTTGGCTGCCGTTAAGAGCAGGCAGCTGGGACTGTGTAGGAGGGAAGATGGCTTTGGGGGCGGGGACCGGATGTGGGGAACCGCTGACAAGCGGGATGTGGGGTTCTGAAGGCTGCTGTGCTGAAGACCGCACAACGTGGCTGCGGCCGGGGGGAACTGAGGCCTTGATCCTGGAGGGGTGGGGGGTTGGGGTTCCACCACCCAACTTGTGACCCGACATGAATCGAAGCCGAGGCTTCAGACGACCCCGCTCAGATCCGCAGCACCCAAGGCCTTGGCCAGCTCAGGACCAAGCCGCAAGCGCCCCCGCGTGGCGTGACACAGCCTCGCCGCCACCTCTGTGCAGGCTTACAGCTGCTGGGTCTGCTACATACTGGGAGATGAAGTCCCCAGGCGCGGGTGTGTGTGTGGGGTGGGAGTGGGGGGCTGGAGTCGAGCCCCCTCCTGGAGTCTAACCTGGGACGGTTGCTGAGCCCGGCACTGTCGCTCCTGGAGTAGCAACCGCTCCCGCGTTCATAGAACAGTGGACTCACTGCGTGCGGAGCTGGATATGATTTGAACTTTGTTTCCCTTCGTCTGCGAAGCCTGGATCCTCTGTCTTTTCTCTCCCCTGCAACCGCTTGATTTTTCTTACCTTGTAGATCAGTGAGGCTCATGACCTAACCTAGGCCCTCACGACTTAACTCCAGGTCTATGCCAACTTCCTAACTGACCCCTACATCTTGGGAAGTAAGTTGGGGCAGCCGGATGCACTTCAAACACCTTCTGAGGGTCCCCTTGCCACATCTCTCCAGCCGGCTTTGTCTCACCTTGCCAAATACCTGGGAGTTCTCTCCCCTTTCACAGCTCCAGGTGCTTCCCTTATGGCCTCCCTTGCATTTTATTCCAGCCAGAAGGAGGGCCCTGTCCCAAGCAAACTGCTGGGAAGCAGGTTCTTATTGGAAGCTCCTTGGGCCCTGTGGGGCCCCAACTTTCTTCCTCTTCCTGTGATCCCAGCTGGGCACATAGGGATGAGCCCAAGGCCCAAAGAAGAAGGGTCCCTGGGATGGTCAAATGTTCAATGATAGGAATTGCAGGGGCGGGGTGCCTCAAAAGCCACCCCAAGCCATCCAACCAAAGCCCCTCCACCTTTGGCCTTACTCTGTCCTCTGTTGAGATGAGTCTAAACTTTCAAGCTGGTTTTGGCTACAAGAAAGGTAACAGAGCTGGGACATGGCGCAAGACCGAGTCTTAATGACTTCATTTGGAAGCCCAGAGCTAGCTCTGCTTCCTGAACTTTTCGTTTATGGAAGCCAATACATTCCTTTACTGCTTAAGTCAGTCTAAGATTTTCAATCTCTTGCAACTTGGAGTTCTGACTTCCTAATAATAGCTTCTGTTTTTAAGTCTTTTGGAGATTATCACTTTATCTGCCAATAATGCTAAGACTGCTCAGAGCAAGGGGATTCAGTGCATACAGCAGCCTTATGAAGACCTCCCTTTCCACACCCCCTCTGATACCTCTCGGTCACAGGTGAGGAACTTGAAGTGGGCTCTGCTGAGCTCTTAGCAGAGAATTTGAAGACAAATTTTCTGGAGAAGAGCCTCAGAGCCAAGAGCAAGGCAGCAGGTCCCAAAGCAGCCTGCTTCCCAGGAACAATGAATGGCTTTGCTGAGTCTCCCCTACTCTCCAAAAAACTAATGGGAGGACTGAATTTCTCAGCTCTTGCTTGAGGCTGGGAAACGCAGACAAACCAGAGGGCAGAGAGACCTGCAGGAGGAGACAGGTAAACCCCTGAGAAAGGTGTGAAGCTCAAACACAAAAGATGGAACTGAACCAGAAATGATGGTATCAGAACCAAAACTTTCCCTGGATAAATAAAAGGAGAAGATGTCATGGCTAAAACCCCAAAAATAGGTCTAGAAAATTAAAGACAACATACCTGTAAATGTAACAAAAATACAGAGATGCAAGTCATGTCGGTTAAAGACGGGTGATTGGAACAGGCCCAAGAGACTGTGATTTCTCTTGAGTTCCCAGAGAACAAGGAACAGGAAAGGAGAAGTCATAATTCAGTAACAGATTAAATGTCCCTGAGCGAACTTTTCCTGAGCTCTATGGGTATGGGAAATCTTAGCACATTTTCAAGCAGAAAGAAAGTTCTTGCTTTTTATCTGCTACCTTGGAAGTTAAAAGATTGCAAAACTGAATGTGAGTTACTAACAGAAAAAGCCTGTTACCCCAGACCCAGCCAAGGAGGAAAGAAAGATATTAAAGATTTGCAAAAATCATCAAGTATCTTATCTGAGCCATACTTTTAAAGACTCTAGTGAAACAACAAAGGAGTTCAAGAACAGGGACTTCAAGATAGGGGAAGATGAAGAGGAAAGAAAGCAGTGGGGAGCAACGAACCATGATCTACTTTTTTCTATATATTTATAGTTCTATATATTTATACCATGTGATATGAATGCTAAATAAGGACCCTTGGAACAGATGGAACACAATGAAAGGGAAACTCTAATAAGTATTAAATTATTTCAATAAAACTCTGGAATCAGCTGGTGGGTACAAGGGGAAGGTGAGTGTTCCAGGGTCAAAGACAGGGAGGCCGGGAGGGGTGGGGTCAAGGGCAGTGAAAGCAATCTAAAGACCACATGCATGGGGGGGTGGGGAGAAAGTAGCAGATAGGTAGAGTATGATGGAAATAGTTGTTCTGTGAAACAGGGTGAAAGAGTCACGTGTGTCTATTTAAGAGAACAGGGCCAGGGACCACTAACTATTAACAGAATGGCAAACTCCAAATTGACGAGGGGGAGAATGGGTTGAATGGCTGCTCATTCAATCCTGAAAAGAAAAAGAAGAGCTTGCAACAATGTTGAAAAATCTAAAACCAAGTAAGATGGAAATAATCAAATATATCACTCATCACAGTAAACGTGAGCAGACTGAATTCTTCCATTAAATTTTGTTGGGTTTTGTTATAAATCAAATTCTGGTCCATATTACTTCAAAGAAACACACTTAAAGCAAAGTAATAAAGAAAGAGTCAAAATAAAGGTGTGGGGAATGTGTACCAGTCAAACAGAGAGCAGAGATAACACAGACGGCCAACCAGGGCAGAAGTTACAGGCTGCAAGTGGTGTGAGCATTGGTTGGAAAGAGGTAAGAGGGACTTTAGCAGTGTGGGGAGTTTTCAGTGTCTTGATTGCGGTGGTGGTTAGATGACTGAATATCTTCATCAGAACTCACAGGACTGTCTACTTAAACTTGGTAAGATTTACTGCATGTAAATTATAATAAAGGAAAGCTGGTTTTAAAAAGAACAAGATGATCATGTTCACAAAATTTAAGTGCTGAATGAAGAAACAATGTAATACCAGGTACCGTCTCAATGACACTACCTACATCTCTGAAATGCCACAAAGATAGCAAGTTGGAAAAAAAAAGGCAGTACTTATTTCAATAAATTGTAAAAAGAACAAGAAAAGAAACCAAAAGTAATCAGGACATAACAAAAACTGACACGAACGATATGGAACACAAATGAAAATATTAAAGAGCGGGTGTAAAAAATGTTCTTAAAAGGGCTAATAGAGTAAACTTCGTGCAAGCCCAGTAAGGGGGAAAAAGAATTAAAAACAGACAAGATTAAAAGAAAAACAGACAAAATTAGTTATAAGAAAAAAAACATCGTGACAGATAGAGGAGAGAAAACAATTATAAAAAAGTGCAATTTAAAATTTCTCATCAACTCATTTGAAATTTTAGAAGAAATGGTTACATTTCAGGAAAAACATAAATTACCAAAATTGCCCCAAGAGAACTAGGAAAGCTTGAAGAGTTCAACTTATCCTAGAAAAGATTAGAAAAGAAATATGATTAAAGGTCTACTTTTTGAAAAGACTGCATTCGAACGGCACCACAGTGGAGTTTGCCTAACCTTACATAATAATAACTTGTATACCATTTAAACTGGTTAAGAATATAGGAAAGCTCACACACATAATACACAGAGCAGCACACCACTCCTACCAAAAACTCTGAGAAGAGGAAAACTGCTTATATATGATGAAGACATTTTACTAAAACCTAACAGTACATATTGTTTTCAGTGGTAAAACACTAAAAAAACCTAAATTAAAGTAAAAATGTAGACAGAGCCCTGACTGGTGTGGCTGCTGGTCAGGGTGCCGGCCTGGGCTGGGGGTCCCGTCCCTGGTTGGGGCGGTATAGGAGAGGCGACCTATCGATGTTTCTCTCTCACATCAATGTTTCTCACCCCCTCTTTCTAGCTCCCTTTCCCTCTCTCTAAAAATGAATTAAAAAAATGTTTCTAACCTCGCTGGTGTAGCTCCGTGGATTGAGTGCGGGCTGTGATCCAAAAGGTTGCAGGTTCAATTCCCAGTCAGGGCACATGCCTGGGTTGCGAGCCAGGTGCCCAGTGGGGGCCACATGAGAGGCAACCGCACATTGATGTTCCTCTTCCTCTCTCTAAAAATAAATAAATAAATAAAATCTTTTTAAAAAAGATTTAAAAATGTTTTAAAAAATTTAGACACAGATGACTATCATCCTTATTATTTAACATATCTTGGAAGTTTTACTAAATGCAGTAAGACAGGAAAATAAATTGTTATGATCATCTGAAAAACTTATAATACCATTTTTGCTGATATGATTGTACTCTCAGAAAATTTAAAAGACTATAGGAAAAAAATCTCTGGTGAAAAATCTAGTAAAAATTATAATTTGGAAAGTTGATGGGATACAAGATAAATATAAACTGTTTTTTCCTACTCTAACAAAAGCATCTCAAATTGAAAATCAGAAAAATATTCCATTTACAGTTACAGAATTATAAAGTCTTAGGAAAATAACAAGTATAGTCACCATGATGCCATAAACAATTGTAAGCACTTTGTATTAATTCAATCAATCCTTGCAATCCTATCTCTTGAGATAGAGTACTATCATTATTCTTTTTTTAAAAAAAGATTTTATTTATTTATCTTGACGGTAAGGGAAGGAGAGAGGGAAAGAAACACCAATGTGTGGTTGCCTCTCATGCGTCCCCTGCTGGGAACTGGCCTGCAACCCAGGCATGTGCCCTGACTGGGAATCGAACCGTGGTCCTCTAGTTCACTCAATCCACTGAGCCACAGCGGCCAGAGCCTATCATTATTATTTTTTTTAATATTTTATTTATTTATTTTTAGAGAGAGGGAGAGAAACATCAATGTGTGGTCGCCTCTCAGGAATCCCCACAGGCCCACAACCCACACCTGTGCCCTGACTGGGAATTGAACCTGTGAACTTTTGGTTCACAGGCTGGTGTTCAATCCACTGAGCCACACCAGCCATGAACTATCATTATTCTTACTCTACAGAAGTGAACACAGGAACAGAAAGATTAAGTGATTTACCCCAGATCACTAGCTGGTAAAGTGATAAGAGTTGGTATTGGAATCCTGGCAGTTTGGCACTGAGACTATCCTCGTAATCACTATATTATAGTTGTAAAATTTAAAAAATTGAGATATAGCCCTGGCTGGGATAGCTGAGTGGATTGAGTGCGGGCTTGCGAACCAAGCAGTCACTGGTTTGACTCCCAGTCGGGGCACAGGCCTGGGTTGCAGGCCAGGTCCCCAGTTGGGGGCGTGCGAGAGGCAACCACACAGTGAAGTTTCTCTCTCTCTCTTTCTCCTTCCCTCCCCCTCTATCTAAAAATAAGTAAATAAATGAATTAAGATATAATTGACATATAACATTACATTCATTTCAGGTGTATAACATGATTCAACATTTTTATGTATTACAAAATAATCACCACAATAAGTCTAGTTAACATCCATCACCACAAGTAGTTACACATTTTTTTTCCTCGTGATGGGAACTTTTAAGATCTACTCTTTTAGCAATGTTCATATATACAGTACAGTTCCCTGGCTGATGTGGCTCAGTGGATTGAGCACAGGCCTGTGAACCAAAGGGTCAGTAGTTTGATTCCCAGTCAGGGCACGTGCCTGGGTTACAGGCCAGGGCCCCCATTGGGGGCCACGTGAGTGGCAACCACACATTGATGTTTCTCTCCTTCCCCTTCTCTAAAAACAAATAAATATAATCTTTAAAAAAATAAATAAAATCTTAAAAAAAACAAATATACACTACAGTATTAGCAACTATAGTCACCATGTTGTACATTACATGCCTATGACTTAGAAGTTTTATAGTGTGTAAATTTAATCAAGAAACACACAGTACTCATACAAAGTTACACAATATTATTAAAAGACATAAAGCTAGATTGGGACAAACAGAAAATCAACCTTTTATATTTTCCTTGGATGGGAAAATATAAAAAATTCAATTCTTCAAAAAGTAAAGTATGCATCAGACAAAATAATTCCAATTAATATCTGAAAAAAATAGTCCAGAAAAAATATTTTAAGTGAAAAAATAGATAAATTTGCCTTTCCAAATATCAGAATGTACAATAAGGCCAGGTGGTCAAATCAGTAGGTAAAGGGAAAAAAGTTGATAGGTATTTGTTTTTTGTTTTTTTTTAAAGGTTTTATTTATTTATCTTTAGAGGGGAAGAGAAGGAGAAATATCAATGTATGGTTGCTTCTCATGTGTCCCCTGCTGGGAACTGGCCTGCAACCCAGGCACATGCCCTGACTGGGAATCGAACCACTATCTTTTGGTTTGCAGGCCCGAGCTCAATCCGCTGAGCCACACCAGCCAGGGCCAAAACTAGGTATTTGTATAGATGAGAACATGGCAATTCAACTCACTGGGGAAAGGAAGGCTAACATAATAAATGGTCCTGGAACAACCAGGTGTCCTGAGCGCCTACTGTGTGCTAGGACTGTGCAGTAGTAGGGCTTGCATTCCAGTGGAGTGGTGGAGCCTCGGGGGCAAAGGCAGTTTCTCTTGCAGGACATTCGCATCCTCAGACTTGGAGGCAGTGAGACTGTCTGTGGTACCAGAACGGGTTCTGCCTCATCCCCACTCCCCCACTTGCCATCTGCTTTCCCTTTCTTGACTCCCTGCCCTGCTGACTCCAAGCCACAGCATTAGAAGCAGACAGCAGCCTTTCAGATTGTTACACCAGCTCTTCCAATTGCATAATTGTGTAAGAGCAATTCCCTGTAACAAATCTCTTAATTGAAAAAAGAATGTGTGTATGTATATGTATATGCATGTCCTAATGGTCTGCTTCTCTGATCCAGCCCTTTATTACTGAGATATAATTGATACACAACACCATGTAAGTTTGAAGTGTACAATGTGTTGATTTGATATATTTATATATGCAGTATGATTACCACAATAGAGCTAACACCTCTATGATGTCACCTAAGTATCATTTCTTTTATGTGGTGAGAACAGCTTGACTGAGCCTTGACTGACACTAGATGAAGGACATACAAATAATCATTGTCATCCTTTCGATTTTCCTTTAGGCTTGAAGTGTTTCAAAATAACATTGTTGGGGGAGAAAAATACGTACTAAGGATCTAGTAGCAACAGAAGAACAAATCCAACTGGCTAACAAACATGAAAATATGTTCAAACTCAGTCAGGGACGTGCAATTTAACACAATAATGGGAGAGCACTTTACATTCACGGTGGAAAACTGGGGCTCAAAGCTGTCAGCGTATGATGTACCCTCAGAGCTTCTCAACCTCCTCCCTCCCGGGGCTGAGGTACTGGTGTTTATACTGGTTCTCAGTTGTTGAGAGCTGCTCTGGGGGAGGCTGCCTCTGGTGACTGTATGTTGGGGTCCAGCCAGTTGCCAAAGAAAAGCTGCAGGCCAAGGGGCTGGTGGATGGAAGTCTGGCTGATATGTGCCAACTGGTAAGGCCTGAGGAGATGGGGGTGGTGGGGACACTGAGTGCTCCTGCACTGCTCAGACCCACCCAGGTCTCTCATCGAGTCTAGGCTGTTACTGCTTCTTTAAGGTCACAATTTCTTAAAAGAGGGGGAGGAGGGAGAAGAGGAGCAAAACCTTATATACTGGGAGGATCAGTGAGACAAGCTGCAATCCCCACTGCTGTGGCTGGTCCGCTGAGATTAATTTTCTTTCTCTACCATCTCCACCTGAGAGATGCCGGTATAGGTGTCTCGCCTGTGGGTAACCCAGAGTTACATTTCCTGTGCCCTCATTACTGCGCCCCTTTCAGGCTGTGGTGGCTGCAGTTGCCCATCTGTGGGTAGAGTGTGACTGGGCAGGGAGCGCTGAGAGGCACCTACAGACCCCTGGCACACAGCTACGTCTGGCCTGCTCTCACTATGCCGAGCCGCCCTGGCTCCTCACGATAATCAGGGTCAGTGACGCTGGCCAGGGTGGTGCGCACGTGAGGCAGGAGGGGCCAGAGCAACTGCTGAGTACGGACGACTCTGCTCCGCACACAGATGTCCACTCTACTCAACCTTTCCACTTCTGCTCCCATTGCAAACGGAGTGGTCGCTTCCATATTCTCCCATTTAAACTGCTGACACCGAAAACTTGATAATTCCCAATTTCCAGGCCAGGCCACCCCACAGGCCACTGACTTGAGTCATTTACCCAATCAGCCGAGGTCAGAGGGGTTGGGGGCCACAAAATAGAATTTTGGAGGTGACATGTTTAGTAAAAGTGTTGTAGTCCTAAGGGACAGCCGTTCGTCACGAGCCCTCCTAGGGAGGTTGTTAGTTCATAGTTAACTTACAGCTTACTGAGCCCACTTTCGTAATTCGTACAGTAAGTGGGTTGGGCTCCAACATGCTCGATGACTGCCTCTCCCCTCAAACTTCTGTGTATAAACTATCTCCACCCCATGCTTCTGTTTACTTTTGAACCCAAAATTTCATTTATTTAAAAAGACTTTATTTATTTTTAGACAGAGGGGAAGGGAGGGAGAAAGGGAGAGAAGCATCAATGTGTGGCCGCCTCTCACATGACCCCCACTGGGGACTTGGCCTGCAACCCAGGCATGTGCCCTGACTGGGAATTAAACTGGTGACCTCCCGGTTCGCAGGCCAGTGCTTGATCCACTGAGCTACACCAGCCAAAGCCCAAAATTTCATTTCAATAAATGCTAGCTGCTATTATTTGCCTTTCAGACCATCATTTTTGCCCTGCCTCAATGTCTGAATCTTAAGTTTCCCTTTCGGTGTATTTCATTTTTTGTTTTTTTAAAATAGCTTTGTGCCATCAGCATCTATGAATGTGCTTTTGGTGTCACCATTTAAGACAGGACCAGCCCTGGCTGGTGTAGCTCAGTGGACTGAGCACAGGCTGCAAATCAAAGGGTTGCTGGTTCGATTCCCAGTCAGGGCACACGCCTGGGTTGTGGGCAAGGTCCCCAGTGGGGGCCACGTGAGAGGCAACCACACATTGATGTTTCTCTCCCTCTCATCCCCCCTCACTAAAAAGAAATAAATAAAATCTTAAAAAAAAAAAAAAAAAAAAACCAGGACCAAAGAGAAGTCTGGGGCAAGTCACTGGAGACCTGCCTACTGGCCCTCTTTGGTCCCTGTGATCAAGGGGATGTGACTCTCCTTCTTAGTGCTAGGAGATGGCTCCTGGTTCTCCTTCTTGACTGTGAAGCTACTGAGACTTTTAATGATGCTTTTGCTAAAATCTATACCTATCTACACCTACTATATCTCTACCAATCATATCCTTGACTTATGTCAGGTATTGTTGAGAAAATCCCATCTTTTAGATAGAAATTTGTGACTTGCCCAAAGTCACACACTGTGGCCAGGGCTGGCTTCTTTGTCCATAATATCATGTTCATTCCTTCCCACCATACTTCTTCCACAGTTCAGGAGACGCGTCCACTGCTGCTATAATAAATTACTACACATTTAGTGGCTTAAAGGAACATAGAAGCTTCTCACGTCCCAGTTCTGTGGGTGAGAAATCTGATGCAGGCCTCGCCGGGCTAAACTCAAGGTGTCGGCAGGGCTTTCCGGAGGCTCGAGGAGAAAACGTTTCCCTGCCCTTCCGGCAGGCTGCCTGCATTCCTTGGCTCATGGTTCCTTCCTCTGCCTTCAAAGCCAGCAATTTGGATGGAGTCCTCAAGTCAAACCTCTCTGCCCCTTCGTCCAAGGTCAAAGCTGTTTCTTACCGTGGTTCTGAAAGCTTCTCCCTCTCAAGGAGACTCATGGGATTAGGCTCGACATGCCAGGATAAGAGGGACACTCTGTGCACCTAAAGGTTCTTCATTTAACCAAATTCACTTTTTGTCTTTTTGTCAGGTGAAGTAACAAATTCGAAGGTTCTGGGGACTGGAGGGCGAACATTTTGGGGAGGCCATTATTCTGCCTACCACGCCCTACCTGTAGATGCAGGCCTCCTGGAACCAGTGGTTCAGGTGATAAAGACAGATGCAGCCTAGCTTTCAGGGTATTGGGAGACTCCTTGACTTTCTGATGTTGGATGCATTTCACCTGTTTATCCAGATGACTTGCTTAACCCAGCAAATTCCATTTTTTAAAAATAAATTTTACTTATTGACTTGAGAGAGAGAGAGAGAGAGAAACACTGATTGGTTATTCCACTTATTCATGCATTTATTGGTTGATTCTTGTATGTGCCCTGACTGGGCATGGAACCTACGACCTTGGTGTACCGCGACACAATGACCCACTGAGCTACCCAGCCAGGGCTGACAGAGCAAATTCTTTCCTCAGATGCTCTCACAGCTGGGCTCCCTCCCCCTGTCACCTTAACCACCCATTCCCTGGGACAAGCAGCAGAGGTCAGGGGAAGGCAAGAAATGGGCTTTGGTATTTGTTCTCTAGGGTCACAGGTGACATGATTGTCCTGGAGAAGCTGTATGGCACTGGCCCTCCAGCTCCCTGAGGGCCTCCTGTTTTCACTGCTTGTAGAGAGAGAGGAAGGGAGAGAGAGAGAGAAAAAAACCCACTGATGTGAGAGCAACATCGATTGGTTGCCTCCCATATGTGGTGGGACCTGAGATCAAACCCACAACCTAGGCATGTGCCCTGACCAGGAACTGAACCCATAACCTGTTGGTTACAGGATGACACTCCGACCAACTGAGCCACACGGACCAGGGCACCCCTCAGTTCTTCAAAGCCCCAGGTGTTCCTGACACGTGGGCAGGTGAGGTACAGCTCGAAGTGACAGGCACTGTTTCTGATGCCCAGTTTTGAAAGGTAATGAGTGTCAATATTGCGCAGACCCCACCTGACACACACGGGGAAGGAGAAAGATCCCGTTGTCATCCCTGTCTACAAAAGAAGGCCACCAGACAGTCTAGGGCAGAAGGGAACGCAGACGGTCGTAAGGAGATGGAGAACCATCACCAAAAGAGTTAAAGAGGAGAGGGAATCAGGCCAAGCCTACCTAAGATGGCCAAGCCACCATGGTTGTGCAGTTTGGCAAACGCCGGGTCCACTGGGCACCCTCCCTTCTGAAGCCTCTCCAAGGGCCAAGCTAGGCTGCCTGCTGATTGATTCTCTCTTGAGCACATACTGGAAGCTCGACTTTGGCATTTTACCTGGCATCCAACCCGTGTTGACTGGCATTTGGTTCTGAAAACTGGGACATTACCTACAGTTTAACATATTCCTGCAGTTGGTTTATACACACGCTGCCCCTGTCCCTGCCCGCCACAGGCACAAGTACCCTGGCCGCCCCCTTTCACCCCAGCTGCACTGTACTCCCACTCAAGTCTCACAGGCTCTGAGGCCCCCAGGGAGTCGCCAGCACACAGCAGTCTCTTATCTGACTGGGTGCCTGGGGGAGGGGACTGGGTTGTTGGAAACTTTAATCAAGCAGGGACAGTTAACAGCTGCGGGGACACCTTAGAAAACAGTGAACCATAAAAAAGGAAGTATTTGTAGAACCTGTCCCCCTGACCTTTTAAGACTTTTCTGAAAATGACCAGTCATTCCCTGCCGTGGAGAAAAATAGCAACTATCACAGACACCCTTTAGCTCACAGAATCCTTTGTGCTTAATCCTCGGGGCAGCTTGGATGCCCACCTCGCACAGGCTTCCCTAAGGGGCCACAAAGACCCGGGGTTGTGGGCGGTGAGCTCGCACACGCACGCACCTACACCTGTCTCCCCGAGGCACTCCTCAGGTGACAAATGCACACTTCTGCGTCTGTGGGGTGGGCGCTTTGTCTGGGGCGGGCTGGGTGCTGTTAGGCAGAACTCTCCACAGGCCCACAGGCCATCACGGGCCTCCTCCACACCCCACTAATTAGCATGTGGTGAGGTCCCCTTTTTCTCCTCCTCCCTGTTCCTCCCTGCAGCTGCAGGGCTGTGTTTCTGAGGGGGTGGATGTCACCCACTAGGGGTGGTTTTTCCTACCCCGTCCTGCCCCAGTTTCTTCCCACCCCTATAAGGAGGCCCCTGTGGGGTTACATTCCAGGTCACGTCCTGGTTAGAGAATCAGGGGACACCTGTGAACTGCTGCTCAGCAGCCACCTTCTTCTTCCCGTCTCCCTCTCCTCCGTCCGCAAGGCCCTCATCATTGATAAGGCCTCTCGGCCCCTGGTCTTCTCCTGTGAGCGCCCTTTTTCCCTTGGGGCTGGGTGTAAAGGGACAATATTGGGAACTTTCTTCCTAGTAAAGTAAGAAAGAAACCAAAACCGAACCAAGAAAATGTCAAAGCCTCAGCTGCTCCAGAGTCTCCATGCTGACTCAGCCCCTGCTTCATTGCTTTCCTGGCTCCTGTTGTCTAAGAGGCTGCAGGCTTTCTTCATCTGTCTCAACTCCTTTGCCTGCCTGCTCCCTGACCACCCCCCTCCCCCGCAAGGGTACAGGAGAAGTTGGTGCTGCAGGCTTTTCCAGAGGTGCACTGGTTGGGGTTGCCTTCATCCTCAGCCCCAGCCCAGGCCTATCCCAGAGCCTCTGCTTCTTGGGACTCGGCTTGCTGGATCCAGCTCAGATGTTGGGACACAGGAGACGCCAAGAGTCCAGCAGGGGCAGAACAGGACCCAGAAGGGGCTGACTGGCCACAGTGATCAGCAGGGCAACAAGGGTAGAAGTGGCCAGGGAAAGTCTGTGAAGAGGAGGCTGGGGTGTTTACACAGGAGACACACTGTGGCCCCCAATTCTCTGCATCCTACAAAGGCTGCAGTTCCCAGGAAGGGCTTTGGAGTGAGACTCCCTATGTGTGGGATCCTCCGAAGCTCTGCGGACCTAACGGCAGGGGGAGAGCTGGGTCCACCTGAAAGCCCCTAAACTGATGGGGAGATGAGCCCACAAAATCAGAGGCCCTCTTCTGAGAACCAATACCTGCTGGAAACCCCAGGATGACAAGGAGCTAGGGCTCTACGCTGCAGCTCCCCAGTCTGACAGGGAAGATGAACCCCCTCAACCACTGAGCAATGACTGAGGAGATCCTCTGGGGTCAGTGGGGCACCAAAGAGCTCTGACTACACAGGGAAAGCCTGTGGAAGAGGCAGCCAGGAGAGGAGCCACTGGGCAGAGCAGGGCAGATAATCAGAGGGTGGACATTTGGAGCCCAGCACTGCCAAAGTGGGTCTGGGATACATAAGGTGGAACACAGAGAGGACACAGAGACAGGCCTGAGTAGTGGTCCTGTGCCACCCCATCCCCCCCTCTCCGCCGACCCAGCCCGGATCCCCATGCTCTGGACCTCAGTTCCCCCTCCCCTGCCCCTGTGGCCACTGCCCAGGATGCCATCCGCTTCACTGAACCCATCTGTCTCACACTTGCTCACATCTTCCTCTTTTGTGACTTGAAGTCACAGGACAAAGCACAAGCACTAAGCCTTACAGTCAGAGAGGAAACACAGCTGAAGAGTGTGGACGGCACAGCAGGGAGAGCGGAAAGGGAACCCTGGTGCCAGTGGAAGGAGGGGAGACAGGTGGGGCAGAGGTCCCCAGGACCATGGCTGAGTCTGTCACCTACGCGGACCTGCGGTTTGTGAAGGCTCCTCTGAAGAAGAGAATCTCCAGCCATTTGGGGCAGGGTAAGGGTGGAGGAGGGGTCTCCTGGATTCTGCACCCCCATCCCCTTCATGACCCCACCCCACCCCACAGATCCCCATATCCCACTTCTACCTTGGTCCCTTTTCTCTCCTCTACAGATCCAGAGGCTGACGATGACGGGGAACTCACCTATGAGAATGTCCAAGTGGCCCCGATCTCAGGGGGAGCGTCAAGCCTGGCTTCCTCTGGACCAGGAGACAAAGCTGGTACGGAGAGCCCAGGGGGTGTGCGTTGGGAGAAGAGCTGTGTCTTGAGCTGGGGAGTCCACAGCATTCTTGGGAGGATGATACCCTTGGGAAAAGGAGGGAAGTTCTTAAGAAAAAGCCTGAGCACTGGAGAAAGGGCAGCCAGGAGAAGAATAAAGCTCCTAGGGGTAAGGTGGATCCCAGTGGAGCGGCAGGGATTGGGAGGGGTCAGGGCAGCACTCTGGGGAGATGAGTTCGAATGGAAAATGGGGAGTCAGAGGAGAGGGGAAGAGAGGGTAGCGAAAGGGAAGTGAGAGAACATTCCTGGGAGAGAGTTTGGGGCAGGCGGAGAAAGCCCCAGCGGAAAAGATAAAGGGAGACTCTGGTGGACAAGGAGAGGATCCCAGTGGGGTGGGGGGCGGGACAAGACTCTGGAGGGACACGAGAAAATCCCGGAGAGCTGAGGAACTCCGCAGAGCGCTAAGGGAGACCTGGAGCAGTAGCACAAGACACCGAGGCGCAGCGCGGGGGAGGCGGCGGGTGGGTGGGTGGAGTGGGAGAAGGGGCATTTCCCGCGGCTTCCCATTTCTAACTGGACTCGCCCGCCACGCGCAGGTCTTCAGTCCCAGCCGCCAACTGCGCCTTGGAGCCCCGTGACGTCATCGGCAGCCAGGCGTCTCTTGGTCTGTGAGTGCCACGCCCTCCCCGCACCCGGCGCTGCAGGCGGGGCAGGGCGGGGTCTCGGGCTTGGAGGCCTCGCCCACCGCGCAGACCCCACCGGGCCCTTCGGGGCTGGGGGCGGTGCAACGTGCTGAACCTCTCCACCACCCCGCTCTGCACTTGGCCAGACGCGGGGGGTGCTGGGCCCCGTGGTGTGCGGGTTTGGTTCCCGGGGTCCCCGTGGTCCCCGTGACCCTGTTGTCTGCCCACTTCACCCCCATCTTTCCGAAGTGTCGACCCAGATCCTCTCCGCACTCCATACTTGGGATGGTCCTCATTCACATGACGCCCTGCCTCAGTCTGAGTCGGAGATTTGGTGCCTCCTCCTAACAAGTAGTGCCTTCAGTCCCTAACCAGTAACAATTCCCAGCCCTTATGCTGGACCGTCTTCCCCACGCTACTCGCAGAACTACTCATTGCCCAACAAAAACCACCATGTGTGCACCGTGTCCTCTGGGGGAGGCTCTTTCCCGTGAACCCCTCCCCTCACCCCTGTTTCTAAGCTCGTTCCTGGGACTCACTGCCCCGCGTGCCACTTGTCTCCCTAAGGCCGTTCAGCCTTCTCGAAATACCTCCTGGGCCTGCTCCTCACCTGCCTGCTGTTAGGGATGGCTGCTGTCTCCCTGGGAGTGCGCTGTGAGTATGGCTCCGCCCACTTTCCACTTACCCTAACCGGCTTTCTCTCAAAGAACTTTCTCCCTTACTCTCCCCAACAACTTGCCTTTCTCAGTGGGGGCCTGAGTTACTGTCACCACATCCTTAGTTTTTGGTATGGTTTCCACCAGGTCTGTTTTAGAGCACCGTGTCTTCCTGAATTAACCTCGTCTAATCCTGTACCTCCTTAAGGTTTAGGCAGTCAGAGCTTATATTTCAGCCTGGGATGCAAAAAGTTGCAAAAAGCAGTAAAAGGATTAACACTGAAGTCTCAGGGCCCCAGGGCACGGCTGAAGATGTCACCCAAATCTCTCTTTATGGCCAAACAGATCTGCAGGTGTCTCAGCAGCTCCAGCACATGAACAGGGTTCTGGAAGCCACTAACAGCAGTTTGAGGCAGCAGCTCCACCTGAAGATCTCCCAGCTGGGGCAGAGGGAACAGGATCTGCAGGGGTCCAGGAAGGAGCTGGCCCAGAGTCTGGAAGCACTACAGGTGGAACAGAAGGATTGCCAGGCTGTGAAGGAGCAGTTACAGGCCTGCCAGTCCGACGGCACGGCAACAAAGGAGACCTTGCAAAGGGAGGAGGAACAGAGGAGGACGCTGGAGGAGAGGCTGAATAGCATGCGGGACACACTGAGACCCTTCTTCACAGGCACACCAGGTATGTGCTCTGGGAGAGGAGAGAGGGCAGGATCTGCTGTGAGGGGTGGGTTGAAGCAAGGAGATGCTGGTGACAGGGGTACAGGGGCCTGTCTATCAGGGGGCCGTTGAGTTGTTGGGGTAATGAACCACAGCGGTGGCTGACATGGGCTGTGCAGCCTTAGCCAACAGGGAGAAGGGTCAAGCTGCATACTGGATTGAGGGGGGCTCACCCAGCTCTAAGGCAGATGTGTGGGGGAGAGGAGGGCAGCAGCAAGGCAAACCACACTGTCCAAAGCAACAAACTCCGGTCACATCCAGCTTGACATCAGTGTCAAGGATCCAGGAACCCCTTGAATTTGAATGTGAGATAGGTTCTTTGCACATATTCTAAAGAGAGTGTCTATAAGTTCAATTAGCTTTTGCTATGTATGAGAGTCCCCAAAAGACTAAAATTTGCTGGTCGATGAGGTGCAGTCTGGTGGTGGATGAGGCAGCTGAAGCTCTCAAGTGTGGGTGACACAGTGAGGTGGGCGGGGATAACGTGGGAAGAGAACTGGGGTGAACTGTTCCTCCAGCCAGGATGTGGGGATGGCAGAGACGGACACATCAAAGGCGAGGGGCTGCGGCAGAGCAGGCTGAGGCTGACGTTGAGGGCAGGCTGCCAGGCCTGGTTGTTTATGCACTGGTTATCTGTGGTCGACGCCGGGCTCAGTCTAGCTCAGGGGCCATCTGGGTGCTCCCCCAAGACTTAAGACAGCGAGATTATGTGCAAACACCTCCAGCCCCCCTTTTTACTTTCTTATTCTCTGTGACTCTCAGTTCCATACCAGTGCCACCCCCAACTCCCATAGCTGCACCCTAGAGCTCTCAGCATCCCAAACTGCTCTCCCCTGGAAGGGTGGTTTCAGGGCTCCTCTCTGACTGCAACTGCCCTTGCTCCAGGGTCTCCCCACACTTCTGCAACCTCACTGAGGTCTCCACCCCACTGACTCCCCTGCTTCCTCCCTTCCAGCAGCTGTCACCTGTTCTCACTTCTCTCTCTCTACCCATCTTGCCCTTGAGGGATCCATCACTATGACCACTCACTCCTTTGTTCTTCTGCCCTTTTGGTGCACCTTTTGGTTCAGACACTGGCAGTGTCTGAACTCTGGATGAACTCAACTGTCCACCTTGCCCATGCCCACACTGAGGCGCGATCATTCTGTTTAGTGCCACTGAAACTTCAGTTTCGACCTCAGCTGGGGCCTCGGCATTGCCTGGTTACCTTGCTGTCCATAATGACTGCTTACCCTACTACCCTCTCTCTTGCTGTTTGCAGATGCCCTGCTCCATCAGAGAGGAGTTCCCTCCATTTCCCCCCTAAAGTCCATATGCCCATCTACACCTTTGCCCAGCCCCATCCCTTGGAAGGATAAAAGCAACAGCTTGCTGGATGTTTTTCCCGAGCATCCCCCACACCCCTGTTCCACTCTTCGTACTGCGGCCAGGGTAGCCCTTTAAAAATGAAAATATGATCTTGCCATCCCAGTGCAAAGCATGTCATTCCAGTTTGTTAGTTAATCAAAAGTTACATAATACATTATATGTCCGGCATGGTGCCCAGGTACTTGGGATGTAGCCAGTGAACAAAATTCCTATGTGTAAAATCCCACGTTGACCTTCTCTTTCTTGTAATATAAAAATAAAACAAAACGCTTAACATGGCCCTCAAGGCCCCTGCCTGCCTTTCAGCATGCCACTTCATCTCTCACCCTATTCTATTTGGCTGCACCAACTCCTTTTTATTCCTTTAAATTACTGATTTACAAGGTGCAGTCTTGTGGTGGGGCAAGGAGAATAACTCATGCAATGGAAAGAGGTGGGTTGGGACCAGGAGCACAGACTGAGGTGTGGGATGTTAAAGAGGAATGTTTATTTCTTATGGTCAGGAAAAGAGAAAGACGAGACATTTTTAGGTGGAGGGAAGGGAAATAGAGTTTCCAAGTGCTTAGCTATTTCAGGAAAATAGGGACCAAGGTTGTCTACTAGTGGGAGAGTAGAGAGGGAAGGAGGTGGCTCGCAGCTTGAGGAGTGTGGGGAAGTTTTCAGTATGCAGCGTGGGATGCTTTAGAGAGCTAAGGAGGTGAATGAGAGTCCTGTGGAACACTTATGGGGGCCCAGGTGAGGTTAGCCAAAATCGGGGTCAGGGTGGGCGGGGAACTGTTACTGTTCAGAAATTGGGAACCGTGCCACCAGCCCTATTAAAATAAACCTCACAGGTTGTTAAGGAGTAAAGTTGTTGAATGTTAAAGGCTTTTACTAAGTATACATAAGCTTGGCATTTCCAGAAAGATCGCCAAGATCAAGGACCAGAAGGTCAATGACGGCGCTGCGATTAGACCTAGGGGAGCCGTGCTGGCAACTAGGTTGCTGAGCGGTCACTTCCATTCCCAGCGTTGAGATCTCCCTTCTAAATCTGGGCTGTATTGTCTTACTCTTTCTGTTTTTTAGACACCTGCTGTCCCGTGGGATGGTCCCTGATGGAGAAGAAATGCTTTCACATCTCACTTGTTAAGAGAAGTTGGGAGGAGAGCAAAAGCTATTGTAATACTCTGTCCTCCAGCCTGGCCACAGTTAGTGAATATGACTATTATGCAGTAAGCATACCTTTATTGACAGATTGGCGTGGGCACTTTTAGGTGAAGGGACATACATCGTCAGGAATGGCAGTGCCCATGTGGCATGCATGTTGTGGCGCACATTCCTTTTCCACGTGGCCGCTCAGCACAGTGCTCCAGGTGGCCCCTACTGGAGAGCTGGCATGAGAGTTGACTTTTGAACCATCTTTACTTTTACCTGTTTCACAGGTCAGCTTTCTGGCCAGCATTCTGGGCTAACAGATTCTTCAACTATCGTGACCACTCAGGCAGAGGCCCCACACCTGGTGGCCTAGACTGTAGGGACTGGGTCTTTGTGGCCACAGCAGCCCACAGAATGACTCCCCTCCAAAGGCTGGTGGAAGTTCTTATCCCCCCTGAGGGGAACTGAAGGCTGAGCCTGCGTCTGCATGACAGCACTCAGAGGGTGTGGGGACAGGTCACTGATGAGCTGTGTCACGCACCAAAGATGGGCACGGTCCTCTCGTCAAGCTCCTAGGTCTCCCTAGAGTACTTTTTCTTCCATCAGCCCAGGACCCCTTTTGCACCCTCACCCCCATTCCACTGCTGCTCCTAGTTCTCCACACACCTTGGTGTCTCTGAATCTCCCCTCAGGGTTATCATTATCGGCAGGGCAGCTTATCTAAGGTGTTGGAAGAAGTTCCTCAGCCTGATTCATATTGGATTGACATCAAGTTAAAGGACCAGAGATGGGTGGATGGCAAAAGAGGCCATGGGTAAGTTTGTTAGTGCTTTTGAATATCTTCAACTTCATAGGTCCTTCATAAAGACGTAGTAGTGAGATTTCTCTTTAGCTCCTGCTCCCAAACCTTTCACAAATCAATATTGTAATTGCCTACTTGTCCATTTCCTCTATGGACAAGTAGGACATGCGTATTCTCTATTTTATTCTCAGTACCTAGTGGTCCCTGGTACATGATTTTTATTTATTAGTAGGTTGGAACCTATGTCCTCTTTCAGGAGAAGCTAGGGCTCCACAGCTAATGAACCCTGATATTCTAACCTCCTGTCTAGGACCATTTGGGGCACTAGGGTTGTGCCAGGGAAGTAAGGGGGCAGTGGGGTAACTTTGAGGTTCGACCCCAGGGACCCTGACACAGGATGGTCACCTCCTGTGTTCCTAACTTGAATTTCCATTTTTAAGACCTTGAGTCACTCTTCCCTCCCCTGGCCCTGAAGCCTTCTCAGGTTGGAGTCTAGACACCTGTCCCTGAAACACCCAAACATGGCCTTAGGCAGGTAGGCTGAGTTAGGACTTGGGTTAGGTTTTATGTAGGGCAAGGGGAGAGGAGGGATGGAAGGGAGGGGGCCAGAGCCTATCCCAGTTCTGTTTCACCACTCTTTAGGTATAATTCTCAAAACCAACAATGTCCCAGGGTACACTACAAGACACGATACAGATGGACAGGATACCAGGAGTGTACTAGTTCCCTTCCCTGCGTCTGTGAGAGGGAAGTTGTTAAGTGTCCAGATCAGATCTGAGCTAAGTAAGTGTGTGGGGTGGGACTGAGGCTTGGGAGCCTGGGGGGACAGGGACTCAGCTGGTCAGGGGGTGGGGGACACTTGTTCCTGGGAGTGGGTCATGTCCACTGCCTCCAGGAGCTTGGTATGCTTATATAAGGGGCTGTGGCACAGGGAGAGGGGGAGGGAAGACCTGGGACTGACGGGGGGCTGGCGATGTGACTGTTCTGGGAACTGGGGTGAACTGGATCAGGGTTCTTAGTGACACTCAACTGCAGAGCTCATTGACAACTTTGCTCTTCCAGATACAGCAGCAGGAGCCTGTGCCCCTCGTCCCTGACTTGTAGGCACGAGTCCTCTGATGATCTCCCTCCAGCGTTCCCGCGCTCTGCGGGGACAGTGCCTGGCCAAGGACTGATGTAGCCCAACACTTCCAAGCAGCCTGCTGCCTGCTTGAAATCCTGCCCCAGAAACTGGACTATTCCTGGGAAAAGGGTGCAGAAACCTCTAGAAGAGATTTTGGCCTCCTCAAGAACCTCCCATAGTGGAATGGGGGGGTCAGGGGAGGAGGGCGCATGGCCTGAGTGGATAGGGGCAGCCCGGAGCCAGCCAGGCAGTTTTATTGAAATATTTTTAAATAATTCGCATGTGTTAGTCTCGTGTGTCAGCAATGCTCTGTGATCCCCACGGGAGAGCAAGCCCAGGGGCTGGATAGGAAATGTCTGTCCCTCGAGTCCATGCTGAGGTTCCCATATACGGAGCAGCTGGTCAGCCCTTCTGGGGCTGGCACTGTCCAGCACGTGCACTGTCCTCACAGGGCATCCTGAAGGCCAGCGTTGGAGGCCCCACTGCTAAGAGCGTGCCCCAGGCAGCTGAAGGCTGGGTGTGGGTGGCTTGGCATGGTGCCCTCGGTGGCAGAGGAGACTGCCCGCCTCACAGTTCAGGTTGCGGTAGCGGGCAACAGCTGGTGTGGGGCGGGGGCACATGGACAAGAAGCCAAAGCTGAAGGGGCCCAGGCAGCAGCCCGGGCAGGGTAGTCCCTCGTCAGGCTCCCGAGGAGCTGAAGGGGGCGGCGAGGGTTCTGTCCGCTCCAGAGCCGCTGCCCGGGGCAGACTATGCTGGGCCCGGTTCCAGGGCTCCCCGGCCCAGCCCTGTGGGGAGTTCACCACCACAGCTGGGGGGTTGTTGTTAAGGGGAGGTCCTGATCTAGGGGACCAGGGCTGGGAGGCTGATGAACAAGTGCTGATGAAGTTGTCTGTGGCCACGGCCAGGGGCAGCTGGAGAGCTGGTCCTGGGGGTTCTGGCTCAGGGCTACTGCCCTCACACTCCATCCTCTCTTCAGCTGAGGGGCCCACAGCAGGGGGGCCAGGACCTGGCAGTACTGTCTCCATACGTCGGGGGAGCTCAGGTGATGATGGTAATGAGCGGCAGCGACGGGCAGGTGTCCCAGGCTGCAGGAGGGTCTCCGGAGTGGTCACCAGGGGCAGCTGGGTGGGGAGCAGTGGTGATGGCAGCACAAGGGGCAGGGGAGCCACTGGCTTGCTAGGCATGTCCAGAAGCTTGATCTTGCCACCCCTGAGGTCTTCCCGTAGTGAGAAGGGGTTGACTCGAGTCAGATTGTCCCCCCAGTTGGGGGGTGATTCTGGTGATGGAGGCAGGAAGAGGTCTGACCGGCTTCGGGAGAGCCGGGGGTCTGGCCTGGGAAGCGTGGCAGAGGGACCACCTCTTGGAACAGACCCTGTCGACAGAGAAATCTGTGATCACTGTTCTCGGCACTGACAGCTTCTTGGAGGTCTCATTGTTTGCCGGGAGGTTGGCGGGACTAGAGCTTACAAAACAGAGTCTGACAGCGTGCTTTGGAAAGGGAGAGATATCACCTCCAGCCACTTTTTACCTTTTTTCTTCTTTCCTTCTTTAAGGCTCTAGAATTAGCAAACTATCTTCTTTGAGATTTCCTCTCACCCCACTTCCATCTCCAGCCTTCTCAACTAATAAGTATTCTTAGCCTCTCCCAGATAGTTCCCTGAACTCTAAGGCAAAAGGACTCCGGTTAGGTCAAGGTCATGCTCACTTACCCTGATTGTGTGTCAGGGGAGCCCTGGAGAGGGGGGCTGGCTCAGACAGTTGCTCTAGGATCCATTCCAGGTGATGTGTGATTTCGGTGAAGGGCGCACGAGCGCTAGGTTCCATCTGATGGGTAGAGACAGGGGCAGCTTCACTCAGTGCTCCTAAAGTGGGTCCCTGAGTTCTCCTCCCATCACCTGGGACAGGAGAGCCTTGGAAGCTGACGGATAGGGCGGAGGGCAGGCAGGGTGGGACTCTTACACTGCAGCAGTGGATGGCCAGCAGCAGGAAAGGCAGTGGACAGTCATCCCCTACTAGGGTCCGGAAAGCGGGCACATCTAGGCCAAAGTCCTGCAGGGACAGAAAGGAAGGGCCCCTGAGTCAGCGTTTCTCAGGTTCTCCTTCGGCCTCCCAATCAGGACCCCAAGCTCCAGGGAACCCTTCTTGGTTATAAGTTGCCCAGTCTAGAGTCCCTCCTGTTCAAACCTGGAGACATCACTCACCTCAGTACGGGGTAGGTAGTCGGGGTCTGCAGGTACTCGTGCGATGAGCTCACAGAGGATAATCCCAAAGGCAAAGACGTCAGCCTGCGGGGGGGGGGGGGGAGATAATGTCAAGGGCAGGAATTGGCAGTTTTCATGCCATAATTCTGTTAGAATGTGTCCAAATCCATGCGGGGTCTTGACAGTTTCCATGTGTCAGAGGGGTGCCTGTCAGGGGCAAGGGGAGGGGGTCTTGGGACCCTCCTAAGTATCTGGTAGGGCTGTTGAGGACCTCGGGGTAGGGACTCCTAAGAGTATCTCAAGGGTCTCTGGATCTGAAGGGTTGATGTCTCACCTTCTCATCATATAGCTCACCCCGCAACACCTCCGGAGCCATCCAATACGGTGAACCAACCACAGCCAGTGGCTCCTTCCTTTCCCCTTCCCTGCAGGGCGGGGGCAGTGGTCAGAAGCACCCCACTCACGCAATCTCCTCAAACAAAACAGGATGAGGTCGGCCCCATCCCCACCCCAGGGGAAATGTCCCTCGGGGCTTCATTTAGAGGGGTCTTGTGGGACATTTTGGGGGCAGGGCACTGAACTCACCTATACACAGGAATCTTCTCAGCCAGCCCAAAGTCTCCCACAACGGCTGTGAAGCTGCAGTCTTCCCGACGGATCAGACAGTTCTAGTAGACACATAGAGCACCCCCACACTTATCACTCTCTGCTCTTTGATCTCCCAATCTATAACCCAAAGCGCAGTCACTCCAGAATAACCCCAACCCTCACCCAGTTTTCCAATACACCCCAATCTTGCAACATCATCCATCGCTCCAAACACAGAATGGTACTCAACCCCTGAGAGCACACCCCCTCACCCCAGTCCCCCATTCCCCATTGGCTTGCTTCTCTAACATCTTAACATATTTATTATCTACACTCCAACATCCATGGGCTAGTTACAACCCAAAAGTCTCAATCCCCTTTCATGCCTTGATCTCTCTGGCCAGCCTACCTTGGATGTGAGGTCTCGGTGGAATACACCTTTGGCATGCAGGTACCGCAGGCCGTGGGCAATGTCCAGAGCCAGGCGGAGCCTGACAGGCCAGGACAGGGGTTCAGGGGAGCTGAGCAGCTGTTCCAAGGTCCCTCCATTCATATACTGGGGCATAGTGAGAGGAGAAGGAGAATGAATGTCAAGGTTTCATTTTGTACTCTAGTCTCCTACTTATAAGCCAGGGAACACTCAGGAGGATCACAAAGGTCAGAAGGGAAGGGCCTGTGCTCCAAGGTCCCAAATTAATCTTCTAGGACTGTCCTATCCAATACACGTGCAAGTATTTAAAATTAAATTATTAAGTTTAAATAAAATTAAAGGTTCAGTTCCTCAGACTAGCAAGAGTTCCAGTGCTCCCTAGCCACATGTGGCTAGTGGCTCTAGTTTTGCATAGCACAGATAGAGAACATTTTCATCACTGCGGAAAGTTCCGCGGGACAACGCTGTTCTAGAGAATAGAGGGTGAGAACGGCTGAGGCCTTTTATTTGTGGTTTGCCAGAGGGAAGTTTGGGGAGGACTCCGTGGGAGGTCCTGCTGCCTCTCACTATTCCTCTATAGAAGCACCAGGTCGTGCGTGCCTCTCTCTCCCCTTGGCAGTAGTGGGTGTTCCTCATTCCTGGCCCATCCTCACCTCTGTAAGAGCGTGCAGCTGCCCCTGGTGCACACAGACCCCCATGAACCTGGAATAAGGGAGGGAAGATAGGAGGGTAGGCTGTAAGAGATCCGGCTTCTCCGCAGCTCCCACTCTTCCAGCGGAATCTTTCCCCTTCTCCCAGCAAGCTTCCCAGCAAGCGGCTGGAGCCGCTCACCTTAAGATGTTGGGGTGCCGGAGCCGGTTCATTAGCTGCACCTCCCGTAGTGTGTTTCCCCGGTTACTGGGGAGCCTGTTCATTTTCAGCACCATGACTTGCCCTGACTGTCGGTGCCGAACCTGAGGGTGTCAGGGGAAGGTGAGTCCCGGACAGGTCGGACGAGTAGTCCGCGTCCGGGTCCCCTAGCACCAGCCCCTCGTCTAAGGCTTGGTCCCGCCCCTTTGCTCTCTCTACCGGTCCTACCTTGTAGACCTCAGAGAAGAAGCCGGCCCCGATCTTCTCCGCGCAGTGGAAATCGTCCACGCGCGCCAGGCTAGACACAGCGCTGCGGAGAGCCCGGTAGGAGGAGGGGCGGCCCCGGCCTCCACCCGCGCCCCCCGGCCCTGGGGGCCCCTCCCCCGGCGCCTCTCCGGGCCCGGGCCCAGGGCCCCGTTGTGGGGGACGTTCCCCGGCCATGGCCGGGCCCCCAGCCCGGGCCTGCCTCACATGGCAGGGTCCCCGGGGCCCGGGCAAGCCGTGCTTGCCATGGGCGCGGGCCCAGCCCGATCCGGGGCACCGGGACTCTCGCTCCCGCCTAGGAGAATGGAAGATCTGCTCAAGATCCTGGGCCCGCCCCCGCCGCGCCGGTTTGCTGGGCCCGGGTGGACGCCGCACCGCTCCGCTCCGCGCAGGCCTGGGCCTGAGCCGGGCGGTGGCGTTGGCGCTCCCGGGCGCCGGCGGGCAGTCGGGGCTCCGGGCAGGCGGAGGCTGTCGGGCCGGAGGCGGCGGCGGCGGGCTGCTCGGTTTCACTGCTGGAGCTCAGGCTCAGCGGCCTGCTGGGGGCGGGGCTGAGCAGGGCCACTGCTTAACTCCTTGGAGCCCGGCCCCCAGGCATCGGCCACGCCCCCTCAGGTACGCAACCTCAGCCGTTGGCGGTGACGCCCAAGGCGGTGGGTCAGGGCGTCGGGGTCAAATGAATTTGGGCTCGAGCTGAATAACTGAAGGGCGTTAAGAGCTGATTGTGCGTACGTGCAGTTCAAATGTCTTTTGCTGCTCGAGGACTCTTTTCTCCCCTTCCACCTTCAGGTCACTGTCGGTTGAGGGTCGGGCTTGGGAAGCCGCCGGATTCCTGGGCTCCATGGACCAGCAGGGCAAAAAAATTAGACCCCTCATGGCCAATCAAAATCTAAGGCAGCCCAGCAACCTGCCCGCCTTCCTGGCCTCCACCTTGGCCCACCCTTCCCATTCCCCATGTTTCCACCCCTACACCGTAAACCTCTGGACTCCCTGAAACTTCCTTCTCCGGCGGCCGTGAGCCCTCGGCCCGCCCATCCCTAGTGTGGCCCCAATTCCTCCTCACTCCATCCCATCTTCCTCAAATCAAGTTCAAATTTCAGAGCCTCCTCCTTGTGACACAGCCTTGATCTTCTTACTATTTCGTCCAAATGACCCTTTTTCTCACAGAAATCTCCACCAGCAGGGAAGCCCCTCCTTCCACGAGATCCCACCCCTTGGCAAGCCCCGCCCCTCAAGGGCCCCTTCCCCTCCAAGTGAGAAACCTCTCCTTCGGAGGGACCTTGCCTCAGTGCTAACGTCAGTGTGTAGCAGAACCTGTCAGTGCCTCACTACGTGGAACACGTGGAACACGTAGTGAGAACCCACAGCCGAGTGACTCCACCAGTCATTGTGACCCTTCCTCTCAACGACACTCCTCCCCTAAGTGTGGCTCCGCCCTTCTTAGTGTGACCCCTCTCAGCAGGTTCCGCCCTGCGTCAGGTAGAAATCCGATCTGCCTCCCTCAGGCGGGAGGAGGAGCTGCAGCTGGCTTCCAAGTGAGCGCCGAACCCAAAATGCGCACTTAGTATTTCGGGACCCTGTGCACTCGCCGTACCCGACGCTTCCGGTTTCGTCCTGCGAAATAGCCAATCATCGCCCGGAGTGGGGGACTCCGCTCGATCCCGGCAACAGCTCCCAGACGAGCGGAGGGGGTGTTGGTGAACGCCACCTAGCGGTGGAATGGAGGGCGGTGGAAGTGGAGGCTTTGAAATTTTTTTTCAAAAAAAATTTTCTATTTCTGTGATAAGCTGAAAATTAGAGACCTGTCCCATGTTTATAAGAGCTGGGGCCAAGTACTTTGTCAAGAGCTAATGAGAAAAGAATAAATACAGTCTTAATTTATAAAGGATGCATTGGGGCCAGGAGAAGGTCAGATGCTGTCTCGGTGAGGTTTTGCCCAAGTTTGGAGGGAATGCCAGGAGAGATTCACAGCCCTTCCAGAGCCACTGGTGACGGGCCAGTCTGGAGAAGCCTGTGCCTGGATCATGTACATCATACTCATTCTTCCAGAGGCAATTTGGTCTCAGCAAAACAATCTCATTCGTCACTGTAAATTAATGTTAACATCTACAACGATTTAATTTGTAAATTTGCTTTCTATTGAAGTATGAGATCTGTAAGTGTTAGGAATTAATGCCTCATTTTGTTTAAGTAATATCATAATGGCAACTTTAATGGACACGTATATGACCCTTTATCCAAGTTTGAGAATTACTACTGTTGATGATAGTAATTCCAAGCCGAGGCATCAGGTTCCTGCTTAAGAAAGATAACTGTGGTGGTTACTGGCGCAGGGAGCCTGCTTAGGAAGGAGGCTCTGACGACGATTCAGTTGGGAGAGGATGAGTGACTGAACTGCGGTAGGAATCATAGGGAAGAAGAAGAGGAAACACCCAAGTGATATGGGAAAACTTGCTGATTGATTAGTATCCAGAGTCAGTCTTGTGGAGTGAAAGAGCATCAGCGAGGATAATTTTTAAATTTCTAGTTCAGGTGACAGGGAGGTACCCACTGAGATAAAAAATCCAGGAGGAGGAAAGGGTGAATGGAGGAAGGTAAATGGTTGCCATAAACAAAGGGGTGATGGTAAAACTATGAAAGTAGATGCCATCATCTGAGTAGGGTATGCAGAGGGAGAAATAGGCTGGCAGTGGAATCCTGGGGAAAACCAGCATTAAAGGATGGAAGGAAGAGGAGAAGTCCATGAAGGAGACTGAGAAGAAACAAGCTGAGAGATGGGGAGAGAATCTAGAGATTCTGGTGCCATGGAATCCAAGAAATGGAGAGTTTAGGAAAAATGGAATAATGAGCAGCGCTAAATAATAGAGATAAATTTTAAATGTCCCTTGAGTTAGGCTATGAGAAGATCCTTTTGTTGTTTTTCAAACTTTTTATGATGGAAAATGTCAAAAGAAAAAAAACACACACACAGAGAATAGAACAATGAACCCTTCTTTCCTTTGGGTAAGACCATTTCGAGACCTGGCCTCAGTTGCCATCAGTGACATGTGAGTAAAGCCACCAACTTTCATGTGCCTTTTATGCCAGTGGTTCTCCAATGATCAACTCATGGCCAATTTTTTTTCATTTATTCCCCTGTCCCACCCCCACCTATATTTCTGACATTATGGTCTTTCACTGATAAATATTTTAACGTTATCTCTAAAATATAAAGATTCTTCTTTAAAATAAAATCACAGTGCCATTCTCACACCTAAAAAAGTGAACAATTTCTTAATATCAAGCATCTGATCACATTTCCCCCATTGTTTTATAAATATTTACCACATTTTGCTGTGTAGAGTTGAAAGACTATCAAGTCTACTGCCTGCAGGCATCAGAGTTACGACCGCGGCAAACAGGGCTAATCCATAGTATTTTTCCTGCTAAGTCATTCCCTATTCCAGAAACCTCACAGTATCCCTCCTGTTATTGATTACGATTAATTGGATGTGGTTCATTAAACAAGACCTGTTTGCCAACCCTGGCTTTTGCTTTTCTCTTTGATGTAGTTAGATAATGGCTGTTCCTTTCAAATATTCTTTATTATGTTTCTATTCCCGGTTTACTAAAAATCCTTCTTAAAAAATCACACATGGGCATTTCATTGTGTAAAAGATTCCCCCAGTATGAGTCAGGGTGATCAAGCGGCTTTTATTTCCATTGGTTTATTTATGTACTGATGTTGATAGATTTTCTAGTTCAATCATTATTGCAGTCCTGGAGAATATCCTAGTAGTCTTTTTAAAAAATATTATTTATTTATTTATTTTTAGAGAGAGGGGAAGGGAGGAAGAGAGAAAGAGAATCATGTGTGAGAGAAATATGGATCGGCCGCCTCCAGCCCGCATGTGCCCTGGGGACCACAACTCAGGCTGGGCATCAAACCTGTGACCTTTCACTTTGCTGGACGATGACCAACCAACCACCTGGGCCACACCAGTCAAGACTCCTCTGTATAACTATTGTGGGATTTGTTTGCTCTTGAATTTGCTAGGTCTTGAATTAAGTTCATATTATTTTGTAAATTACATGAATGTGGGCTTTTTTTGTAGGGGGCATGCACTTGACCACTTTCTCCTTTCTTCTACGGTTATTCAGGTATTCAGTATGGTTTGGGGTTGATTTTGGTTTATATTTTACCAGATAATATTAATCTCACTGAGGTTTTCTAGTTTAGTCATGTATAGTTTCACTTAATATTCTTTTAGCCTTAAAAAAAATTCCGTGTCTGTTTTTAGCCACTTCCTCATGCCATTAGGGGGTTTGAGTAGTTTTTTTCTTTTGGCTGTGTCAGTTTGCCTTTTTGGTTGTTGTTGTTATTTTTTAAGACAGCTCTTATAATTATTTTAGTTGTTTTTCTGATTTATTGGATTTTATTGTTAGCTTCATAAACTCTTCCTATTTTCATTAGCTTATGATGTTCCTCTTTCTAGCTCACTGAGTTGACTGCTCAGTTATTAGCTAGTTTAGTTGTTTTTTAGACCTGGGTACCTGGCTAGTCTGTCTGTAGCCTATTCAGCTGAAGCCCTTGTGGTCTACACCACAGGACCTGCCCTCCCTGAGCAGAGCTGGTTGATACAGGAGGCCAGTTCATCTGCTGTGAGATGCTTGAGAGTGATGAGTGTGGTACAGATATTAGTGCTCATCTATATTTGCTTCTCCTTCCTTCCTGACACGTGGAAGTGTATACTTCTGTGCTGCAAAATATGAATAGATGATAAATCCAGGTAAAGATTATATTTTTATTGTAATTTTTCTATATACTAGTTTTTTTTCCAATTTAAGATGTTTAAGAAAATATATATCAGGGCCCCTAATTCCCAGAAAAACATGGTTGGGGTTGGACACGAATATTTTAGAACCATCTCTCTAGGTGATTCTGACAACCTCTGTTACTGTCCTCAATTCTTTTCCTTTCTTTCTTTCCAAACTTCAACCACTGACTTTCTAGTTATTTAGCACTTAACATAAGATAGGCATGAGGCCAACTGCTCTTTATGTGTCATCTCATCTCTTATCCTATTCACTGAGGTAGTAACATTAGTTCCCCATTATCGCTGGGAAAACTGACCCTCGATGAGATGAATTTGGCAAAAGCTTATATTTCTAGTAAAACTGGAAGCTGAACTAGGTTTTTTCAAAAAGAGATTTTATTTATTTATTTTTAGAGAGAGGGAAGGGAGGGAGAGAAGGAGAGAAAGGTCGATGTGAGAAACACCCATCTGTTGCCTCTCGCATGTGCCCCAACCAGGGACGTCACCACAACCCAGGCACATGCCCTGACCGGAAATCAAAATGGCCACCCTTCGCTGTACAGGATGCTGCCCAACCAAGTGAGTCACACTGGTCAGGGCTAGATTTTTTTTTTTAACTTTTACCTTATGATGCCTTTGGCTCTGAGTAAAAGAAAACTTAAAGTCACCTAAACAGTAATGAAGTTATTTCACATTAAAAGGCTGGTTATTTCAGTGGCTCTACATTACCATAAGGACCCAGGCCTCTCTACTCTACCATCCACCCTTGATGTATTCGGACTTTGTCCCCAGATTGGGTTTCACGATGCCTGCCAAAGTTCCATCATCATATCCGCAGAACTTCTAGAGGCAAGGAAGGACATTATTCCTTCTTGCGCATCTCTTTCTTTTTAATTTTCTGTGCCTCTTTCTTAAGAGCAAAGAAACTCTCCCCAGGAGCCTCCCTCATCTTGGACTTCCTCTCATGTTGCCAGAATGCCACAAGCTTATGCTAGCGCATCATTGGCAAGAGGTATGGGACCATTATGATAGGCTTAGACTAATCAAGCCCATTAGACCTGGGGCTGGCTCCAAGCTTCCTTGAAGTTGCTGGCTGCTTGGCAAAACAAAATTAAGGTTCCGTTAGAAAAAATGGAGGTGGGGGTAGGGAATAGGGATGAGGTACACAACCAATGATGTCTGTTACAGAATCCAAATGTCCAGGCTGTTAACCTTGACACACTGTGCTATTCTGGGTTCTCCCCTCAGCTCCTGCCCTCACTCTAGCACAGGAATTTGCAACCAGTGTGCTGCAAGAATTTTTAAAATGCTCAATACCTGGACTTTAGTCTGGAGCACAGACTGCTTTTCCCTTAGATGGCCAAATAAAAAAATGACAACAGCTAACACAATAATAGTTGTCCAGTGTCAATGAATCAAAATTACACCCAATTTTTTGGTCAGATCAGCAGAATTTTAGTACTTTAGTTGTGTTGTGAGATGAAAAAGGTTGAACATCGATGCTCTAATATATTTCCTTAATTGTGAGCCAAGTCCCCTACAACTCTAGCTCTAAATGACACACACCCAGGTTGTCCTTGGCAGCATGGTGTGGAATAGGAAATGTATTTCTCAGGACCCAGTGCTCTTGTGCAACTCCTAAGAAGTCAGGGATATACACTTAGTCCTGGCCTGGGGCTGGGGTGGGGAGCAGAGGCTCCTGGGAGAGGCTGGCTGGCCTGGCCTCGACTGAGCTCTGGAGCTGAGTTCTCAACATGCTCCCCACTGTCTCTGAGATCTTGTCTTCCCGGTCTGTTATTCTCTTAGAATCTGATTTCTTTTCTTTTATACATATTCTAATTTGCCCCCTAGTCTTAAATCTCAACATTATGCTCATATTTTTTCCTTTGAACTCTCACAGTAAAAAAACCTGTGTCCACTGGATTTGCTAACCATTCATTGACTTCCTGTATATATTAGAAGCTGAGAGACAATACTAGGCAATAGGGTAGGAAATTAAATTTTAGTAGCTATGTGCTAAGTTCTTTCACACACACTATCCAACTTTATCACTAACAGCATCTTGGCTGGTTAGGTTATCTTGACCTGCACGTTGGAGGTTAGAGAATTCAGAAGTCACCTGCACAGAGAAGGTAGGGTCAGATGGAGGGCACAAGCTGTTGGGAACCCATGACTGCCAGGCCCATGCTGTCCCCTGCCAGCATCTTCATTGTTACAAAGATCTTTGCATACCTTGGATTGAGCCTCACAAACTGCATTTGTTCTGGAGTAGCAGGGTGAGGAGTAGTATCCGCATTTTATAAATGGCAGTGGGGTTGAGAGATACCAAGTTACTTGCCCAAAGTCATGTGAAGCTTAGCTTTTCTGACTCCTATGTAGTACACATGCTGCCGCCATGAAGCTGCCTAGCAGGGTGTGGCATATTTGTTGATGGGTGGTGATCCAGATGATAGTAGGTGTGCAATAAGTAATTGTCAAGTTGTACTACTGAAAATTAATAGTCACTGACTAGATGTTTCTAGTTTCCTTTTTCCCCTGTCACCTCTCCTCTGGGTTCTCCTTGGAGACCCTGTTTTCCCAAGGAATTCCATCACTTTTAATCAAGACAAAGAGCAGAATCCACATCTCCTCAGGCAGGTGCTTCAATGAAGGCTTAAGAAGGAAGAGCCCTCTTTTGAGCTACAGCTGAATGGACCTAAGTTTTTGCTCTCCCTCTTCCCACCTCAGGGCTTCCTTGGGTCCTGGCACGGGGAGGCTGTACTGAGACTTTCCCCTGCCCCCAAGGGGCAGAACTGCATTTGTTCTGGAGTAGACAGACTCCTGAACCTCTGCTCTCCTGTTCCACTGACCTTGGCCTTGGCAGTCATCACACTAGTACCCTGCCCCATTTCTCCTCCCTCAGCCCCGCCCCACCTCTGGCTCCGCCCCACAGCCCTGGACACAGTATACACACAGCCCAGAGCCTCTGCCCAAAGGGAAACAAAAGGGACTGCCTGTGTTCCCATGGCTGTGGCCAGCACCTTCGTACCGGGGCTGAACCCTCAGAATCCTCATTATATCCCGGGGTAAGGCTTCTACCCAGAGCACAGCCTTGTTGCTTCTGGGAATAGGGTTATAGGGATATAGGAGTTGTGCCACCTGGATCTCAGGGGCCAAGTGGACATACCTGTACAGGAAGCATATATCCATGCAATATCCATGGTACTGGACAGAAAAGGGAAAGCAAGGGATAGTGGTTGCTGGGCCTGCCACAGAGTTTTGTGTTGTCTTCTCCATGGTAACAGGGTAACAGCAGACGGGGAGGGTTGAAAACCCAGGCAGAGATCTGAGATATGCCTGCCCCAGATATATGCACAGCTGAGTCCAGAAAAGACAGTGCTTCCGAGGTCTCTGCTTCTGTCTCTGGGGAAGGTGGGGCGGGGGGTTGTAGGTGAGTGGGTGAGTCCCGCACTACAGGTACACTGGACACTGCCCACTACTTCGGTTCAGCATGGGCCAGACCTATGGGCACATGACTGGTCAGCTACTTCGAGGAGCTCCTGGCCTAGCCTGGCCCCCTGCTCGTCGCATTCTCCTGCCTCCCATTCAGCCTCCGAGATCTCCTGAGGTTTCCAGGGGAAGCCTGCCCATCAGGCGTGGGCATAAAAGGCTCAGTTGCAGCATGATCCCTGGGTACACAGGTATGTACACAAATGTGAACCAGACGCCCATCCCAGAACACATGTCCCAAGCACTAACGGAAACCTCCCTTGCCCCCTACTCCTCTAGGTTTTGTCCCCCAGGCACAGTTCATCTTCGCCAAGAACTGCAGCCAGGTCTGGGCTGAGGCTCTGAATGATTTTACCCAGTGGCCTGGGGAGCAAGGGAAGCAGGAGCTACCAAAGGAGGTCAAGGGAGAAGATGTGGAACAAGACCAAGAGCCAAAGCTTAAGTCAGAGCTGGAGGAGGAGGAGCCAGAGCTGGGGCAGGAGGCGGGACAAGTAAGACTGAGAAGGCTGGGGGTGGGGGTGAGGCTGCAAGGCAGTGTGGGGGGAGTGGGGAGCCTCACCTCTGTGTAGGCCGGGGACACAGGCTTAACTGCCAGCTCCACCTCCCTGGAAGCGTGCGTTGGAGCACAGGGCCGAATTTGATTGCCTACTTTTCTTCTGTCACCTTCCCTCACAAGGCTTCCCCCTACTCCATGGATGACAGAGATCCTCACAAGTTCTTCATGTCAGGTGAGGGGAGGTGGGTAATGGCCAGGGGTATGGGGAGGTCCCCAGGACGGCCTGACTCAGTGTCCACATTCCTCAGGTTTTACTGGCTACGTGCCCCGGGCCCGTTTCCTCTTCGGCTCCGGTTTTCCTGTGCTCACCAACCAGGCACTGCGGGAATTTGGACAGATGTGCTCACGGGGCAAACCCCAGACGGGACTCAAACATCTCCCCCCACTTTCAAGGACCTACCCTCAGAACCTGGGCCTTTTACCTAACTATGGGGGCTATGTGCCAGGTGAGGATGGCCCCCGAGGGAGGCTTCTGGGACTGGGATGTGTGTGTGTGTGTGTGTGTGGTGGGTGGAGGTTGGGGGTTGGAACTGATAAACATGGGGGACCTTGGATCATGTGGTTCCACTTTAGCATTGGGCAGAAAAGGAGACTGAGGTGGCTCACAGTGGGGAATTGGGACCGGATTTTGGAGGGCAGCTTGGAGGGCCTAATCAACTGGCTGAGAAGTAAGTGACAGACTTTCTTGGCCACACAGGGTACAAGTTCCAGTTTGGCCGCACATATGGGCACCTCACCCATGATGCTCTGGGCCTCAGCACCTTCCAGAAGCAGGTTGTGGCGTAGGTACCTGGACTGCAAGTTCTCTCTTCCCTTTCCATCTTTCCCAGCCATCCTTTTGGAAGAGAGAGAGATGGGCTGGACAGTGGGGGCAGGCACAAAGAGAAAATGGTCTGGAGGCCAAGCACCTTTTTTATTAATAGGTGTAATAAATAAATAAATAAATACATAAACAGAAGCCTGGGCTCCTCTTCCCTCCTCTAACCGCCAGGCATTGGCTGCAGCCTATTTACATCTGGGAACTTAGGGGTCTGCCCCTGGACTACCACCTGACGTCATCACTGCTCTGCCTGGGGGGTCCTGCACCCACAGGAAGGCCGGCCCAGATGGGCCGGGGAAATGCTGGCAGTCCAGCGCTGCGTCCCTTCCCTCCTTCCCTGGGCGGAGGTCTAGACGAGGTCACTGGCACGGTTAAGGGGGAGTAATTAATACTGAGCACAGGGATAAGTGGCCCAGCTCTCAGTCTGCTCTCTGTAGCCAAGCCTGAGGGCTTGGGAAGGGTTCTCAGGCTCTGAGTCTGGGGGTTATGAGGGTCCCTGAGGCCAGCAGCATGCACAGGGCCTCAGTTTTGGCTGCTTCCAGGAGTTGAACTTGGAGTTGGGGTCAAGGTCACATAGGCCAGAGGCACCAGGCCGGTATCAGGGCCACGACTACAGCGCAGCCAGTCTCCTCCGGCTGGCCCCAGCACTCGAAGGATATCTCCCTTGTGGAAGCTCAGCTGTCCAGGGCCTGTGGCCAGATGGTGGCACAGTGCCTTTACTTCGCTGGGAAAACAACAAATGGAGGTCAGAGAAACCCCACCCAATGCCAAACCCAGCCCCCAATCTTTCTATCTCCCAGGGCTCACCACGGAGGCTTGGAGGGCAGGGCTGGAGAGTGTGGCTCCTGCAGGCTGTCCCTGGGCTCTGGTTCCCGGCGGACACCCACGGTCTGTGCCACTAGCTGGAACATGGACTTGTCCAGACTCAGCCAGTCCGATGGGAGCCTAGGGGACGGCAGTTGGGGCTGTCTGGGCCCTGGCTGAGATCAGGCTCCCCCACTCCCCCTGCTTATTCCGCGGGCTACCTCTTACCTGTTTGTGGGCCGGGCTTCCCGCTGAGGCTTCCGAGACCCAAAAAGGTATCCCCACTTGATGCCTCCAGGTGAAGGCCCTGAGGCTCCTTCTTCACTTTCTGGTGCAGGGGCAGCAGACCCTTCTCTATCCCGACTGCGCCTCAGCTCGGCCAACACAGAATCAGGGGGGCTCCCCATCCAGAAGGGCCAGCCCCTGTCCCTGCCAAGGGTCTCCTCAGAGGCAGGGCAGGCCTCAGCTCCCTCTACTACGCCCTCTCTGGGGGGTGGCCCTCCACTGCCTGCCCCTTTCTTTTTCTCATTGCTGCTGCTACTGCAGCTGTTGTTGCCACCTCGGGGGAACCTAGAACCCTCAGTGGAGCCATCGATGTAGACCTGGGAGCTCTGCATGAGCTGGTACCACCAGCCAGTCTGCCCACCTCGGGTCCTGCCACGCCCTGAGCCCCCAGCTGCTTCTGCCACCTCTCCAGTCTCCTCCTCTTCTTCCTCATCTTCTCCACCTTCTGGGGCACCCACACCCTTCACCCGTTCCCCTTGGACTGCCCTGTCCATGTCTCCAGGGCCCTCCTGGCCCCGGGCCCGGGCCAACTGCAGTGTTGAGTGGGCGGACAGCAGCAGGTCCTGGGACACCCGCAGCAGCTCCTTGTGCTGCCGCTGCTGCTGCCCACTTTGCAGCAGCCGGTGCTGGAACAGTAAGTCGAGGCTGAAGGGCAGCAGGGCCAGGGGCTGTAGCAGCAGCAGTAGCTCCTCAAAGAGGGCAGGGCACACAGTGTGTGCTGCACTCAGGAAGCCCCACGGCTGGTAGTGGGTCTGGATGATGTCTAGGGAGAAAGAGAGAGGGACTGAGCCACACAGAGGAACAGCCCGGCCTGGGTGGGCCTCTGAAAGGTAACCTGGGCAGAGTCACGTGTGAGGCTGTGTACTGTGCGTTTAGAGGTACTGCAGCTATAAATGACTCCTGAAGTTGTGTGGTGCATTAACTCTACGACCCTAAGACAGTGTTGGGCTTTCTGGCACCCTGACTACCTGGCTGCCTGACTGTCCTGCCGACTGCCAAGCTCTAACACAGCAGAAGCTGGGGAAGGACTTGGGTAGGGGCCCAAGCTTTGAGGATGAAACTGGTACAGTTCCCCTCTCCACCTTTAGCATCTGAAGAGACAGCTGTGCCTCCCTCTTTTGAGCTTCTGAGGTCTGGTCTATGTTGAGTTTGTAATACAGGGCAGGCTTCTGGGCATTACCTTCATGGTTATATAGGTGATTGAACCAGAACTCCAGGGACCGGATGCTGTAGGGAGATAGGTAAAAAGAGGTGAGTCTTATGTGGACACAGACAGATAAGGTGCAAAGGAGACGGACACATGGGGCAGATACACGGCTGACTATAGGTGAGCATCTCCCTTCTCCCTGCTATGGCACGGATGCTGCCCAGTTTATTTCGTGTCATATAGGTCTGGACAGTCAGTGGGGATGTAGGGAGGGGGTGAACATGTGATTCACAAGCCAATTACTCCCTCCTAAAATGAGTCATCTTGTACGAGACCCAGGAAGTCAGGGCAGCTACTGAGTACGGAGCCAGAGGGGATGACCTGAGCCCATACTTGAGAAAGAAGAATACTATGACGTGGGTCCCAAGGAGGACTTAGCATGAAGCAAGACTTGGAAGCAGTGCTGGAATTGAGAGGATCGGGGTTTACAATATCCAGAGACACTGAGAACCAGATCCATTTCCAAGTAAGCCAGACAGTGGATGTGTAAATGCAGAAGACCATGTTGGTGTTAGTGCCAGAGGGTCGTGGGTGTGGTGGTGAACCAGTGACCTACAGAGAGAGGCTGTAGCTCTGTGGGGGGGAAGTGAGCCTGGGCTCTGGCCGTGGAGCCCACGGATCTCAGCTTTAGCCTGGGGAGTTGCTTCCTCAGAGGCAGCAGAGCCCGGGGGAGGGGGCCAGTGGCTTTCAGATCTTGCCATGCTACCACACACTCACTTGAGCAGGCCGAGGATGAAGGCATTGAAGCGCATGGTGTGACTGGTGAGCTCTGGGAACTGGCTGACTTTGTTGTAGAGGCCGTGCAGGACCTTGGTGGATGGGCCTGGGAGGAAGCCAGAGCTGAAGGTCACACGCTCAGTCTCCAGAACCCAAAAGTCACCCTGGGACCCTCCTCTTGCACTCAGCACTTACCTAGCTGTGTAGAGGCCTCAACCACACTCCATGGCATGTTCTTTCGTTGCCCAATGATGACGTCTAGTACAAAGGCCTTGAGCCCGTCCTCCAGCACAGCCTGGACCGCAGGGCACAAGTACTTCAGGACCAGGTGGCCTACATTGGGGCTAACGGAACTGTTCCCCAGCTTTGCCTGTGGACACAGGAGGGAAGTACAGGGAATTGTTTGGAGTCCGACCTGGTCCTCCTGGACGCTCTTAGCAGTCCTGGTGCTTCTGTTGGGATCCCCATCCCTAGGTATCAATTCTAGGCTCTAAATGCAAGAGAGCAGGGGAAGGTGGCGGCACAGGGAAGGTGAGGGTTAGCAGGGCAGAACTCAGCTCTCCACGGTTTCTTGCCTACCTTCACTCCGGGATCCCGGCTTGTGCCAAAATGGGCCACAATGAGATCCACTGCAGTGTTAACAGCTTTCACCAGCCCTGTAAGCAAGAATTTGATGTTAACAGGTCCCTGAACACGTCTCTGGGCAACTCAGCTGGGACTGAGCCTTGGAGGGAGAGGGAGGGGCTTCCATACTTACACACTCTCTCCGCCCCTGCACATGGGCTTCATCAAGGTACCGGGCCCTGGCCACTTCCTAATTTTGCCCAGTTCTCAAGTCCCTGTTTTCACCTCCCAGCCTGGACCCACTTCAGTGATTCCATGGTTGAGACCCTCCAAGTCCTAACTTCCCTGCCCTCTTACTCCAATCCTGGATCAATTTATTGTCTTTTCCATTCCAAGACACCAAGGCACTGGCTACTGGATAAAGGCCAGGGCCACTCACACCAGTGACTGACAAGGGCACTTCTCTGAAGTGTGCCTTGTGGCACCCTCAGTTGGCTTTCAAGTTGCCATGCCAGATCTTCACCCTCTTCCCAAGTCCTTGGTTCTACTCACATGGAGAGCAGAGGTCACTGGTCATGAATCCCTTCAACTTTCCTCTCCATCCAAAAGACCTGGATGAGTCTTTGGACTCATTCAAGAGAGATATATTACTTCTCTTTTAATGGGCTCCTTCCCCTTCAGTCCATAATTATGCTCAGTATTTTCCCACTGTTTCACTGAAACTGCTCTGCTGTGGTCCCTAATTTGCTAAACAGAGTGATTCCTTGTCAGTCCATATCTTACTAGAAGTTACCATCATGTTTACCCAAGCAGCTAACAACTGAATTCCCCCCAAGAGAGCAAGCATGTGGGCATTTAGTTATGACATGCAGTCTCCCTCACCGTACTCACCTCCTGGAGTGAAGGGACTAAAGCCCAACTCCAAAGCATCTCATAAATGACCCTTGCTCACCTGCACATTCTCACGGTACACGGTACACACACAGTACATAGACTTCTTGCTCTGATGCCTGTGCTAATTCCTTCCTGGCACTTGGAATTCTAAGACAGGGAAATACCTGGAGGATCAGGTAGCAGGGCAACAGGCAAAAATAGGTAGTGACCACAGAATTCCTGGCCTGAGCTGGGGTTCTATCCACCTTTTTTCTGAAGCAGGTCAATGGAAATGGCTTCGGAGTTGCCATCTGGGGACAGACAAAACTCAGCAGGTGGTTTCTCAGTCAAGGAGAAAGGGTCCTGGAAGTCAGGGCAGGTCAGTGGTAATGGCTTCACTGTTTGACCTGGAAAGAAGAGAAGAACATCAATCCCAAACAGCTCTCTAAGAGCTGCAGCTCAGTTCTGTGCCTCATTCCCTCTGAGACACTTTCCTTTGAAACCGACCCCTTCTGTAGCCCTTCCCAGCTACGGCAGAGCCTGTCCTGGGTGTACTGGGGAGCTAGACCACACACCGTTCAGCCGGCAACTCAGGTGGCCAGCAGCGCTGAGGGAGCCAGGAAACTCAAAGATTGGGTTCCTTCGGGCCAGCCGAGCATCCTGCGGCCTTCGGTCTAGGCTCCCTGACAAACCAGGGGGCCCTAGTGGGTTCTTCCTCCTGTATTCCCGCCACTTGAGTGCTTGAGGGGATAGGTGGTTGGCTGAAAGCAGAACAGATCAGCAGAAGAGACAGGCAAGAATTACCAGGAGACAGCATTTCACATCCGCCCAGTAGGCCCACATAAAACATGCGAGTTAGGTGTGAGTGCGTCTTATCCTCAGATGCTGCAAATATTTTGACCTCAGACCTCAGGCTGAGTATAAGAAACCATTAAAAGGCAAGGCGATGGGGGTCAAAGTGTTCGGGGGCAGGCTATGAAGCTCATACCGTTACTAGGTCTGGAGGCCATGTTGCCTTCACCGCCTCCTCGGGCCAGGCCCTCTGCTCGACTGAGGCTAGATCTCCAGGAGCCCAGAGGAGGCAAGCTTCCTGTTCCATGGAGTCGGTACTCGGCCAAGGTCAGTATCTTCTGATCCTCCTTCTGTGGCTGCTGGGAGGTGGCAGGCTGGACAGCAGGACAGGAGAGACTCCATGGGGGTGGGCTTTCTGTGGCTGTGGGCTGCTCAGGGGGAGGGGAGCAGGAAGTGGAAGCAGAAGAGTCGGTGCTGAGCCCAAAGGGGCCAGCACTACGGATAGGGGAGTAGCTGCCCAGGGGTGATGGTCTTGAGGTTTCTGGCTCAGGCCCAGCTTTCCTGGCACCTCTGTTGGTGGATGCTTGTGACTCCTGGGAAGGGGCTGAGGCTGGGACTTGAGCAGTGGGGGCAGCCAGTGAGGCAGGCTGCTGTGCACGGCTGCAGCCCGAGAGGCTGTAGAGCTGGGAAAGGCTGTGGAGGGCCCGGGCCTTGGACAACTGCTTGGGGAAGTGGTGCTGGAACACAAAGGGCTGGATGGGCAGCGTTGTTGGCCTCTGCTCCTTGCTGTAGCGAAGGACGGGTCGGCCCTCAGCACCACCTCCTGTAGCAACAGGGATGGGAAAGGAATCAGATAGACAGACACTGAAACCACACGAGAGGAAGCGCAGAAGTGGACAGGAGATGATGCCTACTGGGAGAGGGACAAGGGATGGGCAGGACTTGGGTTGGAGGAATTAAATGGTCATCCAAGCCTGTGGTGCTCCCTGCTTCTTTTGTAAAACTTTTTATATTGTTTTTATGGTACTGAACTGTCTGGTATTCTTGGCTGTTTACCTGTTCTTCATTTTGTTGACTTCAAAGGTGGATGAATCTTAAGGCTCAATTCTTGTATCTCACTTTACACATTCCCCCCTACATTGTTCACGTTCAGGCATTCTTACGGATGACTCCTGAACCCACGGCTTTCGTCCTGGCCTTCCTTTTGCTCTTCAGATCATTCTGCTTTGGGGTTTTGCTTTCATACCAAATTTGCTATTTTAAAACAGCTTACCTACCACCTTTCTCCTGACGACTTCCATTTCTGTCAGTGGCAGAGCCGCCCCTCTTCTGTTTCTAAGACCTAAGGACTTGGAGTCACAGTCACAGACTTTCTGGATCAAGATTTACTTCCAGCTTTCACTCATCGGCCCCTATCCCCACCCAAGCAGGTATGGTTCATTCTTGACCACATCTAACTGCACTAAAATATTTCTTGACTTGCAGCCAGAATCGGCCTCCTGTCACCCCGGCCCACTCTTCCGTGATCCCGGCGTTGAAGTCTCAGAGTCCACATGTGCTCCCTCTACACATGCATGTGCTCCCTCTATACATGCATGTGCTCCCCAAGAGTGGTCCTCTCCTATTGCTTCAGACAATCTTCAGACCAATGTCCCTCAAAACGTGGGGCTCAGAACTAAACACAAAACTCCAGGTCACTGTGTTTGCGTATGGGTTGTGCTTCTAATAAAACGCTGTGCATACTGTAAATATATGAATGAACACAAGGTGGTGCTATAAGCAGCCGCACAGCCTAAAACCCTGGGTGTGGCTCACCAACACAAATCTGGTTCGACAACTACACCAGGCAGGAGTGACATCCTTACACTGGAATTACATCCTCTTGACAGGTCAGAATATTGGAAATTCAGAGAGATTAAGTCCAAGGCCACACAACTAGGAAGTGGCAGAACTAAAATTCTGCCTAAGCCAGAGTCTGACTTTGGGGCTAATGTTCTTTTCACCACGTTGCACTGCACATGAAACAGGATCAGGCTGGGTTTTCCCACACTCCATCTTCCCCATTAATGCACTGCAGTGAGCCTAAGAGGATGTGACCACAACCCTATTAGGGAGGTGTTTCAGAATCAGTCTCAGGGGACATTTTTAGAATCAGTCACCCCCAGTCAGTGCTTAAAGAGCAACCTTGCTCACTATGCTCCAGCCATACTTCCTACAGTCCTTAACATGCCAAGTTCATTAACATCGTGGGGACTTTTTTTTTTAATCTTTGGAGGGAAAGGAGAGAGGGAGAGAAATATCAATGTATGGTTGCTTCTCATGTGTCCCCTGCTGGGAACTGGCCTGCAACCCAGGCACGTGCCCTGACTGGGAATCGAACCATGATCCTCTGGTTCACAGGCCTGCGCTCAATCCACTGAGCTACACCAGCCAGGACCGTGGGGACTTTTGCATTTGCTCTCCCTTCTGCCTGAAATTTTCTCATCATTCAGGCATCAGCTCAAACACCACCTCCTTCACAAGACCCTCTCTGACCACGCCAGCCCCTCTGGCCAGTCACACTCCATCTCCTTACCCTGTTGTATTTTCGTTCAGCATTTCTCACTGTCAGAAAAGATCTTACCTGTTTATTGTCTATAACTTCTTGTAAGGGCTCCAAAAAACAAGGTTTTAAAGACTGTTCACTGCTGTATCCCGTGTCTAGAACACAGCCCAGTACGCAGCAGGTACTGAATACAGATTTGTTAAGAGAATGAATCCCCACTGAACCTTTGGTTAAGGCTGGCCTCACCGCATCCAGAGCCTTACCAGCTTGCTTCCTAAAATACCAATCCCCTGTGGCCACCACTGCCCACAGCCCCGTCTTCTCTCTGCTCCAACTCCCACACCTGCCCTCCTCACCGACACCACTCCTCCCACCCCAGTCCCATCTTTAAGCACAGCTTTTCCTGCTGGGAGTGTCTTCTTCTTTTCCACTTCTTTAATACCAGATTCCAAGGCTGAGCTAATCCTGATTATCAGATTAGGTTTTCCCAACCTGAACTTTATTACTTACACCCCTATATAAAGTAGTTTGAATTAGACGATTCATTCCTACTCTTAAAAAAAATCTTCCTCCTAAGTTCCTAGGATAGGGTTTGAGGCAGAGTGATGATGGGGGAAGGGGGTGGGGGGGGCACTACTGTGGGCTGAGCCCCCAGTTCTACCCTCAGGGAATACGTACAGGAAGTTTATTCACTTGTCTATGTGACAGCCATTAAGAAAATGGGAGACAGAGACCACATTCACCTGAGTCTGCTCCTCTGTAGGTGATACAGCCCCAAGTCCCTTAATTTCTTCTTAAAATGGAGGGCCCAGCACTTCCAGGAGAGCACTAAGGGGGGGGGGGATTGTGGGGGGGAGCTATCAACTCCTCCCTTCTGAAGTCTGTGAATAAATCCAGTCATTGTCACTTTTTGAAACAGCCCTCTAAAACTGATGACTCATTCTGAGTTTGCAGCCAGTGCAATATCCCAAATAACTCAGGTACAGCTCGTACATCAAACTGCACATCGGTCCCTGTTTTATTAGTTCTTAGTTCTTTCCAGATTTGGTAAGATCCTTCTGAATCTAGAGTCTGCTCTCAGGATCTCAGAGAGACCTCAGCCTCTTTTGTTATTCACGAATACATTAAACTGTCACTCACTTTTCAATTAAAAAAAAAAAAAAACAATCAGGAGGAGGGCCCTGTGGAAGGTCACTGGAGACTTATGGAATAGGACACCATCTGGATATGAAAAGTCTTATCTAATAGAAAAACATTTTAACGACTCTCCTCCCACCTCTGACCAGGATTGTTCTTGCCCTCAGGACACCAGCCACAGGGTCCCCTGTGCCCAGACACCGCAGTCTGAGATGGGAGTGAGTTCCTAAGGACCCCGCTGTTTCTGACCTCCCACTTCTATTTCCTTCCCCAAGGGCAGCTCCTCTGTGGGTGTTTAGGAGTCTGGAATCTTTAATGGCAGAGATAATATTATTTACTGTTTTTTAACTCTTTTCCTTTGATAAGCCAAGAAACCCAACCTAAGGCTACAGCCCAGCAAATTCCCTTTATCTCCCTTTCTCCTGCTTTATCTCCCCCTTCCTTCTGGACTCTCTGAGATCTTGCTTCTGTCCTTAGCTTTTAAGATTATCAGCCTTACTCTCAGCGATTTCCCTTCAGAACTCATTTGCTTGAACCTAACTCTTTTTTTAAACTTTCTCCTCCTTTGGTTCAGTGACTTCACTCTCTCCTGGTTTCCTTCTATTTTCCTGCCCCATCCTTTGATTCCTTTGGGGGTTGCTCTGCTCACCCTTAAATCATGATATCCCCAGGGCTCTGTCCCTGTTCCATTTATAGCTCCACACATTCTTGCTGGATGCTCTCATCCATCCATAGCTTCAACTACCACTTTCATCCGGATGACCTCCCATCATGGTGTCTCTTGACCTCCAGGAGTCCTTTCCCATCTACCTCCCACCCAAGAAACCAGTGACCTTTCTAATATGCAAATCAGAACAGGCTAGGCTGTTGTAAACAAACAAACAGACAAAAAAGCCACTTCCCTGATTAAAATCCTTCAGTGGTTCCGTCTACATTCCACTATGGCTATGCCCAATTTATTTGTAGTTTCTGCACTCTATCAAGTCATTCTGTGCCTTTGTGATTTTCACAGACTACTCTCTGAGCCTGGAATGTTCTTACAAGTCTCCACAAAGCCAGTTCCTTGTCTTTCTAGACTGTGCCTGAACGTAAACGGCATTAGTAGTCTTTCTCGGACACTTCAGTCTGATGCAGCTCTCCCTCGCATAGACCAGTACAGTTCACTGCATTTCACTTTCCTGTTTCCATCTTTGGTTGAAATTCCTTGAGGGCAGGGATTGTCCCTCTCGTCTTTCTATAACCAGCACCCACTTAACATAGAGCCTTTACAAAATTGTCACTTAAGTATTATAAAATAAATAGGGAAAGAACTGGCCTCCGTGGTCTAAAGGACAAGTGTCAGGCCTCGGGCTCTGTGCAGAGTGCCTACAAGCACTGATCACATAGTGAACTTCACTGATGCCCAGTGTAGTTTGCCTGCTGGACGTATCCCTCGGCTCTTAGATAAACCCCTTAAGCACTGCCAACTCCTAAATGTCCAAAACTAAACTCATGCCTCATCCCTCTTCCAGGAAATCAAATTTTGTGTTTCCAGTCCCTAATCTCTTATCATCATCTTTCCAGTTATCGAGGCTTAGAATCACAATCTTCTGAGTGCTTCCTTTACTAATACATCAACCTATAAATCCTGTTGATTTTATCTCCTCTGTGCCTTTCTTTTAAATCCTACAACTTCCCTCTCCCCTTTATAACTGTGGGACATGCCCTGAGCTGGAAGGATGATAGGCTGAGGACCCTCTAGTGGTATAGATGGGGTGGTACACAGGGCCCTGTCTCTGAGGAGGCCATGCATATATTCTGGCATTCTCCAGCCTCTAGGTTTCTTACCGTCAGCTCTAGCTCTTGCATCCCTCTGGGTATGGCTGTTGGCTGGACTCCCTGGGAGAGCAGGCCCTGGATCCATCAGCTGCATCAGGGGACCTTGCCCAGGAGCTCTTAGGATAGCAGGTGACATCTCACTGGACTGGGGTCCCTGACAGACCTGGGTGGACCAGGGCTCAGGGCCAAGTAAGTCCATGTCTGGCCCCAAGGGCATGGGTGGTAGGCTATGGCTACAGTGAGTACCCTCATCCAGTGGGCCCACCCTGTCTTGCTGGGCCTCTTGAATGGGTGAGAACTCCTGGGAGGAGTCCCCAACGCTCACTCGAAGTGGGGGGGAGCCAGAGCCTGCAGCTTTCTTTCGTCCCTTGGCGAGCTCAGCAAAGGAGGTGACTCGCCTAGGTGGGGAGCTAGGCCCAGCCAGAGCTGTAGGGCCCTCACTCAGGCGCACCGGGCAACTCAACATGCGTTCCAGTGAGCCCAGGCGGGCGGGAGGGCTGCGCTCCAGGCTGCGATCATAGCTTCGAGAGCGCTGACGTCCAGTGCTGAGGTTGGGTGGTGAAGTATTAGTATACACTTGCCCCTCAATTACAGTAGGACCCATGGGAGCTGCAGCTTCCACAGAGGAACCCACTACTTCTTGTTTCTCTGGTTGGACTTCTGGCTTCCGGAATAGGTAATACTCAGAGGGCTGGCTAGGGCCAGGGTCTGGGCCGGAGCCAGGTACAGGACTTATCTTGGTGTGTTCCTCGGAGCAGCTGGTGATGGAAGAACCAGCAGGGCTTGGGGATGATTGGGAGGACAGGTCACAGGTGACAAGTTTATAGTAATTCTGTGTGGCCACAACAAGACGGGCCTGGCTCTGGAAGCAGGCCGTGAGGTCAGCCACAGCTGGGCAGGGCTCACAGTGTGGGCGGTAGGAGTTACAGTTGGCATCGAGCTCAGGAGATGAGGCATGAGGACAACCATAGCCCCCTTCTCTTCCTCCACTGTCAGGGTGGTGGGACTCACAAGACATCTTAGACTCAGCTGGGGAGGGTTGAAGGTCCAGGTAGAAGGCGCCAGGGTCTGAGTGGCTGCAGAAGGAAGAGTCTGAGCAGGACTGTGGCGCGGAGTTGAGATTGGCACGGGAGGTGCCATGCATCTTGTTGTAGAGGGTGCTGAAGGTGACCAGCACGCCATCAGAGCTGTTGCAGGAGGAGTCACTCACGTAGCCCATGGACTGGTCGGCTGCCTCAGACTGACTGGATGTGCTGCTGCAGCGGCAGTGCTGGGGTCCTGAGCCTGAGCACCCTGGGTTCCTTGGGGATTCATCTGAACTGAGCTTCCATTCCTGGTCAAAGGAGAAGCCAGAGGTATCACTGGCTCCACCTCCACTGCCACTTCCACCAGGTCCCCCACACTCATCCAGCTCCATGGTCTCTGTCTCCAGCTCTGGCTGGCAGCATTGGTTCGCGCTGCACTGCTGGGCATCCAAGGTGGTCACCGGCTCCTGTTCCTGCCCCTCCACCACTCCGGCCCGGCTCCGTGTTGCTCCCCATGGCCTGCCCAGTCCGGGGCCAGGTGGTGGTAGCGGGAAAGAGGATAGGTGGAAGGTGGGCTGGCCAGCTCCATGCAGATGGAAGGACTGTTGGGTGGCACTATCACCAATGCTGTCATCATGTAAGTCACCAAGTCCTGGCTCAGCCACACCCTCCTGCAACAAGAAGGGATTATGTCGTTTAGGGGCCCCAGGGCCTCTTCCATCTGGACCCCTACTCTTGGTGTTGCTGTCTGCAGACCGTGCAGATACCCCTGGGGCAGAGTGCAGACTGTTGTACAGCAGGGAGTCAGCTTGTCCTAGGTCTTGATCAGGTTGGGTTATGCCCAGCTCAGGTGGGCAGAAGGGATTGGGTCTTGTGCCTCCACTACCTCCACTTGCCCCTCCACAGCACTGCCTGTCTGGGACTTGACAGTGCACCAGGGGGATGTGGTGAACGATGAGGGTCTCTCCAGTCAGCTTTGGGGGACTATCCATTCTGGAAAGTTCGAACAAGGGCATCAACAGCACCAGACACTGCCCCCGGAGCCCAATGGGGCAGAACACATTTCATCAGGAGAGCTTGGCACCTGGAGAGAGAGGGAAAGAAAGGGAAGCTAATGTCACTTCCCTGGAAGTCCGGGACACGTCCTTTCTCATATAATTCACAGATGGAGAAGAGCCCAAGAGCAGAAAAGACTCAGAGTCAAGATGGAGCTTGATAACACAGCCCGACAGGACAGGGGGTATCCCAACACACCTTCTGCATCACACTGGTCCAGCTCTTGAGTTCCCCCTTCATTCTAAGTTTGCCACGCATCCAACTGTGACAAAAGGCCAGGCCCTACCCCGCTTTCTAAAAATCTCACCCAAGGATAGGTGTTTTGAATTTAGAGAGAAAGGGAAGGGAGGCAGAGACATAAAGAGAGGGAGAGAGAAACATCGATCAGTTGCCTTCCTTACGTGCCCTGACTGTGAACTGAACCCACGGCCTTCCACTGGCAGGGCTGTCCCACTTGCGGCTCACGGGCCGCACGCAGCTCAGGATGGTTGTGAATGCGGACCAACACAAAATCCAAAATTACTTAAAACATTACAAGATTTTTTTGTGATTATGTGTTACAATGTATTTAATGTGCAGCCCAAGATAACTCTTCTTCTTCCAGTGTGGCCCAGAGATGCCCAAAGGTTGGACACCCCTGGACGGGATGATGTTCCAACCCACTGAGCCATACGGCCGGGGCCTAGGCCCCTTTAATGCCACGTATCAAGATCTGGAGATCTCAGAGACAGCATTTTCTTCTTTTTCAAGGACACGATTCTTAGCAGTAAACAATGACAAATCCTCAGTACAAAAAAGTATGAATAGTGACATAATTAAGAAAACACCACTACGGTGTTTGATATGGCGCCAGGCACTGAGGGGATACAGAGGTGCCTTGGACACAGCTGTAGCATAGAAGTTTACAGATGAGGAGAGAACCACAAATTCTATATCATGTCCTCACAACAATAAGCTATATAGTTCTGCAAGAAAAGTATCTTTAAGTATACTATATCATTGGACCCCTATGTCATCTCAGGCTCCTTCTCTCCTCCTCTCAGCACCAGAATACTTGTCCCTCTCTGATGACTGTGGGCTAAGAATCTTCACTCTCCCTACTACTGTACTGGAGCTTCTTGAATGCAGAGACCAAGGTGGGCATTAGAGTGACTGCAAGTATGGCTGATGCCAACCTCTTCCTTCTCATTGGAGGTAGGGTCTATTTTTACTTCCTTTCTGTCACTCCAGCATAATATCACGTAAGGCCTGGCAAACATAAGAGACATAATACATTTTTAATGTTTGTTTAGCTTAGGGCACAGATCATTTGAGTACATAAATGCTGCTCAATTTTAGCCTAGAACATTCACTACAGGAGTACTCTAGAAAGTCTTCTCTTCCCAGTTTTACTTTTGCTAGGCTAAGGTAAAGTTCAAGGTCTCCTGGCTCCAATTTCACAGAGCCCATCCTGAGCTTCTTCTCTGGTCTCTTGGCCGGACTGTGGCAGAATGGCCTCCTCAAGTTTTAGTCTTTTATGATACCCAGATCATATCCTAAGAGTCTTTACTTGTGCAGACTCCTCATATCCAATTTTTCCTAATTCATCCATTTCTCTTCTTTCCTTTTTCATTCCTGTCATTTTCCTTTCATTGACCATGAGTCTAAATTCCTCATTGCCTAAGTTCTCTATCACTTAGTTAAACTCCTAATACCACCAATTAAAAAAAATTAACTCATTTAGATCATAAGATCACAGCTCTTCATGTAGAGTACAAGTAAGACATAGCTAAGTTCATTTCATGCTCAAGGCCGTGAACAGGTAATATATAAAATAAAACATTCAAATAGCTAATAAATACATGTGTGAAGGACACAGTCTTAAAATATAACTATGAGCCCTGACTGGTATGGCTCAATGGGTTGGCCATTGTCCCACAAACCAAAAGGTTGCTGGTTTGATTTCCGGTCAGGGCACATGCCTGAGTTGTGGGCCAGGACTCTAGTATGGGGCATGCAGAGGCAACTGATCAGTGTTTCTCTCCCTCTCTTTCTCTCTTCCTTCCCCTTATTCTAAAAATAAGTAAATAAAATCTTTAAAAAATAAAATAAACTATGTGTTAAGTTACATTAAAATTAAAAAGCAAGTGTTAACCATCTCTCTTCATCCTTTCCTTTCTGAGAGGAAGGCTCCTTTGTTGGAGCTCCAAGCCTTTGCATGTTGATTGGGGTAATGAGTAGATATGGAGAAAGGCAGAAGCTAGAGAGGCTGAACTGAACTATAAGATTCAGAATTATAGAAGAAAACATGGGAATAAATCTGTTATCTTGGATTTGGCAATGGTTTCTTAGGCATGACACTAAAACACAAGTGACGAATGAGAAAATAGGTAAGGCAAGATGAAGTTTTTTTTTGTTTGTTTTTTTAAATATATTTTATTGATTATGCCATTACAGTTGTTCTATTTCCCCCCTTCATTCCCCTCCACCCTGCACACCTCCTCCCCCTCCATTCACCTCCTTTAGTTTATGACCATGTGTCTCAAGTTCTTTAGATTCTATATTTCCCCTACTATTCTTGCCCCCCCCATCTATTTTCTACCTACCGTCTATGCTACTTATTTTCTGTACCTTCTTCCCCCTTCTCCTCCTCCCACTCCCCTGTTGCTAACCCTCCATGTGATCTTCATTTCTATGGTTCACTCCTGAGATGAACTTTAAAAAAAAAATCCTCACCCAAGGACATTTTTTCATTGCTTTTTAGAGAGAGAGGAAGGGAGGAGGGAGAGAGAGAGAGAAACACCAATACGAGAGAGAAACATGATTGGATACTTCCTGTATGTACCCAACCTGGGATCGAACCCACAACCTAGGTAGGTGCCTTGACTGAGGAATAAACCTGCAACCCTTCAGTTTATGGGACAGTGCTCCAACCAACTGAGCCACCCACACCTGCCAGGGAAGGTAAGGTGGACTTTATAAAAACTAAAAACCTTTGTGTCTCAAATGATACGACGAAGAAAGTGAAAAGACAGGGCTTCCAGTCAAGATGGAGATATAAGTAGATATACTTTGCTTCCTCGCACAACCAAAAGAAGGATAAAAAACAATTTAAAAATAAAAAACAACCAGAACTGCCAGAAAATCAAACTGTATAGAAGTCTGACAACCCAGGAGTTAAAGAAGAAACATTCATTCAAACTGGTAAGAGGGGTGAAGATGGGCAGCCAGGGCAGAGAGAACAAGCAGCAAGGCGGTAGCTGGTGCAGCTGGCGGTCCCACATTTTCATGAGGATAAACCTGGAGGGACGACTGGGGAGCAAGGCAGACCATGTGTCCCAGGGTTCCAGTGTGGGGAAATAAAGCCTCAAGACTTCTGGCTGAAAATACCTTTTGGGATTGAGGTGGCAGGAGAAACTCCCAGCCTCACAGGAGATTCATTGGAGAGATCCATAGGGTCCTAGAATGTATACCGCCCCCCACCCCCCGACCTGGGAATCAGCACCAGAAGGGGTCCAATTTGTTTGTGGATAGCAGGGGAAGTCATTGAAAGCAGGGTGAGAGCCAAGCAAGCCATATTGTTCCCTCTCTGACCCAATCCCCACATACAGCACCACAGCCCAGAAGTGTGTTGCACTGCCCTGGCAAATACCTAAGGTTTTGCTTCTTGTGAAGTAACAGGTGCTCCAAGACAAAGAAATATGACCCAAATGAAAAACAGATCAAAACTCCAAAAAAAGAAGTAAGTGATGAGAAGATAGCCAACCTATCAGATGCAGAGTTCAAAACACTGGTAATCAGGATGCTCACAGAAATGATTGAGTATAGTCACAAAATAGAGGAAAATGCGAAGGCTATGCAAAGTGAAATAAAGGAAAATATACAGAGAACCAACAGTGAAGAGAAGAAAACCAGGACTCAAATCAATGATTAGGAACAAAAAGAAGAAATAAATATTCAACCAGAACAGAATGAAGAAACAAGAATTCAAAAAAAGGAAGAGAGGCTTAGGAACCTCCAGGATAACTTTAAACATTACGACATCCAAATCATAGGGGTGCCAGTAGGAGAAGAGGAAGGGCAAGAAATTGAAAACTTATTTGAACAAATAATGAAGGAGAACTCCCCCAATCTGGCAAAGGAAATAGACATGCAAGTCCAGGAAGCTCAAAAAGTCCCAAACAAGTTGGACCTCAGGAGGAACATACCAAGGCACATCATAATTACATTACCCAAGATTAAAGATAAGGAGAGAATCTTAAAAGCAACAAGAGAAAAGGAGACAGTTACCTACAAAGGAGTTCCCATAAGATTATCAGCTGATTTCTTAAAAGAAACCTTACAGGCAAGAAGGGACAGGAAAGAAGTATTCGAAGTCATGAAAGGGAAGCACCTTCAACCAAGATTATTCTACCCAGCAAAGCTATCATTTAGAATTGGAGGGCAGATAAAGTGCTTCCCAGATAAGGTGAAGTTAAAGGAGTTCATCATTACCAAGTCCTTACTATATGAAATGTTAAAGGAACTTATCTAAGAAAAAGACGATCAAAACTATGAACAGTAAAATGACAACAAACTCACAACTATCAACAACTGAACCTAAAAAAAAAAAAAAACCCTAAGCAAACAACTAGAACAGGAACAGAATCACAGAAATGGAGATCACATGGAGGGTTATCAGCAGGGGAGAGGAATGGGGGAAAATGGGGACAAAGGTACAGGGAATAAGAAACACATTGGTAGGTACAAAATAGACAGGAGGATGTTAAGAATAGTATAGGAAGCAGAGAAGCCAAAGAACTTATATGTATGACCCATGGCCCTGAACTAAGAGGGGGGAATGGTAGAGGCAAGGGGCGTACTGGGCAGAGAGGAAATAAAGAGGAGAAAAACATAAGACAACTGTAATAGCATAATCAATAAAATATACTTAAAAACAGAAAGTAAAAAGACAACCCACAGAATGGGAGAAAATATTCGCAAATCATATATCTGCTAAGAGATTTCTGATCAGAAGTCTTACAATTCAACAATAAAAAGGTATATAACTCAATTAAAAGCTGGGAAAAAGACCTCGAATAGACATTTCTCCAAAGAAGACCTACGAATGGTCAATAAGCACATGAAAAGATGCTCAGCATCATTAGCCATTAGAGAAATAAAAATCACAATGAGATACCACTTCACCCCACTACATCGGCTAAGATAAAAGACAATAACAAATGTTGGTTAGGTTGTGGAGGAATTGGAACCCTCAAACATTGCCGGAAGCCATGTAAAATGGTACTGCTACTTTGGAAAACAATCTGGCAGTTCCTCAGAATGTTAAACATAAAGTTACTACATGAGCCAGCAATTCTACTCCTAGGTATATACCCGAGAAAGGAAAATATATTTTTACATAAAATCTTGTATACAAATATCCATATCAGCATTATGCACAACAGCCAAAAAAGTGGGAACAATACAAATGTCCACCAACTGAAAAGTGGATAAATATAATGTGATATACACATATAACAGATTATTTAGCAATAAAAGGAATGAAGTACTAATACATGCTACAACATGAATGAACCTCAGAATGGTAAGTGAAAGAAGCCAGTCATAAAAGGCTTCCTTGTATGATGTTGTATGAGTCCATTTATATGAAATGTCCAGAATAGGCAAATCAACAGAAACAGAAAGTAGATTAGTGGTTGCCAGGGACTGGGATACGGGGATGGGGTGTGACTGCAAATGGGTGTGTAGGTCCTTTTTGGGGGGATGCAAATGTTTTGAAATCAGACGGTGGTGATGGCTACACAAGTCTGTGAATAAAACCAAAACTACGGAATTATACGGTATGTCATTATATCTCAGTTTTATAAAAGGGTGAATTTATGGCATGTGATTTATATCTTAGTAAAGCTGTTATTGAAAGCATTTTTCAAAATAGGAAAAAAGAATTAGGGTTTAGGGGAAGCGGGAAAGAGCGGTGAGGAAGGGAACCGATGCTGAGCAGGGGACACTGGGCATTTGCAGAGACAAGGTGAGGTTGAGAAAAGGGAGGAGCAGCTGCCTTAAAGTGTGGGATTTTGTACAGAGATGAAGTGCATTTTGGGGGAGCTTTGCAATGAGGTACCTAAGATATCCTTCCCTTCACTCTTCTCATCTCTTCTATTCCTTCACCAAGAAAACTCTGTGCTCAAATACATATGCCACAAAGGCATATGAGTTGGAAACACTTTAAAATTCCAATAATAACTAATTAAAAATGTATAGAACAGAATATCTTTAACATAATGTTGTGTTAATATGATATTGACTTGGGAAAATGTTCACAAAATACTAAGTGAAAATAGAACATTACAAACAGTACATCCATTATGACACTATTTTTTAAAATAAATATGTCTACATCTGCCTTAGTTCAGGCTACTGTAACAAAGTGCCTCAGACTGGGTGGCTTATAAAAGGCAGAAAGTTATCTCTTAAAGTTTTGGATGCTATGAAGTCCAAGGTCAAGGTGCCAGCATGGCTGTGTTCTGGAGAAAGCCCTCTTTCTGGTACGCAGCTGGGCACCTTCTTGCTGTGTCCCTACAGGTGTAAGGGACAAGAAATCCCTCTCTGGAGCCTGCTTTACAAGGGTACTAATCTCACTCGTGAGGTTTACACCTTCATGACCTAATCACCTCCGAAAAGCCCCCCTCTTGATATCATTACCTTTGGGGTTAGGATTCAACATGAATTTAAGGGTGCACAAACATTGAGACCATAGGGGTGTGCATGGGAAAAAATTCAGAAGCATATACAACAAATGTTAACAGTGTTTATCTGTTGATTGATTTTGGATTATGTTTAATTTTATTCTTTTGTTTTATCTGTATGTTTTCTTAATGTGTGTATAATAAATACCATTATGTACATAATTAATAGTTTTATTCTTCAAACATCACAGATACCATGGAGGGGCTTCCCCTTATACTTGGTACCAAGTTTCCCTAGAATCCAGGCCACAACCCAAGGCTGGACTAAAAGGAGCACAGAGAACTTTCTTGCACATACAGCAGTGATTCTGGAAGTACCTACGAGCTATAGCCATCACTTGAACTACAGTGAATACTCCCCCACCCTTTTCAAGCATGATTTCCCAGAGGCATTCACAGGTATATACATGTAAGAATGTATCATTTGGACCCATAAAACTGTTACTGGGTCATACGTGCATTCAAATGGAAACACACAGTGACACGCAGTCTAGATAGATAGCTGAATCTCTCAACCAGGGGTAAAGAACACATGGTCATGGAAGGTGACGAAGAGCCTTTGGCTGGCGGGCTCTGACAGCTGTATTATAATGTCATGTTTACCGCTCTGTCCTCCAGATGAGAGGGGAGTTCCTTGAGGTGAAAAACTGTGATATAGTCCACTCTGTGTCCCTAGAACCCACACATGGTGCTTGGAACACAGTAAGTGCTTGGTTATTTGTTGACTCCTATTGTATCCATTTAAAAATTGGCTTGTCTTTTTAAAAAAATTGAGTTTAGGAGACCTGGCTAGGTGGCTCAGTTGGTCGGAGCGTCATCCTGTGCACCAAAAGGCTGCAGGGTGATCCCCAGTCAGGGCACACACCTGGGTTGCCAATTGGATTCCTAGTCGGGGTATGTAGGGAGGCAACTGACTGATGTATCTTTCTCACATCGATGTTTCTGTCTTTCTCTATCTTGCTCCCTTCCTCACTCTCTAAAAACAGTAAGTGTATCCTTCAGTGAAGATTTAAAAAAAAAATTCAGTTTATAAGTTTTTTATTTACTCTGGATACGTGTTTTGTCAGACATACATCTTGAGAATATTTTCTCTCAGCCTGTGGCTTTGCCCATTTGTTTTCTTAATGGTGCTTTTTTGTTTTTGTTTTTTTTTAAACTAATAGAAGTTTTTAATTTTATGAGTTCCATTTATCTTTTTTTAATTTTTAGGTTAAAGCTTTCTATATCCTGCTTACCTTTGCCTATTCCAAGACCATAAAGAAAATGTCCTGTTTTTTTTTTCCTAAAAGCTGTACAGTTTTAGCTTTTCATTTAGATTGTATCAAATCCTACTTTAAATATAAAGGTCTTTCACTGGTTGATTTTCTTTTGTTTTGTGTTTTTGTATTTCAGGGGTCTCATTCCTTCCTGATCTCTACAAAGCCAAGGGCAATGCCTGCCAGTCACTTCTCCACAGACAACTCTAGTTTTAGCCAAAGGAGGTGTGAAGTTCTGTAGGCATCTCATGAGATTTTTGCATTCATGCCTTCATCACTTGAAACTTTCACATGCACTTAAAAAAAAAAGATTTTATTTATTTATCTTTAGAGGGGAAGGGAAAGAGAGAGGGAGAGAAACATCAATGTATGGTTGCCTCCTGTGCACCCCATGCTGGGAACTGGCCTGCAACCCAGGCATGTGCCCTGACTGGGAATTGAACTGTGACCCTTTGGTTCGCAGGCCCACGCTCAATCCATGAGCTACACCAGCCAGGGCTCACATGCACTTTTTATGTATGTCATCTCATTGATCTTCAACACAGCTCACCAAAGTTGGCAGAGCCACTTTTCATTTTAGCAAACAAGGAAATCGACATTCGGAAAAATAAAATGACTTGCCCAAGACCACTCAATAAATAAATGACAGAATTAAAATGGGACCTTGGAATTCTAACTTTTGATCTTTTTTCCTTTAATTTTTTTTCTCTTATTAATCCCAGAGAGAGGGGAAGGGAGAGAGAAAGGGAAGGGAGAGGAACATCGATGTGTGAGAGAAACATTGATTAGTTGCTTCCTGCTGAAGGACCCGCAACCCAGGAATGTGCCCTGACCAGGAATCGAACCAGCAACCTTTCTTCGGTCTCCAGGAGGATGCCCAACCAACTGAGCCACACAGGCCAGGGAAATTTAAGGAACTCTTTCTATCTGCTCAGCAATAGGGTAACTCTGGGCAGGAAAATGTTCCTAAATCCCAGAAGAAAGGTTTCCTCTGTCTTTAGTCATCAGGGTCTTTCTGCCAGTCAATAGAGCCTCTCTTCCTGGCCTCCTGGGGAAGACAGCAGTACTCAGTTGCTATTCTCTAGCAATCTGACCTTGTCCTGAGGTCCCTGGAGGAGTCTCGGTAGGACCAGTAACTTTTTCACTGCCAGGGTCCTCTCTCAGGCAGGACTAGAGAGAAGAGAGCGGGAGGACGAATTCAGGAGTATCAGCTTATGCTTAGGTATCTTCCTGTTAGAAATCTAAGCCTGTATAAGCAGACTGATTATAACAGGTCAGGTGCCCTACGCATTATAGTGGCTTCCTCCCCCCATACTGTGGAGCCTCTTGGTGAACATTCTGTTATTCCATCCATTTTTACCTGGAGCATCGTGGCTCCCACAGTGCCAGGATAAGGTAAGTGTGTCTATGTGCATGTGTGTATATGTGGAGGGGAAGGATGGGCTGGATGCTTCTCAGCCCTTCCTCTTGAAAGCTGCATGGATCCCACCTTCTTCTCCATCATAAACTTACAGTAGCTTTAGGGGTGTCTCCTCCCATTAAGCCTTTGTTTCTAGATCTGATCCTCTCCACCCTGACCCACACTATAGCAGCTTCCTTAGAAATGCCCAGAAAGGACAGAAAGGAAAGAGGGGCTCTTCTACTTCTTGACCAAAAATGAATAAAATAAAAATTTACATATATATATATATATATATATATATATATATATATATATATATATATTCATATATGGCATTAGCCCATCTGCTTTTACCTATCTCTGCATCAAATATGTGCATGGGTGAGCTTGTTTAATATTTGCTCCTATGCTCATTCTCACTATCTTTAGGAAAGACAAAGCCAACCCTCAGAAGCTAGCGCCCAAACCTTTTGATCCGTTATCCTACCGTCCGTACCCTGCCCCTCCCCCAGCTCCGCTGAGCCATACCTCGGTATGGGGCTTTGAGCTGAACCCGAAGGCTTCTGTTCCTTTTGCACTCCGACCAAGCTCAACCTTGACAGTTCCAGCTGAGGCACTGTTCCACGGGACCACACATGGGCAATTGGGTCGATTTCCTAAGATCTGATTTCTGCTAATACAATGGCAACGTTGCTAAATGCAAGGAGGCTGCGCAATCCCAGCCCCAATATCCTTGCTGCTGCCGCTGCTGCCGCCGGTGCTGCGGTGACGTTGCTGCTAAGGGAAGGGGGAAGGGAAAGGAGCAGGCATGCCCACAGTGCAGCGGCTCAGCCTCCCTCCCTGTCAGTCCCCGAGGGCCTTAGCCTAGGGAAGGGAGAAAGGAGACAGCCACGGAGGGCAGCCAGTGCTGGAAGATGAGAACTCTCAAGGCAGCAAAGGAAATTAGGGAGAGCCCTGGGCTTAGCTCCTCTCTAGTCCTTAAGAGTCTCAGAAAAAAGTCTGGGCAGAGGCTTAGAGCTTCCTTCCTTCCTTAAGCCCCTCCTTTTCGATCTTAGCCAGAAACCTCTCCCTCCTCTTTTTGCCGACTCTGAATGACTTCTTGTTTTCCAGCTTTTCCCTTTGACTAGGATTCCAGACTGGCCTCTGGGTGGAGCCGCCAACTGGGAAGGGGTTCCTGAAGCCCTTGAGGGAGGCTACAGAGACCAGCAGTAACACCAACTTTGATCTTTAAGGACGCCCTGGTACTCAGCACTAGGCTTTCCAGGGCATGCCTCTTCAGAGAAATGGGTCTGTTTCAGAAAGAGAGACAGCACCACGGGCAGGCTTTTCTACACACAGGGTGGTAGTGAGCCTCAGGGCCAAGTTGGCTAAGGGCCCCTTTCCTAATCCAGGTTCCAATTCAGGTTCCTGGATCTTCAGAGTCTGCTAATGTCACACTGGAGCATAATCCTCACTTCTCATCTATGTTGGCTTTTTTAAAAAAGATTTTACTTATTTATTTATTTAGAGAGATGTCAAAGGAGGGAGAAAGAGAGGGAGAGAAACATTGGCTGCCTCTCATACACCCCAGCTGGGGACCTAGCCCACAACGCAGGCATATGCCCGGACCAGGAATTGAACTGGCGACCTTTCAAGTAGGTTGAGGCTGGTGCTCAACCCACTGAGCCACTCCAGTCAGGGCTCTACATCAGTTTTTGGATAGTGCTGAGCCAGGGTCCAGCTGGGTCTGTGGGGAGGCAGAATCCTTTTGGGCAGGTCCGGGGGGTGGGATGACTATTTTTGGGGGAAAGGAAGGCAAGGCAAGGAAGGCTAGGCCAGAAAAAAATCTGTTCTGTCAGTACACCTACAGAACCCGCTACCCCTTCCCTGCTTCACCCTCTTCAGGCCCTGGGCCAGTCTTGTGGGAACCAGTAAAGAGAAGCCACAGCCGGAGCCAATTGTACGGTAAGTGGCAGCATGTCTCTGCCCACTTCATGCTACTGCCCACTGCTACCACCCTTGAATGCAGGGATGGTCTCAAGCTGGGCATGGCCCCTAAGCACTAGCCCTGCCTGGGGCTCCTCCCAATGTTGACTTACTATCTGGACCCCAGAGCTAAGCCCTTGGATTTCAGGTCCCTAGAAAGAAGGTTTGGGTCCACTGGCCAGGAACATAGCAGCCACCAGCACACAGGACCCAGAAGAAATAGTTTCTTTCTTCTTATTGCTTCTTCTGTTCCCTATGAGACTCACACGCCCACTGATGCTATACTGAGATGAGCTGAATTGGAGAGATAAGAGAAGCGGCTAAAATGCCAAAAGCTATTTCCAACCTTGACTTATTTAAGGGGCCGTGGACCCTTCATCCTACAAAACAGAAAACAGTGAGGAAGGGAAGGAGAAAGGGGGGCTGCTGTTCATAAAATTAACCATTAATGATCCTTGCAGGGAAAGTAAAAGGAGCAGAAATGGTGTCACTGTACTTCCTTCTCCCCTGGTACGTACAGACCCCAAAGAGGGTAGGACAAGCAGCTGTAGATTAGGGCAAAGTCAATTTCCATGACCAAGTGCTTAGAGTTGTAGCTTCTTAGTGTAAGAGCTCTGGGCCCAGGGCCTTTGTTCCTGAAATTTCTGTGAGGCTAAGCCATGCATTGCACTGGAGAGCCACCACTTATAAAATGTTTCCAGTTGTTTGCATGGAAGGCAGCAGCTCTTGTGTTTCCAGTGCTGGGCTTACTACATCTTAGACCACATCATCACCCATTTCCCAGTCACTACTGCCAAGAGCTATAGGGCTTCTGATGAAAGATCAAATTATTTCCTGGCTAGAAACCAAATATAAATACAGTCACATTATAAACCTCAACTGCTTCTTAACTAGTCTTCTCACCTGCAATTTACCTTCCAGTACTGCCGGATTCATCTCCCTAAAGCACCTCTTTCTTCAATGTCACTCCTCCTGCTCCTTTTAATGGTCTCTCATTACCCAGAGAATCAAGTTCAAGCTCCCCATTTTGGCTTTCAAGGTCCTCCGTCTTGGTTCTCTACTCCCTCTCTACCCAAACTTACTTCCCACACTCCATCATGTAGTCCTTCAAACCAGTTTCGCAAGCTCATTTCCACTCTGCTGCCTCTGTTTGGATTCTCCAGCCCGTTATACTTGACTATACTCAGAATTACCCAAAGCCTATGAGGCCCAGATCAACCACTCCATCAAATCTTTGCCGATCACCCCGGAGCCAGAAAGGATCTCTCTGTCTTGTGAACCCAAGGCTGCAGCTTGTTGATTTTACAGACAAGAAAAAAACCCCACAAAGCCCAGGGGATCCATATAGAATTGCCAATTTCTTATATTGCCAAGCAGCATCATTAAAAAAACCACTTTACATCATCTATCATCATTTCATAAAAGAAAGCATACTGTCATTTTTCTCATTTCATTGCATTCTCACACAAACCTCGGCAGAAACTAACATCAGTCCATGGTAGGTTTAAGGATTAAGTAAATAATTTCTCACTTGATATGGTTATTGTTCTTTTCTTTATGGATATGCCTACATGTCTCTTAATGTCTTGGAATGTGTAGTAAGATTGCACATTCCAAGCTACATTCATCTTTGTAACCCCAATATCCAGTGCATAGGACAGTATAATTTTTTATAATGTATTTTTTAAAGGTTTTATTTATTTATTTTTAGAGAGAGGGGAAGGGAGGGAGAAATAAGGGGAGAGATACATCAATACGTGGTTGCCTCTCACATGGCCCCCACTGGGGACCTGGCCCACAACCCAGGCATGTGCCCTGACTGGGAATTGAATCAGAGACCCTTTGGTTCACAGCCCGTGCTCAATTCACTGAGCTACACCAGCCAGGGCCAGGACAGTATAATTTTTATTTTGTGTTTCCCATAAAACCTAGTACAGTGCTTGGCATATATAAGGTGGTTTAGTCAGAGTCTTGTCCAATAAGAGTGGTTCAAAATGATGTTCTGTGAGTAAAAATGAGTGAGTGGTGGGCAGATCTGACTCAAAAGGCTTGGAAGAGAAGACCCCTGCTGTTCATGTAAAAAAAAAATGCCTATTAAAAGAAAGCATAGGGCAAAAAGAATAGCTCTTCATGACCTTGAGTCAGGCAATACATTCTTAGACATGATACCAAAAGTAAAAGTGACAAAATAAAAAACAGGTAAACGTGAACTTCAAAAAAATTTTAAAGTTTTGTCCTTCAAAGGACACAATCAGGAGAGTGAAAAGACAAGCCACAGAATAGAAGAAAATGATTGCAAATCACATATCTGATAAGGGGCTTCTAGCTAGAATATATTAAAAAACTCTTACAACTCAACAAAAAGACATAGAACCCAATTAAAATATAGACAAAGGATTTTTGGCCACAGGCATTTCTCCAAAGCACATTAACAGAATCTCAACATCATTAGTTAGTAGGGAAGTGCAAATGAAAACTAAAATGAGATACCACTTTATCTTACCAGACTGGCTAAAATAAAAAAGACAGATAATAACAAGTGTTGGTGATGATGCAGAGAAATTGGAACGCTCACACATTGCTGGGGGGATTTTAGAATGGTGCACTAACTTTGTCTTTTATATTAGCCATCACTGGAGTGTCAGTCCAGGGACCTCAGACAATTCCCCCTTTCTTCTGTTTCTTCCAACACCAAAATTCTTAAAAGAATGAACTAGGTTAACTCTTCTCTTTCCTTAACCACTTCTTAAGAACCAGAAGTCTGTCTTCTTATAATACTGAAGCAGTTATAATTCTTGAACTTATAATATTTAAATTGAGATTTATCCATTCTCTACTACCGAAACCTTTCCTCCCACTTTGGCTCTGTCAATACCAATTCTCCTAGCTCTACTTCTAGTTCTTTCCTCACTGTTTTTTTTTAAATTTTAATTGTTGTTCAAGTACAGTTTTCTGCCTTTTACTCCCATCCCAGCCCACCCCGCAACCCTCCCCACCTCCCTCCCATTTCCACCCCCCACTGTTTTTGTCCATGTGTCCTTTATACTTGTTCCTGTAAATCCTTCCCCTTTTCCCCTGAAATTCCCTCCCCTAACCCTTCTGGTCCCTGTCAGCCTGTTCTTCAGTGTCTTTGGTTATATTTTGCTTATTTGTTTTGTTTTTAGGCTTTCTTCATTGTTTAATAAAACAATACCTGGCCCATATTTAAATGCAGATTTACAACAAGGCTCAGAACTGAGTCTTCAGCCTGAGAAGTGTTTAAGCTATTGATTTCCAAATCTTACATTCTTCCTGAACTTCCAGAATCAAATCTCCAATAACCTATTAGATACTTCTTACTGCTACCTCGAAGCCAACATATCTTAAAGCAAAATTGATTTTTCTTTTTGAAATCAGCTTTAGATTACCAGTGACACATGCCTGAAAGTGTTAAGGGTCACCTGGAATCTTCATGTTCAGACAATCACCAAATCATGCTGAGTCTTCTTGCCAATCAATGTCTTAGGCATTGACCTAATAATTTATTGTGCTTTTACTATATTCCAGCTATTAGGCTAAGCACTTACATCATCTCATATAACCCATATGTAGCCACTCTCCAAACTAAGTATTTTTCTCTATCTTTTATGGATGAGAAATCTGAGGCTCAATGATATTAAATAATCTTCCCAAGGTAATTCAGTCAATAAATGTTTGATCTAGGGTTCAGACACAGGTCTGTCTGATTCCAAAGTCAGTGTTTTTAACCCTTGTTGTATCACCTTTCAAGTTTCCCTCACTAATTTCTATCATCCTAAATCAGACCCACATTATCTCTCCTCTGAATTGTTATATAGTCTTCTAACTAGTTTGCTTGCTTTCATTCTGGCTCTTTCCTCCATGCTATCATATATACTGATACAAGATTAATCTCCCCAAACACAGCCTTCAATATGTTGTTACCTGACTACTAAAAACGTCCCAGTGGCTCCCAATTGCGTGCAGGATGATCCAGATTCCTTAATGGTGTGTGCAGAGTTCCTTCCTGCTTATCCGACCATGTTCCACTGCATGCCAAATATATTTCTTTTTTTTAATGGTTCATTTTTATTGTATTTTTTCCATTACCATTTATTCTCCTTATATCCTCTTCCACCTTCACCCACTCCCCTCCCTTCTGCAATCACCAAACTGTTGTCCATGTTCACAGGTTCTTTCTCTTTTTTACCAAATTTATTTTAAACCCTGTTAGCATGGAAGTCTTTCTTCTGAACTTCTTCAATACCAGTGGTCTGTACAGCTCATTTGGTACCGAGCCTTGGCCCCTTTATTTTGTTATTTAGCTCCTGATGACAGCACACTTTTGGAGTGTGGCACTGTGTCTTATATTTAGATGAGTAATTCTGAGCACAGAGCCTTGGCACCTAGTAGGGTAACACCCATGTGTGTTTGATAAAAAAACATCTGAGCAGGGCTAGCAGAACCCAAGTCAGCTTTTAGAAGGTTAGCTTAGACTGAGAATAGCATATTTGATGAGGAGGAGAGGAAGGAAAACGAAAATGAAAAAGCTGAGCCTTAGTAAAGTGCTTACTGAATAAATCTTCAGTGCTGAGATGCACTCTTTACATTCACTTCTCTCCATTTTCATACTGAGGATGGAAGAATGGTTGAACAGCTGTGTCTTCAGTCAGTACTTCCCTACCATTTACCCTCAGGGTCACGCACACACCAAAGGTTGCAAAGTGGCAGCCTGGCAGTCATGCCTTGTGTGTCAACAGGTTTTATGTAGCTTGAATAAAATGCTACCATAAATATTTGAATATTTCAAAACTAAATATCTGAATTTCCAGGATGTCTTGCTTGAACATTAGAATAATTAATCATACCAGGCCCCCATTCCTAGATGGTAACAATCAGCTGCATTTGAGAAATGGCTACCCTTCTAAGTAGCACCCTCATAAGTGGCTACCCTCATAAGATGACCCTTCAGTTTGACATGCACCCATCACTCTTTATGGTCTTTTATACCTAGCCAGCTTCACTGGTTCACTTTACTCATTTGTGTTATTTGCCTGGATTTTATAAAACATTTGAGTTTACAACCCTTACCCAGAGAAACAGCTATGCTTTTCCTTATATCTCCCCAATCCAAATTTACCTCACATTACCATAATAATGCTCACTGCAGCATTGCCTGCAATAGCAACACATTGAAAATATTCTAAATATCTAATAAAAAATGGATAATTAAATAGTGGTCTAGCAATGCAATAGAATATAATGCAACTATAGATATTATGTTTATAATGAATGCTTACTGGTGTAGAAAAAGGCTTAAAAGAGAATTTAAAAGGCAGGATATCAAATTACATAGACTTTGGTACTTGTATTATAGTGAACAAGATATTAAGGGACTCCCTTCTATGGCAAAAAACTAAATCCTATATAACATATACTTTAAAAAGCATTTCAGGATTCACAGTAAATAGGAAAAATTTCTGAGTCTACTTCCCCACTCCCAAAAAGGGGAAAAGAAATCATGAGCTAGCTGCAGAGTAAGCAAGGGCAGGGCAGGGGAGACCCACAGCTCCTTGTGGGCCAGTTCCCCAAGCATTTTAATTGTGTGGTCAGAGTGACAAGTCTTGGACCTCTGGAAAGGTGAGGGAGCCAAACCTGAGCCTGCCACATCTAGCTGAGACTCTCAAAGTCGGCTCAGGAGCTAGTGTTGGTGGTTCTCTCTGACCTTTGGCATAAGCAGAAACAAATCTTTTTAAGAAAAAATATCCCCAGCTTCAGCTGACAGGATTCTCAAAATTAAAGAGCAAGCAAAAATTAGTTTCTATCAAAGAGCACAAATACATATGGAAGCAAGACACTATGAGTGAGTGAGAGAGAAAATAACAAACAATACACTTAAATTACAAGGATTTCAGAGAATGTCAGATACGGAATACATATTAGCTATGAAGTGTTTTGAATCAAGGATAAATATTGCAAAGATAAACAAGTAGAAAGAGATTATTAGAGGGATCCAGAGGTGGTGAAAATAAAACACCTATGAGTATAATAATTGGTTATTGAGCATTCTTATGCCTGGACCAGCCTATTTTACGGGGAGTCAGTAGGTGACAAAAAGGATGTGGAGAATGAGGCGAGACACACTATACCTCCTGCTATAGACCTAACAGTAGCCTACTCAAAACTGTGTGAAAGTGTTCTACAAACTACAAATGTTTTACAGAAATGTTAGCATCCGCTGGTGATTTTTGACTGAATCAGTTATTTACTCTGATGGTTGAAAGACAATGCTTTTCTCTCTATTATTCCTTCTACATTTATTAGTTGGCATTCCAATATAAGAAAGATTCTCCTTCCTTCCTTCCTTCCTTCCTTCCTTCCTTCCTTCCTTCCTTCCTTCCTTCCATCCATCCATCTATTATTAATTTGGTATCAGTACAGATTCTTGGATTCTTTTTTCTTTTTCTTTTTAAAAATTCAGTGGGTCATAATTCATTGCTGGTATTCTTGATTTTGATGATTGGATTGTCCCAGATTTTGCACTATTTTTTTCACTGTGAAGACCTTTTCAAAATTAACTATTCATTGTGGAATAACTCTTAGAAAAGTTGCAAAGATAGTTCAGAGTTCCTTAGGTCCTTCAACCAGTTCCCCTAATATTACCACTTTATATAGTCATAGAACATTTGTCAAAACAAAGAAACTAACATCAAGTACATTACTATTTACTAAACTTGCAGACTATTTGGGTTTTGCCAGCATTCCCACTAATGTTTTTTTTTCTATTATTTTTGGCTTTAAAAAACCCTAAATGTATATATAACTTTTATAAAATGTAAGTTAATTTAAAAAAACAAAGCCAAAACAACAACAAAAAAGATATGCAGATGTATGTATACTAGAGGCACCAATAAACAGTTCAAATGGTGTAATTGTAGCTCAGCAAAGAAAAAGATCTACTTTTCCAAATCAGGACACTGAGTAGTTTTGAAAGCCATTCAGGCTAATTATTAGTGAAAGCAAGTAAGTAGTACTGAAAAAACACATACTACATGATCTTAGTAGACCTCTGTCCCTAATCTTTCCTAATAATCACTCTGCTTACTTTTCACCTCAGGACTTTCTTTGGAAATCAATAGGAAGTACTTTTGCTTGTGTTGCCCTAGTCAGGTGTTCTCTTCGCCAACAGCAATCTGTGTTAGGTAACTCCTTTTAGCTGTGTTTTCGCCTACTGACTGCATGATTGATTCCAACAGGAGAAGCCAGAAGTGCTCAAATCATAACAAATCAAAATAAACTATGATGTACTGTATGCTCTTCTCTGATCTAGAAGCATCCCAAGGCCAATAATTAAAATCAGCTCAGGAGTCAATAAATCAATCAACTGTGCACCCAAGCCACACATCCACTGTACTCCCACTGTGTATATATAATAAAGCACCATGGTGGGTATTCAGGGGTAAGAGCCCAACTTGAGGTGCTCAAAATTCTGTTAAAATCATTGATTGCCAACATGCCTCTGGAGAGGGCTAGGGCAACAAGAAAGATGTTTTAAGATGTGAGATAAGGGTTTGTGCAGTGGTTTCAACCTTTTTCAAATAAAACAGAACTACTGTGGTTGACGCAGGAGAGACCTAAAGGCCCATACACTCTAATTCTCCTCTCTCCACTTTGGGGCCCCCAAGGCACCTCCAGGGGACCCCAGGGCTCAGAGGAAGAAATTCTGGCAACCTCTGGGCAAGGGCAAAACTGAACATGGTTTGTTGGGGTTGGAGAAATGGGGACTGAAACAAATGATTAACTGGTAGAAAGCATCGCTTCTTTTTCTTCGTGGCTCTCGAATCAAATATGTTTGGAAAATAATGTTGATTAATTGTACTAATAAAAGAGTTTCTACTGCGAACAGAAATGAAGTGGGCTGACTTGCAAGGAGAGAACAAACAGCTGTTAGATGCCTAAGAGCACCTGGCTGTGGCATCGGGAGCCTGGTTCTACAAATGGAACGGCAGCCAGCCCTCCAGCAGTTCATCTGTCTTTCCTCTGAGTTGCGTGTAGCTGCTCCTGGCTGAGGAGGCCACTGTTTTTGAACTGATGTTATGTTATTTTGGACTCCAAGCGAGGCCAGCCAGCGTGCTGGGAGTGTGTTGAAAGAGATCTAGCCTGAAGGGCTGTCCCAGACACACCCGGCTGCTTCCTTATCAGGCCTCTCTGATATAGAATCCTCTTTCCAAGCACAGAGCTTGCTTTGCTGTTGGCTTCTTAACAATGTTACAGAAAGGTTCAGCTATAAGTCCATTCCTAAAGATCAAATACAAGCGCTCTAGAAGAGGTCTGGCTTTAAAGTAGAATGAGCTCTTTTGTAATGCTACCTGGTGTGGGTATATCTTCTTTTCCCCAAGTCTGTTGCCTCCCTTATGAACTGGAAACATGCAGGCACCTTTAATATAATCAAAATCATCAACAGAGCCCTGGCCAGGTGGCTCAGTTTGGTGGAGTGTCATCCTGTGAATCCAAAGGTTGCGAGTTTGATACCTGGTCAAGGCACATACCTAGGTTGGGGACTTGATTTCTGCTCCGGGTGCATGCAACAGGCAACGGATTGGTGTTTCTATCACATCTCTCTCTCTCTCCCTTTCTCAAATCAATAAACATATCCTCAGGTGAGGATTTAAAAAAAAAATCACCAACAGAGAATATCCAGGGGAGCAACCCCCAATAGGTTCCAAGGCTTTTATCTCTTAGGTTCAGTTGTACCGGAAGCTCCGAAGTCCCTGATTCAATGAATGGAGACCGCAGAACTGGTAATTGTACCCAGGGAAAGAATAAGCTAGAAGCTACTGAGCTTCACTGAGTTGTAAAGGGTTGCTTCCCTTTATTCCATAAGGATCTGATAACAAACTGAACTTTGTCCCAGGGTCTCTCTCTGCTCAAAAGGGATTGTACCTGGGAAAAAATTCTCTTCCACTGATCCGGCCAGCAACTGTCCACCTTTCTCCATTAGGTCAACCATTTGACCACTTCCTTAGCTCAACTCAAGTACCTGTTAGGCAGAAGGCTGAATCAGATGACCTCCAAAGGTCCCTTTAAACTCTAATTACAAGCCAAGTCAGGTCAAAACCTGCAGCCCAAGGGAAGGTCTTACGCAAGGTGCTAAAAGATGTCCTCCCTTTCACCCTCCTGCCTTTCAACACCAATACATAAAACACACACACACACACACGCACATATCTATATACCCAGGTGCTTGGCTTCTAACTGCTACAGTTATACGTCTCTAGAGATTGAGAATTGGCTGTTTAAGTCCTATCTCTTTTAGGATGTTGGTTAGGGAGATAGAGGAAGACTATAGAGAATTAGGAAAGATTTAATTCCTACCTTGACAGACTGAGTTCTTCAAATGAGAAGATGGAGGGAGCAGCAGTGAGTAAGACCCACAGGACGAAGAGATGGAGAGGTCAAGCCTGCTATTGCTGGTGTAGGTGCAGCAAGGGAACGGGAGCACTAGGACCAGACAATTACCAGGAGTGGGGGCTGAGAGGCCCACCATAAGCTGCTGAGCTGGGGTGGAGCTCTCAGTGTGAATCTGCAGGAGCAAGTTAGCTGGCACAAAACTGGCCCTTTTGCGTCTCCTTGACTGTTCAGTGTGGTCAACCCCTTGCTTTTCCTTTGGTTGTTCCTTTTGGCTCCAGGTTCCCAGGAAGCAAGGCCAGAGTGTTCTTTGCTTCCCTTCCCCCAGGCACTGGACTGAGGGGTGCAGACTGGTAAGCTGCTATGCAATCAGTCTGTTAAAGCTGTAAATAAAAGGCCACATATGCACAGTGAAGCAGGGTATGAGAAGAATCTAGATTGAATTACACAAGCTAGTTGTGGAGACAGGGTAGGGGAGGTAGGAGAAAGAGAAAAACCTAGCTGCCCTTCAAGGAACTACTGTCATTCACTAGAAACTATCAAAGCCTGGCTCCCCCAGGTTCTGGTCTGGAGTTTTTCTCAGCAGAGTGGTCATAGTCCCGAGACTCCTCAGAGTCAAAACTTTTCCCAATGGGGACTTATTTTCCAACAGACTTTAGATGACAGTCTTCATGTCCGGTTCGCTCTGCTTGGTAAGAGAACAGGGACTGACAACCTCACTAGCAGGTGGCAACAAAGACCATTTCTGTGTACTAGTTATTCGATATTTGCTTTAGTTATAGGACTAAAGAGTAAAGTGATGTTTACTTAAGCAAAGAAATGTTAAAGCATGTGGCTGGAGTCTGGCCTGGGTCCTGAATATTCAGAAATCTAGGTTCTGTATGATTCTGAGCACGGATTTTGGTGCGGACAAGTCTGGGTTCAAATTCGACACACTGCTGGCCAGCAGTGGACTTTGGGAAGTTACTCAACCTCACTAAACTTCAGCTTCCTCATTTGTAAAATTGTCATATTTTCCCTCAAGAGCTTGAGACAGAATTAAATAAGACATTGTATGTAAAGTGCCAGACATAAGGCAAGTGCTCAGTTATGGTCACTGTTATGATTAGATCTTTGGCAGGGGACCAATGGAGTCCTTTCCTCTCTCCTTTCCCAATTTCCCAGAAAACATAAAGGCTTTGGATCTAGGGAATGGGCAGGCAAAATCTCTTTAAAAGGGCCAAAGGAAATGGGAAGAGTCATGTTCTGTTTTTCCCGTCCCAGCTCTAGGACTGAATTAGTCATCCTGTGTCAATTATACTCTGGACTGGCAGGCTGGCCTTGGGAACCTAAGGCTCTCCCAGACCAAAGATACTAATTCATCCCTAGAATTACCTGTCGTGGGGCATGCTCCCAGACTGATGTTGCTTCCCCAGGGGCCCCAGATCAGAACCCAGTAGGCGTAGGCAAGAAACAGAGTCTGATCCCAAGCTGGCAGGATAGGTCTGTCCAGGCTGTTGTCTGCCCATCACAGCTGCCTATGAGGCCTACGGGTTAATAATAGCAACTCTGATGCCAATGGATTAAGACAGCACTGTAGGAGGTGTTTATTTTTACACTCTGGCGTCAGTATCAAGTTCTACTGGTTACTGCCCAAATCTAGGGCAGCTTCCTGCTATAGGAGTGGCCTCAGGCTTCTTCAGGATGCTAAGTGGGATTCTGGAGAAAGCAAACCTTGCAGAGAACAGTTCACTATTAACAGGGACAGGAAAGGGGAGAGGGAACAGAGCTGTCCTACGTCCAGCTATCTCGTCCCAAGGGGCCAAGTAGACCTCAAGTGAGAGCTGTGGTTTATAGTATTCTCCTGAGTTAGGCAGGCCCTGGACAAGAAACCTAATACATTGTTTTGGGATGGTACGTGCCCACACGCACATGCGCACACGTACACCACATGCACTGGGTTGCTGTGAAATGATCTGGATATAATCAAGGGAAGACTGTCACTCAACCTTCCAGAAGCTCAGCCTTGTCAGTCACAAGTCCCAGATTCATGCAGTGGGTGTTGACATCGTTGAGAAAAAGACAAAAACCCACCTGGGAGGGTTTTATAGGATATTTGAAATAGAGGAAGGTTAGGCTGATCCTCAACTGATTTGTGTAGAGTTCTTACCTGAAACTCTATACAAATACCAGGTATATCAAATCCCTTGAAAATTTACTTGGCCAGAGCTTCTTTCCTAGACATGACATAATAAGACAGAAACACCCAAAACAAGCCCTCATCTGGTCAGGAGCCAGTGCCCAGAAAATTTTTCCCGAAAGCCTCTTTATACCAAGTCCTAGAGACTGGGGTCCCAGGGAACTTACACTTTGACCACAGTATCTGGAACTCTGTGAATATTCCATTCATCTCTGAGAGGCAGCCCCTAACAGATTTCATCTCGTCCCATTAGGCAGACGGGTGCGAGGAGGCCGACAGCTGGACAGCTGATGTAAATAGGTGTAGACTGGCCTGCTGAGGCCCGTGTGCACAGCAGACTGCCGTGGAATGACAAGCATGCACCACGCACCAGGCAGGAATGTTGAAGCATGAAAAAAACAGTCACGTTGCCCAGCGCACAGTACTAATGACCACATCATCTTCCTCCCTAAGGCTGACTCATAATCATTGGCAATGAAACAACATATACATTTCATGAGGAGCCAGGGTGTTGGTAGGAAGGTAAGCTGGTGAACCACTCATTCAATACATTTTTTCCTGCCATTCAAGGCTTATCCAGCCAGTCATCAGAACAACAATACAGCTTCAGAAGCCACCAGATTTGATCACTAGAGATAAGGGGTTTGATCGCAGTTCCATTTGGAAGCTGCCCATGCCTAGGACACTGGCAGGATGCCCAAGGGTAGGAACACTGCTTTCATTCTTGGCTTTTTCTCCGACTTGCTAGGTCATCTAGGGGCAGGGTACTTGTCCTCTCAAAGCTCTAGGTTTACCATCAGAAAAAGGGCTGATTGTGTCCACTTTTTGGTATTGTGGCAAGGAAAAATTTTGAACAATTAAAATAATAGGTATCAAGAAATGTAAATGCTGTAAATTCTTTGAACAAAAGTATTTCAGAAATATGACAGTCATTCATGCATATAGATAGAGAGCCATGGCCTTCTGAGTTTTTCCTTCTAGGTCATGGTGGCCATGTTGGGGAGCGAACCTGGTCTGCGCCTGGAGGTGCAGTTCCTGTCTTTCCGACGATAATTTCTACCTGTATTTTGAGGGACAGTTGAAACTGCTAGGAATCTGCTTCCCTAGATATAAGGTGTTAATTTCCACTAACGTGTAATGGGGAAAGTAGAAATACGCACGCATAAGAAACACTTCCACTCACCCATTTACTCCACTTAGAAAACTAATTTTCCTCTATGTCTGGGTTTATGACATGGATCTGAGGCTTGTATCCCTAGCACAGCATTCAGCAGCAGTATTTACAAACTGGACTTAGCCTAAAGGCCTGAGAAAGTGGCGTTAATGAAAGGATGCGTTCCACCGCTCTGTTAGAACAAAAGCAATACTGTATTCTCAACCCAACAAAAGCCTTCACTCTTTCTAGCCCAGCAATCCCTCAATATGGGGTTGGTTTGCCAGGACTCCAGAGCTCTTGGAAAGGAGAAATTAGTAATCTATTCTTTGTTGATGTCAATGCCTCTTTTTCTACAAATGCCTACCTGGCATTCAGAACAGATGTTCTGATTTCCTGCAGCCTCTGCTGAGACCCACCTCCTTTCAGCAAACTCTATTTCTAACGGGCCAGACAGTAAACAAGTAAAGGTACAGAGAATGAGTATTTAGGCTTTGTGGGCTATGTAGTTCTGCCACACACACACACACACACACACACACACACTTTTTTAAAAGAAGCTTTTATTTATTTTTAGAGAGGGGAAAGGAGGGAGAAAGAGAGGAAAACATCAATGTGTTATTGCCTCTCAGGTGCCCCCTCCTGGGGACCTGGTGCACAACCCAGGCATGTGCCCTGACTGGGAATCGAACCAGTGACCCTTTGGTTTGCAGGTCGGCGCTCAGTCCACTGATCCATGCCAGCCAGGGCTTCATATATATGTAACATTTCAAAAGAATATATTATATTGTTAATTTTTACATTAATAATATATATATTATTTTAAAAGAAAAGGAATATAAAAGAAAAGAAAAACTCTTCTCAGCTTGTGGGCTATATAAAATCACCCTGGTATGGACCGTGACTGGCTGACCTCTACACTACATCTTCAAGGCCTAACTATTCAAAGACTATAACTAAAAATTCTGACTCTGCTGGGCCTGCCCAGAGATCCTCTTTCCTCTTCCCAAAGGCCTGATGCATGTATTTCAGAGGCAGCTCCCCTCCAAGGAGCCACTGAGGAATGTGAAGGAGGAATTCCGAGGTTATTTGTACTGGAGCTCACAGACTGGCTAATTCCCCTCATATAAAGCATTTCAAAAACATCTGTGGAATTTAGTTTATTGCATTATCATTCTGGAGTGCAGACTGAGCCATAAACAGTTTTTATTTTTCTATTTTTGCTTATTAATACTATCCCATGTCTCTACCAGCCCCCTTTTTTCCAAACCCACACTTGCATTGGCTCAGGTCCCAAATCCTTCTCTCCTCCCCACCTGTCCCACTTCTATATGTAGTGTGGCTGTGGATGGCAAGGGAAACTGTCAACAGTCAGATGAGTTTGGACATAGTAAAAACAGATGACAGGCATGAGGGTAGGGGTGAGCTCATTTTGAGTGAAGACTTAGGGCAGACTGTGAATCTAGAATTTATCACAAATACTCACAGGCTTTGTAAACGGGAACCAAACTGCTACAGAAGCACCCTAATATCATTCGTGCAAATGGTCAGGAATCACTGTAGTTATACCTTCTCACACACCACAGACTAGAAGGAAATGAATGACTTATAATAATAATAGCTGTTATTTCTCATCTACTATGCTACCCACGGTGTTAGAAGTTTGCCATAAGTGCATTTCCAATCTTCACAAAGACCTGTAAAATAGATACCATTATCCCTATTTTGCAGTTGAGGAAACCGAGGGTCTCGCGGAGATGACTTGATCCAGGATCACAGAGGTGGAAGGCAGGGGAGTTTGGCTTGTCTGACTCACTCCAAAGCCCTTGCTCTTTCCACTAAAACATACTGCTAATATCCTTGGTGGAGAAGAACAATAAGCAAATGCCTTAATTTAGGTCCTATTTAAACTTTGTTCTAAATAGTAGCAATCTTTTGGTCTGCTCTTTTCTATAGTCTGAATATTAATGAATGACAAGGTGCTCAAAATCGTCGCATGGCAATTTCGCACAGTAGTGATTCAGATCAAATCAACAGGGCTATGTGTACATTTACACTGGGGCCTTATTTGAGCTAACACTTTTTATTCTTTACAACAAAAAAATAAACAGGATCTAAATACACTAAATCTTTGCCTACTAGCCAAAGAAGTCTCTTTTCAATAGCGGTATGTGTAATTTTTACATAATCACTGCTTATCTTGTAAACAATTTGGCTGAATTATAGCTTCTCACTTTCCCAGGCTCCAGACTGTTAGTTGCCAAATATCTGTTCCCTTTCTATTTATTTTTTAAAATATTTTATTTATTAATTTTAGAGAGAGGGGGAGGGAGGGAGAAATAGAAAGAGAGAAACATCAATGTGTGGTTGCCTCTCGTATGCTCCTAACTGGGGATCTGGGCCATAATCCAGGCACATGCCCTGGCCGGGAATCGAACTAGAGACCCCCTGGTTTGCAGGCCAGCACTCAATCTACTGAGCCACACCAGCCAGGGTTCTCTTTCAGTTTAATAGAACTCTGATGTTCAGCTGGATACAGTGATGCACAGCTAAAATTCTGAATTTCTATCTTCCTTGGTGGTAGGTGTGGCCATTTGACTAAGTTATGGCAGAAGTGTTTGTGAGACTTCTGGGTAATTTCTATAAAATCAACAGGTTGCATCCTTCTTTCTCCCCTCCTCCATCCTGATGCTAGGAAGGTAGGTGCCATGGCTAGAGCTGCAGGAGCCATCCTGGACCACAGAGATGGGCCTGGGTATAACAGTGCACAAACTGGAAGGGGCCTGGGTTTCTCATGACAGCGGAGCAGCCATCCCAACCCAGGACTGTCTGCCTCTGGGTTTTTGTTAAGAAAGAAAGAAATCTTGATGTATTGTAGAATAATACATCTAAGACCTATATAATTTTACTAACCAATGTCACTCCAATAAATTCAATTAAAAATAAGAAAGAAATTTCATCTTATTTAAGTTAGCAGCTTTGGGTTTCTGTTACTTATATTTACTTCCACTTTATACATCCTATGACATCCCAATAAGCACTGTCTCATTAACTTTGTCTACCCCTCTTCATCCCTGATACTACTACCCAAGACCAAACTATATTTACCACTTGTCTGAACTACATCGACCTCTAACCTGACCTCCCTTCCCAGAGCCATCCTTTCAAAATGAAATATATTTATGTCACCCTCTTGTTAAAAAAAACCTTCAAAGTCTTTCCATAAAATCCAGATTCCTTAAAGGTGTACTCTGCCCATCATAACTTACCTCTGCACTCTCATGGTCTGCCACTCCCACCTGGCCCTGCAGTCACTCCATCACTTCTATGCTGACTGGGGCATGGCGCCCTCATTTGTCTAATTCTTTTTAAAGTTAGAAAACCACTTTACTTTTACTTTTTTATCTTATTTCTCTTTTAAAACTTCTTTACTGAAATTATGGGGGTGGCATGGGTTAATAAAATTATACAAGTTTCAGGTTATCTGACTAATTCTTAACCAGTCTCCAGGTTTTAAAATAAAACTCGAAAGTTCAATGGCTCTTCCTAGACCACAGCCACATTATATGCCCTGGTTATATGCTCCCAAAGCACTCTGCATTGCCCTATATTGTATTTTAGAATTGGTTATTTAGTTCTAATGCTGGAAAGCAAGTTCCAGGGGGCAGGTGCTGTGTCTCTCATCATTTACTGTGATATCCCCAGACCTGGCCCGGTGTCTGGTACATGTGGTGGGCAATGTTTTTGAATGAAGGAAACTTTCCAGAGGGCAGCAAAGCAACATCAATATTTGAAATAAATATACTCTTTCTTTAGTCTACTTCTAGGAAATATATTTAAAAGAAGCAGCATGATGACAAGATGCAAAGATATATACAAAGAATGTTCACTGAATTACTATTTATAAAAGCAAAAATTAAATTACATGAAGTACAAAGGATTATAGAGCAGGGAAGTATATTAAAATCATTTATATACATTCTCTCTTTCCTCTTTGTTTGAATGTTAAGGATAGAGACTATCTTGTTCATCTTGGTAGTGATTTAATTTAGCCTAGAGCCTGGCACCGGGCTTAAAATGTTCAATGAGGTGAACTAAGGTGAAAATGAATCTTCACCAAACTAAACCGGAAAAATTTCTTTTTCCAGAGGAGAATATGACTCCTTCTAGCTGTGGACATACGAACACACACTTAGTTGAAGTTTGCCTAATTGGGGCACTGAAAGGACAAACAGCTGGCTTCTGGAAAGGGCAGGGCAAGTGTGCCCAGATACGACTCCTCTCCTGGAGTTCCCTTGCTCCCTCTACTGCTACTGGGAGCCACAGCATGAGAACCAGAACAGCAAGTTCCAGCCAGGAATGACAGACGTCCCTCTCTGCCTCTTTCTTCATCTCTGCCCCCTTAACCCCACCAGTCTTCAACTCTACCCTGCTAGCTGCTTCCAGTGGAGCATCTAGGAAAGAATGCAGGATGTGTCTCCAGAAAGTCCAGCCCTAGCTGAGAAACAGTTTGTTCTTTTCCTAAAGTTACATAAGACTTAGCTCTCCTCACTGGGAGCTTTTCCAACTCCAGCTGGAGAGATTCCTCAAGCTGTTTAGCATTTCAGGAAAAGGGTTTGGAATTTCCTGATCAGCCAGCCTCTATTGGAGCATCTCTGGGTAGAGGCGGGGTGATTCCAGCAGAGAAAGCAGTAACACTGTGCTTCTACTGCCCCTCAGTTGTGGCCCCACCAAGCTCCTCTGGGGATGGAAATAGCACGATCCATTTATTGTTAAAATCTCAGAACAAGGACAAGGCCCATTGCCAAAACCAGACACATCTAAAGCAGGCAGGATTTGGGGAATCTAAAAGGCCAAACTAGAAGCACACCAACAGGGGTCTGGGAGGGCTTCCTTCCCTGCTTTAGGCACATGTATGGAGGGATCTGTGGCCCCAAGAACATCAGATATCAATGTCTTGCCCAAGGACTAGATGAACCTGTCAATAAATATTAACTAAGCACCTACAAAGTAGCAGGCACTGCACTATGTGAACAAAACAGAACGGGTGCCTGCCTTCATGGAGCTTACAGTTTACCTGGGAAACTAAACACATAAATAACTGATTATGATACCTCAGACAAGGGCTTAATCTCCAAAATATATAAAGAACACGACTCCGCTCTAAGAAGACAAGCGACCCAATTAAAAATGGGCAAAGGACTTGAACAGACAGTTCTCCAAGGAGGACATACGGAGAGTCTAGAGACACATGAAAAGATGCTCAGTATCTCTAGCTATCAGAGAGATGCAAATTAAAAACACATGAGATATTACCTCACACTGGTCAGAATGGCCATCATAAACGAAGCAACAAACAACAAATGTTGAAGAGGTTGTGGAGAAAAGGGAACCCTAGTGCACTGTTGGTGGGATTGCAGACTGGTGCAGCCACTGTGGAAAACAGTATGGAATTTCCTCAGAAAACTCAAAATGGATCTACGTTTTGACCTGGCAATTCTACTGCTAGGATTATATCCTAAGAACCCCGAAACACAAATCAGAAGAACCTATGCACCCCAATGTTTATAGCAGCACAATTTACAATAGCCAAGTGTTGGAAGCAGCCTAGGTGCCGTCAGTAAATGAATGGATCAAACCATAGAGTAGGCCTTTGAAATGTGCTGCATTCAATGGAAAGACAGCCAATCCTGAAAAGCCAGCTGTCCAGAGAGGCTAGTTAGCATATTTATTGATCAGGGAACAGCTTATACTGAACTGGCAACTGAAATTGTCTGTATTTGAACTGGCTCTTGGAGTCACTAGAATCTATCAATTCCCTGGCTCTCAGCTGAGTTTCAACCTTATTCTCATTCAACTTTGCTGAAGTTCAGTCCCCCTTTACATTAATACTCTTTTAGTTAAGGCATTGAAACTCAGTTCAGCTAACAAATTACTGTCCATTACAATGAAGAGCTGAGCCCTGATTTGCTCTTTCCAGTTTCAGGCCATTCACTTTTGTTTCTTTCTGGTTAACATAGAGAGCTAAGAAAAGGTTGGTAGATAACTCTCCTCTTACAGAGTAATTCTGTGGTGCTGGGCAAGTTATTTGATTCCCCTCAGCCTGGGCTTCTTTACCTGAAAGTGGGGATAATACTACCTCTCTTTCGGGATGGTGGTGGGAGTTAGATGACAAAGAAAACATCCAGGACACTGACTGGCACTCACTGAGGCCTCAGTAAACTATATAATAAATATGAAACAGGAATTTCTTCTTTTCTTGAACTTCTACTGCCTTTTTGAGACGGCACTACTGTTCATTTTATCAATTTACAATAGGAAATCTTCTCACTGTCACGCCCAGGGCTTTTTTTTTTCAATAGGAATACCACTTCAAATTCTTTAACCTTCATGGCTCTGTTCCTTGTCCTCCTATGAATTGTAAAGTGACTTTGTCCCAGGAAGCATAACAAAGGAACATATAAAAAGGTTAGAGGAAACTTGCAAGTTATCTGGGAATCAAGAATTTCCCACCCAGTGAACACAGTGAATTAAGGTACATGACTACTGGAACTGCTCCCTGTCCGCAGAACACACCAAACATGAGTCCTCCCCACAAAGTCTAATAATTTCCAGACATGTGCCCCACTCCAAATTTATAGCCTCTGCTTTTGAAAAGTTTCTCTAGTCTCTCTTCTCTTCTCATTCCTACTATCAAGCCCTCCTTCAACCCCTCTTTCAAGGGCTATTAATTCAATCTTTGGGCAAAGATTTCTATGGGCCTGGAATTTGAGACTGTCGCCACTAGGATTCCAGTGGTGAACAAAACAGATGTTATCCCCTCCCTCATGCAAGTTTAATCATGAGGAGAATATCACACATTCTAACCGAGGGGCATTGTACAACTTAATTGCCTAGTACTCTTCAAAACTGTCAAGGTTATCAAAAATAAGTAAAGTCTTAGAAACTGTCACAGTCAAGAGAAATCTAACAAAACATGAAAGCTAAATATAGTGTGGTATCCAAGATGGGATTCTGAAACAGGAAAAGGACATTAGGCAAAAACTAAGAATATATGAATAAAGACTTTAGTTAATAATAATAAATCAATATTGGTTCATTAACTGTAAAACATGTACTACACTAATGTAAGATGTTAATAGTAGGGGAAATTGAGTACTTATGGAAAATTATGGGAACTCTCTGTACTATCATTTCAATTTTTCTATAATCTAAAACTGTTGTTTAAAATAATCTATTAAATATTGGAGAGGGTTGTATCCAGAACACAGCTATGCCTTTAAATTATTTTTCTTTATTTTTAAAAAGATTTTATTTGTTTTTGGATAGATGAGAGGGAGGGAGAAATAGAGGGAGAGAAACATCAGTGTGTGGTTGCATCTCATGCACGCTCTGCTGGGGACCTGGCCTGCAACCCAGGCACATGCACTAGACTGGGAATTGAACCAGCAAACCTTTGGTATGCAAGCCAGCACTCAATCCACTGAGCCACACCAGCTAGGACATGGTTATTTTTTGTTTGATTTTTTTGTCCTTCTTTTTGTTATGTGAGGAGGCACAGTGTATTGACCTATGCCTCCATCTTTGTGGGAAGTATTGTTTTTTCTTTATTTTTTAAGATTTTATTTATTTTTAGAGAGAGTGAAAGGGAGGGAGAAAGAGAGAGGGACAGAAACATCAATATGGGACAGAAACATAAATTGGTTGCCTATCATAAGCATCCCATTCAGGGATGTAAGTGCCCTGTTGGGCACTGAACCCACAAAATGCAGGCACTTGTTCTGACTTGGAATTGAACTGGCAACCTTTTGCTTTGCAGGACGATGCCCAGCCAACTGAGCTACACCAGTCAAGGCTAGATCGTTTATTTGAGATTTTTCTTGTTTCTTGAGGTAAGCCTGTAATGGTATAAATTTGCCTCTTAGGACTGCTTTCACTGTGTTCCACAAATATGAGTTGTTGTGTTCTCATTTTCATTTGTTTCCAGCAATCTTTTGATTTCTTTCTTCATCTCAGTGTTAACCCATTCATTGCTTAGTAACATGTTATTTAGCTTCCATGTCTTTGTGGGGGTTTTTTCAGTTTTTTTCTTGTGATTTCTAATTTCATATCATTATGGCCAGAGAAGATGCTTGATATAATTTCAATCTTCTTATATTTATTGAGGCTTGTTTTATATTCTAGAAAATGTTCCATGCACACTTGAAAGGAATGCATATTCTACTGCTTTGGGGTGAAATGCTCTAAAGATATCAATTAAATCAATTTGATTTAGTGTGTCATTTAAGGCTGCCATTTCTGATTTTCTGTATGGAAGATCTATCCATTGCTGTCAGTGGGGTATTAAAATCCCCTACTTATGACTGTATTAATGTCAATTCCTTCCTTATGTCCATCAAGATTTGCTTTATATATTTAGGTGCTCCTGTGTTGGGTATATGCATGTTTATAAGGACCATAGCTCCTTGCTAGATTGCTCCCTTTGTTGTTATGTAGTATCCGTTGTCTCTTATTATAGTCTTTGTTTTAAACTCTATTTTGTCATATGCAAATGTTGCTATCCCAGCATTTTTTCCATTTCCATTTCCTGAAATATTTTTTTCCATCCCTTTGCATTTAGTCTGTGTGTATCTTTCATTCTGAGGTGGGTCTCTTGTAGATAGCACATATATGGGTTTTGTTTTCATATCCATTCAGTTATCCCATGTGTTTTGATTGAGCATTTGAGCAATTTACATTTGAAGTAATTATCGATAGGTATGTACTTATTGCCATTTTATATTTTATAACTATGTCCTCTGGTTTTTTTCCTTCTTTTTAAAGAACATACTTAAACCTTTCTTGTAATACTGGTTTGGTGGTAATGAACTCCTTTAGCTCTTTCTTGCCTGGGAAGCTCTTTATTTCTCCTTCAATTTTAAATGATAGCCTTGCTGGGTAAAGTAGTCTTGGTTGTAAGTCCTTGGTTTTTGATTTGTTTTTATCACTTTGAATATTTTATGCCAATCCCTTCTGGCCTGAAATGTTTCTGTTCAGAAATCAGCTGACAGTAGATGGAAGTGCCCTTCTAGGTAGGTAACTGTTTCTCTCTTGAAGATTTTAAGATTCTCTCTTTGTCTTTAACCTTTGCCATTTTGATTATGCTGTATCTAGGTGTGGGCATCTTTGGGTTCATCTTGGTTGGAACTCTCTGTGCTTCCTGGACTCGTGTGTCTTTCCTTCATCAGATTAGAGAAGTTTTCAATCATTAGCTCTTCAGATAGGTTCTTGATATATTGTTCTCTCTCTTCTCCTGCTGGTACCCCTATGATGCAGATGTTGTTATGCCTCATATTGTCCTGAAGGTCCCTTAAACTATTCTCATTTTTTTAAGATTCTTTTTCTTTTTTGCTGCTCTGATTGGGTGTTTTCTGCTACCTTGTCTTCCAATTGTTGATTCGATCCTCTGATTCATCCAACCTATTGTTTATTGCTTTTAGTGTATTCTACATTCCAGATATTGTATTTTTCATTTCTGACTGGTTCTTCTTATGGTTTCCATGCCTTTTTTCATGTTGTTATTAGTTTTCACTAAGTTCCTTGAAAGTATCACTTAGTTCTTTGAGCATCCTTGTAATGATCTTTTTGAACTCTATATCTGGTATATTTCTTGCCTCTTTTCTGGGTATTTCTTCTGTTCTTTCATTTGGGGCACGTTGCTTTGTCTCCCTATTTTGGCTGCCTCTTTGTGTGTGTTCCTATATATTAGATAAATCTGCTATGCCTCCCAGTCTTGGTAGAGTGACTCTACTTATTTATTTTTAATTTTATTTATTTAATTTTATTTTTTAATTAAAAAAAATATTTTATTTATTCATTTTTAGACAGAAGGGAAGGGAGAGAGAGAGAAACATCAATGTGTTGTTGCTTCTCGTGCGCCCCCTAATGGGGACCTGACCTACAACCCAGGCATGTGCCCTCACTGGGAACCAGTGACTGGTTCACAGGCCAGTACTCAATCCACTAAGCTACACCAGCCAGGGTTATTTTATTTTATTTTTAAAAATATATTTATTGATTGATTCCAGAAACAGAGTAAGAGTGAGAGGATGAGAGAGAGAGAGAGAGAGAGAGAGAGAAACATCAATGTGAGAGAAATATCAATTGGCTTCTTCCTCACACATACCCCAACTGGGGACTGAATCTGCAACCTAGGCATGTGCCCTGATTGTGAATCAAACCTGTGACCTTTCAGTCCACGGGATGACACTGCAACCAACTGAGCCACACTGGCCAGAGCTTATTTATTGATTTGAGAGAGATATATAGAGAGAAAGATTAATTTGTTGTTCCACTTATTTATGCATTCGTCAGTTGCTTCTTGTATGTGACCTGACCAGAATTGAACCTGCAACCTTAGCGTATTGAGACATTGCTCTAACCAACTAAGCGACCTGGCCAGGGCTGGTAGGGTGGCTTTATTTAGCAGGTGTTCTGAGGTACCCTGTGGTGCAGTCTCCTTGATCACCTGAGCTGGGTGCTCCAGGAATGTCCCATGTGTAGAATATGTGAGCTGTCCTGAGGTCAATCCTCAGGCTGGCTGACCATGAGGATTGACCATGACCACAGTGTAAGGGCTGCTGTGCAGGTGCTGATCACATGAAATGGAATTTGCCACTGCAGGGTCTGGTACCTACCAAGATCTGCCTTTGGATATGCTGCTTGTGAAATTAATTGGATTCTTCTCTGAAGCTGGCCACTATGTGTGTCTGTTCTGGGGCTTCTTAGGAGGGACTCTGGTGCAGGTCAATGTCGGACACTGCCTGTCACAGGCTATGGACAATCTGTTTGGAGCTACAAAGCAATCCACAGTTTGTGGCTGCCTCTTCTGGGCCTGGATGTGCATGGGAAGGACCAAGTTAATGCAACAAGACTGGATTCCACTGGCACTGAGCCTGGGGGACAGGTCAGCAAAAGGTCCAAGGCACACTGAGATCCTCTTCTGCCTGCCCCCGTTTGCTGGCTATTTGGCTTAGTCACTGAAAGAGCATCTGGTGGTACTCGAAATGCATGACAGAGATTTTCACTGAGTCACCAGGTAGGGGTGAGTGGTATTCACCAGACTGATACAGATTAAAACTCGCAGCCAGTGCTGTGTCTGAGGCTACTCAGCAAAAGTCCCAGGGTATACTAAGTCTAGCTGCTGCTTGCAGGGTGCCCACAGACTTTTGTGGTGGGTGGAGTCTCAGGGAGTCTCAGGGATTCATCAGGATAGGGCCAGGACAGTTTGTCAGGCCCAAACAGACAAGGTTTGGCCATATGAAAAGAAGACTCTGAACTGGTCAGGCCTGTAAGGGACAAGTGGCCCCTGTCCTAGAGACACACAACTCAGTCCCAGATTCTGCTGGGAGCCTGAACTCAGCAGGATGGAGCCGCCAGGAGACCCCAGGGTAGGGCTAACAAATCTCCTGTGCTGGGGAGGCACTCAGGTTCACACAACTCAGTAACTGACACTCCTTGAGTCTACCTGGACCTCTATACCCTGGCCCAGGCAACTGACTCCTCAGCAGGGTACTAGCTCTGCAGGGTGGGGGGTTAGGGAGTACAGAGGGTGGGGTTATTACATTCACCTAGACTGATGCCATTTGAAGATGAGTGCTCTACCCAAGAAAGATGGCATCTGTGGTGTGGGAGAGGGACTAAGCACAGGGATCCTGACAGTTGTCCCTTTAGATCTCTCCCCAGAGCCACAAACCCCAGTCTTTCTTCAGACAAGTCTAGTCTGCTCCACCCTCACTTTCCTGGAGCCCAGGGTGAGTGGCTGCAAATGAGATTTTGTGCACTGGCCCTTTAAGAGGGCCAGAATCTGTGTCTCTAGCAGATTCCTGTCTGCCCCTGGTGTATAGGCAGAATCCCCACTGCTTTTCACAGCCCAATGTTATGTGGGCACCTCTTCCTGGCTCTGGTGCTCTGGGAGCCCAGTGTGGGGTTGAGATACCATACTCCTCAGTGGGGACTTTGTAGCTGAGCTATCCCTCTGGAATTTCAGCTGTGGGAGTGGGGCCAGCACTTTTGACATCTTCATCCTTCCACCCGTATTGATGCGGCTTCCTCTGTAAATCCTTGCTAATAAGACTTCTGTTCAGCTAGTCCTCAATTGGTTACTCGGGCTGATTGTTCTATGTTTCAGTTGTAATTCCAGATTGGTCCTGGGAGGAGGTGAGTGTAACTTCCACCTACTCCACTACCATCTTGGATCCCCCCTAAATACAGTTAGTTTTATACTAAAACAAATTAATTTGTTAATGTAAATACCTAAAATATATAAAAATTATTATAATCAAGCTTTCAATTTCAATAATGTAGGTTGCTGTGTGGAACGTCAGGCAAGCACACTATAGAAATCAGCCTATAAAGTGAAATAGTCACTATATTATCTAAAAAATAAATTCTAGGCCCTGGCTTCTGTGGCTTAGTGGATTGAGAGCCGGCCTGTGAATCAAAGGGTCACTGGTTTGATTCCCAGTCAGGGCACATGCCTGGGTTGGGGGCCAGGTCCCAGTAGGGGGCACATGATAGACAAATACACATTGACGTTTCTCTCCCTTTCTTTCTCCCTCCCCTCCCCTCTCTCTAAAATTAATAAATAAAATCTTAAAAAATTAAACTATAGCTCTAAGAATAAAGTAAAGAGAATAATATTTTAAAGAAGTAGAATAGCTCTTGCACAACTAAGTAAGAGACATCCTCCAAAGTAGTGACCTTGGGAAACTTAATTCATTCCAACAGCATTCCTATTCAAAATATTTCTAGAACTCCTTTTTTGGAACTAGCCAACTAGTTCCCACCTAGCCAACTCATCTAGCCTACTCACAAACGTGTGAGACATAATTAATCATTGTTTTAAGCCACTAAGTTTAGGGTGGTTTATTATACAGTAATATGCATTATGTGAAATAGAAATGTTTAAATCACTATAATTTGGGGGATATTTAAAAGGAAATGATTCCCTTTACAGAACAACTCTAGCTATGCAGAACCCTCAGAGAATCTGTTAGTCCAGGGAACAGAGTTTGGCTTATGCTTACACAAATAGGATGTAATAATTTAAAAAACAAGGAAAGACTATTTGGGAAGAGAAACAACTCCAAGATGAATAGGACCAGCAGTAGGTCCCCAACTTTCTCCTCCTGAGTTTTTGCTTTTTGTCGTGGGGTTATCTAAACCCTACCTACATTGACTTGAGAAATACCCTGCTCTCCTTGATCTGACCATGGATAAAAATAACTTTCCATTTTTCCCTAAGCACACTAAATATACAGCTGTATTTTCTTTTTTAAAAGAAATGTACAAGAAAAGAAATTATAAAAGTATAAAAACAAATAAGCTAAATAAGCAGACACTATTTTCTCTCCCTCTCTCCTTCCCTTCCCCCTTAAAGATAAATAAATAAAATATTAAAAAAAAAAGATTTTAGGATACTAAGATAAACAAGTAAAGTATATAGACTTTGGCTCCTAGGATAACTAAACCCTAGCCAGAAGTTGGCAGGCCCTGTTTTGCTCTCCACCTAGTTATCAATTCATTGTCCTTGACCGCAGGACCTCACACAAGAAGTCAAAAACACCGCAGCCATTTCAGAGCTCACTGTCTCATCTTCCTGGACAAGATAAAAGTTATTTTTATTAAGGCAAGAATTACAGAGAACAGAGGTTTCTTCTTTAATTATCAAAATTAATTTAAAAAACTTTAGGTATTTTGGTAAACCTCTTTTAAAATGTACACTCTTGCCCTGTCTGGTGTGGCTCAGTAGATTGAGCCCTGGCCTGCAAACCAAAAGGTTGTGGGTTCAATTCCCAGTCAGGGCACATGCCTAAGTTGCAGGCCAATGTTTCTCTCCCTCTTTCTCCCTCCCTTCCCTTCTCTCTAAAAATAAATAAATAAAATCTTTAAAAAGAGAATTATAAGCATTTGAGGAATGCTTTCAGGTAGATTTAAAAAATTTTTAAAAATAAAATGTACACTCTTATTTATATACTTTTGTTTACATATACTTTTTATTTATATACTTTTATTTTCTATACAATATATAGACTATAACAACTTTTTCTTGATGATTCACTACAGGGTAGGGCAAAAGTAGGTTTAGAGTTGTGAGTATGTGAAACAGAGTTTATTCTTGTATTATTATTTACTATTGTATTGTTTTCCATACAGACAACTGTAAACCTACTTTTGCCCCACCCTGTATTAATGCTAATTGATACATAAGGTGAAAATACAGTTTTATTCTCAATTTCTATCCAAGACTTACATACCAAATCCTCAACCCATATGACAGTGTTAAGAAGAAATATGGTTCACTTTTGCCATTTCTATTCAACAGGGTACTGAAAATCTTACCTAGAACAATTACACAAGAAAAAGAAATAAAAGGCATCTATGTCTCTGTTTGCAAATGACATGATCTTATATGTAGAAAACTCTAAAAGTTCTCCCCCAAACTGTTAGAACAAATAAATTGATCTGACAAAGTTATCAGATGCAAAAATCAACATATAGAAATCTATTGTGTTTCTATACACTAGCAATAAACAATCTGAAAAGGAAATTAAGAAAACAGTTCCATTTACAATAACACCAAAAACAATAAAATACTTAGGAATAAACTCAACCAAGGAAGTTAAAGACATAACTAAAAACTGCAAAATGTTGCTGGAAGAAATTAAAGAAGACAAAATAAATGGAAAGATATCTTGTATTCATGGGTGATTGTAAGACTTAATGTTAAGATGTCTATGCGACGACGTAGATGGACATTGTGCTAGGTGAAATAAGATAATCACAGAGAGACCAATACCACCTGATTCCATTTATACGGTGTACCTAAAATAGTCAAATTCATGAATTGAAGAGTGGAATGATGGTTGCCAGAGGCTGCGGGAGAGGGAAGTAAGCTGTTCAGCAAGTAAAAAGTTTTAGTAAACAAAATGAAAAAGCTCTATGGATCTGCTGTATAACAACGTACTTACAGTCAACAAGATATTATACACTTACAAATTTGTTAAGAGGGTAGATCTTGTTATGTGTTCTCTTCACAGTAATAATTTAAAAATATGCTAATGGTATCCAAAGCAATCTATGGATTTTATACAATTTCTTTCAAAACCCTGATGACTTTTTTTTTCAGAAACAGCAGAATCCAACCCTAAAATTCATATAGAATCTGAAGGGATCCTGAACAGCCAAAATCATCTTGAAAAAGAAAAACAAAGTTGGAAGATTCACATTTCCTTATTTCTAAAGTTACAACAAGACTACAGTAATCAAAAGAGTGTGGTACTGGCATGAAGAGACATATAGGCCGATGGAATACAATAGAAAGCTCAGAAATAAACCCTGGCATATCTAATCAGATACTTTTCAACAAGAATACCAGGTTTAGGCCCTGACTGGTTGGCCATCATCTCACAAAGCAAAAGGTCATCAGTTCGATTTCCCGTCAGGGCACATGCTGGGTTGTGAATGAGAAGCAACTGACTGATGTTTCTCTCTCACATTGATATTTCTTTCTCCCTCTTTCTCCTTCCATTCCCACTCTCTAAAAATAATAAAAATCTTAGAAAAAAAAGAATACCAAGTTTATTTAATGGGAAAGGATAGTCTTTTCGACAAATGGTGTTGGGAAAACTAGTATTCCCATGGAAAAGAATGAAGTTGGACCTTTATCTTATACTACACATACAAATTAACGCAAAATGGGTTAAAGACCTAAGTATAAGAGATAAAATAAACAAAAAACTTAGATGAAGAAAACATAGGGAGAAACCTTCATGACACTGAATTTGGCAATGATTCCTTGGATATAACACCAAAAGCACAGGTAATAAAAGAAAAAGGTATATTTGACTTCATCAAAATTTAAAACTTTTGTGCATCAAAAGACTATTATAAGAATGAAAAGGCAACCCGTGGAACGGAAGAACATATCTGCACATCACTTATCTGAAGAGACTTCTATGCAGAATAAAGAACTCTTACAGCTCAAAAATATAAAGATGTATGATCCAATTTAAAAATGGGCAAAGGATTTCAATAGACTTTTCTCCAAAGAAGATAGAAGAATGGCCAATAAGCACATGCTCAACATCACTAGTCATTAGAGAAATGCAAGTCAAAACCATAATGAGGTACCACTTCATAGCCATTAGGATGAGTGTTATTGAAAAAAGAAAATAAGTGTTGGTAAAGATGCAGAAAAATGTGGATTCCCACACTGCTGTGGGAATGTAAAATGGTACAGCTACTGTAGAAAACAGTATGGTGGTTTCTCAAAAAAATAAATATGGAATTACTGTACAATCCAGCAATTCCGTTGTTAGGTACGTACCCCAAAGAATTGAAAGCAGAGACTCAAACAGATATTTGCACACCCATGTTCACAGCAGCACTTAGTCACAATAGCTAACGGTGGAAGCAGCCCAAGTGTCCATGGATGGATGAATGGATAAACAGCAGGTAGTGTACACATACAATAAATATTATTCGGCCTTAAAAAGGAAGGAAATTTGGATACAAGCTACAGCATGGGAGAAGCTTGAAGACATTATATTAAGTGAAATAAACCAGTCACAAAAAAGACAAACATTGTATCATTTGACTTATGTGAAGTACCTAGCATAGTCAAATTCATAGAGAACATAGAACAAATGATGGTTGCCAGGGGCTTAGTGGGAGAGGGAATGAGGAATTACTGTTTAACGGGTATGGAGTTTCAGGTTGAGAAGATGAAAAAGTTCTGGATGTGGACGGTGGTAATAGCTGGACAACAATATGAATGTACTTATTGCCACTGAACCATTCACTTGAGAATAATTAAAATGATACATTTTATGTTATGTATATTTTACCATGTACACAAAAGAGTAAGCCAGAGGTTCTGCTATCAGTTATACTTTTTCTTTAGAATCCCCCTCTCACCCTACTCCCACTGATGGCTGTCTCTCTCAGAGCCATGTGGATATCTGGCCACTCAAAATAATACACTCATTTTGCATGACGAACGCATCTGACAGAAACTACAATATCATATGCCAACTTCTGTGTGGGTGTATTCGGATAACCTCAACGCAGACCAATCAAACCGTCTCTAAGAGCCTGTCTTAAGCTAACATGCAGCGAGACATTTCAGTCAAGTGACTTTTGATAGGGTGCTCAGTCACTGTGTGTGAGTAATAGGAGGAAAGGGTGAGTTATTGTCCTAAATTTGTAGAGAGAAATTAGAACACAAGCCTCCTCATGAACTAGGGTTGCCAGACTTAGCAAATAAAAACACAGGACTCCCTGTTGTTTATTTGAAATTAAAATTTAACTTGGCATCCTGTATTTTATCTGGCAATGCTCTGAGGTATTGGAAGTTGAAGAGAAAAGAAATCAAATAGTCCAGAGTGTTTTGGAGTTACTGAGGGCTTACCAGGGACCCTAGACAGGAAAAAGTGGAAAATATATTGATTAAAAATGTATTGATTACCAAAAAGAAGGTATTGGTTTCCAGACACCATGGTCATGATTAATCCAGCTCAGAAGCCCCTCCCTGCTTTAGGTTTCAATGATCCAAGATGTACTAATAAAGATTGGTCGGGGGTGAGGGCAAGAGAAAATGAAGGATAAATCAATGCTACAAATGGGTAAGAAGTTACTCAGACTCCTGTTAGGCAGACCTGGCCTCAAAAAGGGACCTTAAATACTTAACACAAAAATCAGAGGAAATCTGCTAGAGCTGCCTGCCTTCTATGTCCCCGAGAGTGTATTAATTTCCTTACCCCAATAAAAGCTTGTCATCACTTTTAAACTTAAAAAAAAAAAAAAGAGAGAAAATCAGAGTTTGACTTTGGCTCAAAGCAGAAGAGAAACAATGGTGGTAAGTTCCCAGTGGCTATACAGCAGGAGGGACACATGTAACAGAACAGCAGGGACAGTGGTGGGATCTCCCTCCCCATAAGCCTTACCCCTGCCCCCTAAGAACTCTAATCGCTATTTTTACCTACTAACTCTGAGCCCTAGTTACAATAACACCATTACTACTTGGGCAACTAATTCTTAGCTTATAAGCCCCTATAACTTTCCAGCCATTGTTCCATCACTCAGCAATATTATCTACTCCCCCCATTGAACCTGGGCCCTAACTTAGGTCTCTGAACCCTGTCTTACTTCCAGGATACTGAATCTGTTTAGGTCATCCTCTAGGAATCAGTAAAAACAGGTTCCAGACGGTCTGTTCTTAGAGAATTCCATCTTTAAAAGGCCCATGTTTTTGTTTGCTATTGACACTGTCCATGTAGTGGTAATCCCTGCCTCTGGTCTACTGAGACATAAATGGCCCTCATGGCCTGAGCACAGGACAGGAGTGTTTCGGAATCTTCGGTATCTACCTCTCACACTAGGCCTGCCTGAGATGTCTATCTCTCCAGTCTCTGAAGTGGGGACTGGGGTGGTGGTGCAGTTTGAGTATCCAGGAGCTAAAGGGTAAAATAACTGAGATTCTTCTTACCTCCAACCTGTCCTGAGGCAGCGGCTGATAGCTGCACTGAGTCAGCTGCACCAGCGGCTAGCCTCCAGAATTCTTCTCTAGGGGGAGCGGGACAAGATGAGCGGTTTACCTGGGTGTAGCTCTTTCAGGATTATCTGGGTAGCCTCTAAGGCACTAACCAAAACGAATTTCTGCAGCCCCAGCCCTGACTGATTGATTGATTGATGGTAAACATAGTGGAAAACAGCTGTCACATAGAAGCTTGTATGTAAATAAAATTAGACGCATGAATTGAAAAGCTGAATATATACCGTTTTACGTTCCCAATATGAGCACCACAATTAACACTACCCACCCCCAGCCACCACCACGCCCCACCTTTTTTACCCTTTCATGTACCTAGTGACACCTTTCCCACTAAAGCACTCTGCCTCACAGCCTCCGCAATGGGCTCATTCATTCATTCATTCATTCGTCCACTCGTCAGATGTTTACTGGATGTTACCAGGTGTCATGCACCGTCCTGGGCGCTGCGCATACACAGGACAGTGAGCCAGCCCTGGGCGACAGGCTCGCTATGCCCTTCGCAGCAGGTAAGGGCAGCGGCAGAGGACGGGCAAGCTGCCGGGTCAAAGGTTTTCCCGCGGTAAAACTGGATGCGCGCGCGAGATCCCGTCCGACTCGCTTAGATCCCCACTCGGGAAGCAGGGACCGAGGGGCGGAGGGCGCAGAGGACCCGGATCGGACTTACTGCCGCAGTCGCGGGGCTGGATGCTGAACCTCCGCGCTCCCCCAGGGCCGTCACAAGAGATGTGGGTACAACGACGACTACTGGGCGCGAGTCAGCTGAGCGGGTGTCTCCGAAGGGACAGTTTGAGGAAACAGTCGGGGTGGATCTGGGGTGACGCCCAGCGGGATAGGGGATCCCGGGCGTTTGCACGTCTGTGGATGGTAGAGTTGAAGGGTCAGGAAAGGGACTGAGGATGAGCTGGGTCCAGAGAGTCGGAGCGGACCCGGAGCCTGGGGCTGAGGGAACGTCAGGACAGAGCTGAGGGAAAGGGCGAGGTGCTGAGTGGGTAAGTGGCCAGACAGAGGGTCCTCTCCCGAAGGATCGTCCAGAACGCGAGGGCAAAGGGTCCCCGGGACCCCGCCGGGCCGCGAAGAGGCATCCCTACCTGGTCTCTCGCCTCAGCGTGGCCGGTCCCACAGCTGCGGTGGCGGCAGCAGCAGCGTCCCGCGCCCTCCAGGGGTTGCGTTGCAGCGCTGACAGGCCGGCGCCCCCTCCTCTCCACGCGGGTTGGTAACGTCCGGTTCCCCCTGCAGCCGCGAGGCCGATGGTCCAATCTGGGTTGCCCTCCAGCCGCCCCTCCGGACAGCGCCTTGGTTCGGCCCGCTGGGCTCGCCGGGCTCGCCCACCTCTCCGGTTTTCGCAGCGCTTGGCGCAGCGAGTCACCCGCAGTGCTTTCCCGCGAGGGGAGCTGCGCGGCTACGGCCATGGCCCCGCCTTCTGTGGCCCGCGCCCCGCCCCTTGGGGTGGTGTCCGCGGAATCGGGGCTTGGGTGCGCTGGAACCTAGAACCCTGGGGCGCGGGCCTATTGGTTTTTGAAGACAGATGCTCTTGCTCACCCTCCACCTGCACCTCCCCCCCTTATGCAGGTGGCGATGATCAACTCTCACACACCCTCTTGGGGAAAGTAGAAAAATAACAAAACTAAGGCCTGATCTCAGCTGAGACCGACTGAATCAGAATCACTGGGGTGGTGCCCAGGCTTTGGTATTTTTAAAAGCACCCCATGCCTCCGTGGATTGAGTGCAGGCCTGCGAACCAAAGGGCCACCGGTCCAATTCCCAGTCAGGGCACATGCCTGGGTTACAGGCCAGGTTCCCAGTAGGGGGCACGTGAGAGGCAACCACACATTGATGTTCCTCTCCCTCTCTCCTTCCCTTCCTCTCTCTCTAAAAATAAATATTTTTTTTTAAAAGGAGCTGCAGTAAAATTTAGAACTCTCTCCTTTGACCAACTTTAGTGAGGCACCCCTGAGTCTTCTGCTGGACTTAGGCTTGAGTTTGGGTTTCCTCTCTTGCCTTAAAACAAAACAAAACAAAACAAAACAAAACAAAACAAAACAAAACAAAACAAAACAATTTAAGCAAGAAACCTGGTAAATCAACTTAGTGAAAATTCCCCGTTCTTGGTATTTGACCACCCTGGCTATCTTATCATCCTGGACTGCTGTAAGCAAGAATTCTGTTGAGTCAGTCTAGCAAGAAGCCCCCTTACCCCTGATGTTTCCTTAGTAATTGCTATGGTCAGAATGCTGTGGTCCACGTGAATGCTGTAGACCACGTGCTATAGTCCAAAATTCGTATGTTGAAATATTAACACCCAAAGGTATTAGTAAGGGTTGGCCAAAAAGTTCATTTGTTTTTTTCCCTAAGATGGCTCTAGTAGCTCTTGGTTGACTTTAACGTCATTGGAAACAATTTTGTTTAATTGTATTGTGAGGGCTGTCAAGTCAGTATGCATTAAAAAAAAAAAACTTACCAAAATTGGTGAATTCTTGTGTAGCCATTTTAATATTGAAGATGGAAGAAAATACACATTTTTCAGCATGTTATGCTTTATTATTTTAAGAAAGGTAAAAACAGCTGGAATGCAAAAAAATTGTGCAGTGTATTGAGAAGGTGCTGTGACTGATCAAAAGTGTCAAAAATCGCTTACGAAGTTTCATGCTGGAGGTTTCTCACCGAATGATGCTCCATGGTTGGGCAGACCAGCTGAAGTTGATAGCGATCCAATGGAGACATTAACTGAGAGATAGCCAACCTACCCAAAATATCCAAATCAATAAAGTTATTGGTGAAAATAAAAATGTGTCTTTTATTTTATGGGAAAAAACCATATGGCTTTTTTGGCCAACCCAATAGATGGGGGCCTTTGGGAGGTGATTAGGTATGAGAGTGAAGCTCTCATGAATAGGATTAGTGCCCAAGAAGATCTCACAGAGTTCCCTAGTCCAATTCTCCAGGTGAGGATACAAGAAGTCTGCAAACTGGAAAAAAATGCCCTACCCTGCACCCTGATTTTGGCCTTCCAGCTTCCAGAATTGAGAATTTCTATTGCATTCTATGGTATTGCAGCAGCCCGCACATACTAAGACTTGTAATTTTCCACCCACTGACCCCACTCCTGTTCCTTGGCTACAAATCCCCACTTGTCCTTGTTGAGCTCAATCTCTCCCCTACTGCAAGACTTCAATGGTCCTAGACTTACCACAATAACTTCTTAAATAAAGTCTGCTTTTCCACCTTTAACCAGTGTCCCCAATAATTTTTTTCTTTAACAAAACTCATGTGCTTCCCACTCCTTATGACAGACAGGGTATGTGTGAGACATTGAGGGCCCTATGGTCTCCTCCTTTCTAGCCGAAGGAGGCAGGTGGTCATTCAGCAAATAGTTATTAGAAGCCACTAGGTTCCATACTCTGTGAAAGAGTTAGAGACCGAGACTTGTGCTCTGGCCACTCACAGGCTTGTTGGATCACAGTCAAGAAAGCAAATAAATGTCACTTCGTATAATGCATCTTCTGGCCTCACAGAAGTAGTGTGACCTGAGTTTTGAAGAGTAAGTGGGAGATAAAGAGTGTGGGAGAATCAGCATATGCAAAAGAACAGAGGGGCAAAATAACTGATATAATGGAGGGGTGGGATGCAATTAACAGAGTATAGCAGAAATGGTTGGAGTCCCTGGCCGATGTGGCTCAGTTGGTTGGAGCGTTGGACTGTGACAGAAATAAAGATCATGGGTTTGATTCCTGGTCAGGGCAGATACCTAGGTTGTGATTCTATCCCTGGTCCAGACATGCACAGGAAAGCAACCAATCAATGCTTTTCTCTCACTCACATTGATGTTTCTTTCTCTCCCTTCCTCTCTCTAAAAGCAATGAAAAAAATGTTCTCAGGTGAGAATTTTTTTTAAAAGTCCCTTCTGCAATATGAACTCAATCTTTAAAAAGAAAAAAAAAAAGAAATGCTCAGGGGTGAGATGATGAAGAGCCTCCTATGGCATGCTAAGGAGTTGAGACTCATCTGTAAGCAGTAGAGAGACACTAGTGGGCTTTATGCAGATTATGGCAAATCAGGTACAAAATTGAGAAGTAAAACTCTGAAAGTGAAGCAGAGAGGGCTTAGACTGCCAGCAGGACCAATAATAAGCCACAGTTGTACATTTAAATGGTCCGGGGTGAGGACTTATCTCAAAGTAGGCCAGTTAGAATCATTTCCCCGAGAACCGGCATTAGGGGAGAGAGAACTACATCCTTACTCATGGTTAAACTCATAATGGAAATTTGAAAACTGCAAGTGACTTGCCAAATGGCCTGAGTAGCGAAGAAAACCAATTTGCTGAGACGAATCAATCTGTTGCTTAGAGAGGAAACCAGTCTAGACAGAGAGAGACAAGTCCCCAGGTTCTTGGGGCCTTCGGCAGCTGGCTCCACTTCTCACTGAGGCCCAGTTTGATTCCTGCCCTGGGTCAATAACACTATCCTTCTGTCCAGTCAGACAGTCTCATTCAGCAAGTGTGGGTCACTGCCTGGTGTTCGTGGTAAGGGATAACTTCTGAAATGGTAAAATGATGAGTCTTATACAAACATAAACTAAACACATATCAAACTCACTAATTAATGAGGCAACCAGTAAGATACTAAAACCAACTCAAGTGAGGATTTGACTTTTAGAAATGTATGTTTTCCACCAGACAAAATTAATTTGCATCACTGGGAACAAGGACTCATTTGCATTATTATGGGCAGAAACATTTGCATTATTACCAGCATTTGAACAGATTTGCACTTTGGAAATCTCCCTCTAGTTGGAGTGTGAATACTGAATTAGAGAGGAAGGTAAAAAGACTGGTTAGGAGACTCTGTGTTAATTATGATAAGTGAGGAGGTCTCAATTAGGGCAGTGACTGAGGGGTTACATAAGAGGAGAGAGAGTCAAGAGAGATGAGACTTTAGTTAAATGTGTCTTTGGGGGCAGGTGGGAGGGGCAGAGTACAGCGAAAGGTCTCGGGTGAATCCCAGGCTCCCCCAAATGCCGTCTGCTCCACAACTCTGCACATATCTTAGAAGATTTGAGGCTAGAACTGCAGGGAAATGTTGGCGCTGGGACACTGCTCCCTTGTTTTCCTGACTCTGGCAGGGGTAAAGAAGGTTACTCCCCCCACAAGTTCTTAGAGAAAAAGGTCCAGGTGAACCAGATGGTCTCGTCACTTCTCCGTGGTCCGGAGAGGCTGTAGATGAGGAACAAGTATAACCCTCGCCTATGTAAACTGGAATTGCCTCTGTGTTTTTGCTACTGACAGCTAGTCAATCTAACTCAAGTAAAAAAATTTGCTCAGTCAACCCAACTTCAAAAAACCCCTCGCGTGGCTGTCTCTTGGAGTAAAACTTTATTAACATGTCCAGATTAATGAAATAATTTCTAAACTTCAGACTTTAAAATTAAGGCTTTTCCTCTTTCTCAGCTTGGCCCTATTGCAAATGGCTGTGTTCAGTGGGAAATGGGGGTGGCCCTTAGATGTCTACCTTTTCCTGCTTCTCCCTTCTCCTGTCTCCAGCTTGCTAACCCTGTTTCTCAAGGGTTTGAGCATGCTGGAGGGAGAAGAGATTGGGAAGGTTCTTACTCAGCTGGTACTATCACAAAATAATTTCAGTGCTTGGCAGCTACCTAGAGCTGACTCTTTCTCAAGGGGCCTTTTTGGAGGTTTTTTTAGAGACTCCCCTCTCTGTTGGTGATTTCTCCTACACCTAGTTACTTGAATGTGGGTAAATTTATTTCCTTTAGTTGGTTACTTACAAACTCCTTTAGAAATATCTGGGCATTTAAGCACTCAATTTTATTGAAGTATAATTAACATACAATAAAAGGAACAGATTTTAAATGTATAGTTTGATAAGTTGTGGCAAATGTGTACACCCAGGTAAGCACCTCATGCCCCTTCACAGGCAGTCAATTCCAGCTTCAGGCAACCTTATCCCTAATTAGAAATCTCTAGGAATGTAACAGCATTGTCTCATGCTGCTTTCTGCTGAGGTCTCCTCAACCTTTCAGACAGTATCTCTGATGATATAAAGGAACCCTACTGGGTCCCTTACACGGCCCACATCCAGTCTATGGGGAGCACCCATGCACCCCTTGTCCTGAAAAACAGTGGGAGCATATGCCAGTCTCACCAAAGCCACCTTGTCTTGCTCTGTCAGTGAAGAGGTTGGCAGTTGTTCTCTTGACTTTTTAGATTTTCCAGTTATAAGTCAGGTGTGAGCTCTCAAACACATTAACCATATCAATCTCTCCAAGAATTTCCTCAAACCCTTCTCAACTTCAATTGAACTGGGGTGGGGGCTGGGGGACTCAAAGCCTACTAGCAATTCTGTCTAAGGATCTTTTTCCAATGTCTGAATTTCTGTCCTTTTTTTCAATGTGAGAGAGGTGATTTAAGAGTTGCAAACTTGTTTTACATACCCCCCTTTTCAAGTCTTACACAGTCATCTCACACTTCATTTTGGAAGGTGGCATCTGCTGCCTTGGATCCTCAGCAGAATCTGAGATCAGATCTCCCGAGATGCATATAAACCACTAAGAGAGGATGCCAATTGTTTTGGGGGTTTGAGGGGATATTATTGGTCCAAATTGTAGTTTTACAAATTCCTTAGATGGGAGACCATGAGTGAACATGTTACATAAAAAGAGGCTCCTAAAGTAAAATTGGAAACTAAATACCAAAGGGTAAGGTTCATCTTGTAAGAACACAGAAAAATGCAAGTTTAGGACAAAAAGGAGGTGGTAGATTTCATCCCTTTACTCATTTATTGAAAAGCATTAGTAATCGAAGTGCTAGCAGTCTCCTAGGTGATAGGATACAAAAAATGACCCAAAGTTCTTGTCCTCAAGGAGATCATAATGGCATAGCAGAGAAGACAGAAGTAAGCCACAACTAAAACAGGCATGTGAGGCCCTCCATGGAATATATTCTGCTCTTGGGAACTAAAAATAAGAGAAATGTACAAGGTGGTCTAGTGCAAGCAAGAGGCACCCAACTGAAGAACAGGAGCTTTGGTGTCAGTGGAGTGTGCCAGAGGAAAGAACTAAAGCTGAGAGTGAAGGCAGATAAGCATTTTAGCTAGACAAAGGAGGGGAGTCCCAAGGGGACAGGACTGAAAGAGCGAAGGCGTAAAGGCTTCTGAAGATAGTGGGAGATCTGAGGAACTGCCAAAAGTTTAGTATGGCAGAAATGAAGGAACAAGTTGGAGAGGAAAGCAGCACCAAGATAGGGAAGCTGCAATGAGTCGCTAAAGGATTTTAAACTGGCAAATGACATGATCTGACTTTGAAAGATCATTCTCTGTGGTGTGGATAATGAATTGGACAGAAGCAGAATCAGAGGCAGGAAGACCAGAATGGGAGATGGTACCATGATCTAGGCAAGAAATGATGAAAGCAATGGGACTGAGGATGAATAAGGGAAAAATTTGAAGACATTTCTGAGTAAATGGAACTTGATAACAGAATGGATTGGATTAGAAGAGCAGAAGGGAGGAGTCCAGAAAGACTCCCAGGTTCCTGGTTTGGAGTGTTTATTGGGTGGTGGTGCTATTTGGGGAAATAAGAAAAATAGGCCGAGAAGCAGATTTCAATTCTTTCATTTCATTTGTACATTCAACAGATATTTATTAAAGGCCCTTATGTGCTATGAATAGACAAGTAAATCAATGTTGAAAACACCCTGTGAACCGTTTCATTGTTACTGGTATGTTACAGGGCAGCAATTGAACAAATATGACAGGTACCTAAGTCACATTCAGGAATTAGGGGCAGCTCTTGGAAGAGAAAATGCCTAATTTGAGTTTCTTTTCAAATAAAATCAAGGCGAAATTCACATAACATGAAATTAACCATTTAAAAGTATACCATTCAGTGGCATTAATACATTCAAAGTGTTGTTTAACCACCACCTCTATCTAGTTCCAACTATTCTGAGTTTTGAAGGGTGACTAGGAATTTGCTAGATGAAGAAGGGGTGAGGGAAAGCATTTTGGGACGTGGGAAGAGCAGGTCTGATGGCATGAAGACCAGAAACAGTACGACCAGGGTGAATGTGGAAGGTGAGTAATGAAAGGGGAGGCTAGAGAGGGCCCAATAATAAAATGTCTACATTTTAATGTGACCCAGAAGTCATGGGAAGCCGTTAAAGGATCCAAAGCTGGGGCTCCACATGATCAAGTTTGCTTTCAGGCAGATTACTCTGGCGATGCTTTGGACAGGAGGCAGCCAAGAAGGTAAATTGGGGGGGGGGGCGGGATTTATGCGGTAATCCAGAAGAGAGATGATCAGAGTCTAAACAAGGACAGTGGCAGCAATAATGGAGGGAACTGAAAACAGGACCTAGTAAAGGTGCAGAATTTATATTACTTAATGACTTATTAGACCTTCGACTAGAGGGAGACAATAGGATGATTCCCATTATTCTGCCTTGGGCGACTGGGATGATGGTGGTGGCATCCTGGGATGAAATTTTTTGGGAAAATGATAACTGCAGGTTAGTGGGTTGAGTGTGAGTTTCCTGAGACCCAACTATGTGAAGAGTCTCAGAGTCAGTTTAAAGTGGATCTGGATTCCAGAAGAGGGATATTGGATAGAGAGAGCTTGAGGACTTTTTGTTGGTAAATGAAGTCATGAGTTTGGATGAAGTCACTAGGGAAAAGTGTACAGACAAGGATGAGCAGAGAACCTAGTACTGATCTTTAAGAATCAATATTTAAGGTATGCTAAGAGGATAGAGCTATACTGTTAAAAGATGTTGTCATCCCTGGCTGGTGTAGCTCAGTGGATTGAGCACAGGCCTGCGAACCAGACAGTCGCGGTTCGATTCCCAGTCAGGGCACATGCCAGGGTTGCAGGCAGGTTCCCTGCAGGCCAGTTCCCAGCAGGGGACGCACGAAAGGCAACCATATACATTGATGTTTCTCTCCTCTCTCCTTCCCTTCCCCTCTAAAGATAAATAAATAAAATCTTAAAAAAAAAAAGATGTCATATCGAGGTCAAGATAGAGTGTAGCAGCAGGGGCAGAAAAGTGGCATGAGTTTAAACAGGAGAGAAAAGGCAGGTGAGGGAAATACTGGTTTAATTTGAAGGAGGAGGATGGTGGGGTGTGTGGTTCCATGGTATTGCTTGGACTATGATATTGTCCCTGGGACCCCAACACACCATACAAATCTCTACATTCCAAAATAAGCAATTTATTATGCCATCAACTTCTTACAATTTCCCAAGTACATACAACTTCTCTGCAAACTAATTTTATGGAATGAAGGCAAATGTTTGCCAATTATGGCTATGTCCCCTCGAGAAATTATTTAACCCTCTGCAGTCTCCCCCCCCAAGTTCTGAGGCCTGAAAAGGTATCAATTTTGGGGTCAGAGGCATCAAAGAGAGGGGAGGAAGGCAAAATCTTGAGCTGCCTTTAAGGCAAGAACCACTTCCTCCTACTTTTTTTTTGGTATAGAAACTCTCCTTCAGCTTCTGGTGACCAACTTTTCACAGCTGTCTCCTCCTTTTGCTACCCAAGGAAAGCAAAAGATTCATTCTTAACCCCCCAGATAAACCTGGTAAGAGTGCCTGAATGGGACTGTCTGTGTGGGGCCCTGGCAAGGTTGACGGGTGCTCTGGGAGTGGAGAACAGAGCCCAGAGTAAGGTTCTTAGGTTCTATTTCCTTCTCCTTTCCACACACTGCCTGCCCCTCTTCACCCTCTACTTCCACAGTTGCTTGTCTGGACTAAAACTCAGGAGGGTTGATAGAAGGGAGGCCTAAACTTTTCTTGAAATGCTTTACTTTTTCTTGATACGCTGCAACTCTGACAGATATCTGGGAGCTCTTTCTTTACTTTTCCTCGCCTTCCGTGGGCACAGCCTTCCAGGGGAGGAGCCTCTGGAGTGAGAGCGGGAGGGCAGGTTTAGGCCGCTTTCCCAGGGACAGTGAGTCTTCCTTTCGAAGTTAGGTAAATACGCGGGAGGAAGAGCAATGACTGACTCCTTTGGGGTTTCCCTAAAGGCCTCTACTTTTTAGATAAAGAACTTTTCTTGGGCCACTTGGGCTTCATAAACTTGCCAGAAGTGATGAGGGGCCCAAAGCCCTGTTTGTGGGAGAATGCGTAGGCAGAACGCCGAGAGGCTGAATGTTGGTCTTGACTCAGGCCTGGGAGTGGTGGTGGTGCTGAGTGGCTCAGGCGATGAATTCCATCAAGAACCTGTAGCCAGAGCATAGGGGGCAGGGTTTTATCCATAGAGGCAAACACAAGGAAGATCATGAATTATATATCTGGGTAGATTCCCTGTTATACTCACCTTATTCACATTGAAGGGCCATAATAGTGGTTTGAGAAACTGGTACCCAATGGAAGGCAACATGCAGAGGACCATGCTGAGGACAATACTCAGCCACAGTTGTGGCGTGTTCAGAGTGTTCTTCGCCACACCTGTAATCAATGAGCCAGGAGGGGAAAGGCTAAACTGAAGTCTGCAGGAAGGTGGCTGTGAGCCACCTAAGTTCCACCTAAGAGGAACTTAGATACCTCTGCAGTCCAAAGAAGGAAATACTGATTTGGAGACAGTTTAGTCTCCTGAGAAATAATATAAGCGCAAAGAATTGCACTGAGGTCCTTTGCTCAGCCAAAGTCGCTGTGAATTCACACGTCTTTGTTTCCCTCTAAAGGCTGGGCAAGGCAGGAGCGGTGGCAGGTAGGCTTGGAGCCTAGGCTTGGACACATAACTGGGATAGAGGAGTTTGGGAGGGGGAAAATGAAAGGCTGGATGACAGGTGGGGGCCAGCTACATCTACATACCTACTCTCTCTATTCTTTGTCCTCATCAGAGCGGAGATGAGGGATGGGGAAATTAACATGGGAGGCAATAAGGCAGTATGTCACCGTGGAGAGAATATCGGACTGGGAACCAGGAGACCTAGATTTCAGTCATTTAAAATGGTGCTAATAATTCTTGCCCTGGCTACCCCAGAGGCTGCTTGTAAAAATCAAATTAGGTAAGACATGTGAAAATATCTTAGAACTCTATAAGGTAAAATATTTCCTCTAGCTAGATTTTAAGTCCTTTTAGGGCAGAGACTATGTGTCATTCCTATTTATATCCATAGAACCTAGTACATAGTAATAGCTTCTTAGTCAGCATTTACTAAGCAAATATATTGGTTTACACTCCTCACTCCTACTTCCCACCCCCTTGCCACACATCGGTTAGAGCCTTACCTAGGAATTGGAAGACACTGGGGAACATCAGGCACAAGTCATCACTGTACAGGAAGAATAAGATGCAAAAGTAGAAACCCAGGCTACCCCAGGTGAAGAGGTGGTTTATCATTGTCCAGTAGGTTGTCTCCAGGGCAATCTGAAAAACACCCTCTTTTGTACAATGTTCTATAAGCCACCTCCCTCCTCTAGTTCTGCAGTGAAGGATTCTCCCTTCCCCCCTTCCTACTTCCTTCCCTCCCTCTCTCCACCCCAACTCCTTACCCTGCCTTGCCCACTGTCCGCACCTGCATTGTGGCCACCCAAAGCAAAGAGATCTGTACTATCAGGGAGAAGGACTGGTAGTCAGAGATTTCCTTCCCATCACTGCGCACTGAGTCGAAAACGGTCCCCATGGGAATAAAGAACAGCACGAAGGAACTGTAGATCCCATGAACTAAACACTTCACAAATTCCATCTTGTTGAAATAGAGGTTGTGCTGTCCTGGCTCGTACAGCTCTGGGAAGCATAGGCTCCAAGTTTCATTCACATCCTGGAAGTACCACAGGATAAGGAGGAAGGCTCAGGAAGGTGCCATTTCCGTCAGAGCAGAGGCTTCTCCCCACACTGAGTCTGCTGTCAGGCAACCTGGGAACTTCCTCACAGATTACTTGGGAAGTGGAACCAGAGGACAGAGCAGTCACCAGAGACACTTCCTGACATCCTACTCTCTGGGCAAGGATCTAGGTAGTAGAAGAAAGCTAGGAGAAGATCAAGATGGTGGGAAGGACCTAGAGGCAGTTAGGACTGGGGACCTTAAGAAGGGGGGCAATTAGGATTGGGGTGGCTAGAAGGGAGGACTGGTTCTTGGGGTGAGGGAGGCAGTTGGGATATCAGTCCCCCGCGTAAGTTTTCCTTTAGTTGAATATTCCAAAGCCAGTGGGAGGAGAGAGGGAAGCCAGTGGGGACCAGTGAGTCCCTTGGAGGTGCCCATGTTCCATGATGCCCCTCCCATTCCCACAGCTACTGGCGAACTCAGGAAAGAGGATTCTCTATGAAGATGACATTGGATCATCCTCGTCTCCTAAATCTGAAACTCTGGATGACAAAGCTTGGGGCTTGTTTTGAGAGGTTGCGGGTCCCTAAAACTAGATCACTGAAACTCGTGGGGACTGTTGAGTGGCACAACTTGTCCCCCTTGCTGCTCTGAGGCTGGCGGCTGCTCCACTGAGAATTTCCCTTCCTACCCTGATGGAGATCAGGAACCATGATTCCTGATGTCCTCTTTCAGCTACTTTATTCCTCTTTGGAGACTCTGTTTCTATTCCATGTGCCCAGGACTGGAGGTTGGGGTAGAAGAGGAGGGAGAGCTAGGGCACCAGGCCCCCCAAAGCCCAGGAAATTGCTGGCAGGGACAGACGGCTCCTCTAGGCTGACTCCGTATAACTTGAAGGTATCATACCATTACTCCCAGGCTTGGCCTTCAAGGACCCTCAGCTGGGTCTCCCTGCATTGGCTTATCTCCTTGTGTCTATATGGCCTCTCTTCTCTTGGAGCCCCTTGCTTTACCTAGCTCTGCCCCAATGACTATTTCCTTTCACTACTTTGTACACATTGAATGTACTGCACAGCACAGTTTCCACGTTTCTCTCTACAGAGATAAAGTGGATACAAGAAAGCATGGATTTCTAAGAGTTATGATTATTCTGTGTGGAGGAGGATTCTTTACTTTATCCCATGATACCTCTCCAGGTGATGAGCTCCTTTCCTTGCTCTAGAAATGATTCAATTTAGACTTGACTTCATAGTACCCATCTCTCTATCCTTCTTACTCTTGAGAATACCCCTCACGGGCCCAGCAGCTTCAGCCCTGACTAAGAGGCTTGCTGCTAGTCTTACCTGGTCAAATAGACTCAAGCCCAGGACAGGGAGGCAGGTGTAGACCAGGTTGTAGAAAGTGATAAACCAGGTATCATAAACTGTCTGGAAGAATACCAAGGAGATTTCTTAGATTTGCCTCTTCTATAAAGTCTCATCTCCACCTCCCAGGTCCAAGAGAGCCTTCTTTGCCCCCCACCCACCCATCACTACATTAACTTAGCGCAGAATTTGAATTTCAGAAATCTAAGGCTGACTCCAGTCTCTGTTTGGTCCTACTCTATTTAGAACTCTACCAGACTGAGGCCAGGCTATATCAAGTTTATTGGTGGCCAACCTCACAGGTTGATTTGGGCCAATCCTACTGTGAGCTACACACCCCTCCCTACACAGAAAGGACCCAGAGTGGCTGCTGGGGAATGCTAGCTATACCCCTGCACTCGCAGGCTGTAAGCCTCTGGGCTTTTTTCTTTATTTTCTTTATGGCATTCAGCATCTTCTATAACATTGGATACTCTCTAACATGGCAAGCAGAATAGACCTAATGTCCCTTCCCTAGCTAGGTGCGGCACCCTGGGCCAAGAGAGGGCTCCTTCCCTCACTAGCCACAAGAGGTCAGCAGCAACACATACATACACACACCTGCACCTCCCACAACCAGACCTGCTTTGTTAGACACTGTGGGTGTGCTAGTCTACTACTGTCTGCTGACTGGTCCGTTTCTCCCGGAGCCCAAAGCAACAGAGGGAGTAGTAGGGAACCCCCAAGAGAATTTTTCCAGAGTGTGTTTCTCTTGGGAATCTTTGAATGACTCCTGAGAAACTTCTCATAGAAGGGACTTCTTGCGGAACTTGGAAAATCCAGGTGTCACCTCTCCCTTCTACTGTGTGGGTGATTTCACACTTAAATTTGGAATGAAGTCATTAGAGCAGACCTGGAGCACGAGAACAACAGGTAAGGCTTAAAAACCTTTCACTGAAAAAGTTATAGGTCTAAGATATGAATACCCACCATGACCTGCCCAGTTAGAAATTTATGATTTATTATAGCACTACTATTTCTTTCTTTTTTAAAATAAATAAACATTTATTTATTTTGTAGAGAAGGAAAAGGAGGGAGAAGGAAAAGGAGAAAAACATTGATGTGCGAGAGAAATAGTGATGGGCCACTTTCTTGTACGCTCCCCAACAGAAGACAACCCGTAACTCAGGCACGTGTCCCGACTGGGAATTGAGCTGGTGACCTCTCACCTCACAGGGCAACACTCAACCAACTGAGCCACACTAGTCAGGGCTAATTCACCCCTTTTCATCCCCAGAACTGTAGTGGTTAGGCATGAGTAGAGTAGGAGTGATAGGCCAGGTGCAGAAGGTCACCTGAGTGGTAAACTTTCTCTTATAGTTAAAAAAAATTTTTTTAAGAGATGGAGAGAAACATCAATGTGTGATGACCTGGCCCACAACCCAGGCATGTGCCTGGACCAGGGATCGAACCACTGGTTCGCAGGTACTCAGTACTCAATTCACTGAGCCACACCAGCCAGGGCAAAAACAAATTTTCATTGGAGCAACAATAGTGTGTGTGTGTTTTTTTGGGGGAGAGTGTAAAGGTGGGGAGGGAGAAATAAAGGGAAGCTGTGTTTCCGAGTATGGCTGTGGGTGAACACCACAACCGGCCTATCTGGCAAGACCCTAGAGGCCCCTTGAGGCTTAGCCTGTTCCATAAAGACTACTTTGGGTGATTAAAAAAACAGAAAGAAAAACTAGATCAAGTGCTTGGAATCTCTACGTCTCTATGTCAGGGAAAGGGTGAAAATATCTTAAGGAAAAGTCTGAAGGTAGGAATCAAGGCCAAGTCAGAGCCAAGCCAGATATGTTAGGGTTTGGAAATCTAAGGTTAAGTGTAGGGTCAGGAGATGGGACAAGCCTAAGCGAGGAGCTTTATGAATGGATGGCAGCATGTCACAGATTTGGTCTCTGCAGGAGGAAAAGAGTCTGAGCTGGCTGAAGTGGGAGTGACTGACTAGAGAAGACCCAGTTGACCGAAGTAGAAAATGCCGTCTGACCTCCTACCTGCGCAGAGAACCCGTTGTAGAAGGAATACCAGAAGTGCACCAGAGTGAAGGCAAAATTTTTGTAAAAGAAGTAGCTGAGAAACTTGCACATGCGGTTATAAGACCAGCGGCCATGGACCAAGAGCAGACGCTGGAGATAGCGGAACTGGGAGAACGAGAAGTCGCTGCTGAGCACGGCCTGCATTCCCTCCTGGCCGCTGATGCCGACCCCAATGTGGGCAGCTGCAAAAGAAACCCCAGAAGCTTCTCAGCCACAGGTTTTGTTTGCTGGGCTCCCAGTCTGGAAAGTGTAAAAGGAAAGCTGAGATCATGGTGCACAAATCCCTTATTTTACATTTGGAAAACACTGTTACACCCAGCTGGAAATGGCACTTGCTTAAGGGTGGAGCCTTTTCTCCTCAGTGGACCGCCCCTCCCCCACAGGCCAGAAAACAGCTCCTTTACCCGCACTTTGTTTTGGGTGTTGCCATTCGAGATGCCTGGCATGCCCAGTTCTGGAAAGTTGTCCAGGATGTTTTTTGCACCTACTCTAGCCATCTGGGCTCTGGCCTACCGTCCAGATGCTGAGGTAAAAATTTCTTGATAATTCTCGAAGCCACTTAAGTCAATTAAAAATGGAGGATGAATGCCAATCTAACACAATATTTAATTACCTAAGTTTATTTAAGGAGCTAAAATCCAACTGCTGGGAGGAATAAGTGATGTGCATACTTTGTTAGTGTTCCCCCAGAGGCCTAACGCTACCTTTTCCTGGATAAAGCAAGGATTAGACTTGATGGAAGACTGAAGTTCCTAAAACTTTTAATTAGTCTATTATAGTATAAGCCAAATTCACTGATTTTCTGACACATACCTACTGTATTGCTTAAGGAAATAACTGAAATCTTTAAGGCCCTAACAACCAGAGTTGTTCTAGAAACTGGGGAAGAGAGAAAGAACACTTCTTAGTGTTGAAGTGGAATATCTGCTAGTGTTTCCTGAGGGGAGACAGGCTGGACTGGAGGATCTCAAAGATGTCATACCAGTTGCTGGAGGCTGAAAACATTCAGCTGAAATTAAAACCAGTGTCTGCCATTTGCTTCTGTGGTCTAAAGCATCAATAAGTCTGCCATTCTCCTCCACCCAGGAGAGTCAGGGCAAGCTCTCCAGAACAGTGCCTTAGGAGGAAAAGATCTCTGCATCGGGCCTCACAGCTAATTCCCTGGTTGGGTGGCCCTGTCTTCAGCCTAACTTTGCTCAGGCCTATAGGCTTCAAAAAAGAAAACAGATTATGACTCCTGCCAAGGGGTCCTTTCTGTGGGCTTTGATGCCATCTCAGAAAGATGTTCATGGATTCTTCTGGGAGCTGTGTGTATCTATATGTATACGAGTGTTAAGTGAATGCATCTAAATGTGTGTTCATAACTGTGGATATGGATTGATGTATGCATGTGTAAAGAGTGGAAACGCAGGCATAGAGGAGCATGAATGAAGATGCAGGAGTATAAGCCAGCAACACAGTGTCACCCAGATCAGTTTTGTCCATAGAGGAAGGAAAGGGCAAGCCCACACCTGGGGGCTATAGCTCTGCACCCCTCACTTGCCTTTGATCATGCTGACGTCATTGGCCCCATCCCCGATGGCCAGCGTCACCCACTTCGTGTACCTCTTCATGAGCTCTACCACCTGGGCCTTCTGAAGGGGTGTCATCCGGCAGCAGACCACCCCCTGGCACATGCAAGCTATTCGCAGCAGTTCCAACTCCAGGTTCCTTTCTAGAGCAAAGGCCTGTAGCACCAGGACACACCCACATTTCAGGTCCACCTTCCTAGGTGCCTCCCCTCCCCTCCACACTCTCCTGCACTACAGAGGTCAGGCATAGCTGTTCCCAAGGTGCTCCGCCCCCAAGGGAGGCCAAGCTCCCACGTCAGTTCTAAGCATCCTCACATCTGATCCAGCCTCCAGCAGGAAATAGATCAGGGCCGCTCACTGGGTCTAATCAGTTGACTGGGCTATAAGGTCAAGTTTCTTTTTGGAAGACCTGCTTCTGCTTACTCCCCCACTTCCCCTAAGGGACAGGCCACATCAGTAGTGAAGAATTTAAATAAGGAAGGAATATGCCCTTGGCTTCTCTTTCCTCATTATTTTTGCCTAGTGAAGGTTCAGGAAAGGTGTCTGTCAGGCAAGGGCACCAGAAAGAAGGGGGAATAGGGTGACTCATGGTTCTTGAAATTTCCCTGAAGTTGGCTAGACCTAGGAAAAAAGTTCCTTGGAAGAAGAGAACAAGGTTGTAGCTCTGTGTTGCCCACCAGACTGTAGCCATTGATGATCAAGCCATAGTTGCCACTGGGCACCTCCTCGGGTATCCTGGTGGGCATTTTGGGCTTCGTGGAGAGATAATTGTTTATTGGGTCTGATTCCAGTAGAGGCTTGGCTTTCATCTTATTAAGTGCTGACCTGAAAGCCAAGAGTTGTGGTCAGTGTCTGGCCTGAAGCCCCAGAACTTAGAAGGACAATGTGCTGCAGAGTGAAAACGGGCAAGGCAGATACAGAGATGCGGCAAAGTACCAGCCAGGGCCTTGGACTTATCTGCCTCCTGAGACCTGCCGCAGCCTAAGGTCCCTGACCATCCACACACCACACTGCTCCATCTCACCATGCCCACTCCAACCTCTTGAGCCCTAATGCTTCTTCACAAAATTCTCTCAACCACTTTAGGTTTTTGGTTTCCCCCTCCTCCTTTTCTTCTCTATTCCTTCTGGCAGTGTGGGGCCATGATGGGTGAAGAGATGGGTGAGAAATCTTGTGTCCAGGGATGGGCCGCAGCAGCTCTCTCATCTGTACCTGAGTTCTCCCTGAATAGTTGCATCATCCTTGCCTTCCACGATAAACAGCCCATCCATTTCATCCCTAAATATGTTACAGGCATAGGCGATATTCACAGCAGTCTCTGCAGGGAAGGGGGAACACAGGTTGCATGTTGGCCAGAACAAGGTGTTTGCACAGTGTACAACTACATAGACTCTATCAGTGGGCTGCAGAGCCCATTGGTCCACACTTGCCCTGGATGCAGTCAGAGTGTATTTTCCATGAGTCAGTGGAGACTACATTGAAATATCCATAGGAGAATGACTACTTGGTACAGACTTGCAAGTTATTTATCAATAATTCAGATCATTCAGGCTTAGCCTTCTCTACAAAGCCTTCTGTTTCTTAAAGCAATTCGAGTTCGTGTCCATTTCTCCAGACAATCAGGATGTATTTCCTTGAATAGAATCGTACATATTTCTATGCTAGATTTTATGGAAGACTGAGGTATGTTTAGGTTGTAGTCTTTCCTTTATATCAAAACCCTGAAATTTGGAATAAATTCATACTAAAGTAAAAAGAAGTAAGTCCTGAACCTTGGCTGCAAATGGTATTAATATTCAGAGGAGAGTTGCAATTGCCATAAAGCTTTCTTAGAGAAAGGCCTTGAGGATGAGTAAGACTTGTCCAGGGGAAGAAAAACATTCCACATGGAGAAACAACCCAGGGGCCCCAGAGTAGGAACTGGTCTGTTTTGGGACATACTGAAGAAAATAGTCTCTTTAGGGTGGAGATAAGGATGTGTAGGCAGCAACGGACTATTGAGGTCTTGAAGGCCGGGCAGTGGAGTCCAACGACCTACCACGTAGAGCTGCTGTAGGTACCTGAGCAGAGGAGTAACATCATAAAAGTAGAAAGTTTTAGAAAGTACACTGATGGTTGTCAGTGGGCTGTACTAAAGTTAACAAGGGCAAAAGACAGAGATCAGTTCAGAAGTTTTTGTGAAAGTTCAGCCACCAAGGTATAAAGGCTGAACTAGGTGGTAACACAGCCAAGAGGGTCTTTCAGAGGACCTGACGGGACATGGTGAGAGAATGAACCTTTGGGACAGCAGAGAGGGTACAGTTAAGGACAACTCTAAAATTTTTAGCTTGTAAGCTCCTGGATAACAAATGTCTGTGTCCTCAATCCCTAATACAGCATCTGGCATAGAGTGTATAGTTAGAAAATTGTATATAAGTCTGGGAATGGAGTTGTTCTATAAAAACTTGACCTGGATTATGTTTTTCAAATAAATGGATAAGAATTAAAAAAAAAAGAAGAAGAAATGGCTAAGGTGGATAGGGAAGAGGATCAGTCCGGTGAGGTGCTCCCCCTTACCTTGCTTATCTCCAGTTAAAACCCATATTTTAATTTTGGCTTTGTTCAGCACTTCGATTGTCTGAGGTACTCCATCCTGCAGCTTGTCTTCTATGGCTGTGGCCCCTAACAGCTTCAAATGGAGACATCAGTGAGTGAGGAAAAAGGAGTCACAGCATTTAGTGCAGCCCAATGATCCAACTGGCACCTTGGCACCCTCCCCAGTAAGCTGGCCCTGTCCTGGCATGAGGACCCCGATGGTATAAAACTCAGCACACTCTACTTTTCCATAGATGCAGCTTTCAACCACATACCGAAATCAAATTCGGAAACATAGACTCTGAGGGACCCAAGAGGGAAGAGACTCGCCCAAGTCACACATGACACTGTGTCCGGCTTCTAAACCATCTGTTTCTCTCAACACGCCTTCACTTGTGCCTTGCTTCATAGCATGCTTCCTGGCTTTGGTGTCCAGAAGTGTGGGTTCCAGACAAGAGATCCCTGACATCCCATTCTAGTTTTTCTTTCAACCCCACAAGAGCTTGGGTGAATTTCTTTTGTTTGTACCTCCTATGGCCCCCTAAGGTTTTCAAGGCCTTTTCCCATGAAAAGGGAAATAACTAGATTAAAAGCATGTCAGTCTAACACCATGCCTTCTCCCTACGATACTCCAACAGAGCCGACCACAGCGATGGGCACCAGGACTGAGTCTGAGGAACTGACAGACAAACTACTAATTTCTGCTAGGCCTCTAGAAGGACAGTCTAAAACACTAACCACAGAACTGACTATGGAAGGAGTTTGTGACCTTTGGGATGTCTAAATTTTCCCATTTAGTATTGGTCATTTCTTTTTTTATAGCATAGCCAGCCTGTATTAGTCTGGTCAAAAACTTTGGAGTCATCCTTAATTTCTTATATCCTATAATCTAATCTACCAGCAAATTCTGTTGGATCTCCTTTAAAAAATGTACAGAATTTGAGTAGTGGGCACACAATGCAATATGCAGATGATGTATCATAGAATTGTACACTTGAAATCTATATAATCTTATTACCAGTGTCAGCCCAATAAATTTCATAAAAAGGAAAAAAAAAGAATCGAACCACTCCTCAAAACTTTTACTACCTCTAGCTGGTTCAAGCCATTATCATCTCACAACTATATTACTGCAGCACCTTCTAATTGTTCTCCCTGGGTCTGTGCTTGTGCCCCTCCAGTACAATCTCAACATGGCAGCCAGAGAGACTATTTTAAAAGCTATCACGTCACTTCTCTGGTTGAATTCTTCAATAGTTTTCCATATCTCACTATAAGTTCTTATGTCGGCTTATCAGGACCCTCTACTACTTCCCTGTCTCATGTCCTTTTATCCACTCCTCCTTACTCTCACTGTACCACCCACCCTAGCTGCCTCGCCATTCATTTTACAAGGTAGGCTCGCTCCTGTTTCAGGGTCTTTGTTCTTGCCACTCCTTCTGTCAAGCTAATCCCCCAGAGATCTGCTTGGCTTGCCACCTTCTTGAGGTCTCTGCTCAGACGTCTCTGTCACAGTGAAGGCTTCACAGCTATCCTTTGCCCTCTTCAACACACACACACACACACACACACACACACACACACACACACGCTGACACCCCCCAGGTTTCTTCCTGGTTTTACTTTCTGCCACAGCACTTTCACCATGTAACATACTATGTATATCACTTTTTGGCCTGTTTTGTCTACTGCTGTGTGTTCAGGATTTCAAATACTGCCTGGCATGTAGGAGGAGGCCCTTAATAAATATGTCAAATGAATGAGTGAATATTTTTGTCCTGAGTATTCCATCAATTAATTCTGGATTATCTAACTGTATATTATTCAGATCGTGATTTCTCCTAGATTACTTAGTTTCTGTGAGCAGCTGTGGGATAAGAAACACTGCCAGAAAGATGACATTTAAACCGGTGCATTTTTTGTTACTTATGGAACTCAAAGACCCAGGATACCCTGTTTTAGCTTGGATTCCAGTATCCAGTGTCCAGAGAGAGCCTGAACCTACTGATTTGCTGGAAGCCTCTCTCAGAGCCCTTGCACAGTCTACTGACTGCCACCCCCATGGAGCCCCCAGTCTGTCCCCTGGCTTCCTCATACTAACCATCAAGTCTTTTTCAATATCCTCATAGATAGTTGATATTTTATTTTCCCGATTCTCCAAAGATAAGCAGGCTTCAGTGTGCTTCTTGCTCCAGTCATGAAAGAATGAATTGTCCAGTTCTCGGTAGGCCACAAGGAGGGTGCGAAGGCCTTCCCTGGCAAATTCCTGAAAGACATGTGTGTGCTGAGTGGGCCTGGGTGGAGTCTGGGCTGAATTAAGAAAGCAACAAACTGACCCCACAGGTCCTGTTTGCCTACGATATAGGATTTAATGGTTAGCCTCATCAGAACACAACTGTTGAACTCTCTCAGCAAAATGTCCTACGGATTGGGCCAGCACAGCTGGGGGTAAAGTTTGAGAATACTTCTGACAGACAGAAGGTTTTAGAAGGTTTTAGCTTTTACCCATAGTTAGGTAATTTGCTGTGTGACCTTGGGAAAAACCAAGCCTTCTAGATTTCTATCTTGTAAAATTGGGATAATAATTCACCTCCTACAGAGAGGATAATAATGTCTATAATATGAGAATGAAGGAAGTAAAAAAAAGAAAAAAGGAATTGTTATAAAAATAATCAATGGTATTGTTATTTTTTACAAGCATACATTCATTTTATTTTCTTCTGTCTCTGCTTTTTTCATCAGGTGTTCAACTGGCATTTCAAATAGCATACACATTGTGTGTTTGTCTATAGCTGGTCTACTCAGCAGTGTTAGTGAGGCTGCTGCTGAAATGCTCTCTGAGTGAGCGAGCATCTTTTTGATCCTTAGCCACCAAGATATAGTCTAATCATAGCTAGCTATCTTGCAGAAGTACACTCTTGGTCACAAGAGGGCTGGGTGAGAATGTGAGTGGTTTAGGGTAGAACTCATATTCAGCTGAGGGTACACTAGATGCAGATTTTGGTATTAGGAATTGCTCATGAATAACAATTTTACAGGATTGTTGTTATAGTGAGCTTGGAAATAATTCACGTTGGCATTATAAGAACAGAGGAAGAATCTATCATCTTAATATTTTGATCTTAGTTCCCTGTGTAATTCCTGAGTGTCTCACGTTAGCTGTCAGGTGAAATTAACACGAGGAAGTATATGTAGAGAATGCCATAGAGCTAACGTCAAACACTCAGGAGTTACACAGGGAAACCTTTGTATTGTTGGCAGGTGAAGCTATGAAACAGAAGCCTGAGAGATCTTAGAGACTTCTTAGGAAGGAAAAGATATGGCAGAAACTGATTTTCCATAGGATACTGATAACAGGAGTTGGCAAGCTTAACAATACACTGACAAATTCTCAATCCTTCAACAAATAATTTAGTGGTCTGTGTTAGCAGTATTTCTTACTTGACCCTTCTCTTTTTCTTTTCTGGTTGGCAAACTAGGACCCTGGGGCCAAATCCTGACTGTCACTTGTTTTTGTAAGGCCTGTTGGCTGCTCCTTTTTCTAGACGACCTGGAACTGTGCTTCTGTATCAACGGGTTTTTGGAGCTTGACTCCTAGGTTTACCATCAGTGGTTAATTGTAGTATAGGTAGGCTCCACTGTGGGTTTCTGTTAAGGCTGGTAGTAGGCAGCAGGCTGAAAGATCTGCAACAGTTTTATGACCCCCTCTGCAGCCAGTCTGTGGAAATGCTCTCTGAGAAGAGAACCTAATTCATGTGTTCTAGAAAATTAAAAGGTAAGAGTTTTCAGACTGGCCCATAAGAAATGCTGTGGCCTCTGGGAAGACTTAAGAGCCATCCTGTGTGAGACACAACCAACTTTTGAAAACTCTTGATATATAATGTAGATACTATAAAATTCAGCCTTTTAAAGTATACAATTCAGTGGGGTTTTAAAAATTTTTTTTATTATTGTTCATGTACGGTTGTCTCCATTCTCACCCCTCCTGGGCCCCCGACCCCACCCATCCCCGCCTCCCATCCTCAAACCTACGCCCTTTGGCTTTGTCCATGTGTCCTTTATACATGTTCCTTGAAGGCCCTTCTCCTATTTCCCCCCATTATCCCTTCCCCTCTCCCCTCTGGTTACTGTCAATTTGTTTTTTAACTCAACGTCTCTGGTTAAATGCCCACCAGTACATGAGTGGATAAAGAAACTGTAGTACATTTACACAATGGAATACTACACAGCAGGAATAAAGAAGGAGCTCCTACCCTTCATGACAGCATGGATGGAACTGGAGATTGTTATGTTAAGTGAAATAAGCTAGGCAGTGAAAGACAAATACCATATGATCTCATTTATAAGTGGAACCAATTTAGTGTTTTTTTAAAAAATTTATTCATAAAGTTGTACAGCCATCATTACTATCTAATTCCAGAACATTTTCAACATCCCCTAAAAGAAACCCCACAACTATTAGCAGTCATTCCCATTCCCTTTTCTCCAGCCCCTGGCAACCAGTGACCTGCCTTCTGTTTCTACAGACTTGCCTATTCTGGACACTTCATATAAATGAAATCATACAAGGCAAGGCCTTTTGTGTCTGGCTTCTTTCACTCAGCACAGTGTTTTCAAGGTCCATCCACATTGTAGCACATGTCAGCACAGCCCTTTTTGTGACTGAATAATTCATTGTATGGATATACATTCATCCACTGATGGGCATTTGGGTTCTTTCTACTTTCTTGCTATTGTAAATAGTGCTACTGTGAACATTTGTGTACAAGTTTCTGTGTGGTCAGAAACCACACAGAATATGGAAATATGCATAGGAGTGGAATTGCTAGGTCATATGATAAGTGTATGACTAAATTTTTCAGAAACTGCCTGACTGTTTTCCAAAATGGCTGCCTCGTTTTACAGTCCCATCGGCAATGTAAGAAGGTTAAGATTTCTCCATTTCCCTACTAATACTTATTATTGCCTGGTCACCTTCATTATTTTAGGTATTCCAGTGGTTTGAAGTAGTATCTATGATTTTCATTTGCACTTCTCTAAGACACTAAAAATCATTCATGTGCTTATCAGCCATTTGTTCTTTGATTTCTATGTGTTAATAAAGAGTCAAGCTAAAATGGTCTAATAGCATTTTCCCTAGTCTATTTTAACTTTAAAATACTTTCCTGATCTGCCCTTTCCTCATGACATTCCCTGCCCTATTCCCCCAACCCTCTATATATCCAAGTATAATGGTAGAAACCCCAGAGAATATGGATTTGGTTTTCCTTCCTACTGCCAGCAGAGTGGAGCCACTCTCTCTTTCTGATATGTCTCAAGTCCTAGAGGGGGGAAGCTGAGTGGGGTAGGTAGTGGGGAGGTACCCTTGGGGATTCTAATTCTGTCGATAATAGATAACAGTCCCCTAAATAGCTCAGGCCTAGGGCTTTCTGCTCCATACCCTAAAAACAACCTGTTCTCATCATGGCTGGTGGGGTGGGGGCCTCCCATACTAGCAGGTCCTATTCTGAGGCAGATTCTAGATTTGACCACAGGACCTCCAGAGCAAGGGATTGAAGGAAGAACTAATTTGATTGTGCTGAGTGCTACTACGGACACAATCCTTGTCATGCCCCAGGGATCCTGTGCCATCCAACTCCTTGACAATGTGGTCAATGAGAATACCACAGAATGAGGTAGTTTTTATTCTTCCATCTATTAAAGAGACAGGGACACAAAATCCCATATGGAAACACACTGAAAAAGGGGCACATGTGGACACATATCCAGACACGCAGAACCACCCAGTTTCCCTTCCCCACAACCTATAAACACTTACGTCTAAATGTTCCAGGGTCACGTCTCTGAGGGAGGTACAGGATGGATGAAGCAGCTCACAAAGGATGGTGTCTGCTCCCTTGCAGAACAACATGACCCGACCTTCAGGTGTCCTCACTAAGGATGAGCAAATCAAGCAAAGTAACCTATAGGCCCACTGTTACCAGAACTTGTCTGGGCCACTGAGAGATGGCAGGAGGCTGTTCCCATGACATTTGTTTTTTATATATTTGGGGAATAAACACTCAGTGAGTGGCCATACAGGATAACAGATATGGCAAAGGCTGGTACAAGTGAGAGAGGACCATATGGAGCCAGTTCTTCCATGGGTTCAATATCACCTGTGGAAGACTCTGAGGCAGAATCACTTTTAGCTTCTCAAGTTCAAGTTGCATAACAAGACTCATACCTAGTAAGGACCAAGGATGAAGAATGACTCAAACTAATTGAGAAAAAGATAGTATAAATTTTCCCTACATTTCTGCCCCCATCTCTTACTTTAAGTTCAGGCTTTGTGCATTTACTCTCTGTTCTTAGCTTTAAGTGTTCTTACAAGCCGCTACTTGGGAACACTAAAGAAGGGGCCTGGCATATAGTAGCAAGCCCCCACACGTGTGTACAAGATACATGAAGACATGTGACAGAGAAAGTGGGACTGTCTCTGTGTTTGTATCTGAGACACAGTACCTATAAGAAGGCATGTGGATGGCAGACAACATTTGTATGTAGACTGAAGAGAAAGTCAATGTGTAAAAGTATACAAAAGACAAAAAAGGGGAGAGGATCCACTAGGAGGACACCCACCAATCACAGACATCCTCTTGCGCACATTGCTGAAGTCCAAAATAGCCAGCAGCTGGTAGACTTTGGTTTTCCCCATTTCGACTACTGTGATGGTCTCGGGCGTACGGGAGTGCAACACAAAGCCAAAGTTCCTGGCAGCAGTGACCAGGGCGCCTTCATCTGGGGACTGAGCCTGGTACACCAGCTCACCTGGGAGGAGAGAATTGGGCAATCAGAGCCCACAGCGATGGCAGCTGAAGTCCACCCAGAAGTGACAATGACCACCAAATGGCTTAAATAGAAATGGAGCCCAAGAAGGGACACTTTTCTTCAAAAATTTCTTATGGTTTGGTCCTAAAAGGCCAAGTTGTATAGAACAAGTCAGTTCTTTTCTTCCCAATATTTTCAACTCACTTCACAGACCTGAGTTAGTATTACAGAGCAACGTGGTACATGCAATACATACAGATGAACAAAACATAGGCAGTACTCTACAACTTGACTGGGTAAAGATGCCCTGGGGGGTAGGCAGTTTGTTAAAATGCAGATTCCTTGGCCCTACCCAAACTTACTGAATTCAGAATCACAAAGTCTGGGAGGAGGGCCCAAGGAACAGAATTTTTAACAAATCTCCTGGGTGAGTCTCATGCAGATGGTCCTGCATAAAGTGCTCTTGTACAAGACTGGCCAAACTTCAAATAAATACCACTAAAAGATAATAATATTGATGGTTTAATAAACAATTTAAAATCTGTATGAATGAGTGTTGTCACCTTTGAAACCCTGACCTTGAGAAGCTAAGCGACTGGCTTTGTTGAGCCAGCCTTTCACTCTGATTTTACTCAAGACATTTCTTGAGCTCCTCTTTTAGAATGTCACCACAACCTGAGTGGATTATTTTGGATTATTTCTCTTCTGAAGGACAACTTAATTTTTAAAAAGTTGTTCCTAAGATATATCTATGGGACAATAAGACTATTTTCTAGCATATATCCTACCTTGTCATTCAAGGTAGTAAACAGACATGTCCAAACATGCTCCAAGTAACAACAACTTGTTAAAATATTGGGCCCGGAAGGACCTGTGGTGGGATAGGAGCTCAGGGTCATGAGATGTGAAATTTGGGTTCTTATCTCATCTCTGCCATTCTTAGCTATAGAATTTTAGGCAAGTCATTTAATCTCTTTCAGCCTCGGTTTCCTTCAAACCTGGGATCATTTTCCTTGTTCTCCTTACTTCGGAGGGCTGTTGTGAGCATTGTGGGGGGTGGTAGAAATGAAAGCGATTTGCAAAACTATGGTAATACACAGATATAAGGTGTTACTAATAGCTGTTTTATATGAAGAGTCCATTAACTTTAAATCATGTGATTTATTTGGTTGCCTAAATTATTGTTAAGAAAAAAGTCTTCTTCATTTATAATCAGTCATTTCTCATCACTACTAAAAAAGGTTTGGATAAATTCATGGATGATACAGTTATACAGGTGAGGCAACAGCAGGTTTAGAGTTGTTTGCATGAAAAATAATGCAATAATTAATAAATAATAATACAAGAATAACGTCTGTGTTTCACGTCCTCACAACTGTCAGCCTACTGCTGCCCCACCTGTGTTTGGTTATTAAAGAAATTAGAATATGTGGGGGCACCTTCCTGCGAAGTTACAGAAGGACAACCCTATTCATCCTTCGGGAAGTCTTGTCTGAGACCGTGGGGCTGATCTTGGGAACAGTCCAGATGGACTCTATCACAGAATATCACAGGGTCTCAAGATCAGAAGCTCCCTAGATAGCACAAAGTTTGCCCCCTATCCACTGACTGAATCTTTTTAAGACCAAGAGGTTGGTTTTTTAAAAAATTTAATTTATTTATCTTTAGAAGGGAAGGGAAGGAGAGGAGAGAAATATCAACATATTGTTGCTTCTGGTGCATCCCCTGCTGGGAACTGGACTGCAACCCAGGTACGTGCCCTGACGGGGAATCAAACCCTGATCTTTTGGTTTGCAGACCCGTGCTCAATCCACTGAGCTACACCAGCTACGGCTCCAAGAGCTTGCTTTTTACTTGAATATCTCCACTGACCAGGAGCTCATTACTTAATGACTATCCATTCCATCGTTGGGGTGCACTTCCTATTAGAAGGTTCTTTCATAGATAGTCATTACAAATGATATCAAACCACCCCCACCTCCAACCAGCCTAGACTCTATGACATATTCTCAGTCCACAAGGCCTCAGGTTTCTCCTCACCTTTCACCTTCTCCTCTGGCATCACAGTATGACACAATGAGAGTGAGAGGAAAAACAAGTGCACCCAGCAATCTCCCTTTTTCACTGCTTCCACCAAAGTCTTGTCATAAAATGAAAACTTAGGATCAGCCAAGTTGTTGTAGGAGAAGCTGACCTGTTCTGTTTTCTGGAACACATAAGCCAGAACAAACTTCTCAGCAGCAGCTTGACACTTTGTAGTAAAAGGTCAATGTGGGAGCAATTTCTGCAATGTAGTAAGAACTCTTAGGAGGATGGGGAGAGAAACAAGATAAATGGAGGAGACCCTGTGCTGCTTTCGAAGGCCTTTTAGCTCTGATCTGGATCATCCATTCATTTGGCCAGAAAAGATCCATCCCATAAGAGACAAGCTGAGCACTGCTTGGCAGGACCTGCTTACTCCCTTTCTCCACCCCCACCTTCTGCTATCCTGAATGACCAATGGCTAGCTTCAGTCTCTACTCTTTCAAGTCCCAAACCCATATAATCAGACACGAGGATATGAAGGGGTGACTGCCCCCCATTAGTAAATGGTATCTGGAAAAGTTTTGTCTCTGGCGATCCTCTGCCTGATTTGGGGAGCTGGGAATCAAACTGAGTCCTGATATCACTATGACACTGGGTCAGTGATATTGCTGTGTTACACTATTCCTATTTAAACCCACAAGGGGGCTAGAGAGGAACACTGCAAGACAGGGCCAAGGCTGTGTTGTCAGGCATCTTCAGTACATAGCACTTGGTCCAGATTTCATTTTGAATCATTTTACTTGACCTGGCAGCATACCTGACTCCTTCCTGCCTCTAACCTGCATGGTCCTTGACTTTCCCTCAATCTTTGGACCTAATATTTACTACCATTTTCCTGGCTATGACATAGATGTGACCCTCATTATCCATTTTAGCTGGGCTACTGGAAGCCATCTTGGATAAACTTTTTTTTTTCTGGTTTAATTTGGCTCTGAGGCTCTCTTATCACCACCCTAGAGTGTGATATTAACAGATTTCCCCAGCCCATACCAGACCTCCCAAGGATACTCCTCCAGTCCTTTGCAGTTGTGGTACTACTTGGGCTGCCCCTCAATATGTCAAGTACAGATACCACTGTCCTGCTGGTTTTATGTTGGGGTTAGGGAAGTTTCTAGTGAGCTCTATGGGCTCTTTTCCATATCCCATCTAGAAGGAGTTTTATCATAGCTATGAGGAAGTATGGTCAGGTCCAGAGCCATGCCCTAGACCTGGGCAGCCACAGGGTTGTGAACTCTGAGAAGTTTGTGGGTTCCGTAATTTAAGATAAATCATCATATTGCACTCCCCGAGGCTTTTCTATAAACGGGCTCTTGTACTGGCACTGGCATGTTCTTTAAAACTGAAAGCTGGTGAGTGATGAGCAATAAATTAAAAGGCAGGCATGAAGCTGATCCTACATTAGCATCTTACATGCAACAGGGAGTCGCTGTAATTTTCTGCTGAAAGTGACACAGTGTGATTTGTGTCAGAGAAAGTCCTCTGGTGGCAGCATGGGGAATATGCTGGAACTAGCAAGATGAGAAGCAAGGAGACCAGTTAGGAGACCATTCAGTAATCCACAAAATAAATGATGAAGTAGTGACAATATATATCAAATTAAGGGGATAGTTTGAAAAAATAGGGAGCTAGAATTGATATAATGTGGCTATGAGGAGCGAAAGAGTTATATTTCCTAATTGGGCCCTTTTAGCCTTGGCCATGGATGGGGAGGGAGCTATCAAGAGTACTTGGATATATGGATCTGGAGGTCTTCAGTCAGGACCTCCAGGGAGGTAAAGCCATGCAAATACATGAGATTATCCAGGGAGATATATAGATAGAGAGATAGAGAAGAGGTACAAAATAGAGCCCTAGGGAACAGTAGCACCTGTGGCCAAGGAGATGAACAAAAGCAATCAGAGAGGGGAGAGAGAGAGAGAGAGAGAGAGAGAGAGAGAGAGAGAGAGAGAGAGAGAGAGAGAGAGAGAGAACGAGAACAGAGCTATTTAGAAGCCAAGGGACAAGAGAGCTTTAAGAAAAAGTAGAGTGAAAATCTGCAGAGGTGTTGGGTAAGGACTTAATAACAAGGTAGTCATTTAGTGACCTTGGCTAGGATAGTTTCAGTGGACATGATAGGACAGAGTCTGATTACAGGGAGTAGGTTGAAAAATGAATTAAAGTTGAGGAGTAGGAGATTGCTGTAATGGCCTGTTTAATTATATTACTCCTCCTTTATTCTGCCAACTGTTAGAAGTTAGAGAACACATCTTTATGTCTTGTTCAAACCTTTAGCACTTTCTCAGAGTCTGACATGTGGCTGATATTGAATAAATATTTTTGAATGACTGATGGTGACAGACATGGCTAGAGGGTAATGTAGAATGAAGGAAAAGTTCTAAGTATTTTTTAAAATATGATTAAAAATAAAATAAAAATTTATTAGTGGCTACCTCTGCTTAATGGGCTAAGGGTTATTTTAAATCATTTATTTAAATTTAGATTAAATCTTAATTTTTTACTGCTCTAAAAAAATCAGAAAGTACAGAATTCCCATGTACTCCCACTCTCCTTTCTACTTCAAATATCCCCTGTTAACATCTTACTTTAGTGTGGTACATTTGTTACAACTGGTGAACAAACACTGGTATATTATTATTATGAACTAAAGTCCACAGTTTACATTAGGGTTCACTCTGTGTACACAGTTCTATGCATTTTAACAAATGCATAATATAATTAATCCACCATAATGGCATCACACAGAATAGTTTCACTGCCCTAAAATTCCCTGTGCTTGCCCATTGTTTTATCCTTCTCTTCACCTCTCCCCAAACTCCTGGCAACCATTGATCTTTTTGCTGTCTTTATAGTTTTACCTTTTCCCAGAATGTCATATAGGAATCCCACAGTATGTAGCTGTTTCATATTGGCTTCTTTCAGTAAGCAATATGCATTTAAAATTCTTTTTTTTTATGGTGGTTTGATAGTCCTTTTTTTAAAAAGAAAAAAATCCTCACCCAAGGACATGTTCATTGATATGAGAGAGAGAGAGAAAGAGAGAGAGAGAAAGAAACGTGAGAGAGAAAAAAAATGACTGACTGCCTTCCACATGCACCCTGACAAGGGACTGAACCCGAAACCCAGGTATGTGTCTTGGCCAGGAATCAAACCTGCAACCTTTTGGTGTATGAGAGGATGCTACAACCAACTAAGCCACCTGGCCAGGGAGATAGTTTATTTTTTTTTATTGCTGAATAGTATTCCATTGTATGGATGTAGTAAGCATTAATTAAAGTAAGAAAAGGGTTGAGTGGAGTGGAAAGAATCATTAGGGAGTACGTTTCAGGTAATAATAAGGAGGGAATACAAGACTGACTGAGATTCCATAAGAAGTAGGAAGGGATAGAATCAGAATATATTAAGAGATTACTATTTAAAAAAAACAGTGATACTTCTTTTTGGGACTGAACAAAAGGAGGTAAAGGTAGATTCTGATGTATGTATAGAAAAAGGTGTTTAACTGATAGTTTTGGATTTTTCTCAGAAAAGTAGAAGGTGGTATTGTCTGCTGCATAGTGGGGAGAGAAGAGGGTGTGGTAGAAGGCCTGAGAGCAGTGAATTTTGGAATAGCTTAAATGGACAATTAAGAATTAAGCTGATCACAAACAGGTAAAAATTATCCAATGGCAACTAAGCCCAGAAGAGGTGGAGTCTCTGAATTTGTAATGGCTTGTGATTGCTACAACATGTTTGGCACTCTACATTAAAAAGAGAGAAGAGAAGATGGCTTGAATAATTCAAGGTTGAGATTTGTTGGGTGATTAAAGGGGGAAAAGAGGGCTACTAAGGTATTTAGAATGCTTATGGCTTTGAGTACAGATTGGAGCAATATAGGAATGGAAGTAAAGTCACAATGGATTGATAGACTGGAGAAAACAGAGAGCTGAGGGTTTTAAAATCTTTCTGAGAGAAGAAAGCAGGCATACCAGGAGTCAAATACCAGGAGAGCTGGAGGAATTAAGCTTTAATTAGAGAACATGACAAGGGAGTTGACAGTTTCAGGGTAGTACAATTCTCGATGGTACAATGTGGAAATTGTGGATATAGACTTTTTTGAGTCCAAGCAGTCAACTGAGAGACATATTCTTTCAGATATATGAAAGCATTTGTGGTGATGGGTCATCCATAAAGAAGCCAATACTACCCAAGATTACAGCAGGGACTGGGTAGAGAGGGAAAATGTTTTCCTAGTTTAAAATTCCTCAGTGATTTCATCAAAAATGGGTGCTGTACCTTATCAAGTGCTTTTTCCACATCTATTGATATGATCATGTATGTAATTTTTGTCTTTCCTTTTGTTCGTGTGATGTATTACACTTATTGATTTGCGATTATTGACCATCCGTGCATCCCTGAGGTGAATCCCACTTGATCGTGATCTTCGAGTCAGCATGGATAGATCTGGAGAGCATTATGCTAAGTGAAATAAGCCAGATGGTGAAAGACAAATACCATACAATCTCACCTATAAGTGGAACTTAATCAACAAAACAAGCAAGCAAGCAAAACAGAACTAGAGACATTGACATAAACAACAAAGTGACAGTAACTAGAGAGGAGGGGAGAGAGGGATAACGGGGAAAAACAGGGGAAGGGCCATCAAGGAAGATGTATAAGGGACTCATGGACAAAGCCAAAGGGTGGGAGGGTGGGAGGAGGGATGGGTGGAGCAGAGGGAGCATGGGGGAGAATAGAGACAACTGCACTTGAACAACAATAAAAATATATTTTTAAAAAAGGTTAAAAAAATTCCTTAGTGAATGAGGTGAAGAAGCCACAAGATTTGTAGGTGTCAATGACAAGAGGAGTTAAGAGTATAGCCAGAAGTCGTATGTACCACAGGAAGAAAGATTACATGAGGGAGAAGAGAGATGTGGTTTAAAAGTCATGCAGAATAATGAAAACCTTACCTTTAGGCTTTTTGTATATGCAGTGTAAGACATGGAGGGAAAGTCATGTTTCAATCAAGGAAGGGAGAAGAAAGCATTTTTTTAAAAGATTTTATTTATTTATTTTCAGAAAGAGGGAAGAGGAGGGAGGAAGAGAGGGAGAGAAACATCAGTATGAGAGATACATGGATCAGTTGCCTTTCACACACCTCTAACTGGGGACCCAGCCCACAACCCAGACATGAGCCCTGACAGAGAATTGAACCAGCAACCCTTCAGATCACAGGCCAGTGCTCAATCCACTGAGCCACACCAGCCAGGGCAAAAGTATTTTCATGAAGAGATGAAGTTGTAGTTAAATTTGTTTACGAGAGAACAAAGATGCTCAGAAATGATCAAGCTGAAAATGTACTTCAGTCAATTAGTAATGGAAGAAGGAGGAAGGGGCAAGGGCAACATTTTACTCCCTGGAAGCTATAACCTGGTTTATATACCCAAGGTCATTAGCAGTCTTCCCGGAGGAGGATTTAAGGCAAAACACTGGTTTTATTTTCCCTTCCCAATGTCTTTGGATGGATACAGGGCAGCAATTTTCAACCTTTTCATCTCATGGCACACATAAATTAATCACTAAAATTCTGTGAACACCAAAACTTATATTTTTTGCCAATCTGACAAAAATTGGTATAATTTTGATTGATTTACAAAAAAAATACTAGTAATTACCTACCCTTTTTGCTCCAAAGTGACTTTGCAAAATATCAGGTGACTACACTTGTACATAAGGATTTCTGGTACCAAGAATTAATGAATCAGATGCAACATTATTATGTCATGTGACCAAGAAGCTGTAACTCTATTATATGACCTACATATTTATGGTTTAAGATAGGACATTCACACTGGATGGCTATTGCTGTGTTGGTTGTCATTTTTTAATTTGACAACCTAAGGGAAAAGATGTTAATGCCTCTGACTAAATTGTCAGCTATTGAATATTTTAATTTTTTTTGCAGCACACTGGTTGAAAATCATTGATATAGGGGGGAGGCAGGAGTTGGGAGCTTGAGTTAGTTGAGTGCTGCATTAATCAAGTGGCTAAGGGCTTGGAATTAGTTCCAGCAGGAAAGGGACAGGTGAGGAGTATCCATAACAGAGGAAGCCCTATGAAGGGAGACCTAAAATCACATCCATGAACAAAAGCTGAGATCGATCCAACATTGGAGAAAATAGTAAAAATGACCAGCTAGAGATAGGAAGAATAAATAGGGAGATAGCTTTATAATTGTGTAGGTTAGGACAACTACGTATGTCCCAAATCCTGAAGCTATAAAGAAAGAAGACTGATAGATTTGATTACATAAATTAAAAACTTTCACATAGCAAAAAAATAAACAAAAGTCAAAGGACAAAAATGGGAAAAATAACTGGAACGTGGCAGGCAAGAGAAGAGTTGTTATTTTTACTATATAAAGACACTTTTAAATAAGAAAAAATGGCAAAGACTATGAACAGGCAGTTCACAAAATAAGTATAAATGGGTAATGAAGTGATTGGGAAGGGGAAGGAAAATAAACACATAAAAATGACTCAACTTGAATCAAAGAAAGTTGATTACTAGTAATCAACTAGTAATCAAAGAAAGGTAAATTAAATAATGTCATTTTTTCACTAATTAAATTTCTAAAGATTAAAACATTGTTAATATCTAGTACTGACAAAGATATGGGAAAAAAGTAATTCTCATATATTTTTGGTGGGATTACATACTGATGCAATCTATCTGGAGGGCAATATGGTAATATAATATTAAATGCATTAAAATGTGGCTACCCTTTGACCAACCCACTTCACTTCTAAGACTTTATTCTAAGGAAATAATTATCAGAAGAAGAGACAGAAATTATGTATCAGGGTGTTTACCACAGGCTATTTATAAAAACAAAAGGAAATGGAATAAAGATAGGGCTTGGCTAAATTGAGGCACATCAAAACAACTGGATACAACACTCATTCGAAATGATGATGCAGACTTTACTGACATGGAAAGAGGATACAATATAGTGTCAGGATACATTATAGTGAATAAAAAAAGGCTGAAAATAGCATACATGCTGTGGTTCTTTCCTCCCTGCCTCCCTTTCTCTTTTCTCATCTACCAACCAATCACATCGAGATGTATATTCATGTGAATACATGCACATGAAAAGCATATTTACATTGGTTATCTACACGGGATTGAGTGACTTTAACTTTTTTCTTCATACATTTTCCTACTGTTTGAATTTTTTAATAGTGAGCATAGATGATGATGATGATGATTAATTATACCCTCACTTGAGGATATGGTTTTTGATTTTGGAGAGAGAGGAAGAGAGGGAGAGAGAAACATATGTGAGAGAGAAACTTTGATTGGTTGCCTCCTGTATGCACCCCAACCAGGAATTGAACACACAACCTAGGTATGTGCTGCGACCAGGAATCGAATCTGCTACCTTTTGGTGCATGGGATGGTCTGCCGACCAACTAAGTCACGCAGCCAGGGCAGATTATTTTTTAAACAGAAAACCCCTCCAATAATGCTGTTTTCATTTTAAAACACAAACCCAAATCTCTTCAAATCAACACAGGTCATTTATATAACGCTTTCTGATATTACGGGCCAATAAAAGCTTTAATATTTTAGGGACTAAGGGAGCTCCAACTTGTGTTAAAGATGCTGCTCGCTTAGCTCCCACATGCGCTCCTCAGGGAGCTGGGACCACTCACCTTGGAGACGTCCACCCTCTGTCCATTTTCGTCATAGACAGCACCTGTTGGTGAGTAAACAGAGCAGAGACTTGACAAGGTTTTAAAGAAAGGTTTAACATTTTTTATTGTGGTAAAATATATATAACAAAATGTGCCATTTTAAACACTTTTAGTGTACAATTAAGTGACATTAATTACATTCACAATTTGTGAAATAATCATCATTATATTTCCAAAACTTTTCAGCATCCTAAACAGAAACACTCTATTGCTCTCTATTGCTAGCCCCTGGTAACCTCTAATGTACTTTCTGCCTCTATTAATTTGCCTATTCTAGATATTGCATATAAATAGAATCATAGAATATTTCCTTTTTGTGTCTGGTTTTCTTTGTTTTTTTTTACAGCATACCATTTTTTATATTTAGAATTAGCTAGCTGGACTGAGTTTTTGTTGGCAATGTCCAAAGCATCAGAGTCTGGAGCCAGTTGAACATATGCTTTCTTCTCCCCATCAGGCCTGATCAAGGTGTTGACCTTGGCCATGTCAATATCCTAGAACTTCTCAGACTGTTTGATCCAGTGCTTGTTGGCCTTGACATCCACAATGAACACAAGTGCATTGTTGCCTTCTATCTTCTTCATGGCTGACTTGTGGTCAGGGGAACTTGTTGATGGCATAGTGCTCAAGCTTGTTTCTCCTGGGGGCACTGCTCTGAGGATACTGAGGCTGCCTTCGGAGCCACAGTGTCTCTGGCTGCTGGAATGTGTGTGGTGTATGGATCTTTTTTTCTGTGGCTGTGGATGCCTTTTAGCACTGCTGTCTCTGCCTTCAAATCTTTTGCTTTGGCTTTGGCCTTAGCTTTGGGAAGGGCAGAGGCTTCGGTTTTTTTGCTTTGGGCTTATTTCACTTAGCATAATGTTTTCAAGATCATCCATGTTGTAACATGTGTCAGAACCTCATTACTTTTTATGACTGAATAATATTCCATTATATGGGTATATCACAATTTGTTTATCCATTCATCTGTTGAAGCACAGGTGGTTTACTTCTACTATTGGGCTATTACGCATAGTACTGCAATTAACACTAGCATATATCTATCACTGAATCCTGTCTTCAATTTTTTTGGTATATACTTAGAAATGGAATTCCTGTGTTATATAGTAATTTAAAGAAGGGTTTTTGAAAGCTTATTTCTTTTGATTTTATCATCATAGACTTTCACTCAGGCCATTTAGCCCTCAATGTTACAGTAAGTTCCAGTCCCTAAGCCAGTGGTAAGAAGGTATCTGCTTGGGTTCCAACTCTTCTCCCTTAAGTGTGAATGAGGTGACACTGGAAATTAGTCACTGGATCTATGAGAAACTTCTTACCTCAGGAAGCCCTCCAGTCAGAAAAGTTACCTAGAAGAAATGTGAAAATAGGTCTAGAATATTTAGGATTCTAGGCCAGTGGATAGTACAGACAGAATGGGGGTGGGAAGCAGTCTGAGGCTAAGCACAGAACACTCATGACCCTCTTCAACCTTACACAGTATACGGTAAGCTCTAACAATAAGCCAGAGAATAAGACCCTCACCCAAATCAATTCATCCAAAAATAAGTTTTCAGAGTTTATACATATGAAACCTTGTTTGGCAGGCATAACTGGAAATATTGGAGTGCTTGGGGTTTTTTTAAAATTTGAAATATTAAATTATTTTAAAATTCAGGTGAAATTCACAGGGGCATTTAGTGCATTCACAGTGTTGCACTGCTACCACATCTCTCTAGTTTCAAACCTTTTTCATCATCCCAGGAAAACACCCCACGTGCTCTTGCTTTTTAGATGTGATCATCTTCCGCTGCTAGTTGGTGCACCAGACATGAATACTCACACACATTAGGACACTATCACAAAAGCAAACTTATGGATAAGATAGGAAATAAATGAGGAATTGGGCATGGGAGACACTGAGCAAACTCTTGACTATACCTTGCTGGCTTCTCTCAAGATGTTTATTGGTCTGAGAGAGAATCAGGAAATTAGCAGCTTCAGTAAAATGCTGGTTGCTCTACCTGACTTAATATGAGAGTGAGCTGACATTCCCAAGATGTTAGATATTCCTTGAGGACAGAGATTAAGTTTATATATGTTGGTATGTGCAATGTCTAACACAATGGATTGCATCTACAAGGTACTAAATAAACACTTTTTGAATAGCGCTGAATGGGGTAAATGATCTATGCTTAGTGAACAGAGAAAGCTATGAGAATAAGAGGCAAATGTGAATTTCAGAGGCATATAGACTTAGAGCTTGATTAATCTTGAAAACAATCTGCAAAGTAGCTCTCAGGACTCAGGGAAAGCAGGAAGACATGCATACCATATAATGTCCCATTAATAGAACACTTGTTGAAAATCATGACGTTCTGAGTCAGGGTTCCTGTTTTGTCGGAGAACACGTATTTGACCTGGCCAAGCTCCTCATTAAGGGTGGTGGTGTGAGCCTGTGCTGGTGTGTTCTTTAGGGCATAAAACATCTTCTGATCCCAGTTGATATACCAACTGTTGCCCAATCTTATTATCTCAACACTAAGGAGAAAGCAAGAAAAGAAGGGTCCTGGGTCAGAGCAGGACAAACAAATACATTATCCTGGTTTCCTTACCAGCCCTGTGGTAGGTCAGGGCAGGCACCTGAAAATCCTATCAGAGTGTCTTCCTTGGGAACTTATTATCAACCAATCTCAGATCATAGCACCCCTGCCATCAGCCAACCCCCCGTGCTTCTGACTGTGACCATTATCACAAAGGACACTGCCATCTGGATCCAGATATACTTGATCACTTTTGCTGGGGCATTTCCCCTTCGCTATTTCTTTTTCCAAAACATATCTAGGAAAAGTCACACATTTTGAACTTCTGCAGTAATACAAGGCAGAATTAAGAGCTAATAAAAGGCTGCCTCGGCCTAATTAGACAATTATTGCTGCTATCATGTAAATCCATTGGTGGGGGGAGAGAGCTTCTTTATTTCAGAAGAAGGGAAGGATCAGTGAAAATCAGAAAAGCTTACAGGAGCTGACCCTCTGATGAATTTTGGGGCAGAGACAGCCTACCTGTGCAGTAGCTTCTCCGCCTAATAGCCTCTTCATTTCATCTGACCTTTTCTCCCTGTTGCCTTTGTCACATTTCTCTTCTCTTCCAAATAACATGCCTTATAGATGCTTTCTGGTTAACAAGCATCTTCATTTGAAAACAGTGGAGACTTTTAAGGGGCCTTCTTCTTATTACCATTCATTTGTACTTAATCTGTGTTACTTTAGATTGCTTCACTAGTAACCCCTGAGATGGCTGCACTGAGCAACATAGATTTTTTGTTTGAGTTGAGGGAGGAGGTGCTCAGGCCCCATTTTTGACTCTTACTTGTTGTGGCCTCCCTTCCTTCACTGTACCAGCCACAATAGCAACCCCTCTAAACAGAATAATTTAATCACATCAATTCTTTCCTTAGAAAGATCTTTGTTGCTTTCAGGATAAAATCCAGACTCCTTGGCTTTATATCAAAGGTGTCCTGGGTCTGATCCTAAACTATCATCTAACATCTTAGTCTAGATTATTCACTGTTCTATGTCCAGATAAAGCTTTAAAATTTCTTTAGACCTTTGCGCATGCTGATCTTTCTACTCACAATATTCTTATTTTCTATGTGGTGAATTCTACTCTTTTCTCAATTATGAGTTTGATTATTATCTTTTTCTATAAACACCTAAGGCTTTCCAGGCAGAAAGAATCCATTGCTTTTCAAGGTTCCCATAGCATTCACATATATATTTCTATTGCATAAATTTTTTACATTGTACCATAATTATTTCTTTGTGTATCTGTTTCCATGCTATGTTGTAAGCTTATTTAAAAGAAAAGGCTGTCTTACTCATGTTTCTTTCTCTAGCACCTAATATAGTGCTTGAAACATAGTAAGTGATCAACAAATATTTGTAAAATTTGTAAGATCACTTAGATAGGGTGCTTTTCAGATCGGAATGCCATGGTACAGGGTTTAGGAAGCCTGGAAAAAAGGATGTGAAAATGTGTTGGGGTATGTGTATGTGAGAAGGAATGTTGAAATAGATAAAGGAGATCAGAGTAAAGTAAAGACTTATTTTACTTATTTCAATATCTGTCCAAGATGCTCATGAAAAGGGGGAAGGAAACATTCTTCTTCTTCCCTTCTCCAACTTTTAGGAACCAGAACGTAGGTCACAATTACACCTGTCTACCATTTTCTCCATTGTTTCTATGGGCAAGTGCATTCTGAGTTCTGATTTACAAACCAATGTTCAGACTCTGATTAATAAAGTATGGGCTGCCTGGCTTATGCTTCAGCATCACAAAGTTTATGTGTATTTTTTGTAATTATTTCATGTGCTTGTATGTCCTATTTTTTTAGTCACTTACATGATAAGCTATTTAAGGACAGGGACAACTTTCTTTTTGTATAATCCGTATGATATCTAACACAGTATTCTGGATATGGAAAACATTTATGCAATCTATAGATATTTCTCAGCATGTTTTGTACACCAGACACTGTGGAAAGTAGTAGGTTAAAGAGCACATAGTCTATACTTTCTAAAAATTCACTCTCTAGTTGGGGAATTAATCATGAATTATGAAGTCAGCTTCTCTACCTGTAGCCCAAAGTGATCAAAGACGCCTACCTGACATAGAGTGAAATAGGCACCATGGTGTTGAGGATAATGAAGTAGGACCAGAACACGAAGGTGGCAGAGACAACTGATGAAGAGACATATTCCTTCCATGGCAGAACATTCTGGAAGTAGTAGCCTTTCTTGCTCTCCCAAATGCCATGCCCAATTGCTAGGATAAAACACATGCCTCCTAAAAACAGAAAAATCTAGGAATAAAAAAAAAAGAATTAACATCTAAGGCATACATTACTTTAGTTCTGCCTTTTGGAGCCTTATCTCTCAAAAGGCTTCTCTCTCTTCTTGAAGAGTGAGGGGGCCTAGCGGGGCTGTAGTTTATAGGCTCTAGGCAGTAGTACACAGGACAGAAAAGAAAGCCCAGTGGGAGATATTCCTGGGATTTTAAAGGGATATGCTAATAACTAAAATATATTAAATACTAGTTAAGTTCCAGGAACTGTGCCAAGTACTTTACATATATTATTTAATTTAATGTGTATAATACTCCTCTTTTAATAATAGATGAGGAACTTGATAAAGAGTAGAAAAGTATTTTGCCTAAAGTCATTTAGCTACTAATGAGGTGAGACAGGTTTGAACTAGTTCTAGAATCTAACCTCTTTAAAAAATATATATTTTATTTATTTATTTATTTTTAGAGAAAGAAGAAGGGAAGGAGAAAGAGTGTGAGAAACATCAATGTGTGGTTGCCTCTCAAGTTTACCCCACTGGGGACCTGGTCTGCAACCCAGGCATGTGCCCTGACTGGGAATCAAACCAATAACCCCTTGCTTCACAGGCCTGTGCTCAATCCACTGAGCTACACCAGCCAGGGCTGGAATCTAACCTCTTAATCACTCCATTAATGAAGTGAGGTGCTGCTTTAACAAAAGTCTAAAATGTGTGGTATTGGCTTAGCCATTGGGGATGGGTGGGTGGTAAGAAACTGATAAAAAGGCTGAAAATATGGCAATCACATTAGCAGTAAAGATTTTGGTAAAACTTGAAGACAGACCATGTGTCTGCTGAAGCTATATAGCTCTAAGGGAGGTGGTCAGAAAGACTGAAACTATTTGTGTTGACTGCCTTTGACAAGATATTAAAAGAAAGAGACAAACTAGAGAAATTGTCCAGTTTATAAGCAAAAATGAAAAGGAATATGGGGAAATTTGGGTTACAAAGGGCTGAAAAAGCTATTACATTTAGAAACTAAAGAGGAAGAGATACAATTAAGAACTTAAGCATACAAGCCCAGTAAGTCTTTCCAACTGAATCCTGCCTGGAGGCAAAGTTGAGATTAAAGATGATACCTTCTTACCCAAGATTATTGCTCCAGATGACCACAGTTTTCTTGCCATTAAGTTGAGAGAGAAAGCCATGGAAAGACAAGGAAGCAAAGAAATAAGACAAATTTGAGAACTACACGTTTAGAAAAGACCTCGAGAGAGAGGAGATAACACTCTGGGACTCCTATTACAAGGCCAGCATTACCCTGGTACCAAACCTGGTACAAGAAAAGAAAACTACTGGCCAATATTCCTGATGAACATAGGTGCAAAACTTCTCAACAAAATAGTAGCAAACTAAATTCAACAACACATTAAAAGAATTATACACCATGATCAAGTGCATTTAGACATTAATTAAAAAATCAAAGAAAACACAAATAAATGGAAAGATATCCCATGTTCACGTATTGGAAAAGTTAACATTGTTAAAATGTCCATACTACCCAAAGCTACCTATAGATTGAATGCAATCCCTATCAAGATGCCAATAACATTTTTTACAGAAATAGAAAAATAATCCTAAAATTTGTATGGAACCATGAAAGACCCAAAATAGCCAAAGCAATTTTGACAAAGAAGAACAGAGCTGAATGCATCATAACCTCCTGATTTCAAACTATATTACAAAGCTATAGTAATCAAAGCAGTATGGTACTGACATAAAACCCCCAATTCCACTTTTGTGTGTATATCCAAAGGAAATTAAATCACTCTTTTAAGACATATTTACACCCTCATGTTTACTGCAGCATCATTTACACTATCCAAGACATAGAAGCAACCTAATTGTCTATCAACAGATGAACAGATAAAGAAAATGTGGTATTGTATATATACACAATGGAATATTATTCAGCCATTAAAGAAGAAAATTCTGCCATTTGTGACAATGTAGATGAACTTCGAGGGCATTATGCTAATTGAAATAAGTCAAACAAAGACAAATATTGTATAATTTCACCTGTATATGGAATCTAAAAAACACAAATTCATAAAAACAGAGAGGAGATTGGTAGTTTCCAGAGGTGAGGGGTTGTTGAGGGAAATGTGCAAAGGTGGTCAAAGGTACAAACTTCCACTTATAAGTTTTGGGGACATAATATACAGTATGGTGACTATAGTGCAAGAGCAGACAGCCTCTCATTTAGCAAATCATTGTATATTTGAAAGTTGCTAAGGGAGTAGATCTTAAAAGTTCTTACCACAAAAATTATAACTTTGTGAGGTGATTGATGTGTTAACTAACCTTATTATGGTAATCATTTCACAATATATACATTTCAAATCATTGTGTAGTACACCTTAAGCTTACACAATGTTATATGTCAGTTGCACCTTAATAAAGTTGGAAAACATTTTTTAAATTATGTAAATAAAATAATATAGCATATATTCTTTTTTATCTGGCTTCTCTCACCCAGCATAATTATTCTGGGATTCACCCGTGTTTTTGCATTTACCAATTGCTCATTTCTTTTTATTGCTGGTATTGTATGGATACCACACAATTTGTTTCTAATTTATTTTTTTATTGGACATTTGGGCTCTTCCAGCTTTTGACTATTACAAAGCTGCATTGAACATTCATGTACAAGACTGCATAGATATATGTTTTTATTTCCTTTGTAAATATCTAGGGGTGAAATTGCTGGGTACTACAGTAAATGTACATTTAACTTTTTAAGAAACCTATTTAAACGGGCCCTGGCTGTGTAGCTCAGTTGATTAGAGCATTGTCCCTGATATTGCAAGGTTGTGGGTTCGATTTCCGGTCATGGTGCAATCAAGAAGCACCCAATGAATGCATAAATAAGTATAACAACAAATTGATGTCTCTCTCTCTCTTTCAAATATAATAAATAACTGACCAATCAAATGGTTTCCAAAGTAGTTACAATTTTACATTCTACCAGGCATGATATGCCCTCATGCCTCTTCAGAATACACGTGTGAGAGTATTGTGAACCTCCTCTATGACCACTGAATGATGTGCAAAACTGTGTCATTTGTCACAAAGTGTGATTACTTGAACACAGTCTATCCCCACTGCTAGATGATTGGAGGGCTCATCTTTGAATTACTGATGGGAAAGTAAAGTATTTGAAGATGAAAGGAGAAAGGCAGGAAGAGTAGGTCTAACTAAGACCATTCTCAGAAAATGAAACTTTAATAAATTTTTTATTATGAAAATTTTCAAACATGTATTTAGGTACCATATTTTTTGGACTATAAGATGCACCCCCCCCTCCCAAATTTGGGAGGAATAATGATTGTTAATGCTGCTGTTGAGTTCTGTTTACATTTACATTGGTGAAATATTGTTATTTATGTTATTAAATATTTTACACATTTTTTACTTCAAAAGTTTTTTTCCTATTTTCCTCCTCTAAAACCTAGGTGCATCTTATGGTATGAAAAATAAGGTATATAAATAGTACGCTACAACAATCATCAATTCATGGTCAGTATTATTGCATCCAAATCTCCTGTTCTTGTGCACTCCTTTTTGTTTTAAGCAAATTTCTCACATTATATCATTTTATCTATAAACAGTTTAGTATGTATCTTTAAAGGATCTTATTTAAACACATAACCAAAATACCTTTGTCACTTAAAAATAAGAAATAAATTCTTGAAATAATTTAATATATGAGATTTGAGTGCTGGGCCATGGATAGGGAACAAAACAGAGGAGGAGTGAGATGAAACAGAATAAAATCTACTTTGATCCTCAGCCTAACACAGACTCATACTGAGTAGTTCAGTTCTTTGAGATAACGGTCCCTATGAGGCCCTCCTTCTCGATCCTACTCCCACTTCCCTACCCTTCTTTTCAGTGAGTTGGGTGAAAGCAAGGCTCTCCTCATGGTGCAGACCAAACCTCAGGGATGAGTTCTACTGGCTCTGCCTTCCTTTTTGGATCGTCTATGTGGGCTATATTAAATTTGGGACTATATTCCTCTACCTGCCACTTCTCTAGGCCCTACATTATTAGCTCTATTAGGGAAAAATGGGGATGGTAAAATGATAAGAATAAATTATTACCATTATATTTATAACATACATATATTTATGACTTATTTATTACCCACTTTTAGAATAAATCATTTTAAACCCCTTGGAGCTGTGGGAGAAAATTCTAGGGTAACCTTCAACACCCTGGCTCCATCCCTATTGCCTAGATAACTGAGAATTACCTGTGGTTTCCACTGGTGTGCCCTGCCTCCGTTGTTAGACTATGCATCCCCCAGACCAGATCTATCTGCTCACATTGAGCCACTAGAAAGGAAAATCACCACTATCAGACCACGCCCCAGAGGACAGGGCTTCCCCATCAGCATGAGGCCTTCAAGGGTAGGACGAAGTGTGCTCTTTCCTCATTCCGAGAGCTTTTCCTGCCATCTTGAAGCTTTCTAAGTCCTTGCACATGGTCTGTGTTTCTTATTATTGTGATGGAGTTTATTAGTACTTTGTCTCTTAAAGTTTCACTTTTGCTTCCTTTCTATAGGAATAAATAAGAAATTAGTGTTGCTACAAACCCCAAAGGTTATTTGTTTATTACCAGAGCCAGTCAGACCAAAGATGCTTGAGCAGACAGCCTCTCATTTAGCAAACAGTGGTTCCAGTCAAGGCTGAAATGATACTCAATTTTGTCATTCTTGACAAAAATGACCAAAAACTAAGGCCATCACTGTCACAGTGGGGCTCCCAGGCTTAAGAGGCAGGCTGTAAAAAAAAAAGTACTCCTTGTTCTTTTGGTCCTTTACATCTGTGCTTTTAATTGTGCCTTATCCCAGAAGTGTATCCTGGATTTCTGGCATCATTCCAATCTCAAGCACCCCGCTTCTCTGCCCCATAAGTACACCTGTAGTACTTAGCAGACCACCGTGCAGGTGGCATTGTCACTGCAAGTGGTCAGTGACAATGGGGAGAGGGAGAGGGATCAAACTCCAGTTCAACTGTGGGCTCAATAGGAAGCTGCTTTGCTAAACATGATTCCGGTGTCTGCCAGATGTTCCACTAAGAAACATTTCCAAAAATGGGAAAAAGTGTTTAAATTAGGAAGGATTTCTGCTTCAACTTCAAGAAATGAGATTACACCTAACTATATTAACACCGTCCTGGCAAAAACCCCATGTAAAACTGCTGAGCTGATAAGAACCCAGCTAATTCAAGAACATTTGTTCATTTAATAACCATTCAAAGATATTTCCTGAGCACTACTCTGTGCAAGGCACTTCTGTGAATATGGAGATGGGTATGACAGAAGCTCTACCTAGAGGCTCACTAATTTGGGAGCACAGATACTCACTATTTCCAATAACTCAACAAATAATAATGAAGCCCCTGTTACGTGTCATGCACAGTTCTTGGGATTGAGAACAGTGGTGAGAAAAGACAATGTTCTTACTCTCAGAGAGTTTATAGTCTTGAGGAGATAGGTGGGCAACAGAAGAGTTAAGAAATGGAAAGATGAGGACTTCCATCAAGATGGAGGCACAGGTGGAAATGCTTTGCTTCCTTGTACAACCAATCTAAAAACAACAAAGTTTTAACAACAATAAATGCAACCAAACCACAGAAAATCAAACAATACGGAGTCCGAAAACAACAAACAGCTCAGCTAAACCGGTGAGAGGGGCGAAGCCAGCAGCGGAGTGGGTTGGGCAAAAAAGATCCCCTAACCCGGGTGGTACCCAGGCAACCGAGGGCTCGGATCGCAGGTGCAGGGTAGCTACGGGCTGTCCCAGGAAAGGCGTGGTGCGGCTGGCTGTCTGTGGTCCCGTATTTGCGTGTAGATAAACCAGTGAAGAGACAGTATTGAGACAGACCACACAGGCCCCGGCGCAGGGCGGTGGACTCACACATTTGCCCTCAGATAAACAGGCAGGGGTGAGCTGTGAGGCGGATCTGCCAAGCGGAGAGGACCGCCATCGCTCCCTCTCTGACCCCGCTCCCACATACAGCGTCACAAACCAGTGACCTGGGCAGCCCCGCCCTGGTGAACATCTAAGGCTCCGCTCCTCAAATGTAACAGGCACAAAGAGATCAAAACATGGCTCAAGAACAACTCAGAGCCCCAGAGCCAATAAATCTAAGCAATGAAGAAATAGCTAAACGTTCAGATGCACAGTTCAAAACACTGTTGATCAGGATGCTCACAGAACTGGTTGATTTTAGCCATAAATTAGAGGAATATATGAAGGCTAAACTAATTGAAATGAAGGGAAATGCACAGGAAACCAATAGTAATGGAAAGGAAACTGGGACTCAAATCAAGGGAGTGCACCAGAAGGAAGAAAAAATTGACCAAACAAAAAAATATGAAGAAACAAGAATTCAAAAAAATGAGGAGAGGATTAGGAACCTCCAGGACATCTTTAAACATTCGGATGTTCCAACATCCGAATTATAGGGGTACCAGAAGGGGGAAAGGAACAGCCACCAGTGGAAAACTTATTTGAACAAATAATAAAGGAGAACTTCCCCAATCTGGCAAAGGAAATAGACTTCCAGGAAATCCAGGAAGCTCAGAGAGTCCCAAAGAAGTTGGACCCAACAAGGAACACACCAAGGCACATCATCATTACATTAGCCAAGATTAAAATGAAGGAGAGAATCCTAGAAGCAGCAAGAGATAAGGGGACAGTCACCTACAAAGGACTTCCCATCAGACTGTCAGCTGATTTCTCAAAAGAGACCTTACAGGCAAGAAGGGGCTGGAAAGAAGTATTCCAAGTCATGAAAGCCAAAGACCTACAATCAAGATTGCTCTATCCAGCAAAGTTTTCATTTAGAATGGAAGGACAGATAAAGTGCTTCTCAGATAAGGTCAAATTCAAGGAGTTCATCATCACCAAGCCCTTATTATATGAAGTGTTAAAGGGACTCATCTAAGAAAAAGAAGATAAAAAAGATGAACAGTAGAAGGACAGCAAACTCACAGTTATTAACAACCACACCTAAAACAAAAGCAAATTAAGAGGACAGCTAGATCAGGAGTGAACCATAGAAATGAAGATCACGTGGAGGGTTAGCAATAGGGGAGTGGGAGAAGGGGGGAGAAGGTACAGAAAATAAGTAGCATAGACAGTAGATAGAAAATAGGGTGGAGGGTAAGAATACTAGGGGAAATATAGAATCTAAAGAACTTGAGATACGTGTTCATGGACTAAAGGGGGAAATGGTGGGGGAAGGGCGTGCAGGGTGGAAAAGAATGGAGGAGGGGAAATAGAACAAATGTAATGGCATAATCAATTAAAAAAAAGAAAGTTTATGTAATCAAGTACAGGCAGCACTGGAATGCTTGGTGATGTGGAGAAATTGTGTAAATGAAGAAAGTAATGTCTGTATCTAACAAGAATAAAGGCAACTTGTGTGTGATTGGAAAGAAAATAAATGATTAATTAACCTTTAATTTAAATTTCTGTTATCAAAGCTGATTACTTTCTATTGCAGTGCTTTTCAAATTTAAATACTTAGCAGCAAAATCCTCTATTTTCTAACTGAAATCTTATAGAACTGATAAACGTGAAGCTGCTCTTTTTGAACTAGGAACCTCAGAATGAGGAAGCTAGAACAAAATCCAACTCATCACCTCTCTTTCCCCTACAGCAGCCCTTTAACTCCTCTAAGGAAATAGAGTTTGAAAATCGTCAGTTCAAGTAAGGTGTCCTACTAGCTAAGCAAGGTTTTATTAAAGTGGTCATGAGTCCAACTGGTTATGAGAAAATAAAAACATGTCTTAATTTCTAAAGCAGGGTCCTTGAGGGGAGAGGGGCAAAAAGGGACTAAATGGTAATGGGAAAAATACAATTAAAAAAATTAAAAATATATAAAGCAGAGTCCTTGATCCACTCTAAAAAATCATAACTGTCCTCCACGACAGAAATATAAACTAGAGAATCCCTTATCACTTGGCTCTATTCTTTTCTGCTTCAGGTATTAGTATGCGGGGTTCTAAAGACTGACTTCTTGAGATTTTCAAACAACTAAATTCCAAGTTGGAAATACCAGCTACTCTTATGGAAGGGAGGGAAGTATGTCTATTTGTAAAGAAATAGAAAAACAGTCTTTAACTCACCCAGAGTACAAGGACATTCATGAGATGGTCTATGTGTGTCCGTTTGAAGGAGGACTTCCCACTGTTCTGCATTAATTTGGTGTCTGGTCCTAAGTGAAACAGGGAGACACCAGCTCTTAGAGTCACTGAATGTACTCAGAGCCTTGAAATTGGGTTAGAATGTACCTTTATGATCGCCTAATCAAACATCTTTCCAGTCCCAGGCAATAAAAGTCTTGGAGAAAGGCCCATAGTTGGTGCCAGTAACTCAGAGAATAGAGTTTGTTTCTAAGGATAATTCCAATCACTTCTGCAAAGTGCGGTAATGCTGGCCTCTCTCACTGCAGCACCTTAGATACGTAGTCTTTCACAGATGAGCTAAGTCAGAATAGGAGCCACAATCTTCTCTCTCATTACTATCTAGTTTATTTACCTTAGAAAGGGGATTTTCTGATAAAGAGATTGTCACTTTTTTTTTGGGGGGGGGGAAACACTGTTGGACCAGGTTCTATGTATAGTTTCTAATTTGGAAAGAGAGAAAAGAAAAGGCAATGGCAGTGATTTCTTCTGAGGTGGAAGCTGGGGATCTAAGACTTCTCTGGGGTTGAGAGGCAGACTCCGTATTCTCCCTGATAAGGCAGAGAGTAAGCAGAAGTAAAAAGCTTTTAATGGCCAAGGGACTAGAGTTGGAAATTACTGACCAGAGATACAGCTGGAGAGAAAAGTTTATTTTATTTTTGTTAAATAATTTTTATTTATTGATATTTTTGAGAGAGAGGGAGAGAAAGAGAGAGAGACTTCTTGTTACACTTATTTATGTATTCACTGGTTGCTTCTTATATGTGCCCTGACTGGGGAACAAACCCACAACCTTGGCATATTGGTATGATGCTCTAACAAATTGAGCTAGCAGGAAGAACTCGATTTGCACTGCATACCTCTCACCAGTTTGCCTCTGCTTTGAGCTTTCCAAAGCCCCCAGAGATTTTTCACTACCATGTAACCAACAAAGAGTTAGAGGGAAACCTTAACCTGACTTGTGCTGGTTGGTAACCTCACTGCCGTTGCTTTAGGGAAAAAAACATTTTGCTGAAAATTGAGCTTTTTATGTGTGATGATGTGTGTGGGTACCTGCTTAAGTACAATGAAAAAAAGTCTACTTCAAATCTTTTTGAGGGAGGACTAGGCAGCCTGGAAGCTGCCACTTACAGGTCAAAAGCCAAGGAAGATAGTTCCACCAAGGCCTCCATGGACTCTTAAGCTTCTCTCTAGGGTTTGGATCCCATTATTTTCCATGGAAGTGAGGCATCTAGGATTGCCCTGTCTAGGAGTAAGTTCTCTAGAAGGGGAGCTCTGAGTTGAGTAGAGTTCACTGTGGTGTCTTCCCTGATGCTATCTTCAGAATCCCCATCTTCTTACTGTGGTTGTTGTCAGCACTGCCCACAGTAACTGAGGGCATAGGGCAGCACTGAAGGTTCTGTCATTTTCCCAAGCCACATCATAGCCCAAGAAAATCCCTCACTAAGTATAAGGGATTATGGTTCTAAAGGACATCTCAAGAGGCCACTGGCTAATATTCCACTGTTGTCTTTCCTCTGGCATGAACCCTTCATATTGTATTTTATATTCTTCTCTATAATGAGCACTGTGTTTATCCTCTCCTCATGAGAGTAATCCACATGTACACTTTCCCTTTTCACAAATTCCCCTTTCACACACCAATTCTATGTGCACTTCTCTATGTATGCCTTCTCATGTCCAAATCTGATTGGAAAGACTCATGAATGCCCTGTGGTCTTGGAACACAAAGCCTTCCTCTAACAATGGCAGCACTGATATGTTGACAGCTCATTGCTTGGGAAAAATTTTTTTTCTGTTTTTTTTTTTAGAAAATATATTTTATTTCTTTAAAATTTTTTATTAAAGTATAATTGTCTCCATTTCCTCCCCACCACTTTCCCCAACCCTAGCCATCCCCACCTCTTCACCTCGATCCTACCCCCATTTGGCTTTGTCCATGTGTCCTTTATATATGTTCTTTGATGATCCTTCCCTCTTTCCCCCTCATTATCCCTTCCCACCTCCCCTCTGGTTCCTATCAGTTTGTTCTTTCATTCAATGTCTCTGGTTATGTTTTGCTTGCTTATTTGTTTTGTTGATTAGGTTCCACTTATAGGTAGATCATACGGTATTTGTCTTTCACTGCCTGGCTTATTTCACCTAGCATAATGCTCTCCAGATCCATCCAAGCTGTTGTGAAGGGTAGGAGCTCCTTTCTTTCTGCTGCATAGTATTCCTCTGTGTAAATGTACCACAGTTTTTTGATCCACTGATTTACTAATGGGCACTCAGGTTACTTCCAGCACTTGGCTATTGTAAATTGTGCTACTATGAACATTGGGGTGCATAGGTTAAAACTTTTTCTTAAATCATCTATCCATCCATCCATCCCCCTTTCTATCTGTCTGAAAGCCATAGTGTTCTGATATATATCTGAGTACTATCTACATCCTGAAACTTAAGCACCCATAACTTGGCCATGAATTGCACCCAGCTGGCCGGGGGTCTAACTGGGATTCCAGGGAGACAGACGTACCAGTATAAATAACTAGGCCATAGCACCAATCTGTATTCCTGATAACACATCCTCGGAGCAGCAACTTGTCATGGTCCAGGATGTAGTTTTTTCCCTTATAAGTCAGTATTCCTGTGAATCTGTCCAACTTATTATTGGGAGATTCACACTTCACTTCCCCTGAAAAAGAAAAAAGTATGAGCTCCAGCTCTGTAATCTTAGGTAGAAGGAAGTTTAACACAAAATAGGGAAACATCTCTTTTGAAATACATACACATCTTTTTCCTATCCTCTTTCAGATGCTGCCCATTTCTCACCCACTCCATTTAGAAAGGCAGACAAAGGTTTCTGGGCATCAAAGAGGAGTAACTATATTTGTGACATGGGTTATCCAGAGAGCATCATGGATGAGAAAAACCCAGGAGATAACTTATCATTATCAGTACTGTCAGATCATATGAACTCTAAACCTGAAAAAATTTAAAAACTATGTAGCTTAAAGAAAACCTAGTGTTTTTTCAAAAATGAAAATAATGAGCTTCTCCTGATTAGTAAAGCAAAATATACCCTTTGTAAATATATATACAATATTAAAGGGAGAAAGAAGTTAATTTTACCCATTACCTAGAGATAAAAGTTATTAACATGTTTTGAAGTACATCCTTCCAAGTTTTTCTATACATGTACTCATAAACATATATATATTTCAAAAAGCAAGTTTATGCTATATATATACTAAACAGTCTATTGTAATGTTTTTCTACTTATGAATATCTTGTAAATATTTTTCTTGTGTCAATAAATATCAATTTGAATATTGCTCTTAAAAAGTTGGATTGAATGTGGGAGGTGGGGGTAGGTAGGGCAGGGGAGCATAATGGGGGGAAATGGGGACAACTGTACTTTTTAAAAAGTTATACAGAATTCACCATATGAATATAGCATACTCTATTTAGCCAGTCCTCTACTGATAAAAATATGGGTGGGCAAGCCTATATGCTAACTCACCATCAAAGGCAGACAGCAAATTCAAGTTAGCTTCCATTTGACTGGTAACTGAGAGGGCCTGTTTCACTTTCAGGTTGGTTTCACTAGAGAAAAGGACACAGTCACCAGCATACCGGGAACATACACAACAGCACCAAGGTCCAGTTTCTCTTACGTTTTCATGGAGTTTTAGAAAGTAGATGTTGCCAACAGAACTCCACCTATAGGTTGGAGCAGCATGAGTCACTCCCATTATTTTCTCTCAAGGACATTATTGAGGTGGGATGGCTCTAGAAGGCCACTGGTGTCAGTGCACTGACTCCCCTCTCCCACTGCAACACATCCCCACTCTCTTAACCAGCCCATGAGATCTTGCTGGACAGGTGCTCGAGCTGAAGAGACATCACAAAACGACATGGACAAGGCACCTGCTCTATTCAAGAATAAGAAACATGTCCTGATAAAAACCTGCACATGGCTTCAAGTAAACATACTTCTTACTTCATAAATGTTTATAGAAGTCATGAAGGGATACCAGTTAGCCATTTGCTGATACAAGAATTCACTGAGAGAGAAGCAAAAACAAGTCACATTTCATGAAGCTTGTGGGCACCAAAGGTAATACTTGTAAGAATACAGATCCATACAGAACTCTACAGGACAAGCTCTCTGAAGACAGACGGTTTCTACCTTAAATTCTTTATAGAACATGGTGTTTGATCAGTAGATAATTACTTCCATACTTATTTTTCACCTCTGGAAACTTTGGAACTCTACTTTAAAATTTTATAGTTCTGTTAACCCCTTTCCTGTCACTCAGCATTAATAAATATAGCCAGATAGAGTGTCTAAGTTTAGCGATGGAGAATACGGAATTTATTTGCCCAGATAATTTGCCCAGTGAATGCTCAATTATTGCTATCTAAAGCTCATCTTTAGACTTGAGGTCCCAAGAGTCTGGCCTCCTATCTTATCTGGATATTTCTAGCCTCTGTGGTACTTTGATCTGAGAATAAAGTTCATTCTCTGCATCATGTTCTCCCTCCATGAAAAGTCACTCTACGCTGGCTTGGTCACCTTAATGGACCATTAAGGAGGGAACACTTACCCATCCAGTTCTGCTGTTTCTATATACGTCAAACTGCAGGGCTCACTGCTAGAGAGTAACAGTATGTCAGCCTGTGGTCAGAAAAGTCAGAGAAGATAAGGAAAGCAGAAAGGCAGACTTTTAACACTGCAGTGTGACAAGAGCAGTTACCTCAGGAATAGATGTTCATCCTAAGAACTTTACAGACATTTGGTTTACTTTCTTTGTCTAGGACCCATCACTGCTGCCACACACCCCTCTCATCAATAAGCCTCACGTTACATGTAGCTATAGTGAGAAGTGGACAAGAACAAGCTTATCACAGGCACTGTTGATCTCTGGATGCAAAATGAGGCAGGTGAAAGTCATCAAAAGCAGTGGTAGTGGAAGTGCTCAAAGGGCTCCCTGTATTCACTCCAGCCAAAAAAAAAAAAAAAAAAAAGCCACAGTCCAAAGAGGTACTCACTGTAACAGGCTGATTATTTTCTAATTTTATTATATCTCCCACTTGGATATTCATCCATTTTTTCTTCTCCATCCTGTAAGAAAATAACCCTTGAAAGCCTGGTCTGAGAATTCCCCCAAAGCCCTGTTTTTGCAATCAAGAAAGAAAAAAAGAAGAAGAAGAAGAAGAAAGCTGAGAGGAAGTCAAGGCCCAGAGGAGGACCAACCAGTTTGTGATGCATTGGTGCTACAGTCAAGAGTGGGGTCCATTTTTTCAAATTCCAGGGTTATAGTTCTTTAAACCTTATTACACATGCAATATTCTTTGAATGTTTTAATATAAACATAAGTCCTTGTTGCAAAATCACTATTTATATATCCTTGAACCTATTTCCTTTGGTTTCAAGTATCATCTCTGCACAGATAAACCTCAATACCTTTACTTATTTTGTTCCTAATGTTCAAATCTGGGTGATGGCATTAAAGGGTAGTGGCTATAAGCTTTGGAGAAAAACATCTGAGTGTTTTATTTCATCTTGATTCACAAACTTTGTTCTTGGACATTGTAGCAATGTGTCCCAGATTAGGGAGAGGGGGAGATAGCCCCTGCTGATTTAAAATATTCAATTCTGTTGTGCCCTAAGTACATTTGTAATTTCCATGCATATTTCCATGCTGCTGATTTAAAATATTCAATTCTGTTGTGCCCTAAGTACATTTGTAATTTCCATGAATATTTCCAGAAATATTCAACTCTGTTGTGCCCTAAGTACATTTGTAATTTCTAAACTTTTGTTTAGAAAATTTGGTCATATAGATAGAGATGGCATTGCTTTGACTCCAGAGGAGATCATTCATATCATATTCTCTGTTTTATGTGAATGGTCCCCCCTGGAGTTCCTGTAACACTCTGGTTCTTTTCCTGATACACTTAGAAATGCTAGATAAAATAAAGTCAACACTTTTATAAGCAAGGTGATATTTAACACAAAGTAAGGAGCCAGGAAAAAAGACAGGACTGAAATCCAGAACAGAAGCATGTTCTGAGCTGTTCTTGCCCTTAGTGAGGGAGAGGGATTGCCAGTCTTAGTATTGGGTTGGACAAAAATTCTGTATGGGTTTTTCCATAAAATAAAAGACACATTTTTTCATTTCACCAATAACTTTATTGATTTGGATATTTTGAGTATGTCAGCTATCTCCTGTGTGATATAACATTGATGGTTCTCAATTAATGTCTTGATTTGATCGCTATCATCTTTAACTGGTCTATCCAACTGTGGTGCATTGTCCAGTGAGAAATCTCCAGCACGAAACTTCACAAACCACTACTGACATGTTCGATCAGTCACAGCACTTTCTCCATACACTGCACAAATCTTTTTTTGCATTTCAGTTGCACTTTTACCTTTCTTGAAATAGTAAAACATAATGTGCTGAAAATGTTGTATATTTTTCATCTTCAATATTAATATGGCTACACAAAAATTCACCAATTTTGATAAGTTTTTTTAAGTGCACAATGATATGACAGCTGTCACAATACAATCGAACAAAATTGTTTCAAATGAAGCTAAAGACAACTAACTGCTACTAGAGCCATCTTTTGGAAAAAAACAAAGGAGCTTTTTGGCCAACTGAATAATTTGTAACTTGAGCTTTCCTTTAGCCCATCAAAGGGACAAGAGATTAAGCCTTAGGACCTTGAGAAGCAATGAGTTGGAACAAAGAACCCCTCATAAAGCCAGGGCTCTGGAGGGGCAACACCATTAGGAAAAAGGTGGTCCAGGAAAAAAAAAATCAACTCACTGGCAAGAAAGTCTGTCTCTCTTACCCTTGTGGGTGAGGGAATGGAGGACTCTTCTAAGAATTTGTAACCTCATGAGGTATGGGAATAGGTGATACCCTTGAGTTACTTGGTAGAGGCAAACACACAGCCCCTTGGAAGGGATAAAACCTGAACTCAGGCCACTCACAGTATCCATAAAGAAAGTTCCAGTGGGGCTTTGCCAGATAGCTCAATTGGTTAGAGTATCTTTCAATGCACTAACATTGTGGGTTTGGTCCCTGGTTGGGGCACAGTCAAGAAGCAACCAATGAATGCATAAATAAGTGGAACAGAAATTGATATTTCTCTCTCTCTGTCTTAAAAAAGATTCCACTATAGATGCCCTTTTAACCAAAATTATTGAGAAAATGACAGAAATCACAACTTGCAAAGCAGACAAACTTTTTCATAGCAGCGCTGCTCAGAAACATGTGTTCTAGGAAAAGAAAGCTACTTTCTGGAATATAGACTACTTCAACAACCAGCTCACCTCCAGTGTTCAATTAATCAGACGCTCACTGGGTTACAAAGTCTAACCAGGGCCCTGCTTCTGAACTCCCACCATAAAACCACTCCGACAAATTCCTCTCCAATAATCTTACACAACACAAGTGCTCAAGTTACTTGGGGAGTTCATTTGATGAAAATTATTTGAACAGTAACTCCTTAGCCTTGCAAAGTTCTAAAACACTTTCGTCCTTTCTTTATTTCTATTTATTTCCTTATTTTATTTTTTTTCTAAAAAAGATTTTATTTATTTATTTCCAGAGAGAGGGGAAGAGAGGGAGAAAGAGAAGGAGAGAAACATCAATGTGAGAAACATCAACTGGCTGCTTTTCGTATGTGCCCCGACCTGGGACTGAACCTGCAACCCAGGCATGTGCCCTGACCAGGGATCAACACAGCGACCTTTGTCTTCACAGTATTACACCCAACCGACTGAGCCACACTGGTCAGGGCAACTTTTCTTTTTAATCACAACTGCTTTTTTTTTTGGTGGTAGTTAATGAGATGCTTCAACAGATCAAAACTCTTGAGGAAATAATCCACCGTGAGTAAGAATCAGCAACTATATAATAAATATAAGGATTAGATGTCCAAGAACTTGACATAATAGAATTATATAATTAAAACTATAGCTACTGGGTGTTCTTTTTTAAAAAAGAATATTTTACTGATTATGCTATTATAAGTTGTCCCATGTTTTTCTTCCCTTTATCCCCCTCCACCCTGCAACCCCCTCCCAACAGCATTCTCTCCCCAACCTCCAGGTCTTTGGCTTCTCCATTTCCCATACTATTCTTAATCTCCCTCTGTCTATTTTGTTACTATTAATTATGCTTTCTATTCCCTGTACCTTTCCCCCCATTTTCCCTCCACTCTCTCCCCACTGATAACCCTCCATGTGATCTCCATTTCTGTGATTCTGTTCCTCTTCTAGTTGTTTGCTTAGTTTGTTTTTGGTTTTGGGGGATTTTTAGGTTCAGTTCTTGATAGTTGTGAGTTTGTTACTATTTTACTGTTCATAGTTTTGATCTTCTTCTTTTTCTTAGATAAGCCCCTTTAATATTTCATATAATAAGAGCTTGGTGATGATGAACTCCTTTAACTATCCAGCTTTGCTGGGTAGAGTAATCTTGGATGTAGATCCTTTCCTTTCTTCACTTTGAATACTTTCCAGCCCTTTCTTGCCTGTAAGATTTCTTTTTTCTTAATTATTTATTTATTTTTATTGATTATGCCATTACAGTTGTTCTATTCCCCCCTTCATTCCCCTCCACCCTATCCCCCCATCCCCACCATTACCCCCCTTTAGTTTATGACCATGTGTCTCAAGTTCTTTAGATTCTGTATTTCCCATACTATTCTTGCCCCCCCACATCTATTTTCTATCTACCGTTTATGCTACTTATTTTCTGTACCTTCTCCCCCTTCTCCTCCTCCCACTCCCCTGTTGCTAACCCTCCTTGAGATCTTCATTTCTATGTTTCCACTCCTGATCTAGCTGTCCTTTTAGTTTGCTTTTGTTTTAGGTGTGGTTGTTAATAACTGTGTTTGCTGTCTTTTCACTGTTCATGTTTTTTTAACTTCTTTTTCTTAGATAAGTCCCTTTAGCATTTCATATAAGGGCTTGGTGATGATGAACTCCTTGAATTTGATCTTATCTGAGAAGCACTTTATCTGTCCTTCCATTCTAAATGAAAACTTTGCTGGACAGAGCAATCTTGGTTGTAGGTCTTTGGATTTCATGACTTGGAATAGTTCTTTCCAGCCCTTTCTTGCCTGTAAGGTCTCTTGAGAAATCCGCTGACAGTCTGATGGGGATTCCTTTGTAGGTGACTGTCCCCTTTTCTCTTGCTGCTTCTAGGATTCTCTCCTTCATTTTAATCTTGGCTAATGTAATGATGATGTGCCTTGGTGTGTTCCTTGTTGGGGCCAACTTCTTTGGGACTCTCTGAGCTTCCTGGATTTCCTGGAAGTCTATTTCCTTTGCCAGATTAGGGAAATTCTCCTTTATTATTTGTTCAAATAAGTTTTCCACTGGTGGCTGTTCCTTTCCCCCTTCTGGTACCCCTATAATTCGGATGTTGGAACATCCGAATGTTTAAAGATGTCCTGGAGGTTCCTAGGACTCTCCTCATTTTTTTGAATTCTTGCTTCTTCACTCTTTTCAGTTTGGCCATTATTTGCTTTCTTCTGATCCACTCCATTGATTTGAGACCCAGTTTCCTTTTCACCACTATTGATTTCCTGTGTAATTCCATTCATTTTAATTAGTTTCACCTTCATATGTATATCTAATTTGTGGCTATAATCAACCAGTTCTATGAGGATCCTGATCACCAGTGTTTTAAACTGTGCGTCTGAGAGTTTTGCTATTTCTTCATCGCTTAACTGCTTAGATTTATAGGATGTGGGGCTTTTTGTTCAGTTCATGCCTGTTAAGTACTAGGAGGGGAGCCTTGGACTCCCAGGTTGCTGGGTTGTGACGCTGTATGTGGGGGCGTGGTCAGAGCGGGGAAATGGCAGCCCCCTTTGCTGTTTCTGCCAATGGGTGAGGAGCAGAGCCTCAGGTGGTTCTCTAGGGCAGGGCCACTTAGGTCGCTGGGTTATGAGGCTGTATGTGGAGGCGGGGTCAGAGCGGGGAAATGCCAAAGCCCTCTGCTGCCGCTCGCCACTGGGGCCTGCTGGGTCCCGTCTAATCGCCCACTCCCTCGCTTGTCTATCCACGCACGGATGCGAGACCACAGTCAACCCGCAGCCCTGCTCCCTCGCTGTTTCCCCGCCATCGCTCGCTGAGTTGCCCACCAGGTCCAACCCTGCGCCTGGATTCCACGCGCCTCAGTCCGTCTGACGGAGTTTTCCTGTGCAACCCCACTCTTCCAGCTGCTGGTTTCGCCCCTCTTACCGGTCAGGCTGAAGAATTTGTTGTTAACAGACTTCCAAAAAGTTCAATTTTCTGTGTTCTGGCTGTGTTTTCTGTTGCTAATATTTAGTTGTCTCTAAACTTGGTTGTGTGAGGAAGCACGGTGTCTCCACCTATGCCTCCATCTTGGCGGAAGTCTCTAAGGTTTCTTTTGACAAATCAGCTGACAGCCTTTTGGGAACTCCTTTGCAGATAATTCTCTCCTTTTTTCTTGCTGTATTTAAAATTCTCTCCATATCTTTAATCTTGGGTAATGTAATTATGATGTGTCTTGGTGTGTTCCTCCTTGGGCCCAACTTCTTTGGGACTCTGTGAGCTTCCTGGACTTCCTGGAAGTCTATTTCCTTTACCAGACTGGGGAAGTTCCCCTTCACAAGTTTTTCAAATAAGTTTCCAATTTCTTGCTCTTGGTCTTCTCCTTCTAACACCCCTATGTTTTCCTGGAGGTTCCTAAGCCTCTCATTTTTTTGAATTCTTGTTTATTCATTCTGTTCAGGTTGGATGTTTATTTCTTCTGTTCCAAATCATTGATTTGAGTCCTGTTTTCCTTCCCTTCACTGTTGGTTCTCTGTGTATTTAACTTTATTTCACTTTGTATAGACTTCATTTCTTCTTTCATTTTGCAGTTGAACTCAGTCAATTCTGTGAGCATCCTGATTACTAGTGTTTTAAATTCTGCATGTAATAGGTTGGCTACCTCCTCACTGCTTAGTTCCTTTTATGGAGTTTTGATCTGTTCCTTCATTTGGCCCATATTTCTTTGTCTTGGCATACCTATTACATTGTAAGGGGTGGAGCCTTAGGTATTTGCCAGGGAGGGGCAACCCATGTTGATGTGTTTTGGTGGTCTGTGGGGGAGGGGTCAGAAAGGGAAAAATGTTTGCTCTGCTCTCACCCTACTTTTAGTCACTTCCCTCACTTCCCACAAGCAAATTGGGGCATTCTGGTGCTGATTCCTGGGTGAATGGGCTTGTGTACATTCTAGAACCTCCTGAGTCTCTCCAGTGAACTCTCCTGTGAGGCTAGGAATTTCTACTGCAGCTGTAATTCCCATAGGTTTTTACAGCCAGAGGTTTTGAGGCTTTATTTCCTGTGCTGGAACCCTGGTTTGCATGGTCTGTCTCACTCCCCAGTTGTTCCTCCTGGTTTATCTGCATGCAAATGTGGGAACAACTGGCTGACCAACCACTGCTTTGCCCACCTGGCCCGCCTTCTTGCCACACAACCTCTTCCTCCCGGCTGCCCATCTCTGCCCCTCTTACTAGTCTGGATGAATGTTTCTTCTTTAACTCCTTGCTTGTTGGACTTCCATACAGTTCAATTTTTCTGGCAGTTCTGGTTGATTTTTGTTTTTAAATTTATTGTTGTCCTTCTCTTGGTTGTGTGAGGAAGCAAAGTGTATTTACCTATGCCTCTATCTTCACTACTGGGTGTTCTATAAGGCCGCCACGAAAAAAGACTGGATCTCAATCATGAATTCCTTCAGGTTTGTGCTTCTTTGCCATCATACTTCTGCACATACTGGTCACTTTTCCTCTCATACAATCATTAATTGTTTTTTTAAATATTTTATTGATTATGCCATTACAGTTGTCCCATTTCCCCCCTTCATTCCCCTCCACCCTGCACACCCCTCCCCCATTCCCCCCCTTTAGTTCATGAACATGTGTCTCAAGTTCTTTAGATTCTATATTTCCCATACTATTCTTGCCCTCCCCCTGTCTATTTTCTACCTACCCCGTCTATGCTACTTATTCTCTGTGCCTTCTTCCCCCTTCTCCTTCTCCCACTCTCCTGTTGCTAATCCTCTGAGTGATCTTCATTTCTACGGTTCACTCCTGATCTAGCTGTCCTCTTAGTTTGCTTTTGTTCTAGGTGTGGTTGTTGATAACTGTGAGTTTACTGTCCTTCCACTGTTCATCTTTTTTATCTTCTTTTTCTTAGATAAGTCCCTTTAACACTTCATATAATAAGGGCTTGGTGATGATGAACTCCTTGAATTTGACCTTATCTGAGAAGCACTTTATCTGTCCTTCCATTCTAAATGAAAACTTTGCTGGATAGAGCAATCTTGATTGTAGGTCTTTGGCTTTCATGACTTGGAATACCTCTTTCCAGCCCCTTCTTGCCTGTAAGGTCTCTTTTGAGAAATCAGCTGACAGTCTGATGGGAAGTCCTTTGTAGGTGACTGTCCTCTTATCTCTTGCTGCTTCTAGGATTCTCTCCTTCATTTTAATCTTGGCTAATGTAATGATGATGTGCCTTGGTGTGTTCCTTGTTGGGTCCAACTTCTTTGGGACTCTCTGAGCTTCCTGGATTTCCTGGAAGTCTATTGCCTTTGCTAGATTGGGGAAGTTCTCCTTTATTATTTGTTCAAATAAGTTTTCCACTGGTGACTGTTCCTCTTCCCCTTCTGGTATCCCTATAATTCGGATGTTGGAACATTTAAAGATGTCCTGGAGGTTCCTAATCCTCTCCTCATTTTTTTGAATTCTTGTTTCTTCATCCTTTTCTGGTTGGTCATTTTTTTCTTCTTTCTGGTGCACTCCCTTGATTTGAGTCCCAGTTTCCTTTCCGTCACTATTGGTCTCCTGTGCATTTCCCTTCATTTCAATTAGTTTAGCCTTCATTTGTTCCTCTAATTTGTGACTAAAATCAACCAGTTCTGTGAGCATCCTGATCAGCAGTGTTTTGAACTGTGCATCTGATAGGTTGGCTATCTGTTGGTCGCTTGGAAGTATTGGCTCTGGGGCTTTGAGCTGTTCTCTTCCTGAGCCACAATATTTTGGTCTGTTTGTACCTGTTATGTATGAAAGGTGGAGCCTTAAGTGTTCACCAGGGCGGGACAACCCCCCTCACTGGGCTGTGATGCTCTATGTGGGGGTGGGGTCAGAGAGGGGCAGTAGTGCTTGTTCCACACTCTTTCTTGGATTTTGGTCCCCTCTGCCGCTTCCCGCAAGCAAATTGGGCCCTTTGGTGTTGGTTCCTGGATGTGTGGGCTTGTGCACCCTCCAGGACCCTGTGGGTCTCTCCAACCAACTCTCTGTGAGCCTGGGAGCCTCTCCTGGCACCTTGAGCCCCCAAAGTTTTTCCAATTGGTGCATTTAAGCTTAATTCCTAGCACTGGGGCCCTAGTTTGCGCAGTCTGTCTCATTGCTCGTTTTTTTTTTTTTGCCTGGTTTATCTGCGCGCGAATGTGTGACCGTGGTCAGCCAGCTGCCTTGCACTCTCACTGGGTCTGCCCGTTGCCACCCCACACCTGGGATCTGCTGATCGCTGCTTGCATGCCTGGGTCAGTCTGGCCACTTTTTCCTGTGTGACCATGCTCTGCCAGCTGCTGACTCTGCCCCTCTTACTGGTCTGGCTGAATGATTCATTGTTGTCAGACTTCCATACAATTCAACTTTCTGTCTGTTTTGGTGGCATTTTTGATGCTAAAACTTTGTTGTCTTTAAACTTGGTCGTGTGAGGAGGTACAATGTTTCCACCTATGCCTCCATATTGGCTGGAAGTCTCAATCATTAATTGATGAATTCTTCCCTAACTCTTAAGGCCTAGCAGTAACATCACTTCTTCCAGAGAGTCTTCCTTGACTTCTTTAACCTGCTATGATTGCTCATTTTTAAAAATTCTTATAAATTTTTGTACGTCTCATGATAGTCTTCATATTTTTGCCTTAAATAGGAATTGTGCCAGTCTTTCTCCATTCCTGCCAAAGTTGAATTGCTCAGATTTTGGACCACCCCACCAAATATAAATATTTACCTAACACTTTAGATAGTTATGACCAAACAGTAAGCAGTGGGGTCAATGCCAATACTTTCTTTAGATTGTTAACAAAAAGATAATCTGACCAAAGGCTATAGAAGAATGGACAATAAGCCATGTCAGAATCCACTGATGTTCTAAACTGAACTAACAAGGAAAAGGAGGACAGACTCACAGGTGGAGGGCAGGATGACAGCTAATGGGAGGAGGAGGTTAGGAGGTAGAAGGATTGAGCAAAAAAGAAAAAGGACTCATAAACATGGACAACAGTGTGGTGATCGCTGAGGGGAGGGAGGTATAAGGAGACTAAATGGTAATGAAAAAATATATAATAAAGATTTAATTTATTAAAAAATTAAAAGAATCCATTGATGTCCTAAAGATATTGATGCCTCCATGCTGACCACTGCACTAATAATAATCACTTGAATGTTAATACCACATCATAATATTTTAATTACTTTAATATGTTATTTCAGCTTTATTTTCATAAGCATAATCTAAGGTAGAGAATATTATCTTTACTTTATAGATAAGAAATATGAGGCCCAGAGAGGTCTGAGGTCAGATGGTGCATTCAGGGTATGCTAGATCTAGATACACATTTTCCTGATGTCCAATTTGAGGTTCTTTTCACTGTCCTGAACTACCTTTCCAAAGGCCCTGGCACATTCAGTGTTCACAAGGCCAACCCTCACCCAGAGCAGGTCCCACCTAAACTGGATTCCCTAGAAGGACTTACCTGCCATTCATCAGGACCAGAACAGAACGGTTGTTGACCTGATCATCATTTCTGTGCTTTTTCTAAAATTATACAAGAAAATGTTCAGGAAATAAAATTGAGCTAACCGCATGTAGAAAATTAATATTTGGAAATATTACCCAATGTAGCTCACCCTCTTTATAATTTTCCTCTAACCCTCAAAGTCCTTCTACCATTAAAACCAGGCCAAGAGACTAATTATCTCTGAGAAGTTGAAAAGGGAGGTCTTAAAAAGAACCAAGGGAGAAGAAAGAGAGAAAATCTCGGCTTTAAAGATCAAAAGCCAAAGCCTGGGGGATGAGAACAAACAACTTATATCAAAGGCCACAGAGATGAGGTGGCAGGATGAGAGTCTAATACTTCTGGGTAGCTGCCAGGAAACCTAAGTATCCTCAAGCATACTTCCACCCCACCCCTGGGAAAAGGGCAGGACTGGAAAGGAGGCAGACAGAATCCTGAATTTGTTAGAACAGTTATGCTAAAGAGACTGAGTTCTAAACCAGAAGTAACTGGGTTATTCTGAATTGGCAAGTTTAGTTTTTGGCCCTTTAAAAGGGGTGGGGATAGTGGAGTGGTTATTATGAGCTATACTGAGTTAAGTTATAGAGAAGTAAAGTTATATTTTTACATTGTGATTTCAGTCACAATTTAGTTATGACTAAAATTTAAACCATTGTGCTAATTCTGGATTTTAAAAGTTACAAAGTTAAATAGCTGAAGAAACATCCTTTCAAACTTTGGTGTAGAAATCTTTTCTGGCAAAATCGGGACTCTCTTATGGAAGATGCAAGCAGGTCATCAAGACTGGCTCCACAAATCCCACTAGTAGGCATGGTACTGGGTCCTCACCCTCACCCTTCTATGCAGGGCCTGCTCTGAGGAGTAAAGAGGAAGCCATGTAGCACTCACTGGGAGCCAGTTTCTCCCTCCAAGGCTAGGAAAAGAGTCAGCCTTTGCTTAAGCATGTCATAAGACTCTTTTAAAATTAGGCGGTTCATGGATGTGCATACTTAATAGAATTGAAAGTTGGAAAGGCAAATAGGGAGAATTGGAGAGGAGAAATGAAATGTGCAGAAGGAAGATAAGAATAGGAAAAAGAGGGAGGAGGAAATAAAGGGATGAAAGGAAGATGGATATAAAAATGAGAGAAGAGGGAATGAAGAAAGAAGGATGAGAGCAAAACCACAGAAAACTAAGTGGGGAGTGAAGGAAAGTTGGGTTATTAAAAAAAAGATAGGCTCTTACTGGTGTGGCTTAGTGGGATGGGCATTGTCCTGCAGACCAAAAGGTTGCCAGTTTGATTCCCAGTAAGGGTACATGCCGCAGTTGTGGGCCAGGTCCCCAGTTGGGGGCATGTGAAAGGTAACCAATTGAGGATGTTTCTCTCCCTTTCTTTCTCCCTCCCTTCCCCTCTTTCTAAAATTAAATAAATAAAATCTTAAAAAAAAAAACAAAACAGAGATGGAAGAAAGCCTAGCAAAGGGGTTAAGAGTGGTAGTAGTAGGAAGACAGAGAATGGTCTTGCATTGCCCCTTCTTGGCCATGCATAGACCACCAATCTTGGGCCTACAAAAAGTACATATTCATCTGGGACAGATAAAGAAACAAAAAAAGGAAACATCTCTTTCCGAACAGTGTTTTCTCCTAGCTCTAGATAGTTCTGGGAAGTCCTTCTTGCCCCCCAGCTTGACTAGGTACAGTGAAGAAGTAAAGGCCCCAAAACACAGTTTACCAGGTCATCCATGGCATCTTTCACTGCTGTTATGGACAGTACCACTATCAGAGGTATCACAGTTGTGTACCATGCCAAGGAGGAGATCTGGGGAATCAGCTGTGAAATGGAAGGAGAAAAAAGCTTAGGCCAGAAAGCTTAAAAGACAATTTATTTCCCCCCACCCCAAAACCATTTTCACCTCCATAGGTTCATAACAAATTCAACTATCCTAGATGCTTTCTACTGTTTGTAGCCTTCATATAATCTTCCAAATTATAAGCAAACATCTCCCAAGAAAGAAGAAAAGGAGACTATAAACTGTCTGTCCTGAACTCTACTACATTTTTCTTGATGGCAAAGGGCCACCTCTCCTGTGATAGTGGAGGGGCTGGTGGTAGGGGTAGGAGTGGACATGGGAAAACCACAATCCCTCTCCACATGGCTTCAGTGCAAGGGAAGTGGGGTGATTTGTCCCTCTCTCCTAATTTGGGTCTATCCTGCCCTGATTCCTTGCTCTGTGCTGGTACTATTATGTTCTAGACCACTCTCCTTCCTCAGCACTACTGCATTTTCACTTTCTGTCATGTAGGCTGGGACAAGAGGGAGGAATGGGGTAAGTGTGGTTGGGGTGAAGACTCTGTAGTGTTCTGTGGTCAGGTTGAACTGTGGCCATGAAGCCATAAGGAGAGGGTTCCCCTTCCTTGGGGTCCAGAGACCTTACCTCCTTCCTCTTATAGAGGCTTGTTTTACCCTGGCTAACCCTGCTGACCACAGCTACTCTAGAGGACTGGCCTGAGATCCCGACCATCCATTTGCTTGTTATCTACTGAGAGAAGGCATTTCTCAGTTTAGGGAGGAGAAGGACTGATTACACAACCTGCCCCCAAAGAGGTTGATAACATGTTCTGTGGAAAAGGCCCCAAAAGGCAATACCTGTAGGATTAGCAAAATGAGAAAATATGCATTGGCGAGTCTCTGGAACTGTTCAAATAGGTTCAGGGGCAAGAAGTTAAAGACATTATATTTTGAGGTCTTGATGGTATTGTTCTGTGAGTAAAGTAAACAAACACAATTAGAGGAATAAAAGACTCTTCCCCCAGTCTTAACAAGAAGGGCAAAGGCCTCACTGTGAAATGGTAAAAAGCAACAGTTCCCCCACCAAAGGGAGGGAAGAAGTATTTGTTCCCCTCCCCCCACATTTTCTTTGAGGCCTACAGAGGTCTAGGGGATGCAAAGATGTCAAGGGAGATCGATATGGGGCTTTTTGGGGGGAGGCAAAATGTATTCCTTCCCTGGAGAGAAGTCTTTGTTTATTTTTACTATTGATAATGATAATAAAATCAACAACAATAAAAACTCACACTTACTATGTGTTACATGCAAGGTGTTGTTCTAATCACTTTATATGTAGCAACTTATGTAATCCTCAAAACAACTCTATGACAGAGTACCATATGACCACCTACCTTTTTGAGGATGAGTAAATTGATTTATATTGAAGTTATTTGCCCAAGACCACACAGTTAATTGCAGAGTTGGGATCGCATTGTCTCCTGAGACTCATTCCACTTGTGTAGACATCCAAATACTTATCTTTCTTAGAATCATGAATCCTTCAGTTTCATCTTACCCACTGGCACCCTAAGGTCCTCCTCAGTCCTAAAAGAGCAAATCTTCCATTTGTGTTAGCTCCACTCCAGAGTTTAATGAAGCTTTTCTTGGTCCAGCAAACTCATTTCAGTGTGCTTTTACCAGCTGGTCCCACTGATGAAGAATGTCAGATGCTAAAAGCAAATTACTGTTTTTCAACCTTAGCCCATTGAAGGTTCCTACACTGGCTGCTGTCAGCACTGGAAAATCACCCACCCCTCAACTGTCCTGACGGAGTCTGAGAAGTCTGGCCTGCATCTGAGCTATTATTTTGCTAAGTGAAAATGGGAACTTGGCACCTCTTCAGTGCTGATCTCCTTACTTTCTATCTTTGGGTCTTGACAGGACCACCTTACTTTCTATCTTTGGGTCTTCAATCATTTGACCTATGATGTCAGAACTTAAATATAAGAGCTCAAGAAAAGCATAAGAATGAGACCGAATAATTCTCCAAGAACAGGGCTTCTCTCTCACCTCCTCCATCTGTAAGGCCTAAGCAGAAGAATAAACCTATGTTCAGTCCTGGAGTACAGACACTGCTCAAGTATAAAGAATCTTGCTGGGCCCTGCCTTGGGAAGGCATCAGAGTCCTCCTGGAGAACCCAAATCATCCAGTCCTAAGGCTAAAACTTGCCCAGAAAAGCTAGATAGGCTACCTAGCCAAGACTTGCCCAATATCTGTTTCCCAAAGGAAGAGCAAATGATCAAATAGCTTACTGAGTAATTTAGAGATCCAAACCAAAACTAAGATTTACTTGGTATTTCTCCATAATTTTTCTAATTAACAGTCAACTGAACACTGTACACTTCTCAAGGCTTTTTAAACTGTTCACAGCCCTATGTTGGGCTATACTAGTATAGGCTGAAAAAGAATTAAACAAGATGTATCTCAGAGAAGGTCACAGGTTGGCCTTGAATGGAGTTCTAAGTAAATGATCTACAAGGGCCCTTCGAGCCCTGAGAGTATGTTATTCTAAAGCATGTCTTTCTAATATAGAAACAGTTTCCTTTGACCATAAGACACTGATTTCTTGGTGTCTAAGTCCAGATGGCTCAGACACCTGGACCCAAAAATCTTTTGATCTTTTGCCTTACTGAAGCAGCTGGCCATCACTATTAATTTTCCACTTCATTTTTATAGCTAATAATGTAGTATTTCATGTTTCTATTCACTTTGGTAGCATTTGTTTAGCAAACAAAAACAAGTCATGCTGACTCTGTCTCAAGATAGAAGTATCAGTACTTCTTTACTAATTTGGCAACTAGAGTGTTTTGTTCTACTCTTACATGTGAAACCAGAAATAATATTTCAAGGATGGAATTGGAGAACATCATGCTAAGTGAAATAAGCCAGGCAGTGAAAGACAAACACCATATGATCTCACCTATAAGTGGAACCTAATCAACAAAACAAATGAGCAAAACAGAACCAGAGACAGAAAATAATGAACAAACTGACATTGACTGGAGTAGTGGCAGAAGGGGGATAATGGGAGAAACAAGGGGAAGGGGCAAGTAAAGAAACATGAATAGAAGACTCATGGGCACAGAAAATGGGAGGGATTGACTGTGGGAGTGGGGGGATGGGATAGGAGTGAGCAATGGGGAAAAAGGTAGGACAACTCTAATTGAACAACAATAAAAATTTTAAAATGTAGAACATTTGCTTAACTATGAACTTCCTCACTGTTTAGTTATTTTGACACATGTAATAACATTTAAGCATGATAGAGGTGGTGGATTTTTGTTTGGGCTATTCACTTATTTGGGCAGTATACTTGACTGATGGCTAAATGAGTAAATGAAGGAGAACAGAAGGCCATGGACATAATGGGAATCAGTATTTAGGGGTTGGGAAGAGGAAAAGGAGTAGGAATAGAAGAAATTAGAGAAATAGAAGGAAAATGAACAATGGATAGTGCCAGGAAAATGAAATCATTGTTAAATATATCACAATCAGTCAAATCTGTTTATTTATTCATTAGCTATTCAGCATATAACTACTGAATGCCATTTACATGCCAAACATTGTGATAGAAACTGTGGATACAGATTGAATGAGACCTGTTCCCCTTTTTCAAGGGGTAACAGTTTCTAGGAGAAGGGAAACTAACATTTTTCACAAGTATATTTAACTCCTACAACCACCATGAAAGGTGGTGAACATTATCATGCCCTTTTTATAGGCAATATAACTGAAAATCAGAAAAGTTAACATACCTAAGGATGCAAGGTTAGTAAGGAGTAGAGCTGTGTTCAAATTCTGATCTGTCTGAAGCCAAAAGCTAGTTTTACTGCCCCATCCCAATGCTGTTTATGCAGGGCTAGGAGACAGAGAGAGGGACAACCTGTTCCCATGGCTATACCCTGCACACTGTTATGTTCCAGAATCTCTCTAACTCAGAAATCATTAACTAACATCCTACAGAGACTGTAAATATGTATGGCCATATATATTTATCACTATATGACAGTAAACCCTCACTTAACATTGTTCATAGGTTCTGTAACTTCAAGTGAGAGACATATAATGAAACCAGTTTTACCACAGACTAACTGATATAAATAAGAGTTAAGTTCCTATGGCATCTCATCAATGTCTTAATGAAATAATGTATTAGAAGACCTGCTGTATATGAGTACATAGATACAAAGCTGCATGTGCATAAATAACATATCTATGAAAGCCTTGCTCGTAATTATAAAAGATTGGAAACAACCTAGATATGGATTTATAAGGAACTGATTGCATAAACTATGCTAGGTCTGCATAAGAAATTCTATGCAGCTGAAAAATGAAAGAAAGGAAAAAGATGTTATGAAATTCTGATTATGAAAATGTTTCTAGGACACATTGTTAACATTCACAATATTGTAATAAGGTGGGAAAACAGGAATATTTATTTGCATTTGCTTTATTTGCACAAATAAGCACTGATAACAAGAAACTACTCAAGGGATTCCCTGTGGGGAGCAGATGTGGGCAAGCATGAGGTGTTGAGGCATGACTTTTCAATATGTATCTCTTTATGACTTACTTATTCATAAATAAATAAATGAAAAAAACAATTCAACAGAAAATTAGCAAAGATCATTCATTAATAGGCAGTTTCCAAAAAAGAAAGGCTAATTAACATGAAGAGATTAATAATCTCACTCAAAATTAAGGCAAGATAGAAAATAAAATGTCATTTTTCTTTTAAAGCCTGGCAAAGATGAAATACATTGGTAATACCCCATTTGGCAGGTATATGGAGAAGTGAGCAATCTCTACTGTAAGTGGAAATATAAATGGACGTAGTCTTTTTAGAGGGCAATCTGGCAATATGTATCAAAATTTTAAATGTGCTTTCCTTTTCACCTAGCCAATTCACTTCCAGAAAACTCTTACAAGATATATTCACACTAAATGTGTAAAAAAAAAACAACGATGCATAATGGTTTAGTCAGGATGATTTACCACAGCAAAGCACTGGAGACATTTTTTTGGAGGGGGTATGGATGAAAATATTTTAAATGTTCTTCAATAGGAAACCGGTTAAATAAATTAAGGATATCAGTATAATGAAAAACTATGCTGCCATTGAAGGATCAGGTAGATCTACATGTTTGTCATAGATGTCTGAATGAAAAAAGAAAACTGTGGAACTATGCTTTTATTTATGCAAGAAAAAACTACAGGATTTCTTATCTAGGAGCTATATATAAAACCTCAAATCTGAGATATATTATTCCCTGAGCCTAGGTCACTGGATCGATTTTGGTTCTGCCCCTCACTGCACCATCCCTCACTGTGCAGCTGTGTGAAAGAAAGTAGAACCCAAGTTACAGGATCTACATCTGTCATGAAGTTCCTGCCCCACCAGCAAAGGAGAATAATATTAGAGGAGAATTTCAGCCTCCTTTTGAAATAGCCAGAGACCTCATACTCACTGGATATCCAAATATAGTGTTGAATTCTTTGTTGTTGGCTTGCAGATATCTGTCTTGTTCTAAGGAAGAGGAGAGAAATTATGAGAAGGATGCCCCTCTGCAGATTAGTCTGGGATGCAAGCTGCTAGTGAAGGCTTCACTAGTTCCTCACACTTCCTCCCTGAGGATATCTGTCTACTAATGGGATCTTGTCTCTTTATTCAAGAATCAAGAAATACAATATATATGAAAATCCTCAAGTGTTTAAGCTTTCTGCAGACAACAGGCCATGTAATTTGAGTTCTCCATCATTAATGTTTTCAGTAAATCCTAGTCATGTCTCCACAGACAACAAGATGGCCTGCACCAACATAACTGCCAAACCCAGAAATTCAGCCCTCCCTCATAGGCCAATTCCACTATCTTAACTTGCTTGACTAAAGTGAAATCAATCAATCAATCATTACTGAGCACCTACTGCACAGAAGCCAGTGTGCTGGATGCTGTGGGGGGCAGGGGGATAAGGAGATGAGTAAGACAGAATATCTGACTTCAAGGGGCTTGCAGTTCAATGGCAGTAAGCCTGATAACTGTAACACATGACAAAACCACCCCATCAAAACACATAGGTATTAGGAACTATCACACACAGTGAGCCCATTACCATGTTATGAAAAGTCTTAAAAATATATGTTACCAGTAGGTATCATATATCTATTGCCCTGAATGAAATACTCCCATAGTCTCTTCAGTTCTTCATTGGCTCAACAAACATGTATGGAGTTCTTGACAGGTGTCAGGCCCTGTGCTAGGTGTTAGGGCTACACTATCCCTGACTCTCTTGGGGCTTTTAATTGCAGTGGGGAAGACAAATATTAAAAAAAATCAATCTAATGTAAGGGCTGTGATACAGGCAAGAACAGGATGTTAGGAATGCAGAGAAGAGGGGATGGAGGTAATAAGGAAAAGTCAGGTGTAAAAGCAATTCCTGGAGAAGATGCTTGAATTGTTTGAATGACATGGTGTGTGTAATTTTCAATTCTCTTGAGCTTGGATAGTACATACAGCAAGCAACCTAGAATTTAGTCTGAGGACTGACACTACTACTAAGCCCTTAATTATTCTAGAAATTCCTAGACTGTGTTTTCAAAGGATTTATCTCCTCAGAGAATGGGTTCTAGCAACCCCTCTGCCTGCGAGTTACACTGAATGTCTATTTTGAAGCTCTTCCAGTCCTCTAACATCTTCCTTGGCTCATGGCTCCCAAGACTAGAAAGAAATTTCCTTCCTTGATCCTCAAAAATTCTTACTCTAGACTACTGACTCCCACTTGATCCTGAACTCACTTGCCTTAGCCCTCTAAGGGAAGTTTCTGGCTCCAGGTCCTAGAAACCCAACCTTGTAACTGCTCAATTTTTTTTGAGATATAATTACATAACATAAAATTTACCTTCTTAAAGTGTACAATTCAGTAGTTAGTAAATTCACAAGGCTATGCAAACATCACCACTAATTCAGAACATTTTTATCAGCCCCAAAAGACAACCCATACTCAACTCCCCCCTTTCCTCTATCCCTGGCAAACACTAATCTATATTCTACCTCTATGGATTTGCCTACTCTGGAAATTTCATATAAATAGAATAATAGGTGGTCCATTGTAACTGCTTTGTTTCAAAGAGCATAATGTTTTCAAGGTTCATCCATGTTATAGCATGTATCAGTATTTCATTTTTCTTTGTGACTGAACAATATTCCACTGTATGAATAAGCCACATTTGTTTATCCATTGATCCACTGATGAACATTTGTGTTGTGTCCATCTTTTGGCTACCATAAATAAGGCTGTTATGGACATTCATATACAAGTTTTTGTATGGAAATGTTTTCATTTCTCTTGGGTACATATCTAGGAGAATTGCTTAGTCATATGACAATTCTATGTTTAACTTTATGCAAAACTGCTAAATGGTTTTTCACAGCAGTGGATCTATTTTACATTCCCCCCACAATGTATGAGGGTTCTAATTTCTCCACAGCCTCATCAGTAGTTGTTAGTGCCTATGGTCTTTATTAATTCTCACTAAGGAGGGAGAAAGAGAGACAGAGAGGGATATATATATATATATATATATATATATATATATATATATAGAGAGAGAGAGAGAGAGAGAGAGAGAGAGAGAGAGATTAGTTGCTTCCTGCACATGGTGCAACTGAGGATCGAACCCACAACCTAGGTACATGCCTGGACCAAGAATTGAACCTGCAAACTTTTGGTGTATGGGGCAATGCTCCAACCAACTAAGCCCCATGGCCAAGGCAGTGTATGTATTTTTTTAAAAACATATTTTATTGATTATGCTATTACAGTGTGTTTTTTTATCTTAATCATCTTAGTGGATGTGAAGTAGCATCTCACTGTGGTTTTGATTTACATTTCCTTAATGATTAAGAATGATGTTGAGTATCTTTTCATGTGCTTATTAAACATTTATATATTTTCCTTAGAGAAATGTCTATTCAGATTCTTTGCTCATTTTAAAACTGGGTTAATTTTTTAAATAATTAAGTTAGAAGAGTTTTTTTATATATTCAGGATAGAAGTCACTTATTGCATATGAGATTTGCAAATATTTTCCCTCAGTCTGGTTTTAATTGTCATTTTTTATAATGTACCAAATTCCACCATTGAATGTTATTCTGGGTTTTATATTATTTTCCATTGTTCTAGCCATCTTTTAAGTTACATAACCTTTAATACTGAATAGCAAATCTTCTTGGCTAATCTTACCTATTCTCTCTTCTACATAAATTTCAGAAGATAAACTTCAGAATCACTTTGTTCAGTTCCTTTGGGACTGAAGTTTTGATTAGAGAGGAAGACAAATAGAATTTAATCAGAGTCCTGGAGATGGAGTAAAAGTGGGTTAGAGGAGGCAGAGCCACCTCCCCTGGGTAAAACAGTCAGGTGTGGGAAACTACAATGCATTTACCAGGAGGCTAAAATCATAGACTTTTGAAATATAGCTAAGGAGAGTCAGTGTTAAGACAAGGACCTTTATTGATCCTCATGTAGTTTCTTCCATCTCTCCTCTAGTTGTCAGCAAAATTACTGAACATCGTAAAGTCAGAACATGAGTACATTTCTTATGGAAGATATCTAAGGGTCTGAAGTCTGCACATAGGGCAGTACAAAAACAGAGAATTATGAGGAAGTTCAGGGATTTGTACAAATTGTGGAATAGGTAGAACTGAGATATTTAGCTGCTTTTATCCAAGGATTTGAGAGTATACAGACTTGGGTTACACAGATTCATTTGGATAGAGTTGATGTTTCTGTACTGTTAGTCTCCCCTCCCCCCAGATATACTATATCTCTGAGGGAGACAGAGAGAACCTTGTTGGTATTCCCCTGTGAAGCCACTCCTGTGTGTATGACGATCGTGTCTGTAACCACCTTGTTAGCAATGTGTAAACAGGTCTTCCCTGAATTAGGGTTACCACCCAGCTATGAAGCTTGTAGGTTGTTTTATTGCACTAGAGCATTTCGTTTTTGTTGTTTCCTTCTTGTGATTATTAGCATAACCTGAATAAAGATGGGGGAAATGGAAGCTCTGGCTGGTGTAGCTCGGTGGATTGAGCACGGGCCTGTGAAGCAAAGGGTCACCAGTTTGATTCCTAGACAGGGCACATGCCTGGGTTGCAGGCCAGGTCCCCAGTAGGGGACATGTGAGAGGCAGCCACACATTGATGTTTCTCTCCCACTCTTTCTCTCTAAAAATAAATAAATAAAATACTTAAAAAAAAGATGGGGGACATGGTAGGGCTGGGTGGAAAGGGTGAAGGGATCAAAGAAAAGAAAAAAGAAAGAAAACTCATAGACAAAGACAACCGTACAGTGATTACCAGAGGGAAATGGGGGTAGGAGGAGGTGGAAAAAGGTAAGGGGGAATAAATGGTGATGGAAGGAGACTTGACATGGGGTGGTGAACACACAATACAATATGCAGATGATGTAGTGTAGAACTGTACAACTGAAACCTATATAATTTTCTTAACTAATGCTATCCCAATAAATTCAATAAAAAAGTTAAAAAAAACAACAAAAAAAGATGGGGGAAATTGAGATAGGACTGATAGGATGTTCTGTGATAACTATTTGACTAGCGGGTGGCTTACTTACATTATTGTGATACAAGAGCTTCTGCTACCCATTGTAGCTTAGATTATCTAAAGCAGTGGATCATGTATGGCTCAAATAATTTAGCTGCAACTAGGATTCAGAGCTGCTGCATGGTCAATGCCCTTGTGCAGGGACTTTCTCAGTGGCCCAGATAGCTGCTTTATTAGGGTAGAACACAAGAGCAGTATTGGCATTTATACCAGTATTGAGGTTACCCAATCCCTGAACAGGCTAATTTTCTACTATGTTCATACTCAATTTGCTCAGGCATTGGTGAACAAAATCAGTCCCTACCAAACTATTCGCCCTTCCAATCATACCCTACAGACCTTTCTAGTTATTAAAAAATATTATTTTATGCCTCTTTATAAAGTTCTAATATTTTTTATTGAATTTCACATTTCTTTTTAAAAAACATTTTATTACTTATTTTGAGAGAGAGGGGGAGGGAGGGAGAAACAGAAGGAGAGAAACATCAGTGTGTGGCTGCCTCTCATGTGCCCTCTACTGCGAACCTGGCCCACAACCCAGGCATGTGCCCTGACTGGGAATGGAACCAGCAACCCTTTGCTTCACAGGTCAGTGCTCAATCCACTGAACCACACCAGCCAGGGAGAATTTCACATTATTATTAGATTTAATCCTAGATATCACTGATTATTTTTTACCTTAGTAAAGATCTAACAGGTTTTCCCAGCAACGCATCTGGGTGCAGCAGGCTAGTCTCTCTAAGCCCAACAATCCCAAGGGATGCATGGAGTCCAGGCTCTGCACAGCAACTGAATCCCTACCTCCCTCTTTAAGAGTAAGTAAAGTAGGTAGATCCCAGAGTTTAGAGCTTGACTTAGTGGAAACAGACGGAGATTCCAGAGTGGAGTAAGGGTTACCTTCACCCAGTTTTGGCTCCTTGATACCACAGCTGCCAAGGAAGAAGACAAAGGTGAGAGGAAAGTAGGATTTCCAGCAGTGGGGTAGAGAAATTGAGGATTAGAAAGTCAGATTTCATAAAATGCCTCTAAAAAAGGAAAAGCAGGAATGATGAAAAAAAATGGCCAGAAGGTCAGTTTGTACAATCTACAAGAAGCTGAAAGTCTGAGAGAAAGAAGACAAGCTTAACAAAAAAAGTAGTCAGTCAGGTTTGAGGTAATAAAGGCAGCAAGAATATTTTCAGACTGGATAATATAAGGGTTATTCAAGACTTCCTAGGGCTTGTGAATACTGTTGAGAAAAGACTGGGATGACTTTTTCTATTACTTGTTATCCAAAGATTATTCTTGTTTGGCTGGAACAGAGCAACAACATGTGAATTATGAAACAGTTATTATAATGTGATGATAGAAGATCAGAAATTAGCTTAGACAAAGAGTCTAGAAGACAGTCTAGTTGAAGAGGTCCTGGGTATGGAATTCAAGAGGACAAACACCTAGCTCTAGCCTCTGGTGCTATGGAAGATGCATCTGGCACCGGGAACTGAGCCTATTCAGCAAAGGTCTGGCTTCAGAAAGATCTGTGTTGGGAGCTGGACTAGGGGGATAAAATCACTGAAGTGAAAGGACAAGACATGTTGGTGAAGCAAGGAACTTGGTATTATAAAATGTGAAGGGGGCTTAGAGTTTAAAACTAGGGTCAGCTCCCACAGTGGTTAAGAAACTGAGCAATCTAGTCAGGCTGCCAAGGTTCTAATCTCGGCCCTCCACATGCCAGTTGTATAGCCTTGAAGAAGTTACTTAATCTCTCTGAGTCTCATTTTCTTCATCTGTAAAATGGAAATGATAATAATACTTACCTATAAGGTTACTGTGAGGATTAATAAATTAAGGCATGCAAAGCATTCTAGAACAGTTCCTGGTATATTAGAAATGCTCAGAAAGCCTCAGCTGCTATAGACTGGGCTCTGTGACTAAAGGGTCACCTGGCTTAAGGCAAGTTACTTTCCATTTCTGGGTTTTAGTTTCCTTATGTGTAAAATGGGGCAGTAAAATCTACCTTGTATGCTAATGTGAGAGTTAAATAAGGTGGTAATTGTAAAGTGCCTACATAATTCCTGACACATCAAAAGTTCTCATTAATTGATATATTTTTGTCCTTTTCCTTACGCTATGTCAAGGACATTCCATAAGCATTATTGGTAGTTGCCTGTTCCAAAAATAGATTTTGAATTTTCAGCTGATCCAGCCAGTAGAGAAGGAAGGGTACAAAAGCGATTGTCTAGTAAGGGGAATGCTGCTCAGTCCCTTGGTGGGATGGTGGTAGGAATGTCCAAACAGGAAAAGCCTCTGTCTAAGGATGTCCTTAGAGCTTTGATTCAAACGCCAGGGTGAAAAACCTAGCTCTTATGCAATCTTGATGTAATTTGACCTAAGGTTTTGGGGGTTAAAGCTACAGAAGATTGGAGGTTAGCCTAGACTAGACAAGAAAATGGCAGAAACTAAAAAGGAAAATGAGCTGTGAAGGGGAAACAAGAGAAAGTGGTGCACCAAAAGATAAGTAACCAAGAAAAGAAGGAGGGAGAGAGAAAAAGAAGGGAGGCCAGTTGATCAGGTACAAGTCAGCCTTAGGAGGTTCTGAGCAAATATCTCTTTGCTCAAAGAGAGAAAACCATCACAAATGGAATTTTCCAGATAAAGAAACAAGAGCAGTCAGCTGAGCTTCAGGACTACAAGTCTCTAGCTGATTAGCCAAGGCCCCCTTTTCTTTTGCTACCAGACCCCCAACTCAACTAAGCCCAGATGCTGGTGACAGAAACCCAGCAATGACCCTTGCTGACATTCTAGAGCAATAGGCCCAGGAGATTTTGCCAAAGTCACCTAATGCACGTGACTGAAATTTCTCCATCTCTAAAATTAAGCGAGGATAGCTGCCAGGGAAAGGTTAATTGGCCAATTTCTGGAATTTTTGGTCAGGTTAACTAGAGTCAATGTACATTAGTAATACTGGAATTTTTTAGATCCCAAGCGATCACAATTTTCCTGTGGTAGTCAAATAGCACACTAAAACATTATAGCTATCAGTAGATTTAGCTAATCATATGGCTTCCAGTCTTGGATACACACAAAAAATTCACATTTTATCTTTCCAGACTGCATCTATAAAATATCTATAGGATAGACACAAGATGGTATTTCCATCTAAAGAGTGGTAAGAAAAGCTAAATGACATAGCCCAGGATCATCACAGGAAGGGCCAGGTGTGTGATCTCACAGGAGGGGCTGTAACTAATTTGTTTTCTCAGCACCACTTCATTACATGTTCCTAGTTCAGTCAGGCCATCCACTGCTGTGTCTCATGGTTTACACTCAGCTTACTTATCATATTTACTAATATCATCTGCCCACACTAAACAAAGAGCTCCTTAAAGGTAGGGACCATGACTTCTTTTTCTTTTCTTTAAATATCTGTACTGCATTGCTAGCTCGGTATTAGCCTCTGGGTTTAATAAAGATTTGTTGAATGAACAAACACATACCTGAATACATGCTTAGAAACATGCTCTGTTGTGTTCACATTTCTGTATAATACCTCCAACAGAGAATAATCACCTCCTTGTGGGAAATGCCTACATAATCACAGTAGAGCTGGGCTGAAAGAGAAACCCCAGTGAAGACGAATTCTTTGTTGCTCTTTCCATGCTAAGCTGTGCACACGGGAGGATATTCAGCATAGCTGAAGAGGGTGGGAAGAGTGCAGCATCAAAAAGAGCCTGGAAAGGAAGCTCACTAAAGTCCTGAATGTCATGGAAAGTCCAGTTCTCGATGCACTATAGCTCTCCTGTTACCTCTGCCTCTGACCATCCGCTAAAGCTTCACTGTCTGAGGTCATCAGAAACAACAGTAGAATTACTCAAAGAACAAGATACTAAAGAAAATGAAATAGTAATAAAAGTAAACACACACCATCACCACGAACACCACCAAACCCTAATTTATTAACAGGGTACCACAGAAGTTTGGTTTGGCTGGCACAATTCGGGAAGTGCTCAGCACCAAAGGTCCATTCCCTGTTCCTCTTGGAGACCTTTGGTTTTGGTTTCTCCCCTTTCTGCTCCGAGGGAGAAGCTGACAGGAGCATAGTTCATATTACTTCAGGCAGATGGAAGTTGGAAGTGGTACTTTGCCATTTTGACCTCATTTGGAATGTGGAAACAATGATTTCTTATTGATGTGGTAAAGGTAAAATCAGACATGTTTAATTAAACTGCTAGACATCATTTTCAGTGCTTCTCAGTCATAAAAGCTTCCTTGGGATGAGAGATGAGAGGTTAGGAAAGTTACATTAAAGCTTATCAGTTAGAAACAAAATGTCTTCATACAAAGATGGTTCTAAAAGTAAACTCTGGCAATGCTTAAGAAGCAATTTAACTCTAAGAGATTCAAAACTCAATCCCTTTTGTGTGGGGTTGCCAGATTTAGAAACTAAAAATATAAAATCAAAGTATGTCCCAAATATTACATGGGGCATATACTTTATAGAAAGAACAGATATCTCAAATAAAGCATTTAGTTTGTTTCTAGAATGCTGTTTCTTTAGAAAAAAAGCAACAACTGAACTAATTTATAGGCACTTTTCCTGACCTCAATAACAGAGGCAGGGCTGCCAAATAAAATACATGATTCCCAGTTAAATCTGAATTTCAGTAAACAATGAATAAATTTTTTTAGTATAAGCACATCCCATGTTATATTGGGGACATACTTTGATTATGTGTGGTACACATGTGTACATGTATACACACATATGTATATACATACATGTACAATATATTATACACATACATGTATACAGTGTGTACGTATTATATGTAACATGTATGATATATTTATATGTGTGTACACATATACTATACATAAAATCAAACTATAAAATTAAATGTATATATTTATATTATCTAAATATATCTAAGTTATATATCTTAGTTATATATAAATATATAATTAAACACATATAATTAAATATAAACATATATTAAATAAATATATAATTAAGTATATAATATATAATTAAATGTATATCTGAACATATATTTATATAAATATATAATTAAATAAATATATAAAATAAATGTGTATATCTATATTTATCTAAATATATTTATCTAAACAAACATATGATTAAATATATAATTAAATACATATTTATATCTATCTAAATATCTATCTAAATATATATATATTTAGATAGATAGCACTTGTTCAAGTGCAGTTGTCTCCATTTCTCCCCCACCACTACCCCCACCCCACTCCTCCCTATCCTCAACCCTTGCCCCCTTGGCTTTGTCCACGTGTCACCTACACATGTTCCTTGACACTCTTTCCCCTTTTTTCCCTGTTTCCCCCTCACCTCCCCTCTGGCCACCATCAGTTTGCTCTTTATTTCAATGTCTCTGGTTATACTTTGTTTGATTGTTTATTCTGTTGATTAGGTTCCACTTATAGGTGAGATCATATGGTATTTATTTGCTATGGTGTCACAACTTAAATATAAATTATGTTTATAAATGCAACATATTTAAGTTGTGACACCATAAATATCTTAGAGGAGAACACAGGCAGGAAAATCTCAGATATTCTGTGCAGCAATATTTTCCCTAGAACAAGGAACATAAAGGAAAGAATAAACAAATGGGACTTCATCAAAATAAAAAGCTTCTGCACAGTAAAAGAAAACATCAGCAAAATAAAAAGAGAAGGAACTTCATGGTAAAATATATTTGCAAGGGATATCTTGGACAAGGGTTTGGTCTCCAAAATATATAAAGAACTCATATGATACCACTACAGAAAGTAAAAAAATCCAATTATAAAATGAGCAAAGGATCTGAACAGGCACTTCTCCAAGGAGGACATACAGAGGGCCTAGAGACATATGAAAGGATGCTCAGCATTACTAGCCATCAGAAAGATGCAAATTAATACCACAATGAGATACTATATCACACCAGTCAGAATGGCTATCATAAACAAATCAACAATCAACAAGTGCTGGTAAGGCTATATAGGAAAGAAAACCCTAGTACACCATTGGTGGGAATGCAGACTGGTGCAGCCACTGTGGAAAACAGTATGGACTTTCCTCAGAAAACTCAAAATGGAACTGCCTTTTGACCCAGAAACTCTACTCCTCAGATTATACCCTAAGAATCCTGAAACACCAATTCAAAAGAACCTATGCACTCCAGTGTTCATAGCACCAGAATTTACAATAGCCAAGTGCTGGAAGCAACCTAAATGCCCATCAGTAAATCAGTGGATCAAAAAGCTGTTGTACATTTACACAATGGAATACTATGCAGCAGAAAGAAAAAAGGAGCTCCTACCCTTCATGACAGCATGGATGGAACTGGAGAGCATTATGTTAAGTAAAATAAGCCAGGTGGTGAAAGACAAATACCATAACATCTCACCTCTAGGCGGAACTTAATGAACAAAACAAACAAGCAAGCAAAATATAACCAGAGACACTGAAATGAAGAACAATCTGACAGTAACCAGAGGGAAGGTGAGAGGGGATAACAGGGGGAAGGAGGGGAAGGGTTTTCAGTAACAACTATAAAGGACACATGGAGAAAACCAAGCTGGGATTGGAAGCAGGGGAGGAAGGTGGGTATGGCTGGAGTGGGGGGGTAAATGCAGACAACTGTATTTAAACAACAATAAAATAATTTTTAAAAAGGGCAAAAATTTTATGGCATATAAATTATATCTCAGTAAGGCTATTATTTTTTTAAAACTACAAACCAAGCACTACAGGAATTTAAGAAAGAAAGATAATGGTAGGGGATGGAGAGCTGGTGGCTAAAAGTGTTGGGAGAAGCCTTCATGGAGGACTTGCACTAAACCTAAAAGACGGATATACGAGGTCTGTCCGGAAAATGTCCAGCCATTGTCAATATAATGAGAACTGTTTGCAGGGCATTGATGTAACTTGGAAGCCAAGGAGAATGGACTGGAATGGGTATGTGCGAACAATGATGACTTCACTGTACTAGTCAGTGATGCTGTTGAATGAGCATATATACCGTGTGGTTGTCACACTCAAAATGACTGAGCCAGTACAGCAACAAATCTGCATCAAATTTTGTGTTAAGCTTGAACATTCCTCTGCAGAAACTATTGGGATAACTCAGAAGGCCACAGCTATGGGTGACTGGTGAATGGCAGCTTCATCACAACAACACACCCACTCACACATCACATCTCAAGCAGAGTTTTTTGGTGAAACATCAAATCACCTAGATGACTCAGCCCCCATACAGCCCAGATTTGGTGCCCTGCAACTTCTGGCTTTTCCCCAAAATAAAATCACCTTTGAAAGAGAAGAGATTTCAAGCCATTGATGAGATTCAGGAAACTATGACAGGGCAGCTAATGGCGATTGGAACTGTGTGAAATCCCAAGGTGCATACTTTGAAGAGGACTGAGGTATCATTGTCCTATGTACAATGTTTATTGTATCTTGTATCTTCTTCAATAAATGTCTCTATTTTTCATATTAAATGGCTGGATACTTTCTGGGCAGACCCTGTAGATTCGTTATAGAAGGGGACAGGTATCCAGGTGGGAAGAACTTAGTGAAAGGTTTGGCGCTGAGATTAGATAAGTTATATAATCATATGATACATAAGAAGAGCCTAATGGAGGCCTTTAATGTTAGGCTAATAACCTTAAATTTTATCTAGTAGCTGAGAGGGAATCCCAGAAAGATTCGAGCAGGAATAAAGTGATAAAACTGGAATTTCAGAAAGTTTAATATCTTTCTGAATGGACTGCAGACATAAAGACGACCTAAAAGATTGCTGCAAAAGTCAACACTTCAAGTGATGAGAGCCTGAACTTAGAAAGTGATGAAAAAATAGAGAGGAGAGAGGGTAGTTAAATGAGATGCTGGAAACAGTCAATATTCACCCTGTGGACCATAAGTTTTCCAACCACAACAGGCTGATGACCTAGAAAAGGGCAGAGGTAACTGCCAAATTACTGGATTCCCTACTGTTATTTTGTTGACTCATGTGGGGGCAACTTTGCCCGCAAGTCCCCCTGTCCGCCACGGATGAAAATAACTCTACCAAGACATGATCTGCTTTGGGAGGAGAGGTGGCCAGTTTCTCAGAGGAGAAAGGCCAAGAGCCCCTTCCTCAATGACTTTTATTGGGTTGTAATACACAGGAATACAGGTGGCAAGGATCAAACAGTAGATAACATTTCAAAGAAATCTGAGGGCTTAGTCTGAGTCAGTGTCTGTCAGGAAAGGGGGTTGCAGAAACTTTGGGAGACATACTCATTTCCTGCTCAGACCCTTAACATATGACTGAAAGGACTCTTAGCAAAGCAGGCTTCACAGGACTTTTAGGAATTCTTTCTTATGCCCGATCACCCCGGATCCCACTCTAGCTGGGCAAGGGGTTGCCTCGCCTCCCCCATCACAGGTTTTCAGGCTTAAGTGGATTAGAACCAGGAAGCGCTTCTCCCAGAGGACATGGCGACTCGGGCTATGTCAGAATAGCTGGGGGGCGAGGGTCCATCACTCCCTCTTTGTTGCAGCCCCCCCTGCCCCGAGTCCTTCCATGATGGCCTCCCAAGTGATCGTGTCTGGCTTAGGTTGCCCCTCCTCTGAGGAGTCTTCCGCATCATCGACTATCTGACCATGCATTGGGGGCAGGGGAGGAAGCAGAGGCAGCATTTGCTATCAGAGACAAGCTTTGTCTCCTTGTGGTTTGCATTCCGGAGGTCACTCACTCATCCTTAGCCATGGGAGGTAGTTAAAATTCCTGAAACCAGGCAGAGAGGTTCCCAACAGACTCACATCAATAGGTCGACATTTTGGATAAGCCAGCATTAATTGCTCTCTGCTCAAAACAGCACAAGCAACAACTCTGCTGCAGTAGGTAGGCCTAGCACACTTGAAGGGATCTAGGCCAGGAAAACTGGTTTCAAGTACTGAATTTTGCCACATCTAATGTGCTCCTGTGCATAATGGGCACCCACACTTTTGCACATTATACATGGGATTATTATACCATTATTATACCCATGATATAGTCATCATCCTTATTTTTCCCTAAAAATTTGGGCAAAAAGGTGCATGTTATACATGGCAAAATTTGGCATTTTTTATTGGTAAAACTTTTGACTTTTGAGATGACTCATGCTTATAAATATTCATGTTCTTAATACTCTTCCTGAACAAAAGCATCGAGCTCTCATAAATATTTTTTGACACAAATATTTACCTAGTGTTTACCCTGTGCCAGATACTGTCCTAAATGCTTTACAAGTATTACCACATTCAATCCTTGCATCATCCTTATGAGGTAGCACTGTTACTAGCCTCATTTTATAGATGAGAAACTGCAGCATAGAGAAATTAAGAGATGTCAGGACAACAGAGGAAGTCTTGGAGCTAGGATTCAAACCATGATAGTACAGCTTCAGAATCCATGTTCTTAACTACTATGCCTGCCACATAATCTTTCTTTCTTTTGTTTTAATCCTCACCTGAGGATACATTCACTGAATTTTGGGTGAGAGGAAGGAGAGTGAGGGAGAAAGACAGAGAAACAGAAACACTGACATGAGAGAGAGATCAATTGGTTGCCCCCCGTATGCGTCCCGACTTGGGATGAACCTGTAACCCCCTGGTACACAGGATAACACTCCAACCAACTGAGCCACCCAGCCAGGGCTCCCATGCGATCTTTCTTCATAGCACTTATTGTAGTTATAATTTGACATTTCTCTGTGCTAGTATTTAATGTGTTGTTACCTAAAGACTATCCCTCACTAAACCATGATCTCTGTAAGAGCAGGGATTCTGTCTAGTTTTTGTTGCCACTGTATTGCCAGCACGCAGCACCATCACCAGAATTCATTTCATGATCAATAAGTATTTGTATAATAAACAAATCAGTCTTTCTTGATGATTACTGCATTCTTCATTTGCCTTGAACTGGCTACTCCCTAAAGTATTCTGCTCTTCGTATATTATTCTGTTCATAAGAACCTGCAGGAGAAATTGGTCAGGTAGTTTATTTTCATCAGCCCTCTCTCCTTTAGCAGTTATGAGTACAAAAGAGAACTCCCAGGTTTTCCCTTGGTTGGGAGTTCACTGGCTTTCTCTTCTTGGAACTAGGACCTGTACCCTTAGAGTGAGTGGATTTCTTTCTGGAGCTAGCGTCTGTGCCCTGAGGATGGCCTCCCTCCAGGAATCAGACAACTGCACAGTGACAGAAAGTAAGGAAGGTACAGTGTGGCCTTAAATCAATGACCTAATTTCATTCTCTGCATTTTCTCCACTCCTGAAAAGAAAGCTGAAATACAGAACTACATTCTGGCTTGTTTTTCAAAATTTATGTCACAACATTTTATTTCATGTCATACAGTTTTATTCTGAAAGCTGGCTTGGATGTGATTACCCTAATTCCCTTTAGTACTTAGATTCATTGAAGGAAAGCATTGAAGTAGCATGAAAATAGTCCCCAACACCATGGCCAGATCCATTCGCTCAGGCCACAAAAACGCTGAAAAGGATAACCTTATCTGCCTTGACAACTTCTCTTCACACGGACCACTTCTTTTTAGCAGGGGGTGGTTGTAAAGGATGGGAGAGAAAAAGGAACCCACGCTTTCCCAGTGAACTTCTAAATAAAAGTACAAAAGATGAGAGATTGTAACTACTCCAATTAGAATTCTCAGATGACACAACGGTAGGGTTTGTACTAGTAAGTAAAGTATATTTACTTCTGCCAAGTTTATCTCCTTTCCTGGTCAGTTTGGTAGATTCCTGGACAGTTTGATTGGTAGACTGGCCAGTCTGTCTGTCTGTCTGTCTGTCTCTCTCTCTCTCCCTTTCTCTCTCTCTCTCTCTCTCTCTCTCACACACACACACACACACACACACCCCCCCTCTCTCTCTCTCTCTCACACACACACACACACACACACACACACACACACACACACACACCCTCCCAGAGGCAAGCATAATGGTGTACAGACTTAGATGTCTCTGAGTTCACCTACCTGTAATTTGTGTTTCCTGACTCTGGCTTTTCCACATAGACATTGCAGAGTAGTACCAACTATAATTTGATAGAATTTCTGTAAAGACAATAAAATGATTCAGTATGAGAATTTCTCACACCATTATCATCTCACTTAAACATGTTATTAAGAAACTTGGAACTTAATATCTGAAATTGGAAATAATTGACTCTAACATCCATATGCTAAATTTTAGAATTCATTTCATATGTCCTCAAAATAAAGCTATCAAAGCTTGGGAAACAGATTCCAGTTCCTGGCAACCAAGTCCAAATCGATGACTACAACCTGTCAGAAAAGCTACCTGAAACTTGGAAACAGGTAAAAGAAATTATTGGGTGATCTTTTAGTGCAGTTCTGGGCTTACACCTCCTCTTATAATTGTGCTTTGATTGCTGTTCGCAGTCAATGGGATGGATTTACCCAGGTCAGTCAGCTGCAGCCTCCAGCCACCAACCTCTGCCCACAGTGGAGGATCAGCTGTGCAAGGGCGGGGTGGCGGTGCTCCCACGTGGTTGTAGCTGTCCACGGGGTGTGCAGGCTCTGGGGTTTCCTGGGTGGTGCAGGTCAAGGTTAGCCCCAACCTGTGTTCTGCCCAAGGCCACCCTGCCTGAGCTATAAAGCAATCTGAAATGGCTGTTCCTTGCACTGGGCTTGAAGATTCCCAGGAGAATCCAAGCTCTGAACCTAGGCTGGCTGCTGCTACTGCCTGCTCTGGGACCACTTAGCAAGAGGTACAGGGGCTAAGGTCTCTGAGGCTGGCTGTTGCCTGTTTGAGAGCATTTAGGAAGCTGTGAAGTATGAGTCAAGATGAAGCCATTTATATGGAAAAGCCACTTTTAACAGCTTGGGTGGACTGCTAAGTTGGGTGGGGCAGAGTCTCAGTGGATCTCCAGGGCAGGGCCAATGGTGTTAGCCAGGGTGATGGAGTCTAAGATACGGCACCTGCCTGGTGGCTCTGTGGGGGGGCAGGGTTCAGAAAAGGGACAATGGCTTCTGCCTGTCTTTCTGTCTGCGAGAAAGCTGCCCCCTGGCTCTCACCTTGATGCCAGACACTTCATTTTCTCCTCATATGGCACTGGTACCTTTCAAGCTACTAATTCAGTGCTAGAGCTCAGATGGAGTGAGTCTGAGTAAGTCCATGTGTGGGTTCTTTAAGAGGAACTGCTTGGGACTCCAGAAGTTTCTTCCGCTGACTCAATCCCCACTGGTTTTTTGCAGCTAGAAGTTAGGGGGACTTATTTTCCTGGCACTGGAAGCCTGGTGGGCTAGTGTGGGCTAAGACTCCTTGCTCCTGCGATAGCTCTGCCAAATTTTTATCCAACACACATGGGTGTGGGACTGGACCAGTCTGCATCTCCATGTCTCTTACCCATCTGGATAGATGTGGTTTCTTTAATCCCACAGTTGTCAGAATTCGATTTAACTCGATTTCTGACAGTTCTGAGTGATGGTTTTTCTATAGTTTAGTTGAATTTTGATTCCTGGTTGTGCCAGGAGGTGAGCCATGTTTACCTACACCTCCATCCTGACCAGACAAGTACACCTACTTTAGTTCATTAATTTCATTCATGTCTCCTAATTCACTAAGCGTGGATAAACCAAGATTTAAAAACTTTACAGGAATTTTCATCTAATCATCCCAAATAAGATTAGATGGAGGAAAGATCATGATCTTGAGGGAAGTGTGATGTCTAAGTAAAAAGGTATTACCGGGAAACAAAAGGATGCTCAACTGCCAGAAAAAAACAAAAAAGCAACCCAACAAATTCCTGGACAACTATGATCACTTTGGAATGAGAATGAGCTTCCAGTTTCACCCTCAGTGAGCCTGAAGTGACTTCAGTAAGGATACTGTTGCATCAAATAACTTTAGGAGCCAGGGAGATACAGCAGTTAGGTGTTGTACAGTAGGAAAAGAAGTGCTGGGTATTGTGACGAATTGGAGAGTGCATGCCTTCTATAAAAGTATCCAAATGCAAAAAAAAAAATTAAATAGTGTGCAAGCCAAACAAATTTCACTTGTGCTTGTTAGCTACAAGTCTGGTACCCAACCTAAGGTTTCTACTGCTTTTGCCAATAGAATCTGTGGCCTCCTGCCCAATGTTAGTGGTTCTAATATCACCATTCTCTAGAAACCAGTCTTCTACTCTTAGCTGCCTTCCCTCCCACAGTAGGCTTGGGGTTCCTACCCCTGCTGACAAATGATGTCCTGAAATTCTGGATTCTCTGGAACACCCACAGGGCTATCAAGCAGTTTTGAAAGGGTAGTCTGGCCAAATTCCCCCAGTAGCACAGCTTGGAGTGTGAAACAAAGCACTTGGTCAGTGGGGGCCTGAGTAATAACTGTTTAGCTGGAACCAGGCATTCATCCAATCTTGTGACGCTCTCTGGCAGGCACGTCACATTAAATAGCGACCGACTGGAAAGTGCACTTAAACTGTCAGTCCCAGAAGAGGGATGGAAGAATGTGAGGAAAGGGAGGAAGAAAATATGGGAGGGAAAGGGGAAGAGACAGAGCAAGAAGAAAAAAAAAAAAAAGGTAGCCATAAATGGGGTTTTATTTCAAAGTCTGCTACCAATTAATGACAATGTGATTTGACTTGCAAGTTATTGACTACTTCATGCCTCAAGTTTCTTCTAAAAAGAGAATGTTTTTAGGAAGTAGGAAATAAATTAGGCAGATACACAATATAAAAGACCCACTAAGGAATAAATTTTTCAGAGAGAAGGTTAGGGATAATTATGTATTACACACTAAGAACAACATTAATTTCCATATGGGACTTAGAAGAAGAGCTATGAGAGGATTAAATTGAATAAGGTATGAATATGTCTTATTGAATGTCTTTGAACATGTATGTCTTTCTGCCACTTTGCTTGGCACAAAGTAGTCAATCAATAAACGGCAATGCCTTAAAATTTTCATATACATGCCTGCCAGATTGGTAAAAAAGATCAAAGTCTATAATAGAGTGTTAGAAAGTAGAACTACTGGAACACTTATGCACTATTGGTGGTATTGAAAATTAGATAACCACTTTGGAAAACAATTTGTCCTTATTATCTAGGAAAGTAGATGGAGCATTTAGCCTACCACCCAGCATTTACCCTGTAAGTCCATTTTTAGGTAGATGCCTAGGGAAACTCTCATCATGTGGTATATACAAAGGTGTGTGCAGTAGCACTGATCAGAACAGCAAAATTTGAAGTCAATGGCTGTTAATGGAGAACAGAGAAATGACTTGTGGTGTGTTCATACAATGAAAGTTCCATAACAGTGAAGGTGAGTGAACTATAGTTATACATATCAACACTGTTAAATCTCTGGAATATAAGATTCAGGAAAACAAATTGCAAAAATATGTACAGTATTATTCCACTTAATAAACTTAAAGATCATGCAAAATTATTAGGCATATGTATTTTCAAGATAAGTCTCTAAGGAGAAGCAAGGGAACAAAAAATATAAAATTCAGAATAGAAGTGAGGGAGGGGGAGGCGATGGGATGGAAAAAAGCACACTGAGAGCTTCAAGATACACATGTGCTCATGTTACTGTTACCCTCTGCAACTTAAATATGTTATAAACTTGATATCTATTCAATGTATAATAACAAAAGAACTAAAAAATTAAAGTGAATATAACAACTGTATGGGAAATACTCTTCCTGTCTTCCTCAGAAAAGTAATTTTTGGGACTTCCACCAAGATGGAGGCGTAGGTGGAAACATTGTGCCTTCTTGCACAACCAAGTTTAAAGACAACAAAGTTTTAGTAAAAAAAGGTGTAACCAAAACACAGAAAATTGAACTATACCAAAGTCTGACAACAACGAGCCCTTCAACCAGACCGGTAAGAGGGGAGGAGCCAGTGACTGGCGGAGCGGCATTAAGCAGGAAAACTCGGTCAGACCAACCCAGGCATGTGGTTGGTGGTTGGTGAATCCCCAGGTGTGGGGTTGTGATAGGTGGACCCAGTGAGGGCGCAGGGCAGCAGGCTGACCGCGGTCACACATTCGCGTGCAGATAAACCAGCAAAAGAGCTAGCAGTGAGACAGACCATGCAGGCCCCAGTAGCTTATGGGAAGCAACAGAGGGGACCACTATTGCCCTGCTCTGATCCTGCCCTCACATACAGCATCACAACCCAGTGACCTGGGTGGCCCCGCCCTGGTGAACATCTAAGGCTCCGCTCCTCATATGTAAGGGGCATGAGCAGATCAAACACAGCTCAAAAAGAACTCAAAGATAAAATTTAATATAAAAAAAAAGAAAATAGACAGGGGGAGGGTAATAGTACAGGAAATGTAGAAGCCAAAGAACTTATATGTATGACCCATGGACATGAACTAAAGGGGGGGATGTGAGTGGGAGAGGGTGTGCAGGGCAGAAGGGAATAAAAGAGGGAAAATGGGACAATTGTAATAGCATAATCAATAAAATATGTTTTTAAAATAATAAATAAATAAAGAAAGAAAGAAAGAAAGAACTCAAAGTCCCAGAGCTCATAACTCTAAGCAACAAAGAAATAGCCAAACTTTCAGATGCACAGTTCAAAACACTGGTGATCAGGATGCTCAAAGAACTGGTTGATTTTGGTCACAAATTAGAGGAACATATGAAGGCTAAACTAATTGAAATAAAGGGAAATGCACAGGAAGGGAATGGTGATGGAAAGGAAACTGGAACTCGAATCAAAGGAGTGGACCAGAGGAAGAAAAAAATGACCAAACAGAAAAATATGAAGAAATAAGAATTCAAAAAAAAATGAGGAGAGGCTTAGGAATCTCCAGGACATCTTTAAACATTTCAACATTCGAATTATAGGGGTACCAGAAGGGGAAGAGGAACAGGTACGAGTAGAAAGCTTATTTGAACAAATAATAAAGGAGAATTCCCCCAATCTAGCAAAGGCAATAGACTTCCAGGAAATCCAGGAAGCTCAGAGAGTCCCAAAGAAGTTGGACCCAAGAAGAAACACACCAAGGCACATCATCATTACATCAGCCAAGATTCAAATGAAGGAGAGAATTCTAGAAGCAGCAAGAGATAAGGGGACAGTCACCTACAAAGGAGTTCCCATCAGACTGTCAGCTGATTTCTCAAAAGAGATCTTACAGGCAAGAAGGGGCTGGAAAGAAGTATTCCAACTCATGAAAGGCAAGGACCTACAACCAAGATTGCTCTATCCAGCAAAGCTTTCATTTAGAATGGAAGGGCAGGTAAGGTGCTTCTCAGGTAAGATCAAATTCAAGGAGTCCATCATCAGCAAGCCCTTCTTATATGAAGTATTAAAGGGACTTATCTAAGAAAAAGAAGATAAAAAATATGAACAGTGAAAGGACAGCAAACTCAGTTATTAACAACCACACCTAAAACAAAAGCAAACTAAGAGGACAGTTAGATCAGGAGCAGAGCCATAGAAATGAAGATCTCATGGAGAGTTAGCAACAGGGGAGTGGGAGGAGGAGAAGGGGGGAGAAGGTACAGAAAATAAGTAGCATAGATGGTAGGTAGAAAATAGATAGGGGGGAGGGCAAGAATAGTAGGGGAAATATAGAATCTAAAGAACTTGAGACACATGGTCATAAACTAAAGGGGGGAATGGTGGGGGAGGGGGCTGCAGGGTGAAGGGGAATGAAGCAGGGAATAGAACAACTGTAATGGCATAATCAATAAAATTAAATTTTAAAAAAAGTAATTTTTAAATAACCCTTATTGGAGAGTAGATACAATTTGTGTCATTACAATTTAAGAAATGTTTTGTTCTGAGATATTGTAAATTTTCAGATTTCCAAAAATAGCAGAGTCCCCATATACCCTTTACCCATCTGTCAACATCTTACATAACCATACAATAATTAACAAACTAAGAAGTTAACCTTGTATAATACTATTAACTGAAGTGCATAAATTATTTATTTTTTAACCAATTCTTCCCATTAATATACTTTTTAAATTCCAGGATTCCACATTGTATTTAATTGTGTCTCTCCTCCAACCTGTGCCTGTTCCTCATTCTTTCCTTCTTCTTCATTAACTCGACACTTAAAAAAAAAGATTTCATTTACTTATTTTTAGAGAGAAGGAAAAGGAGGGAGAAAGAGAAGGAGAGAAACATCTACGTGCAGTTGCCTCTCACACACCCTGCACAGGGACCTGGCTTACAGCCCAGGAGTGTGCGCTGGCTGGGTATGGAACTGGCAACCCTTTGATTCACAGGCTGACACTCAGTCCACTGAGCCACACCAGCCAGGGCTATCTCAACACTTTTGAAGGGTACTAGCCAGTTGTTTCATAGAATGTCCCTCAACTTGAGTTTATCTGATGTCCCTGTCTCAGTGTATCTTATCAGGGGGTATATGCTGTTGCATGTATTACTGGTGATGTGAACCTAGATCACTTGGCCAAGATGGTGTCTGCCAGAACTCTCCACTGTAAATTTACTATTTTCCCTCTGTAATTACTAAATATTTGGGGGAAGAGTCATCACATTTTAAAAAGAAGGCTGAAAAACAGCAAAGACATAAAAGAGGTAAAGAGAAGTCAGGAATATCACCAGTCTCTATACAACATGGTTATAGGGCCTGAGCTCTTTCGTTTAGACATGAGAGTTTTAAAGTAGAAATAACAGGTCCCATCTTAAGCCAATACTCTCCAAACTGCCTCGACCTTGGACTGAATCATATGAAATAAAAATGAAACAAAACTTGGGGGTGGGGATAGAGTGCTGATCTAATAGTTTATTACCCTCTAATTTTCCAACTGGCAACACATTGCAAACCAACTTCAAGTTCCCCCAAGCCACAGCTGTGATTCTGTGTTCCCCCTACACTTACTTATACACAAAAATCTGGTAAATTTACTAAGTACGAAGTTTGGAGGAAGTCTTTGAGTTTATATTTAATGCAGTCTGAAAATGACATCTTCTATAACAAACAACATGAAGTCTAGCAATGGCATATTTGGGACACTAGCATAGCCAATGACTTTTAGTACTAGAGTATCAGCTCCCAGTGAAGAAATCTGTCTTCCAGAGAATGGAGCTCTTCACCAACAAAGGGACGAACTCCTAGTTGACTTGAATGCTTTTGAGAATCTTGAACAGAGGTAGATGTACACATCATCCCCTGACTGAAATGAGCTACATTTTCCTAAAACTGTTATGTAAGATCATGAAAGCTCCCAGTCTACTTTCGTAAGATTTCTTAGAGTTAGCTGTTAAAGCCAATGCACAAATCCCCAAAGTTACTCCAGAAATCAAGTCCCCAACCCCAATTCCCACCACATAAATCTCAGCAAATGTGTTAAAAGTCTTTTTTTAATGCAACAGAAGCACATATACAAAAAAGCAAGTCTAACCCCCAAATGCTTTCCAAGTCACAACCTGAGACCCACCAGTGTCACTATACTTCTCTTCTCAGTGACAGTCCCTGCCTTATCGCCTCCTGATTTCAACCACAGCCTCTTCCTGAGAGGAGAATACTCTGCGGTAACAAAGATCTTATAAACTTATATCACCAGTCTCTATACAACGTAATGGCCAAAAATAAGACTAAATAAGAAAAGAACAAACAATAACCCTGGCTGGTGTAGCTCAGTGGATTGAGCACGGGCCTGCGAACCAAAAGACAGCAGTTTGATTCCCCATCAGGGCACATGCCTGGGTTGCAGGCCAGTTCCCAGCAGGGGCCAGTTCCCAGCAGGGGTTGCACCAGAAGCAACCATACATTGATATTTCTCTCCTTCTTTCTCCTTTCCTTCCCTTCTAAAGATAAATAAATAAAAAATTTTTTAAAAGGCTGGCTAAAGGGAAAAGAGAAAAATAAAGATGACTGCTTAGTGGATGCAGAGCTAGGCGAATGAGATGGGAAGTCTTGACTTTGACATCTCATTTGCATATCCTATGCAAATGCAATGAGATCCCCAATATAATAAATATATTTCCAACTTTGTAGTATTCTGTTTCTTTTCCCGCCCCTTCCCTAGGAAATGGGCACACAGTGGTTCACAGGCCGGTGTGGGCAAACACAGCAGTGAACATGGATTTCACATTCAGAAGAACTGGGAAGCACAGGGGCTGGGGTGGTCCCCTGCAAGGAGCTCATCCCAGGAAGGATCATGAGAAGGATGAGAGATGAGATCCTCAGGGAAGTTGAGGACAGCCTTCTCTTTTTAAAAGGGATTCTCCTGTTTTACACAATTGCCTGCCCCAAGGACTGGAGAGTGCCATTTAAGGACAGGAGACAACAGAACAGCTGGAAGAAGACATGTGGGAGGGCCAAGGCTCTAGAATCTGGGATAAGGGTCTCATAAGACATGGGGACTGGTGGGGAACCCTGAAAAGGGGGCCCCAAAGAGCCAAAACATTATTCTTACCCCTGTTCTCTGGTCTGCTTTCTCTGAGTTATGACATCATATCCTCTCATTTTAACTCTAGCCCTAGCTCCTAAAACTATCTAGTCCCAAACTCATACTGTTTGACATTTCCTCACAGGTACTCACTAGCATCTCAAGATAAATATGTTCCAAAATGACATTTCTCACCTTCTCTGATTTTAAGCATCTTTGCTCTTCTGCCATACTATTCTGTAACTATTTTTCATAAAATCTAAGATTCACCTTCAGTTCTACTGATAAGCTGACAGGTCCTATATACTCCATCTGAGTGTCTCATAAAGTTATCACCTTCTTCCTAATCCCACTAATATCATCTCATATTCTTTACACTTTCCTCCCAGATTCCAAATTTTATAAGTTATCCACTACTGCCCCTGAGCAGAATATTGGCCCTGTGTTCTTACCTCCAATTCAAAACCCTTCAATGGCTCCCCATGGGGTACTGAATGAAGTTCACATATTATCAGCCACATATTCGAGACGCTCTAATTTGAAGTCGAACTATTCTTTCATCTTTCTCTTCCACTATTATGGTTATTCAAATTGGCCTACATAAGGGTATATAGTCAATAATATTGAAAAACCATGTACTGTGCCAGGTGGGTTCTGACACAGGTGGGTCAAGTATGATTGTCTAACCGCTATGCTGTACTCCTGAAACTAATATAAAATAATATTGAATGTAAACTATAATTTAAAAAAACCCACCTATGTACAATTCCTGTATATGGCCCATGCTTTCCCGTACCTTTGCCACTGCTCACACTGTTTCCTCCAAGGTAATGCCCTGCTCTCCATCAGCCAAAATCTTTCAAAGGCTGTTACAAAGGCCAGCTCAAAGGCCAGCTCAAAACCCACTCACCTCTAAATGAAGGTTCTCTTCTCCTCTGATCTAGAAATAACCGTTCCCCTGTCCCAACTCCCATACAACTTGGTTGGCATTATTCTCCTAAAATCAATAATTTTTCTTCCTTGTGTTATGACTATTTTTTGAATTTTATCTCATCTAAAAGACTGCTAAGTATGACCATGTATAATTAATTTTTGTCTCCTCTAAAGCCCTGACACAGAGCCTGGCTTCTAACTAGGATATTGGTAAACAAAACAAAACAAAACAAAACAAAAAAACTAAAAAAAAAAAGAAGGAAGGCCAGCGGTAGGTAAGTGTATAAGAATATCAGCCCAAGGAAAACCTTTCTAAAAAATACATGTTACAAGATGTCTCCTGCTGATAACTTCATCAAGGCAATCACTGTAAAGATTACAAACATTTTATCTGGTGATGTTTAAAATCAGCTCTGGGATCTGAGTATCTCTTAATTAAAATCAATCAATCCAAAGACATGTTCCCTTTAGCAGTCCTTCTTCATTAGATACAAATGTAGCAGCGCTAAAGTAGAGGGCATCTGACTGACTTCATCCAAAGTCCTAAACGGTGAGGGGTTTTCTGGGCCCTACATGCCACTTGTCTGCTGCTGGTCTTGCTCCACAACTCCACATCATAGCAGAGGGCAGAACATTTCTCATGTTATCAGGCAGACAAGCTGTGGGAGGTTAAATCACTCCTGCAGGAGGCTCTGTTCCCACATGTCCCCAGGAAACTATAGGTTTAAGATGAAACTAGGAACATCCCCGGATCACGGTGCCCACTGCAGCTGTAAAGTGGTTCTCTCACATTACGCAGAGTTTTACTGGGTTTAAAGGAGAGTCACAGAGGGACAAGTCTAAACTAAATTAAACTAAGCCCAAGTACTACAAAGCAATGCCCTGAACATTATTATAATACATTTCTCATGGTAAACTTCTAGATTAACTGTCTTGTTAATAAATTATTCTTTCCAGATCGACAAAAGTGAATGATACCTTGGGACCAGGACACTCCTAGGACAAGCTGTAAGCAGGACTTCTAAATGTGTAAACCTTGGGTTTTTCAAGGTTGGACATGATAATTTCTTCTACAGCCCCTTCCAGTCTTAGAATATTCTATGACTCTAGAAATTATTAGAAATGACAAGATTTCAATAAAGTGCCTAGTTACAACATAAATTTACAACTAAATAGCCTTTCTGGATACTTATAATAATAAAAATATGAGAAAAGTAACATTTATTTTTTAAAATTTAAAAAAGATTTTATTTATTTCTTAGAGAGAGGAGAAGGGAGGGAGAGAAACATCAATGTGTGAAACATCAATCAGTTGCAACCCAGGCATGAACCCTGACCAGGAATTGAACTGGTGACCATTTCATTGGCAGGCTGTCACTCAACCCTCTGAGCCATACCAGCCAGGGGAAAAAAGTGGGGGAAAGTACCATTTAAACAGCAACAAAATTCAAAATAATCAGTAATAGGACAAGAGCCCTTTTTTCAAACCTTCTTTGCTAGAGCTAGCTGGACCTCGTAAAGTGGGGGTGCCCAACCTCTGGGGTGCAGCCCACGACAGGTCTGGGCCTGTTAGAACCAGGCTGCACAGCAGGAGGTGAGCCTGAAAGTAAAGTGCTTGAATCATCCCCAAACCATCCCCCACCCTGACCATGGAAAAACTGTCTTCTACAAAACGTCCCTGGTGCCAAAAAGGTTGGGGACTACTGCCATAAACCATGACTGACTCTTGTTTCACGGTTTCATGAGCCTCTATCCTGAGGACTAGAAAATTACCGGAGGTGCCTTGAAGGCACAAAGCTTCTGGGGACTTATGAAACAGGACATGCCAGACCGCTGTGACTCTGTGCCCAAAGATAACTTTGAAACAAGCTGCAGCCTATACAAGACCACCTGAAACATCCTGCTCTACAGCCACCTAATCACCTCATCAAAGCTCAAAGCCCCTACATTTCGCTGCTGGGATATCTCTCCACACTAAGCCCCTCCCCCTCCTGGAGAGAAGAAACAACTTTGCTCTCTGTACTTTCTTCTCTTTGAGAATCCCTCCACGGCCTGTGCCCTCAATCACCCTAACAACTAGAAATAAGCCTAAAAATAAATGTACAGATCTGTATGAGAAGTCACAAAATTTTACTGAAGACCACAGAAGATCTGAGAAATATTTTGTTCCTGGGTGGTTACTGGTATCTGAATCTGCCCTGTACCCTTAACAGCTCCCCTCCGTGCAGTGTAGCATTAAAAGGCTCTTAAAGTGTACCATAGTCTGAGGGTATCTTTATAGGGTTTGTGTCCCAAACCTGCTCCATTGCACCCACTAGGATGGCTACTATTAAAAAAAAAAAAAAAAAAAAAAAAAAGAACATAAGTGTTGGCAAAGATATGGATAAATTACAACACCGGTGCACTGTTGATAAAGTGTAAAATGGAATTGTCTCTATGGAAAACAGTGTGGTGGTTCCTCTAAAAACTAGAAATAGGATTACCATATAATTTAGCAATTCCATTTCTGGGTTCGTAGCCAAAAGAATTGAAAACAGAGGCTTGAACAAATATTTGTCTACTCATGTTCATGGCAGCATTATTCACAAAAAGCAAAGAAACAGAAGCAACTCGAATGTCCATTGACAAATGAGTGGATACAAAATATTGTATATACAATGGAAGGTAATTCACAATTTAGAAGGCAGGAATTTATGACACCTGCTACAACACAGACAAACCTAAGAACATTATGTTAAATAGATAAGCCAGTCACAAAAAGATAAATACCGTATTATTCCACTTACATGAGGCACCTAGAGTAGTAACATTCATAGAGACAGAAAGAAGAACGGCGGCTGCCAGGGCTGAGGGGAATGGCAAGTTGATGGGTACAGAGTTTCCATTTTGCAAAATGAAAAGAATTCTGGATGAGGATGGGGGTGATGGTTGTACAACAATGTGAATGCACTTAATGCCACTGAACTGGACACTTGGAAATGGTTAAGATGGTAATGTTACATGTATTTTACCTCAAATCTTTTTAAATTTAAAAAACTGTTCTATCAATAATTTTGCCTGTTTCCTGTCTTTTGATTCTGCGAGGCCCATTTCGGTCCTCTGCCTACCCTCCTGCTTTTGGGTCGACCTCTCTAATTGGACCTTTGCCTCTGTCCGGAACTGCAGGAACTCCTCAGCACCCACCTTTGCCTAGACCATGGTTCTCCTTTTCCTAGAAGTCTCCCGTCAGCCCGCTTCTTAAAAAAATCCAATCCTGCTCCTAACAGCCCCAGATTTTGGTCCATTGCTCACTTCTGAAGATCAGAGCAATCAAACACACAACTCTAGAATACAGACTACCTGTATGTGCCCCTAGTTGAATATATATCAAAAGCTTGAGAAACAATGTTTATGAACATTTCTTGAAGGATATACAGCTTATCCATTTCTTGTGATCAGTCTGTTTGCTTATTTTTGTTTTCTAAACCAAGGCTCACTCAATAGGTGAGCTCCTGAAACTATGTAAATCTTCAGAAAATGTCTATAAAGACCTGTGCATTTTGCTCTGGCTGGGCGGCTCAGTTGGTTGGAGCGTCAGCCCACACAGCCAAAGGTTGCAGGTTCCATCTCTGGTTGGGGGCCTGTTTGGGAAGCAGCCCTTCGATGTTTCTCACATTGATATTTCTCACTCTCCCTCTGCCTCTCCCTCTTCCTCTTCCTGTCTCTCTCTGCTCCTTCCTCTCTCTTAGAGGATCAATGAACATATCCTTGAGGGAAGATAAAAAAACAAAAACCCTGCACATTTTTTTTTTCAGGGAAGAGGTCCTAAGCATTTAGAAGATTCTCAATATGCTCTGTTGTTAAAACAAACAAACAAAAAAAGGTACTATCTCTATATATTCGAAAATTTGTTCTTCCTTGGATTGAGACAGATCATCAAAGCTTTGCCTCTACGGCACCGACCTGCTCCAAGTTCAGAACAGCTTTCACCAGACAATGCTTTGGCACTGTGCCAACAGCCTGCACTGAAGGACATTAAAGGAAACAGCCTCAGCCCTAAAAAATGTGCTGATTCCATCAGGAGACAAGAACAGATTTTAAATAAGGCTAAAAAGAATAAAATCCCCTATGGAAGCTTTAGAGACACACTGAATACCAGCACTAAAAGCCCTTCCTTGATAAACTCAAGCATGGGATTTGGATAACCAACAATGCAGACATTAATGGCATTATTTGTATAAATGTATATAACATCTTACTTACACATCAAGTATAATAAGTTTTAAAAAAGGTTCCAACTACCTAAGGTATCATGTGAAATTTAAAAAAAAAATCTCTCAGTCTCAGGATAATTATTTTATGTAGCCCTCACACTCCTCTATTTAGCTAAAATCCATCCATTCTTCAAAGCTCAGCATTTAAAATTTTAACAAATATAGATCAAGTGTAATTGATTTTGTTTCACTAAACCAAAAGCAACCTCCTCTCCTCTTCAAACACATACATACGCAGTCTTTGTAAGTCCCATAGCTTTTTTATTATTTTTCAAATTACTTAAAAGGATGTCCACAAAGAGTTGTGACAAGTTTTCCCTTTGTTGGGGAGAACACTCCATAAAGCAGTCAACGGTTATTTGGTTGCAATTATGTGGAATACTTAGTTCTGGGCCTTGGGGGAAAGTCCAAGCTTTTGTCAAAAAACTGCAGTGGAAACTAATTGACATTAATGAGACAAATTGTGATACTAAGGATGCAAAAGTGTGTGGCTGGGCCTAGAAAAATGAGTTCAATCTCCACAGAAAAATGGCATATTCAGCAAAACTATTGATCACATGGAAAAAGGAGGGGAGGATGTCAAGAATGTTCAAATCATGATTCATCTTACTGTAATATCAATAATCCTAATTAAATCAGTTAGCCAGTCAAAGTCTCTCTTGGACTATTCCTACTTCCCTGCAACATTTCATAGATAAGAAATAATCTTACCTTTAGCTTTTGCTAAAAACTCTCCCACCATTGTTATCATACCAGACTATTGGCTTTCTGTTTTAAACAACTTCAAAATTAAATCACTTACCTGTCTGCCTCAAGTCTTCAGGTAGAACATTCCTCTCACTGTCCTTTAAAAAGAACACTCAAACGTTACTCTCAAATGTGAATTAATACCATCTGTGGTAATAAGCACTTTTGATAATAATCTCAAGTTTAACTTTATAACTTTTTTCTTCACACCTTCACAGCAAAAAGTTAAGCCACATTCAGAGGAAGTCACGTCTGTGTCTTGCACCAAGAAGCTTCTTGGTGGGCTTCAGTTTAACCTTTTGAGGAAAGCTCTCAGAGCACAAGGGGTCAATTTCTTGGCTTTGTGAGTAGAACATGGTACAGTGTAGTACTAAGCGAATACCATTACTGATTGCTGAACTCTGGGTATCTCAGCAGATATAAGCTGAGCACTTACCTGAAATATAAAGTCTTATATATTTCATTTCAGAGAAACACCACCTAAGAATAAAACAAAAACTCCTTGTTAGTCCAGGTCTTGCTGGCATAATAATACCTACAATTTCTCAAAATCTACTGTGTGCTGGATGCTTTACTATGTGCTTTACGTAGATCATCTTGTTTAATTTTCACTAAAACCTGGGCTTAGAGAGTATTATTATTATTATTATTATTATTGAAAAACTGGACATCTGGCCAAAATGCAGACATAAGTGGAAACACTGTGCCTCCTCGCACAACCAAAATTAAGGAAAACAAAAATTTAGAAACAAAAAAAAGCTAACCAAAACAGACAGAAAATTGAACTGTACCGAAGTCTGACAACCACTCATCCAGACCAGTAAGAGGGGTGGAGTTGGTGGCTGGCAGAGAGGGGTCACGGCAGGAAAACATGGTGGTTGACAGACTGGGGTGCGGGGAGGAAACGAGCAAACCCAGTGAGGCACACAAGACAGCTGGCCAACCACGGACACACATTCACGTGCAGACAGACCTGGTGAAAATGGACAGCGAGACAGACTGTGCAACCCAGGGCCCCAGTGATGGAAAATAAAACCTAAAAACACCACCGATTGAAAACACCTGTGGTTGAGGTGCTGGAAGAGACTCCCAGCTTCACAGGAGAGTTTGTTGGAGAGACCCACAGGGTCCTAGGATGTACAGAAGCCCACCCACCCAGGAACCAGCACCAGAAGGGCCCAATTTGCTTGTGGGAAGCAGCAGAGGGGACTGAAATCCAAGAGAGAGCAGAGCAAGTGCCATTGTTCCATCTCTGACCCTGCCCCCACAGACAGCATCACATCCTAGCCACTGGGTTGCCCCACCCTGGTGAACACCTAAGGCTCCGCCCCTCATATGTAACAGGTGTGACCTGACCCCTCCAAAAAAATGGCTCAAATGGAACAACAAATCAAAGCTCAAAGCCAGTACTTTTAAGTGACCAAGAGACAGCCAACCTATCAGATGCACAGTTCAAAACACTAGTGATCAGGATGCTCAAAGAACTGGTTGATTTTAGTCACAAATTAGAGGAACATATGAAGGCTAAACTAATTGAAATGAAGGGAAACGCACAGGAAACCAATAGTAATGGAAAGAAAACTGGGACTCAAATCAAAGTAGTGGACCAGAAAGAGGAAAAAAATGACCAAACAGAAAAGGATGAAGAAACAAGAATTCAAAAAAATGAGGAGAGGCTGAGGAACCTCCAGGACATCTTTAAACACTCCAACATCCGAATTATAGGGGTACCAGAAGGGGAAGAGGAACAGGCACGAGCGGAAAATTTATTTGAACAAATAATTAAGGAGAACTTCCCCAAACTGGCAAAGGAAAGGGACTTCCAGGAAGTCCGGGAAGCTCAGAGAGTCCCAAAGAAGGTGGACTCAAGGAGGAACACACCAAGGAATATCATAATTACATTAGCCAAGATTAAAATGAAGGAGAGAATCCTAGAAGCAGCAAGAGACAAGGGGACAGTCACCTACAAAGGAGTTCCCATCAGACTCTCAGCTGATTTCTCAAAAGGGACCTTGAAGGCAAGAAGGGACTGGAAAGAAGTATTCCAACTCATGAAAGGCAAGGACCTACATCCAAGATTGCTCTATCCAGCAAAGCTTTCATTTAGAATGGAAGGACAGATAAATTGCTTCTCAGATAAGGTCAAGTTCAAGGAGTTCATCATCACCAAACCATTATTATATGAAATGTTAAAGGGACTTATCTAAGAAAAAGAAGATAAAATATATGAACAGTAAAAAGACAGCAAACTCACAGTTATTAACAACCACACCTAAAACAAAAGCAAACTAAGCAAACAACTAGAACTGGAACAGAACCACAGAATGGAGATCACATGGAGGGTTAGCAAGAGGGGAGTGGGAGGAGGAGAGAGGGGGAAATGGTACAGAGAATAAGCAGCATAGATTGTGGGGAGAAAACAGACAGGGGGAGGGCAAGAATAGTATAGGAAATGTAGAAGCTAAAGAACATATGACACATGGACATGAACTAAAGGGGGGAATGTGGGTGGGAGGGGATGTGCAGGGTGGAGAGGAATGATGGCAGGGAAAATGGGACAACTGTAATAGCATAATCAATAAAATATATATATATATATAAATCAATAAACCTTTCCTTAAAAAAAAAAAAAGAAAAACCAAGTGGTCTGCTCAGGATCCTACAATCAGGAAGTAGCAGAGTTACAGTGGTAGAGTTGAATCACTGCTTGCCTGACTGCTCTTGACTACTGTATTATCACTTTTACAGACTTGGCCACAGATGAAGAGATGAGTGTGAAGTGGGTTTCTAGGGCGTAACTGAGAACTGTGGTCAAATGCCATGGTTCAGAAGGCATAAAATTTTAAGCCTTAAATGCCCAGATGCTCCTCTCAGGCAGATCTGGCACTGAGCTCAAGGGGAAATCCATTAATCTGCTGTCCCAACATTTCAGAATCTCCTATTTATAATACCTTTGACCCACAACCTCTTGGAGCAATCTTTCCCAAAAGTGTGGTCCACACACCGATTGTATCAAAGAGACATGGAAAATCCTTGTGGAAAAAACACACACCCGACTCCCTCCCTGGATGTAGAGGATCAGACTCTCCAGGAGGGGTGGCAATGAGAATTTTAGACTACTCACCAGCTTGAGACAAAAGAGCTAGGGTAATCAGAAGGAACTGAATGGAAAGCTAACTTCCTGGGTCAAACAGGTGTTAAGAAAAACACAGAATATAGATCTTGTGAGAGGCATAGGGTCAGAACATTGTTTCGGACCTGTAAAAGATTTTGAAAATTATTCCAATGATTTTCCAACAGTACGCCATGAAGCATGAATTCCAAATGGGACACAAGAAAAAGGGTTTGGCAGTTGGAGCTTAATTATCTTAAAAAGGCAACTGCTCTACTGGTATGCATGCTGCACCTTGGACTTGTGTGTAACATTTCATCTATAACTAAGCGGTTTGGCTGATTTAAGAAATGTAGAACCTAAGCTGCACACAGGGAATTAAAATAAAATCTTCAAGGCCCAGAATTTTTCCCAGGCTAATTAAATCAAATTTATGGCAGTGGGTTCCAGACATTGGTATTTTTCAGTAGCAGGTGACTCCAATGTGCAGCCAAGGTTGGGAATCCCTGTACCAATCTGATCTCTGCTTCCTCACTGGAGATAAAAGGAAACTAAGACTCAAAGAATTTAAAGGAAATCAGGACTAAAACTAGAATCTCTTAACTTCTAGCTCATTATGCTGAGTTATCTCTTTACAATTCATTATGAACCAATTCCTTCTCTGAGGTAGAGAGAATCTGAATCATAACCATTATGTAATTTCATATTTATGAAGGTCTCTAGACTTTTAAAGAGTACTTACTATACATTCTCTAAATTCTTACAAAGACACTGGAAAGTAGACAGGGCATAACTTACTAGATCTGTCTTAGAGATGAGGAAATCAGAGGTCAATTAAATGAACTCACAGTGGCTGAGAGGTAGGGCCAGAATTAATGTCTTTATCTAACTTCAGAATTAATTAAGTTTGTTAAGTGTTTATTGAGTGCCTAGTATGTATTGTTGTTAAGACATGGTCAAAGATGCAAAAGTAGCCCTGGGTGATATGGCTCTGGATTGAGCGCCGGCCTTCAAACCAAAGGGTCACTGGTTCAATACCATGTCAGGACACATGCTTGGATTGCAGGCCAGGTCCCCAGTTGGGGGCACACAAGAGGCAACAACACACTGATGTTCTCTCCCTCCCTTCCCCTCTGTCTATAAATAAATAAAATAAAATCTTTTAAAAAAAGATGCAAAAGTAAGACATTATCCATGCCCTCAATCAGTATACAATCTTCTTGGAAAGACAGAGACAATTAGAGTACTGCACCACCTGGCTTATCCCTTGGACTAGAAGAAGCTGAAAACCTTCCTCAACTGGCCTTGATGGCCAAGATCAATTCTCTCCAAATTCAGTCTGTGGCTTCTAATTTCTTCATGATTATGGCCATTGAGCCTGAGGGATCTGTATATAGTTACTGCATCCCTAGGTAAGGCTGTGGAACTGAAAAATCCTTGGTGGTGGTAGAGAAGAGAGAAGGATGCAGTTTCGGTGAAGGTCACTCATACTCTCCAAAGGCAAGGATATGACTGAGCAGAAGACTGGGAGATTCCAAAACAAAGAAATGAATGGTTAAGAAAGGGTATTTACAGAAATAATTATTTCCCTTTCACAGCATTTTAATAAGTGGATAGCTTAGAATTTTTGTTGTTGAAGATGGCTATTGCACACCAAAAGGGGGAAAAACATGTAGAAAATATGTATTTATAATTCCAAATGGTGGAGAAGGTCATAGATGAACAAGAATGTTCCAAGACATTTTCACAGGGAATTAATTCATCAGACATTGCAAAATGTTGCTATCCAGATTGTATTATTAAACAAAAATAGAACCAGGAACCCATATTTTATTTATAGACTGAAAAAATTAGCCAGGAATAATCTAGCACACCTGTTCTCAAACTTTAACACACATCAGAATGACCTGAAAGGCTGGGCCCCACCCCGAGTTTCTCATTCAACAGATCTGTGATAGGGCCCAATAATTTACATTTCTTACAAATTCAGGTGTTGCTGATGCAGTTGGTTCAGGTCCCATTCTTTGAGAACTTCTGGATTATCCACAAGATACACTCACATTTGTTAATAACTTAGTTACCTCTCTATTACGGACTTTGTAATGATACTCATCCCACTGACGTAATGGCCAAAAATAAGACTAAATAAGAAAAGAACAAACAATAACCCTGGCTGGTGTAGCTCAGTGGATTGAGCACAGGCCTGCAAACCAAAAGATCGAGGTTCGATTCCCTATCAGGTCACATGCCTGGGTTGCAGGCCAGTTCCCAGCAGGGGCCAGTTCCCAGCAGGGGATGTGCCAGAAGCAACCATACATTGATATTTCTCTCCTTAGCTCCTTCCCTTCCCTTCTAAAGGTAAATAAATTAAATTAAAAAGAAAAGAACACCGTACTACCACCTTTGAGATAAAGTCTAAATTCCCCTTCATAACCTGGCTGAATTCCCCTTCATAACCTAAATTCCCCTTCGTAACTCTAGTAAGACTAGAAACTACTTTTCTAGTCTTACTTCTCACCACCCTCCTGCTCAAAGCCAACTGCCCAATAAAGATAAACTACCTGTAATTCCCAGCACACCACCAACTTTTTAAGAAATTTCAAGTGCACATACTTCTCCAAATGCCTAGAACTCCATTTATCTGTTTAGATCTGGTTAAGTTCTATTGAGTAACTTTAAGCTTGCATCGTTTTCCCCAGGATGCCTTTTAAGATGCCCCAAAGATTGGTCAGGTGTCCCTACTATGAGCTCCCATACTATATTCTATGTTCACTTCTATCTTAACACTTATACCTTATATTGAAATTGTCTGTCTCCTTCATAAGACAATATTGTCTTCAAGGATAGGGACTGTATATCAATGGATCTCTGATGACTAAATTAGTGACTAGTATGTGGTATGTTCTAAACAAATATTTTTGAATGCAATAATTTCCTACCTTACTCCTGTTAAAAGCTAAAGTCATTACAATGGGCTACAGGGACCTATGTGTTCTGACTTCATCTCCTACTATTTTAACCTTCATTTACTCAGTCCCAGCCACACTTTGAGACCTTAACTGGAAAAGGTGTGTCAGGCAAGGAGTCATTTAGGCATGTACAGAAAGGAAGAAAAAAACTAAAATATAGTTTCATTTCTTTCTAAAGAGCCTCTAGTATGCATGGGGTTCTCTGTTAGGCACCTTCATACCTTGTATCAGAATCCCCCAATCACCCTGAGACAAAGTCATTACTATCCCCACTTAACGGCAAAGGAAACTAAGTCTTAGTGTAGATTTTGAATTTGAACGGGAAAAAAAAGTCCACAGTGGTGACTTTTCCTTCCCCTGATATCATGTTTGCTGGCTAATCTGTTTGCTGTGTCTCCTCCTGCCCAATTCCCTCTGTGCTGTTCTGGGAAGCCGACCTCTATGAACTACATCACCCAGACTACCTACTGATTTGCCACTTCATGTTTCACCATTTCATTCTAGTTCTTTTAACAATTACCATACCTCTGTAAATAGCCCTTTGGTTAAACTCTCTTCAATTAAACACTTTTGGATGCACCGTTTTTCTGCAAAGATTCTGACTGCTACATGTGGACAACAATGGCATGTTCTTTTCCTTTGCACTTCAATTCATTCAATTTCCAAAATCCTAAAGAGAGCCTCCTTCCTCTCCTCTAATCCGAAGCATCCCATCCTTTCAGGTCTACCTGGTCTTACAAGAAGTCTCTCTAAATACTGTATTACCTACAGAGAAGCAATGTTGTAACTAACCACTACTGTGCTGAAGCTAGCGTGACATTAGCACTCTGTCGTCCTTGAAGTTCTATGACTGTTAAGTGTTTTTGGTCTGACCATCTCGGCAGTGCAACAACTCCTTAGGGGGAGGGAACTTTAGCAATCAGAATCTCTAAACAAACATATTTCAGGTGCAATGAGCCTTTGAGTTTACCTTGCATAAACTCCTCATTTTACAGATGGGGAGATTCAGGCTCACACAAGGAAAGTGTGTCTCACAAATATGTAGTGGCAGACTTAGGGCCATAATCTAGATTCTTCTGACTACTTCCCCATGCTATTATACTGCACTGGGCACTTAGTAGGCACTCAGCGTGTTGATAACTCACCCCTAAATTTACACGGGGTGTTTGTTTTGTTCAGTGCTAGGCTCCATGCCTAGATGAGTACATGACAAATAGGATGTCCTCAGCAAATATTTGTTGATTTTGAAGTCGGATGCAGCAAGACAAATTCCTTAGAAATTAATCAGGACTTGGAATGTCATTAATAATTATAATCAGGATAATAATCCCCATGCACCTAGAGAAGATGTATAATTTTTCAAATGTTTTCACATCTAATCCCACTTGATCCCTCTGTGGTAAACATAACAGGAATTAATTAGTCTATTTAACAAATGCCAGAAATGGTCTCTGAGAGATTAAAGGTCAAGGCCCCCTGACTAGTCTGTAGTGAGCTGAGACCAGTATTCATAGTATTATGCCATCTCCACTATTCCATGTTGCTTCTTCAGCTTTGCCACTCTGCTTCTAGGTATGGCAGTTTCATTCAGGAAGCTAGTCCAAATATTCACAATGAATACTTGGGTCATACATCCAAGCTGAAAAAAGTGACTTTTGCTTCTTCAAAGTCCACTGTGAAAGGTCCTTCTACTTCTGAATGGGTACAGCCAGCAGAATACCCCCCGCTCTTAATACTATGAGACCTGCTATTTCCGTGAGAGGAGGGTTACCATCTCTGTATTCTGGCATGAAAGAGATGCACTTTTGAGATATCGCTTTCAGTATAGATCAGAGCCAGGCCCTTTTATCACCAGCCGTTCAAAGAGAAACAATACTTTGTCTTTGGCCTCACTGCATCAGAAAGAGTTAAAACAACGAATTTCTTCAATATCAAATGCACCAGGGAACAACCTACAGATATTTTGATTGAATTCTCCTATTAAAAAACCTGAGCACAGATTTCACCCTGGGTTTTAGCTATTAGGATGATCTCTGATTCTAATAAGTATATTGTAGAAACCAACAGACAACCTTAACACAAATCCAACCTCTTTATATTTCAGTTTCCATTAAAAGATCAAAGCATCGGTGCAGAAATTACCCAAAGTCTTACATCAGGGATCACAAACTCAAATGCCTTCCAGGTACCAGGCAAATAAGGTAAAACTGAATGCATAAAATAAAATAAAAAGGAAAGGAGTCTGTAACGAACTATAGTAAACTACTTTACTAGCTGCTTCTCCACTCCAACCGCTTGTGCGAGAATGTGAGCTAATAGTTAACAGACTAATTTTTCAAAAAACTAGAAATCTGCATTTTTAAAATGTGAAATTTGATTTTAAAAACTTAGCTACTACCTCAGATCTGCAAGCCTGTTAACCATGAGTGGTCGCCAGCGTTTTATGGAGTAAGTCTCTCGCACCATTTCAGAGGAATGATGGTCAATGTGCCACTTTCAAGTCAAATAATGCTGTAAAGTTTACTCCTTCTTCTCAGAGAATCTGGATACCGTTGGCAAAGTGGACAAAACTCCCTGAGTTAACAGGAATGTGCGTTAGCTCTATGAGGTAACTGGATAAATGGGTGCTCTTTGAGAGATATTTGTGGGATAAAGAGCCCCTTTGCTAGGTATCTGGGTGGATAACATCTTCACTCTGGAGTGTCTGGAAAACCTGTTAACCTGGGGGAGTGAGTATAGGGGAAACAGTTTACAAGAAAGTGCGAGGGTGGATATCTACTGGAAAGTATACAGAGGGGCACGAATGTCGGGTCGTATGGGGATATACTTTTTTCAATGCCAGGAGCAAGAAGGCAATAACTTCTCCTCCGGCGGCGCCTTCAGGCGTCTCTTGCTCACCATAGCCCTGCAGTCGTCGACTCCAGCGACGTCCATCTTAACGCACTTCTCTGCGCAGGCGCACTGCGAGGCCCCAGGGTCCAACCACGAGAAAAGCCCCGCCTCCAACTTGACCACGCCCACCCTCAAGGCTCGCTTCCAGCCACGCCCCCTTTCTCACTGGCTTTCCAAAGCAATCCTGCCTCAGGGTTTGAAGTACGTAGGTACTGACGGATGGGAAAGAGATGAAAACTCAGAATCTGCTGTTTGAGTAGTTTTAGGCTGATGGGGGCAGGCAGACAAGTAAATTATGACAACGTGGAATGCTGTAGGGAGGGTGTCCAGGGTTGGTTTGGTCCTAAAGGCAGCCAAAATGTCAGAACCTAAAAGGCAGTGGAAAAGGCTGAGGATATTCCAGGAAGTGGGTAGGAGTGCACAGTGTGTGTATGTATATGTGTGTGTGTGTGGGGGGGGGGTGCAAAGGGAGTGGTAGTTGGGGATGGGGAAAAGTGCTGAATAGCTGCAGGATGGTGAGGGGAGCCTGCACTTCTCTTGAAGTGTCTTGGAGTTTCAGCCTGAAGACTATAGCTTTAACAGGAAAGAGGCCCAAGTGTGTGAAGACAGCAGGGGTAGAATGGAAGCAGATGATTATCAGTAATCCAGACAAGATCTACAAATCACTACTCCACTTGTGGTTTTGGGAACTGAAAATTAAAAGGTCAGTGAGGCAGAAATGATAGGCAACTGATTTGGGAAAGAAAAAAATTTAAAAATGAGTGGGCAACTGAATTGTAAGGATTTATTTAGCAAGCAAGTGGAAATAGAAACTCCAGTTAGTTCCTTCATCTGTGCCTGTACGCAGTCTCTACCCCTTAAGCATGCCTGCTGGTGGAGAGTAGGTGAGCACTTTCTTTTTTTTTTTCTTAAAGTAAACCATCCAAACAGTTTTTATTAATTAATATTCATAAATACACACAGCAGCTTCTCTAGAGATTTCAGTTTTCCTCTTCAGTTGGAACGTGCAGTATTAGGAGAGCTTCAGCTTCTCTGATTTCCATGTCAGGAGGCCTCACTTTCACCTTGTTTCCTCCCCTTTGGGAGTGACTTTCTGCTCTAGCTCTTCCTTTAATTTCCCTGTGTGAAAGGCCACTGTGTACTCCTCGGCCTACACCTCTGTCCTGTACACAGCAGCCTCAGCCCTCCACCAGCCTCTGGAGACACATCTTTTCCCAGTAGGCCCCTGCCTCATTCTTACAGCTCAGGCTGTGTCTGTCCTAGGGGGAAAAAAAAAAAAGCCTCATGATTCTAGAAAAGGAAGGACATAGCATGGACTAGTTTTCACCCACACATGCCATCTGCTACTTTTCTGAACCTTTTACAGGAAGCTGGTCCCATGACTCTGCTAACTGGACTGTTTGGTCTCAAGTCAAGGCCAAGAAGCTCACACATGGGCTGCTTTACTGCTTGGTGCTTATCCAGTCTGCTTCAGGCTCCACCACTTACAGGGGTAGGAGGTAGGATTAGGGATGAGTGGAAAAAGCAGCAAAGGCCACTGGTCCAAAATCAACCATTATATAAAACAGTCATTTCTACAGCTTTCCACACTTTCCAACAGAATAACAAGACCCCAAAGGCTGCTATAAGATAATTTATTACAGACTAGCCAATAATCTCCTGTAACAATGGCACATACAATAATTAATAACAATAATAACAACAACAACAATAAAAACTCAGTTTCTTGTTTCACGTAACGGTCAGTACAACTATGGACAATGCAGAGTTCTCTAAAAGTCGAGGAAGGAAGTCCAGGAGGCTGCTACCAAGGACATCAAAGGACTATATCACATGTCTGAGCAAAGGCCTGGAAGTCCATATGACCCCTTGAAAGAGCTTGTCTCTGACCTCCCAGGAGAGTTGAGGCCCCTCCATCCAGCCTGCATAGAAGGACCATAGTCCAAGCTTCTTCTGGAGGTTTGAGCATCTCTAAGGTGAACAGCAGCTGACCTCATGAAAGAGTGAGGTCAAAGGCTAGATTCTCTCTACAAGGGGGAGGACAGCTAGAAGGTGGTGTCCATAGGTGAGGAGGACTCCTTCTAGACTAATTTATAAAATTTTTGGCTTTGTTCGGGGCCTACCCAAGAAGAAAATATAGCTCTCTCTCCTGGATCTTTCCACAAGCCCTCAAATGCATTTACATAAGAGCCTCTTGTGTCCTGAAGCATCACTCCCCTCCTACAGGAGTACAGGGGGCTCCCGGGAAGGTGGCCTCTGGTGCTGGGGTTCTAAAGAATATTCTGCTCAAGGCTCTGAAGCACCGTACATATAAATCTGCTCCTGCTCATGACAGATACAAACTGGGTGAGGGATCAGTATAGCTCACTTGTAGAAGGTATCTTGTTCAGTTTCAAAGCCTTATTCTCAGCGGAGCCACACAAAACCAGTGGTATTCTGCTCAAGGAACAGTCTGAGTTCTCTGTGCTCTTGTCCTGGCTGTACTTCAGTCCAGACTACAGGGCTCAGTGACACCTACAGGCTCGACTGACTACTTAGCTAGCCAGATACAAGCTCCTGGCCCTCCATACTTTTCCTTCCAGTGATTGGTACACATGGGTCCAACTGGATAAGGTGTGGTATGGCAAGGGGTAGACATGGAGAGTGGGGTGGAGGGATGTCTACCAGGAATGGCTGACACACTCAGAAATGCCTGTCTCTCTCTTAACGGAATATCTCCCTATGCAGTAACCCCCGCCACCTAGCTCCTAGCACCACAGACCTGCTGGTCAGGGATTCATGACCCTTTCTGTGAAAAGCCAAACTCTTACCACCCCAAAGTTCTCCTTAAATTTCTTTAACTGAAGGATTCAGCCTCTTAACTATGAGGACCTAAGCTGGCTACACAGTAACTCCACTGGCCCTGATTTGTGGAACTGGAGCCATCTGGTTGACCCAGGAGTTTAGGTGCTCAGCTCCCCTCCTCCACGGAACGAGACTCTGATTTGAGCTTCACAAACTCTCGAGCCACTTCATCATTGCTCCTCTGAGACAGAATCCGGAGAATGGTCATGCCTGTCTCATCCATGTGAATCTTCCGGCCCAAGGGACACCAGCAGGCACAGCTGCCCTTGGCCGCCACATCCCGCAGAGGCATCACAGCCAGTCCTAGAACGCGATCCTCCCGGGCAAAGCAGTAATCCTTCACGCATATTTGCAATTCATAGGCTTCTGGCCCCTCTTCATTTCCCAGGAGGCTGTGAGCACAGGGTAGGTGGAAGGTAGAAGGCCAGAAATGAGGGAGTCTCCAACTGAATTCACCCCAGCTGCCATCCAGCCCATCCCTCTGCTCTCAAGTCTTACCCACCAGTTCACCCTCATCCCAGAGTCCCACAGGTTCCCCACCCCATAACTTACAAGTGAAATGTCTCATTGTACTTGGGGGCCCAGTTGTTGCTTTTTGACTTGGTTGTAAACTTCCTCTTCTTATCACTTTGGTGTGGGCCAATCATGGTCACTTCCACAAAGGGTCGGAACATCCCTGCTGTCTGCCACTTCAGGTCATTGGCAGCCACCACTGCCCAAAGAAGGGAAACTTGTGAGGGATTCCACCTGTTCCCAGTTCCTGAGCCCCAGGTGGCATCCCCCCAGAGAAGAGGGTTAAGCTGGAGGGCTGGGTTAAGCAGGCCATATCTTTGACTAATGAGGCCACTGGGCAACAAAAGGTCTGAGACCTCTGAATCCGTGCCACTCACCTTTCACAGTGACCTTGTGCTCCCCAGTTCCAGGATGTGTAAATAAGTCCACCTGAATAGAGACTTCTCCAACAGGATCATCCACACCAGACCCTGAGGGACGGATGGACAGGTGATTTCCCCTGGAGAAGACTTTAGGCCTAATTATTCCAGATAAAACCAAGGAATTGGGAGGCCATCGACCCTATACCCTATAACAAGAAGCAGTCACCCACAACAGCCACAGGGAAGTAAACACAGGAGAAGCAAATGAAGGGGGATAAAGTATGCGGCTGTGTGTTAAAACACAAGCTAGGCAAAACTTTCAAAAGTGCACCAGGAACTGCTCAGGTTCCTCAAACCTCCGGTATCTGCTAGGCTTAGAGTTTTTCATTGAAGATGTTGGGGAAGGACAATACTGCCACCCTGTGTCTCTGTTGGTGAACTTTGCCCTCTCCAAGGTCTTAATGGACCAATATTGGTCCCATTTAGCCAAAAGCCACAACCTCCCACATATGTCTGGATTCCTGGAGGCCCCTGCTTGGGAGTCTGCCCTACTCAGAACGACGCTGTCCTGCTCAAATTTGGACCTCTCCACACACAGCTCCCCAGTCCCAATGTCTGGCCAATTTGCAGATTCCCCTCAGCAGAGGCCTTACACTATTTCAAAAAAAAACACCAGTAGCCTGCATCACAGATAAAATTTCTTTGTCCTAAGGTGGAGGGAAGGAAGATTTTGAGGACAGAACTATTGTTAACCCAGTTTCAGTCTGAACACAATGCCCATCTCAGACTTGGGACAGAGCTTCTGAACTTTGATGCCTCACTTCCCCATTCTCAACATAAGCAACTCATTCCAGTTCACAGGGGACAGTGTTAGCCCACGTTAGATTCATACTGCATGGTGTTTAACATACCCTTTTCCGGCCGAATGTCCTCATTGGCAGTAAACCTAATACCTTTCCCATCATGCACTGAGTGAGTACAGGAAAGTCAAGAGGTAGTAGCAGCAGTAAGACAGAGAAAGAAGAATCAGTTAGTAGTCTAAGGAGTTAACAGCCATTCACAGCAGCTCTACATATTCTGAGGGAGCGCAGAGATGGGGTAAGGTGGAGAGAGAAGTCAAAACGCTGGGGTCAGTGCCTGAATACTCCAAACTAGACACGGGTCGAAGATCAATCTGATCATGGACAGAAGCAGTAGAACATACAGAGAGTGAAGGTATCTGAGACCAGTGGAGCACAACAGAGAAAGGTATTAAACTCGAATTCCCTACACCCTTAAATAATAAAGCAATGGGTAGAAAAAAACACACACACAAACTTGGATCTTCCCTGCAGTCTCCACTCCTGCTCTTACCTTGTATCTGCCCATCCCAGTCTCTACCCATCTATTTAGCTTAAAGCCCAATGTGTCTAAAAAGTCTTTCTGGATTCACTCAGATCCTTCTCTGTTATAGGCCTGTTATAGGCCTTTATATGTACTCGGCTCTGTAAAAGTTTTCTCTGTCCCCTTGAGCAAGGCCCATAACTTCTTTTCTTCAATCCTCACCCAAGGATATATTTTTCATTGATTTCAGAAACAGAAGAAGGGAGAGAGAGGCATTGATCAGCTGCTTCCCATACATGCCCCGACCTGGCTTGAATCTGCAACCTAGGTATGTGCTCTCACTGGGAATCGAACCTGCAACCTTTTGGTATATGAGATGATGCTCCAACCAACTAAGCCACCCAGCCAGGGCATGGCTCTTAATTACTCTTGCTCTCTCTTCCTCCCACCCTGGACTTGAAATAAGAACAGCTGTGGAGAACAGCAGCGGTGCACACATATCTTTTCACCTTCCATCAAGTCTGGCCTAACTGCTTAGATCCCTCTTGCCTTTCAGGTCGGCTCTGTACTCCAGACCCACAGTTTGTTTGGTAAGGCCGAAGCCTTCCCACTCTCTTCTCCCCCAGCTTCACTCCCCCAGGAAGGATGCTTAGGTTCCCTGGAACCAACAGTATCATATGCACCTGAAGGTCCTTCCTGGGAGGACCCTCTCCAGGATCAGAGTCAGAATGTAACTGTGTATGCAAATGTGTTTTGTTACAGATAGGCCAGACAGATAGGCCTGTTTGGAGGCAGGGAGGGGTTCTGAGGACTGGAAGCCACTGGGAGAAGACCAGCTGCCTGGGTCTCCTGTGCATTAGCAACACCCATGAGGCTAGAACTCGGCTACACATGAGCTCTGCACCCTTCCTTCAACTGCTCCCATGTTTTGCCCCTCTTCTCGTCCATGCTGGAGAACCTGCTAAGTCATTTGCTTCTATCCTCAAGACAACTTCCAACTAAGCTTCCCAAAGCTATGAGTCGTCATGAGTGTCTCGACCACTCATTCTCCAAGCTCCTCACAGGTTTTTTCCTATCAGGCAGTATGTGCTACTTGCACACTACATGCCCTCGCCAATGTCTGGGGGAAAAAATCCTCAGGCACATTTCCCAGGTCCCGTGACTCTCCTGTCTGGTATGGGTATGGGGTGGGGGGGTAAGGATTGGGGTCCCTCAAGAAATCCTGGGGTCTGAGTGTGAATGGATCTCTGAAGAAGCACCTGGATCCTCCCTGAAGGCTAGAGGACACTGACTCCCGAGGGCAGAGATGTGTCAGCAAAGGGAGGTGGTGCCCCAAAGCCCTTAGGCCTTACCCTGGGCAGTCTGTGAGCGCACGAAGGTCTTAATAAGTGTGTCCGTGGTCTGCGTGTACAGAGACAGGGCATAGCGCAGGGACTGCAGATCTGGGCTCTTCTCCAGGAAGGTTTTCTTCAGCCCATTGCCTCCTGCATGAAAATATTGCTGAAAGACAAAAGAGTAGTTGCTGCTGCCTCGTCCACACACACAGAGGAAGCTCCCCACCACTGCCCTCAGAGGAATGATATCTGAGCGGAGGCTCAGTGAAAATGCCGCAGAGGATGGTAAGGACCGGAAGTCATTCAACAAACAACAGGATCAGGAATACCACAAGGAGCCGGGTCACAGTCCCTCAGGTGAACAGTATTATCTGGGTATCTGGAAGGAGGGGTAGGGGATGGCCATGCTACTGGATTGTTGTGCTTGAAGAACAGATCTAGCTGGACAGGCAAGGATAAGGGATAGAAGCATTTTGGGCAGAGCAGCCAGAAGTGCTCTTTTACCCCTCTGAGCCCTTAGAGAACATTACACCTATAACATACCTCTCCCCAGTGCCCTGAATCACAGGTCTTATGTACCTGCCTTCTTACCTACTAGACCAGATTATAACCACCTTGAGGTAGGAACCATGTCTAGTTCTCTCTGTGTCCTTCATAGTATTTAGTACCTAGTGCATGTTGCCTCATCGAATAAATAAACAGGTAGTAGAAAAAAATCCTGTGAAAAATGAATGACTTGATATTTATGTGAAAGAGAGAAATGCCAGCCAGATCTGGGGAATTAGGACCTGGAAGATTAATTCCCAGTGGAAAGTATTCAGGAACGGCAATGAAGAACTAAGTGAACTGGATGTGTGTGACTCAGAACCCAGGAATGAGTGAGTATTTTAGGTCCGTGGTGAGTTGCCTGAGACTACATAGGAGCTGTGTTTTTGGTTGCTCCCCAAAAGGAATATAGACATAGCAGAGAAACAGACAGACATAAAAAGCACTCTCTTCTGATGTGAGGTGGCAAGAGCCCGAGGGACATGTAGTCTGGCAGAGGGAAATGCCAAGGCTAAGCAGGTGTGGTAGTAAGACTGCCTGGAGGCGTCTCCACCTTGATGGTGTCCAGGGCAAGGTCGAGGATGGCACACTGCTTTGGAGTAAGACTCCGTGTTTCCTCTCGCACCATGTGGTCCTGGAATCACAGAGAAAGCAACAGCGTCATGACGGCTGGGGGTTGTCATGAAAACCTTGCTCCTACCTGCCAGCCCAGAGCTACATGTTCCTCTCCTTTCCCTCCTTGTCAGTCTCCAATGCTCAAATTTCCTTCCCTCCAAACAACCCCCTCCCCACTGGCCTCAGAAGGACCCCACACATCTAGAGTACCTTGAGTTTGGAAAGATGGCTCAGCTCCTTGGCTGCTGTGAAGATCAGCTGGGTGCCCTGGGCAGAGAGGGAACCAGTCAAAAGCAGAGGACTCCAGACTGGATCAGCAAGTATGAAGTGAAGTAAGGGACACAGCGAGAAGAAGTTGAAGGGAACTGTTCTTACCGTCTGGTCAGTGAGTGGGGGCAGAACAATCATCCTTTCCATTGTGTTCATCACCACCCGCCAGAGCTCCTTCAGTACACGCTTCAGGACCGTCTTCTCACACACCGTGGCAAAGAGGGTGAGGCTGCAGGCCCAGGCAACAGGTAAGGCCAGGTGGGTGAGTGTGAACCCCCCTCCCCAAGAGGCTCCTCTGATTGCCCCTGCTTTGCTTCTCCCAGAGGACAGTCCCAAGTACTGTACTCACTTGCCATCCAGGAAGTCCATGAGAGGTCGGAGCACGCTATCTGCATCCTGAGCCACTGAGGCCCTGGCATTGGGGGATGCATTCCCTGGGCCCCGCACCTGGCCCAGGATGTCAGCCATTTGTCTAATGCACTCATCAATCCGCACCTGGAAACTACACATGTGCCCAGAATACAACCCTCTCCTTCCCAAACACACACCGTTCCTGGAGCAGCACCAGCTATTCGATCCTACTCCAGAATGCTCATGGTGCAGCTTCAGCAGAGAGGGCCAACGGGAGGAGAGGGAAGAGCCGCACACCTGCAGCTGGATGGATGGGTGTGGGGCAGGGGCCTTGGGACTGGCCAGGGGCCACATCTCGCTCTGAGGGCTGTTTTGGGGCCACTAACCTGTTTCCAAACACTGTGCTGAGCTCATCCAGAACTGTGTTCAGTTTCACCTGCAGCTCCTTCAGACTGTCTGAGGCTTCGGGGTCCAACTGTATCCACAAGAGCTTTGCTAAGCTGGTTCTCTCACTCTTTTCTCCCCCTCTTGGCTCCACTCCTCCCTCACAGGGCCTTTACCCCAATGCCTACTCAAATGTCTCAGCTCAAGCCAGCCTGGACCCAAAACTAACTTCCAGGCCTACACCCAGCCAGGAGACGGCAGACTTCCGCGGTTGGGAAACTCCAGAATAAAGGAAACGTGCAGCAACCCCAAACCCTGAGACCTACCTCCTTGCCTCCCATGGCCTCAAACATTTTCTCCAGCTGGACCCTCAGTTGCTGCATGTTGTTCATCAGGATGCAGGGCTGGGGGACAGATGGAGCTGCTGAGTCTGGCTCCTTTCAGCGTGGGACCCATCAGCATAGGGTTCCTCCCTCTCTCACGCTACTCCAAAAGCCACAGGGAATTTACAACAGGTCATTACATGTATCTTTCCCTAAGCATTGAGATCGGGAACCAACTCAGACAATTCTTCATGAATGAAGACTAGAAGCAAATGTTTCTGTATCTAAGCTAGGTGGTGGGCCCCAAGTGTTCATGGTGTTATCCTTTATAACTCTTTGACTATCTCATAATTTTTTTTTAATTTAGAAAAAGACTAACAAAAGTCTAGCTTAGTAGGGAATACAGTATTACACAGAGGCTCAGAGGAACTCCTAGCCAAGTTCTTACTACTCTGTGGCACAATCTCAAGTGAGGCTCTGGTGGGAATGGGAAGTCGGGAGCATCATCTCCACCCTCAGTTGTAAGGAGAGCTTCCAAAGGAAGGATTCAAGTGTCTTGTAATCCATTCTCCAAGGTCCCAGGGCCTGACCCTCACCATTTTCTCCTTTGTGCAGTAAGCTGGGAAGTTCTTTGATAAGATGTCTGCATACTGCATCAGCACCTTCCCGATGGTCTGAGAAAAGAGGAAAAAAGGACAGGAGAGGGAACCCTTAGCTCTCCCCCTAAGGATCTTGCCTGAGAAGTCACACCTCCCATCCTAGAACGCAGAGGTAAAGGGGAATCTCACAGGAAGGACAAAGCTCCCTCTCAACCCCAGAACGGCGATGAGGCAAACCCACCTGTCCATCCCAGACATACCACAAAGGTTTGAACTCAGACTTATGACTAGGCTGTCAGTGTGGTGGTAGTAAGGGGAGAGGGGAGGGAGGGTCGTGGTCACCTTAGCAAACCTCCTCATGTACTGGGCAAGGATGCTGGGGTCTGGGCATTCCAGCTTTCGGATGATCTCAAAGCTCTGGTTGAGCTGTGTGAAGACGTCCACCACAGAGCAGGAAAAGAGTGCGTGCTCTGATGTCTGCTGGAACTGAGGAAGGCCACATATACAGGTCAGCATCTTCAGCCACGACTTCTTTCCAAGTTCATAGAGTTCATTCAACAGAGCTCTGCCCAGCAGGAGTGGCTCAGTAGCCCTCAATAGCATTTCTCATGGGCTTCACAGGCAGGAAGAGCCAATCTGTCTAGAGCCCAGGAACGTCTGCTGACAGCTGACTGCTGCTCTCAGCCCTGTGCAGCCAAGCCCCTGACTTACCCCATCCTTCTTATCTCGTTCCAGGGCCCCACGCAGAAATTCCAGAGATACATCCTCATTCTCATCCAGCCATTGCAGGACAAATTGCTCAAACCACCTGCAGCCAGGTGAGAGAACTGGGGGTTGGAGCGAGTTGCTGGCATATGCCATGTGCCTGACATCCCCCCAGGCAGGGGTCTTCCAGAAGGTAGGACATGGTTTGACACTTCCCTCTTTCTATAGCAGCGCCCAGAACAGGTGGGCTCAAGACTGGCTTGATGAACCAAATTGAGGATACCGGTGTCCTCCCCCCACATAAGCCAGAGGGACCATCTTCCTTCCCTTCCCTCCATAGTGCCCACTTGATGACTCACGCTGGGTACTCAGGCACCTGCCCCTGGAAGGCAGGCAGATCCCACACATATTCGTTATGGAGCCACTTCACCTTGAAGTGTAGGTTCATGTAGTCAGCACTCTTACACAGCCGGTTTTTCTCATGCTCTAGTGGAAGGGAAGGAGGCTGGGTCAGGGTTTTGCAGTAGAGGCTCTGGTTCTTGTGTTTTCCCAAAGCAGCAGATCCAGTCTTATTAAAGGGTGACTCCCAACCACCCCCTCACAGCCATTCCCCCTCCACCAGTGAGTGCTCTGCTCTCTAAGATCCTGGCCTATATCTTCCTTTAGAGACTAAGCCAGACTCCCAGGTAAGGCCTATAGTCTAACTGCTCTGGCTTTTGGAAGTGCCAAGTGAGGTGCTGGCCTCTGGTAAAGAAGACGAGAAAGGGATATGGATGCTAATGCTGAGTGGTGGGGAGATAGCCCAGGACTGGAGAGGGATGACAGTTTTCCAGGGCTTTTCTAATCCTAGTAGCTTAAATGCAAGCTTAAAAATGCAAAGATGAGCAGTTGTACATGATACATATGGGTCAATGACAACACACAGAGACGGAAAAAACCAAAGTGGACCCGACCTGCCAGAGATTGCAGTTGAGCAACCACGGTGCAGCAGAATGTTCATGTAAACCGAAGGGCCCCAGAGCAGGGCTGGGACACCGAAAATGAACTCTCAAAGTCTGCAGATAAGAACAGTCAGTCTGGAAACCATGGAAACACAGCCAGATGAAAGGACCATCACATTTCAGAAAATGAGATGCTCATTACAGACTTGAAAGGTCTATAATCTCCAGCTGAGTCTCCATGGCCTTCTGGAAAATCTAGGACAAAGAGCATACACAGCTTTCCCAGAGTCTGGAGCACTGACCATAAACATGGGTTTTCATTCTCTACCCCCTTTATAGATGAAGCTTTAATTTTAATAATTAAAGCCAATTGTGTGTGCTTACATATAATATAATGTGAAATCAAGCAAATGGCGGAGAGTACTGAGCAACAGAGAAGGGAAGGCCATTGTCCCTGGGAACTCTATTGCTCAACTGCAAGTTGCCATGGACAATGCTTTTCCAGGTCAAGGTGGAACACACAGTCTGGGGCAGCTGGCCCTTCTGCACTAGTGCAGCAGACACTCAGGGAGGATATGAAAGCCTGGGATGCAGCCTCAAAGGGCTCTGGGACCCAGGAATTTCATCTCCAGGCACTGCAGGCGGCACCATCTCAATCTGAAGTTGCATTTGCAACTAGTTTCTTCTATGAAGCAATGAGCAAGAGAAAAGGAAAAGGTATAAAACTAGAGGTAAAGGGACAACCAAAAGTTCTTACCACCCAGAAAGAGGACTTTTCGTATACGAATGACAGTGGATGCTTGTGGCAGGGCAAAGATACCAATGAACAATTAAGGGAGTGAAAAAACTGGGACATCAGAGAACCCCTCTCAGGGCTTGCCCCTTCTCTTCCACCCGACTACCCTGCAGTCCTTAACTAGTCCAAGAGCTTAGGGAAAAAAATGGTACCCTCAGGAGGGTCCTCCCCCTTTCCTGTTCAGCAACCCACTGGAAGGGGAGGGGAGGCAGTGTTGCTCATCATTCTAGAGCTCCCTAACTGCTTTCTTCTAGGGGACTTTAATTACCGTATTTACATATGATTCTCACTTTCTCTTGTCAAACCATTATCTGTCCCAAACCCCAGTTTCTACATTAACTTGTGTAGTGAAAAAACACTGGTCACACTTGAAACTATTCTCACAAACTCTGACCAGCATGGCTCAGTGGGTTGGGCATTGTAGTGCACACCAAGAAGTTGCTGGTTTAATTGCTGGTCAGGAGACATGCCTGGGTTGTGGGCCAGGACCCTGGTTGGCTGTAGGCAGCAGGCAACCAATCAATGTCTCTCTCCCTCTATTAATCCCTCCCTTCCCCTCTCTCTGAAACAAATACATAAAAACAAACAAACAAACAAACAAACAAACAAAAAACCCACGACCCTATTCTATCAAGTGCATGGAGCCATACCCTGGCAGAGTTGCTTGGGATTGTTGAGGGGTGGTGTAGGGGGTGGGGGGCAGGGTGTAGTTAATCTGTTGAAAAGTGCAATCATGCCTGATTTCCAAATTCCTCCTCTATTTGTCTTTCATCCTTGGGGAGTTCTTTCAACCATGGTTTCAACTATCTGGATTGCTGATCATCTTCCTCAAATCTCTCTCTGTTTTGGGTAAGGTCTGTGTATGACTCTGATGGAACATCTCACTTTGCCCAGGTTTAACTCTAATCCTCATCTTGCACCATCTTAACAGCTCCAGCTGAAGCTGAGCAGCACATACACACTAATCATACCCTCTTGTTCAAAGCTCAGAATCATCATCAAGTCCTCCTCCTTCCCCTTTATTCACATCCAGTTAAATCACCAATCCCAGTTGATTTCACCAGAACTACTCTGGAATCTGTCCATTTCTTTCTACTCACAGTATCACCTAAATCTCATTATCGTCATCTCTAACCTGGATCACCACTGCCCTCCCTCCCCACTGGCTAAATCCTACAATCTTTCAGGTTTCAGTTTGTGCATCACCACCTCCAGGAAGCCTTTCCAGGTCTGGGTTACATGGTTCTCTTCTTAGCACCCTAGGCTTATTCCTTTTGCGGCCCTTACAACTTTGAGTTGTAACCACCAACTTATGTCTGTTATCTAGACCAGTCTGTGAGCTTGTCAAGGGCAGGGCCTGTGTTGCATTCGTCTCACTGGGGCCCCAGTAACGAGCACCGTGCCTGACAGAGGAAGTAGTCAGTGAATACCTAGTGAATGGGGTGGGGATTCACTCAAAGGAGCATAAAGAAACTTTGCTGTATGTTTTAATTGTGATAGTAGTACGCAAGTGTGTTTATTAGTCAAAACTCATCAAATTGTACTCTTACAATATTTTTACTATATTGTATATAAATTATTATGCCTCAATAAAGTTCACTTAAAAATATCAGGTGACACTCAAAGTCAACATGTTATTTTATCATCCAGGTCTCCAAACTTTTCCTCTTCTCTTGCCCTTCACATTCCTGAGAACCACTAAGTCCTGGACAACTTCCTTCCAACGTCTATCAAAGCCCATTCTTCCCTCTCCACTTCTCTCCCCTCAGACTAAATTATTACAACATTATCTGTTCTCCCTGCTTCTGGTCTTTCCCTGTTCCAACCACTCTCATTTTCCAAATGCTACTTTGTTCACATTGCATCTCTGCTCTTGTGCCTGTAATGGTTTCTTATTGTCCTTAACATCTACGATTAAGTGCTGGGCAAATGGCAGGCAGTATGCCAATAGGTTACACGCATCTGAGTTACTTTCCCAGCTCAGTGAAACAGATGCTGTGATCACTCCCATTTTTCTGACGAGGAAATGGGAGCTCACAAAAACGCAGCAGCTGAGTCTAAGATCACACTTGCAGTGGGTGGTGAAACTGAGATGTGAAACTAGGTCAACATTACTTTCTCTTTGGGCGGTTTTCAACCCTTTTGTTTGTTGTAAACATTAGCAGAACAGAACTCCCATTTCAAAAGAAATCTCACCTAGAACCCCATGTAAGGCAGGGAAAGGCAGAGCTGACTTAGCTGGTACCAGGTAAAAGGCCTGATGCCCAGCTTCCCAGGTTCCCCTTCTCACTTAGCTCCTGAGACAGCTGTTTGAAACCTCTGCCCCTCCCTCACGCTCTCTGTCTTGTGGTATTCACTCTTCAAAGGTATTTATCTCCTCCCCCCCCCCCCCCCGCCCAAATCCACTGTCAAGAATTGGGACCATTAGGCTCTCCAAGTGCTACCAGGAAGAGAGAGACAAGTGACCTCCTCACTGGCTGGACAGGCTAAGGAAGGCATGGGCTACAGCCCCAGGCTTGACCCAGCGTGGGCAGGAGGCAGCCACTCTGGGGCGGAATGACAGAAAGTGTGTGCAGTCTGTGCTGTCTCAAACTTTACAAGATCTTCATGTTTCATTCAGTCTCAAAACTAAATGCTTCTACAGAGAACAGATTGGTGGTTTTCAAAGGCAGGGGGTGGGCAAAATAGGTAAATGGAGTCAAAAGTACAAACTTGCAGTTAGAAAATATAAATAATATAAAATGTGTAGACCAAAGTGGAAAAAGAATAAAAGAATAAGCTGAATGAACAAGATGGATAACAATTTATCTGTGGCTTTGCTCTACAGGGGAAGTGAGAGACGTATCTTCTAGCTTTGGCACACCAATCCAGAACAGCTTTCAAGGAAAGCCAGGCCAGGCAGTCCCCACTGTGAGGAAATAATTATGTATTTAAGAGTCTGTGATTCTTTAACACTGTAAAGGTAAGTTTCACAAGACTCCAGGGAGCAGGCCACTTGTGAACACACGATGGGAGGAGTTGATTTCTGGGCTGGGAAAGTCCTAAACAGGCATTTGCTCTAAAGCTGGAGGGAGGAACCTACATCCACACAGCCATTTCCGTTACTCTTTTGGCTGAAGCTTTGCCCACCCAAGACCTCCTGAGACGTATCCTCCACTATGCCTGGAATCTCTAATTTCTCACTGTACCATTCACCTTGAACCTGCAGTTGTCTGAGAGAAGAAAGAGACAGCGAGCCAGGTGCTTGGACAAGGGGCTGGCGACCCAATGCCTTGGGTATTCCCTTACCCTCCAGTGCGTATTTCATGTCTTGGGCAAAAAGTTGCCACATCACCTCTGCGCTGACTTTTCCCACGTTCAACTCCTGAGGAAACCTGGATGATGGAAAAAGCCATATCAGGAAATAAGGCAAGAACCATTTAATTTGATTTATTCCGAGGCTGACATGCCTAGTTCTTGGAGGTCATATTGAAGAGGAGAAGACTGGGAAACATGGGTAGGCTCAATCTGAAGAAAGGGGGCTCAGGAGCCAGTGGTAGGACAAGTAGGGGCAGACAGTCCCCTCAGGCAAAGTGGGCCCAGGGAAAGGATGCCCAAAAGTCAGGGAAGTGAGGCCAAAAGGAGGAGAGTTGAGGCTGGGAGGCAGGCCCAGACTAAGTAGACTGGAGGAGAAAGGGTAAAGACGTGGCCTGTAAGGTCGCCCACTTAGTTCACAGCGGACAGACACATACACACATGGTCTCTGGATCCCCCGGGACTTCTACTCCCAGAGGCCTGTCACTCCAGGGAGGCTGGTGCAGTCTGGGCAGGGCCCCCCATTATGTCTCCACACCTGTCTCCAGAAACAGCTACCCAGACAGATACAAGGGACAGAGGGACAGATGGACGGACAGGAGGAGGAGATGGCACTGCAAACATACAGAGATAGGAAAGAAAGAGGCTGTTAGACAGATGGACAAACCAACCACCAACCAGACAGGGCCAAGTGGGGCAATACTCACTGGTTCAGAACGAGTGTGTAGGAATTCTTATCTTCTTCTATGATTGACACAATGAGTGTGATGAGTTTGGGCCAGAAATCCAGGTTTCGAATGCTAGGCCCTTGTTCCTCTACAGGTAGTTCCTGCTTCTTGTTCCAGAGGAGAAGAAAGTTAAGAGACAGTGAGTCAGAGCAGAATGTGAAGAGTGTCTCTAATCTTCTTTCTCTCCCTTCCCCAAGCTCCTACCTCTAGAGTCAGGTACCCTTCCTAGAAACTGTCTTCCGCAAGAGCACCCCTGTTATGTCAGAGGTGACTGACTATTGGGAGGTCTTTGGACACAAAGAGTTCACACTGAGTTCTCTGCCCAGCTCCAGGGCACCGATCTGATAAGTTTAGTCAGTCTTAGAGACATAAAGATGCCTGACCCCACTTCCTCAGAAGCTATGCGTATGTGACTCCTTGACTGGAGTAAGCAGCCTCTCCAGCCTCACTAAGTAGGTCTAGTTCCATGTGACCCACACTAGCAGCCCTCCTCTGATGCCCCCCTGCACCCCCACATACATATCCTAGCTCTGAGAAGCTACTTCGAGTTCGGCGGGAGCTACTGAACAGAGCTAGCATGCAGGCTGGCCCAGCCTTCAACAGTTTAGGACTTCTCTTAACACCTGAAATGGCATTAGGGGAGAGAACTGCATGTAGGAAATTATTTGCCTAGCTGGACAAGAAAAGGCCCTGGGGACCCACTGGGGAAAGGAGAGTCTCTTTAGTAAATGGTGTTGGGAAAACTTTTGGATATTCACATGCAAAAGAATGAAATTGGATCCCTATCTTACATCACCCCAAAATTAACTCAACTGGATCAAGGACTTAACTGTAAGACCTGAAACCATACAACTCCTAGAAAAAGATTCTTTGGCATCAGTATTGGCAATGATGTTTTTGATATGTTGCCCAAAGCACAAACAACAAAAGCAAAAATCAACAAATGGGACTACATTAAACTAAAACATTTCTATACAGCAAAAGAAACAATCAGCAAAATGATAAGGTAGGCAATGGAGTGGGAGAAAATATTTGCAAACCATATATCTGATAAGGTGTAATATCCAAAATATGTAAGAAATTCATACAACTCAAGAGCAAAAAGTGAACAAACAAAAAACTGATTAAAAAAATAGGCTGAGGACTTGAACAGACATTTCTCCAAAGAAAACATATAAATGATCAACAAGCACATAAAGAAGTATTCAATATCACTAATCATGAGGGAACTGGAAGTCCAAGCCACAATGAGATGCTACCTCATACCAGCTAGAACTGAAATGATCCAAAGGATAAGAAATAAATGCTGGATGTGATGAAATGAAACCCTGATGCACTGTTGGTGGGAATGTAAATTGGTACAGCCACTATGAAAAGCAGCATGACAGTGACTCAAAAATGGAAAAACAGAACTACCATATGATCAGCAATCCTGCCTCTAGGTATATATTTAAAAGAAATAAAGTCACTATTTTAAAGACATATTTGTACCCTCCATGTTTATTGATTGTAGCTTTATTCATAAGAACCAAGGCATGGAAACAACCTAAGCATCAATCAACAAATGACTGGATAAAGAACATATGGTATATAAACACAATGAATCATTATTCAGTCATAAAAAGGAAATACTGTCCTTCATAAAAACATCTATGGGCCTTGTGGGCATTATGCTAAGTTAAACAAGTCAGGCAGAGAAAGACAAATGCTGTTGGTGGGAAGGTAAATTGGTGAGAATGTATAATCTCACATATATGTGGAACCTGAAAACATCGCACTCAGAGAAACAGCGAGCAGAACGGCAGTTCCCAGGAGTGAGGAGGGAGGGAAATGGGGAGGTGTTGGTCAAAGAGCACAAACTTTCAATTGTGAGATGAATAACTTCTGGGGATCTGGGGTACAGAAAGGCGACCAGAGTTAACACTGTACTATATACTGACAGATGCTGTGAGAGCACAGGTGTAATGTTCTCACCATAACAACAACCAAAATGGTAATTATATGAAGGCTGTGTTAACAAAGCTTGCTGTGGTCAAATTTCACAATACATATGTGTATCAAACCATCACATTGCACCTCACACTTACACAAAGGTGCTGTGTGTCACTTACATTTCTGTAGAGCTGCAGGCGGAAAAACACTTGGTTGGGAAGAGGTAAAGGAATGCAATGGTGCATTAAGGAAAGGAGAAGCAACTCTACATTCAGACCCCAAACAGGACAAGGAGGGGTCACCACAGAGAGGACGGAATGTCTCCCACTGGGGCAAAAGCAACGTGGGAACCACCCAGAAAGACAGGGGTAGAGTTTTAATGTGGGGCACCATATGCCATCCCAAAGTCTCCGCAGTGCTTCATCTGCCTGCATGACCAGGAAGTAACTAGAAACTAGGACAGAACCCACTGAATGTGGAATATGCCTCCTTAATATCACTGAAATCAACACTTCCTTTAACATTTTCTACCACTACACTGGCTGAGGCTCTTATCGTTCAAGGATCTCCTCACTGATCTTTAACCTTCAGAGATCCCTCTTTTGCACAGTTGTCAGTGATCCTTCTGCAAGGAAAATCTCATTACTACTTCTCAGCCCTTCGATGGCCTTCAACAAAGCTCCAATCCATACCTTCACACAAAGGTCCTTTGAACTGTGACCTCCCTCTATACTTCATATTTACCATTTCTCTTTTGTTGCAGCCATTACCACATCATTACCATCACTTACTTAGTGCCATATCACTTATTATGTGCCAGTGCTCTGCAAAGAACTTCACATGCAGTATCTCATTTAATTCTCATAACAACTCCACGAGTAGAAATTATCACCACCTTTACTTTACCGATGAGACTAAAGACAATAAGGTTGTATAACTTGCCCAAGGTCATGTAGCTATAAAAATAGCAGAACCAAGACTTGGTCCTAGATGGCTGAACTCCAAAGTAGCTACACTAATTAAATTGCTTGTACTTCTCCAAACTGACACACTCATTCACAATTCAGGGCCTCTAAACATTCTATTTTCTCTATATAGTATTCCCCTCCTCCCTGGTCCCTTTCTTTAACTAATTCCTACTCATTCCTCACAATTCAAGTTGACCTTTACCTTTCCTGAGAAATTTTCCCTGGTACCCTGGTCTGGTGAGATGCCTCTCTTCCGGGCTCCCAGAGCACACTCTGTGACCCGCTGGTATACATGTCATAGACAACTACCATTACAATAAAAGATAGTAACGATAGAATAATAAAAGACAATGAGCTCTCCAAAGGCAGAGATGTGTATCTTTTTTTGATTGTTGACACTATTATAGATGTCCTTCATTCCCTCCACCCCATGTATTAATCGACTTTACATTCCTAGTGCTCAGGTTGTTAAAGGAACCATGGATGGATGAATGAACCAATGACTAAAGGTTAGTAGAGGGAAATAAAAAAAGATGACAAGGATTTACTTCAGTGTAAATAATGAATAGTGAGAAAATGAGAGTGGAAATAAAAATACAGTAAGCAAAACTCTAAGGCTAAAGGAAGTCCCTCAATAGTGTATAGGCCCCCTTTCAAAGTCCAAGTTCATCTCATGGTAGGGAATAGAGAACAAATATTCAGAAAGATCTGTGCATGGATAAAAGATCAAAGTTGAGAAGAGTGTCTTCATCCAACCAGAGAAAATCCATAGATAACAGAGGAGCCCAGAGTATGGCAAGCTAAACAAGAGTACCAGGAAAACCTCCCACAGACTAGGGCAGAAACTTTTACAAACCTTAAAAGGAGAAAGCCTTAAAGATAGGGCTGGCACAAAAAGTACATTTGGGAATGTGATGAAGCAGCGTGAACAAGATTTCCATCTTTACTAAGGTGCTCCTGAAGCATTACTAATTGGGTATATTCACTAAAGGGTAAACGTCTGAGATTTAGGTTGTCCTCTCATCACTGGCTGTCCGAAGCTGCCTTTCAAGGTATCTCTCAAATGCTGCTTGTTTTACATGGCTTTCCCAATATCTGATCAAGAGTGAATTCTGTCTCCTTGGAATCCCTTCAATCTTAGCCCTCTTTCAATGCCCTTGTAAACAGACTTTGATTGGAGTTATAAATACGCTCATGAGACTGTAAACTGACTGAAGAAGCATTGTGCTTTCCTCAGACCTGGCCAAGAACAAACATTCAGTACACACTTGCTGGACTGAAAGGAATCTATTCTGCAAATGTGTGGTCTGCAAGACACTGCTGAGACAGGAACTATGAGTAAATAGACACAGAAGGAGGTCCAGGCTTTGAAATGACACTAATGAAAAGACTGAGAAACATGTACAAGGTAACCAGGTACTAAGTTAGAATGCCAGCAAAAAACAGGTGAAGTATCTCAGCCTTACGAAAGGACGGGGTCAGTTGTGATATTCAGCTGATCAGTCAATATATCCCAGAAGACCATGCAGTACAGAGAAAAGTGGTCAAAGGAAAAAATGAAACTTCCATTAGCCAGCAACTCAGAGAGACAGCCACAGATCTCGAAGGAAGGCAGAGAGGAATGTAGAGGTATCCATTAGTCAGAATAAAATTAATCTTGGGGGAGAAAAAAAGATTCTGGGATGGATTGTGAATCTACCTACTCACCCCCTGAAACTGCCCAAATTTTGGTCACTTTCTCTAGCACCAAACTAAAACTTACTGTTGCCACTTCCCTTCAACTCAGTTAAGTCAAATCTGGTCCAATGGTCCCTCTCCATTCACAAATGCATCACATGGTCTTGATGGTCCAAATCCTACAAAACTCACCCACCCTCAAGAACACTGAGGGCTTTGTCCCAAGCTCCCTTCCACCATGACCTCAGCAAATGAAAACTGAGGCTCTGAGAGCCACTGACAGCTGGTCCCATGGGATCCCCAACCTCTTACCAGCTGGTACTGGCGGCTGTACAAGTCATGGCAGTTGTTGAAGATATACTCATATGTGGAGTTCAAACAGGCCTTCACACAATCTTTTACCACCTGGCTGGCTCTCGGAGGGCTCTGCAGCTCTTGCACCTGCCAATTAATAAAAGAAATATGGGTCTGGAGTCTTTAGCACCAGGGAGGGATCTCCTCCTAGAACTACCTCCAAACTACTCCAGATTCCTTTCATCCCTCTATGGGTTCCTGGGCCTTGCCCTGGATTGAAATTGCCAAGACAGCTGATGGAGAGAACTGCTAAGCCCATCCTTGGTGGTCCATGGTCTTCTCCATAGTAATCCATAGAACAGGTATATGAAAATGTGAGCTTTGAGCTGATTTCTACAGCCTCAGAGTCTGCCAAGTCATTCTTATTCTCCATGTGCCTGTAGCCAGGCCCTCAGACCAGTTCATCCCTTACCTTCATTCTGAAGAAAGTAATGCTGGTCAGCAAATCCACTGTGGACTTTAAGTCCTGAAGCCGCTCAGGGCTCCCAGCAGGGAAATTATTCTGTTGTAAATCAAGCAAAGGTAAGAAAGGAACAGAGAAATAAGAAAGCCTTCCCTTCCAGAAGCAATGAAATCAAAATCTTCCCTAACTGCTACCCACTGAAATTTTCCTTAGTTGAGATGGACGAAGAAAGCCATAATATTGTTAGTCTCCCGCTATTTCTCACTGATGCAGACAGGCCCTTGCCAAAAGCAGAGGTTAATAATCCCCAGCCCAGAAAGCAACGCTTCCTACGCCCCAATGCTACTTCCCATGCCATGTGTGTGCATTTTCACAAATGAACACACAGACACCCACATACAATTACACACACACACACGTTTCTTGGGTGAAGATTCTTACACCCTGACAGTGAGTTCTTCAAAAGTTACAATCTAACTGTATATCCTGGAATATAAGTGTAGCCACACTATGGAGCAGACTGAGACCCAAGACCTGGACTTCCTATACAGCGGGCCTCAGCTAGAGCTGTTCTGGAGTCAGCAGAGGGCACAGCTCTGAGCAAAACTGCTTTTGGAGCAAGTTCCTTAGGACCTCCCTGCCATGCCTCACTTCATTCCCTTTGGCATAAGGCAATGAAGTTTTAGGAAGAAGCTGCTAAGGACAGCTGAAGGGTTAAATCACTCTCCATTTTAAGGGTCCCCCTTTTCAACCTTCACACAGCTACTTATATGCCAAATATAAGATATACAGTCAACTCTCCATTATTCATGCAAATGGAGGGCACTGGAAGTATAGATAATTAAAAGCTCCTTTCTTTTTTACTTTGAGATTATTTTTATACTTACTTTTTAATGTGGGTATATTGCCTGTTCTGGAAATTCACAACAATGTAAAGCAAGAAATGAAGCCATTCTAAGAAGATCTAACTTAGGAAGAATTGAAGAACTTTCCATTTCCCTGTCCTGCCCCGTCCCAGGTACCCACCCTCCTACTATATCTATTTTCTCCCCACATCCTAGGAATGAACATGACCTCTGCTACAAATTACTTGCCCAAGCCAAGCTACACTATCTCCCCCTTAGCTAGATTCTCACACACCCCCTGGAAAATGGGGAGAATATGGAAAAATGCAAGAACAAAATGCAATTATCTAATTTTTAAAGGGGCATTGCTGAAAGAGATTATCCTTAGGAGATTTCCCAGTGAGAGTGTCATCAGGGAATTTGGTAGTGATGTGAATGGGGTTGGAAAGCAAACTGTCTATAAAAAGCAACCTCCTGCAAATTGCACACTGCATGGTCCATGGAGTTTGCAGAACCACAGGTCAGTGGCATTGGCCATGCACATGGGTATGATGATACAGACTAATTTTCCTTGCCTTTGTTCCTTACAGCCAAGATTGGCCTTCAGTCTCTCTAGACTGAGCTGATATTAACTCTTACCCCACCCCGCCCTATGTCTTCACTCACCCTGTATGTAGAGAGATCAATCCTCAGTGAGTTGTGTAGCTGGTCCAGTAGTTTCACAAATCTCTCTTTCTGAGAGTGGGAAACAAATAACAGGGAGGAGAGAGATAATGTTTCTGAGCCCCCAAGACTATAACAGAAACAGAATCATCTCTGGGTGAGGAAGAGACAGCAGGTTAGGGATACATCCCAGCCCACCCCTATTCCATCTCTTGGCAGCCCTGTCTCGAACCGAGGAATCTTCTCACACTGGCAAGGAGAAAGGAAGTCCCTGGGAGGGAAAATAGCTTTTTCTGTACAAGAATAAACAAGAGATGACCAGTGAGTGTATCTCCATCCCTTCGATGCTAACTCATCTTAGTCAAATAAAGGGAAATTCCAAACATTCTCCAACTTGTTCCTGAGTCTTTGGTCTCCTGCCTTAGCTTGGGACTGCTCAGACCAGTTAAATAGTCACAGCCTAGCGGTAATGATGGGAGGGAGGAGGAGTGATGCATTTGGAAGGTGATCAGCAGTCTTGAGTGGGTTTCTCTTTAAAGCATATCCACATCATTTCCCTTAGTTAATGCTTTTAACATATATTCTTTTAATAGTTGCTTTTCAAAGAAAAGGTATAATTAAATGTGGAATCACATACCTATAGGCATAGTAATCCTAGAATTCATATAAGGTTTATATTGTATATCTTTAGATATTAAGTCAATATGTTAATGGGATGTGACAGATGAAACAGGTATTTGACAGACTTAATCAATGATATTCGTCTATGGAAAGAGTCTATTAACAACAAGGAAAAGTTGTTAGTACCATAAACAGGGCTCAGAGACCTAGTAGATGTGGGGTTATCAGTAATTTTGTGCCTAAAGAGGAAATCTTTGTGGGGGGTCAAAGATACTTTATCCAGTTTATATTGAAGTCATGTCAGGTGACATTCTGAGTAAAGATTCAACTTCCCAAGTACTTTAACATAGGAAAGGGTACACCCAAACAGGGGAAACAGTCCAGACACTGGAAAAGGAATAGGCTCGAATGTACACTGGTATCCTCGCTTAGACAACAGCCTCATATGAATGTAAGTGGTACAAATCCATCAGAGAGAGACTGAGTGACACATAGACAGTCCACTTGTGGATCTGCAGGACTAGGAAATGTGGTGACTCAGCCATATCCTTGGCCTAGAGAGGTTCCACTTGAGCCCAGGTGGAGCCCCCGAACCACAGTGACACTATTTTTCTCTCATTTATCCATGTCTGAGGAGAGTCTGTTAGTAAGTCTACATATCCATAATGAAATGAGAATAGTCTATCAGCATAGTCTACATACTCATAAGGAAAAAGCTCACCTATCTGGGTGGCACCTATCTGAATTTTAGGCCTAACAACCAGCTCTACAGTATTGATCATGAAAAATCAAACTTTGTTCATTGATAACAAATGGGTAGATATATTTCACATCACACTCACCCCAAAGTTGGAGGCTGCAAAGCGATCGGATGCAGAGACATTGGTGGAGGCGGTTGTGTGGGCATAGTAGGCATTGATGTTGGCCAGTAAGGTGCTCATCACGGCTGGCACGCCAGGGCACATGTACTTGGATGACAAACACGCAAAGTGCCTGAAAAACAACACCCTCAGCCTCAGAGACTCTTCAGGACTTGCAGCAGAAGCCAAGTAATTAAAAGATCTCACAGACACGTATGAAGCCTCCCATCAGGTTGATATACAAGGATCTTCATAGTTTATTTTTTCAAATATACATTCAAAGAACACCTACTCTGTGCCAGGTCCTGCGCTAAGTGCTAGACTCCAAAGATGCAATAGCCCAGCAGAGAAAGCAAGTGTTAGAAAATAAATCAATAATCCAGGGTGTACTATGCAAAAAGCACTGCATAAACATACAGGAAAGTAACCTAAAGCAGAATAGTTGGGGACTGGAAGGGATTAGAAAAAAGGCTTCCTGAAGAAGATACAGATGGAACAAATCTTAAAGGATTACTGAGAACTAATCAAATGGAGAAATGCACAGCAAAGGGAAACTGCAATGCAAAGACAAATATATTCATGACAGAGTGAGTTACTTGGGAAACATCAGTTTGGCTAGTGTTTGGGCGTTTGATAGAGGAACACCAAGAAATGAGAGAGAAGTAAGTGGGGAATAGATAATAAGAGTTAATCCTAAATGCTATAGTAGATTTATAAACAAAGGCATAGTGTGATCAGATCAGCATTTGAGAAAGATCACTTTGCTGATAAAGTGGAAAAGAAGACTTGGACAAAGACTGAGACAGAAAGATTGGTTGAAGAGCTACTGCAATAATTTAGAAAAGAAGCAATAAAACACTAAACAGAACAAAAAAATGGTTAAGAGCACAGCCTCTAGAGTCAGACTCTGGGTTTGAATCTCACCTCTACCCCTTTACTCAATGACCTTGGGTAAATTACTTAAAGGTCTCTATGCCTCAGTTTTCTTATCTGTAAAATGGGAAAAATAATGATACTGACCTCATAGTGTTAATATGAGTATTAAAGAAGTTAATATTCATACGTGCTACATAGAAGTTGTTATTATCATTATTATTGTTGAGTTATAGTAGTAGCAATAGATTAAAAACATTTTCAGGAGATGGAATATGAGGTTTTAGAGACTGGATGTTGGCAGTTAAAAGTACAGTAGTAAGTAAGCAAAGCTTAGGCTGACTCCTAAAGTTTTTTGGACAACTGCATAGAAAATCATTCATTCACTAAAATAGGAAATATGGGAAGATAAGCTTATTTGGCAGAGATAATGTTGATTTGGAACTTAGCCGTGCTGAGTTTACTATGCCCATGGGGATACCCAGGAAGCAGCTGAAAATGGATCTAAAATTCAGGAAAAGGCCTGATCTGGGGAAAGTGATCTGGGAGCCCTTAACCCGGAAGTAGGTTGAGCCCACAGGTTGGGATAGGAGCATCTGGGGGGAGTGAACAGAGTAAGAGTGTCAGAGGGGCCATTCTTAAACCTCACTTCTCACCATATTTCTTCTCTCCATCTATAATGAACTTCTTGCAATTTATTGCATATTCTACACTCTGTTGTATCTTAGCTCCCCAGTAAATGCCCTTTCAAAAATGCCCTCCATCCTTTTCTTCATTTAAAGATTAAGTTCAAGTGTCAACTCCTTAGTGGATTCCCTCACAGGCCTCCCGTAAAATTTAGATGCTCTCATAATACCCTGTGATTACTTCTACCACAGCACTTATTGCATTATATTGTAATTGTTTGTTTACTGATTCGTCTCTCCTGCTGGAGTCCCCCAAGCACAGAGGCCCCATCTTACTCATCTGTGTTCTCAGCACCTGGCACAATGTGACACATAGAAGGAACTCAGTAAGAGTTTGCAGAATAAATGAGTGCAGCCAGGGCAATAACTACCCTCTGCTCACCTAGGGCTGCTTCCTGTGCAGCCTCACCAATAGACAAACTACCTCTTCTCATAGTAGATGGGAATTTCTGTTACAGGAGTCTCGGTCAACTCCACACTCAGCTGCTTCCCCTATGGTTACATGCCCTGACATCCAGGCCAGTCTATGAAAGCTTGTCTGTTACACATGTGTACATGAGCACACACGCTCTGTCTCCTCAGGCCTGTGATGCTTAGGCAGTTTGTCCTTGCATAGCCTCTGGTGCCCTTTTCCCTCCCTGTCCCTGAACCCTGAGGTAGACAGACAAATACCTTCTTCCTGAGTTATTGATTAACATTCCCTTTATACATACACCTTCTTCGCCTTAGGGCATACACCCACCTCACTCAGCTCAGAGAGGGAAGCAATGGATCACTCTATGTTACCCCACTAAGGACCTGTTTACCCTGTTAGTGTGCCTTCATTAGCCACCCCAAGGGTGAGTAGCCACTTCCCAAAGCCCCAAGGAAGTCTCACGTCATGGCTTGATATATGGATTCAATGCCATAGCGCATGGCAAATTCATCCACAATCTCTTGGGCAGTCTCATCAAAGTACACCTTCCATGCATCGTCTCCTCGAGCCTCAGGGATCTGGACTCCTCCACCTCCCTGAATGTCTGTGAGGTAATGGAAAAGGTTCTGCAGGAGACAGAGCAAAGGAAAGAGTTAAATATAAATATATATATTAAAAACAAAATCTGCTGGTAAAGTCCAGAGTTCCACAGAAAGTCTGTACTTTAAGTCATTGCTCAGTTCCTTCTATGGCCCCAGCAGGCTATTCTCACATTAGTGAATGAGAACTGAGGCTGGGACTGTTACTTGGGCTGTCTAGTAGCACAATGAGCCAAGAACAAAATAAAAAACAGGCCCCAGACCTTCAACCATCAAGCAATCATATTTGTTAGCAAATTTATAATTTATTCCCAGCACTGCTTTCCAGCCACCCACCTATACCAAGGGCTGACTCACCTCATGGAGACATGTATACTGCACGTGATACGGGGCTACCTTCTCCTCGCCCTTGATTTCCACACTGATTTGCAGTCGGATAGCCCCTGAGACGGCTGATTTGTCTGTCCTCTTCTCTAGGAAGGAAAGAAGACTGGAAATTGACACCAATGCAACTACAGACAGCATGGACAGTCCCCATCCTGGCTTAACCCACACAAAAGAAGGCACTGACCCAAGGGTTCACCTAACAGGATAGACTTACTCCAGTGAACACACAGACACAAACACCTTAAATAGTTCCTGTAGAAATTCTCCTATTCCATTAGCTGAATAGGGAGTTAAAAGCATTAGGGATGAGCAGGGAGATTAAAGGGCCTTCTGAAATCTGGAAAACCTGCAGCCAGAGTGAGTTCCAGCCACCCACACTCCTCTGTCCCCCATCTCTACCCATGGTCAACTCTCTACAGGCAAGGCAGGCTCTGTATAGAAGTATGCTATAGCAATTGAGTGGTGGCTTTGGTGAAAGGATTCTCCCCGAGTTCCTTATTTATGCTCTCCCTTCCCACCAACTTTCTCTGGTCCTGTTTCCTTACCCAAGTTGTACCAGACGTCCATCTCGCCACTCAGTGTCCGAACCTCAATGATGGTTTGGCCAAGGAAATCATCAGACTCACGCTTTAGCCGCTGCTTTACTCTCGACTTGATGTCATCATCCTCATCCCACACACGTACCTTAATGCGGTCAGAAGAGTTGTGGCACTCACTGTGAGAGAATTAGGCAGGTTCTGTTAGGGACGGACCCAATAGCCCCCAATCCAATTCCCTCCCACAGTTCTATCAACTTCACTGGAGGCCTTGCAGAGGCGGAAAAGCAGTTAGAGAATGGTGGTACTGAAGTTCCAAGTGAGTCAAGCTATCCCAGCAAATGGCTCTTCATTCCTCAGCCTGGTGGCTGTGTATACCATTATCCAGTTTTGTTTTTTTTTTGCCTTGGAACAAAAAAAAAAAAAAAAAAAAAAAGGAAGGGGAAGAGTAATTAGCTGTATCAATAGCACCAAGAAGAAAACAGCTGGACAGATGCTACAGAACTCTATGAAGCAACTATTAGTTTCCTCTTCGGAGTTACTAAAGGTGTTAATGTTCATGGTATGTCCATCTTGCATCTCTGCTTAGCTTTTTATCTACCTTCTCCATCTATCTAACATGTGCTTGGTGAACTTCTGCCATTCTTTGATACCCACTTGAATTGCTATTTCCTTTATGGTGTTAGCTTTAGAGAAGGGAGTTTGCCTAGGTTACCCCCTCTACCTTTTTTTCCCCAATGGGTGCTTTTTGGGTCCTGTTGCCTCACCCAAAAGTTGTCCTTGGCAGAATTTATTGCTCATTTCTCTGGGTTCTCATGAAATCTTTGTACATTCATTAAAATATAATAGTATAACTATTGGGATACTGAAAAATAATCAACAGTGAGATTGCTGAAGCCGGAGACTGATTGTTTCACTAATTTTTAGATACAAAACATCATGTACAGTGTCTGGTACAAAATAGGGGCTTAATGAACAGTTTACTAAAGGGATAAATGTGGGGGAAATTGACTACAAGGTAAATTCATTTAGAATAGATCACAAGCAAGAACCATTCAGATTCTCAAAGAAATAAGTGCTCCCCCAGTAACTATTATCTCTGGATTGGAGGGTGATTTTACCAGGCCCCAAACTCTTTTCACATGGTTTCTCCTAGAAGCCAACAGAAGGATCTACATGGCCAGACTGCTTAGCTCACTGAGACTCAAAGCCTGGCCCTTATTTCTTTCCTGAGCCTTAGGAGTGTGACAAGGCATCTAGATTCTCCAGATATTAGTTCAAGTCCTAGGCTAGAGCTTTCGACAACCATTCCTTAAAGTGAGATCACTGAAAAAGAATTAGGGGGTTGGGGTGGAAGCTGAGACAGAAAGAAAAGAATAATTCTTTCAGGTGAAATGGAAACTTCTCCAGACCACAGATTTCTTCCTTCAAGCCAGAATTACCCAGCTATAGGACAACGACATTCCCTCCCCACTCCCCAGAAGAGCCTAACACTTCCTACGCAGGATGGCAGTGCCAAGAGGTACACAACATGGTGGTCAGTCTCTGGTTGTCACTGAGCAGTAGAAAAATCTTTCTAGACTCCTCTGGGAGACTTCCGCCAAGATGGAGGCACAGATGGAAACACTTTGCGTCCTCGCACAACCAAATCTAAAAACAACAAAGTTTTAACAATAATAAACACAACTAAACCACACAGAAAATCGACAATACGGAGTCTGACAACAACGAAATGCTCAGCTAAACCGGTGAGAGGGGCAAAGCCAGCAGCAAAACGGGTTGGCCAAAAATATCCCCGACCGGGTGGTGCACAAGCAGCCGAAGGCGCGGATCCCAGGTGCGGGCTAGCTACGGGCGGACACAGAGAAGAGGCGCAGCTGGCTGTCTGCAGTCGGTGGAGCATTTGTGTGCAGATAAACCAGTGAAGAGGTGAGCATTGAGACCGCAGGGCGCAGGGCGGAGGCTCACACATTTCCGCTCAGATAAACAGGCTGGGGCGAGCGGTGGGATGGACTGGGCGAGCAGAGAGGACCGCCACTGCTCCCTCTCTGACCCCGCCCCCACATACAGCGTCACAAACCTGCGACCTGGGTGGCCCCACCCTGGTAAACAACTAAGGCTCCACTCCTCATACGTAATAGGCACAAACAGATAAAAACATGGCTCAAGAACAACTCAGAGCCTCAGAGCCAATAAATCTAAGTGATGAAGAAATAGCCAAACTTTCAGATGTACAGTTCAAAACACTGCTGATCAGGATGCTCACAGAACTGGTTGATTTTAGTCACAAATTAGAGGAACATATGAAGGCTAAACTAATGGAAATGAATGGTAATGCACAGGAAACCAATAGTAATGGGAAGGAAACTGGGACTCCAATCAAGGAGTAGACCAGAAGGAAGAAAAAAATGACCAAACAGAAAAATATGAAGAAACAAGAATTCGAAAAAATGAGGAGAGGCTTAGGAACCTCCAGGACATCTTTAAATGTTCCAACATTCGAATTATAGGAGTACCAGAAGGGGAAGAGGAACAGTCACAAGTGAAAACCTTATTTGAACAAATAATAAAAGAGAACTTCCCCATTCTGGCAAAGGAAATAGACTTCCAGGAAATCCAGGAAGCTCAGAGAGTCCCAAAGAAGTTGGACCCAACAAGGAACACACCAAGGCACATCATCATTACATTAGCCAAGATTAAAACGAAGGAGAGAATCCTAGAATCAGCAAGAGATAAGGGGACTGTCAACTACAAAGGAGTTCCCATCAGACTGTCAGCAGATTTCTCAAGAGACCTTACAGGCAAGAAGGGGCTGGAAAGAGGTATTCCAAGTCATGAAAACCAAAGACCTACAAACAAGATTGCTCTATCCAGCAAAGTTTTCATTTAGAATGGAAGGACAGATAAAGTGCTTCTCAGATAAGACCAAATTCAAGGAGTTCATCATTACCAAGCCCTTATTATATGAAATGTTAAAGGAACTTACCTAAGAAAAAGAAGATAAAAAAGTGAACAGTGAAAGGACAGCAAACTCACAGTTATCAACAACCACACCTAAAACAAAAGCAAATTAAGAGGACAGCTAGATCAGGAGTGAACCATAGAAATGAAGATCACGTGGAGGATTAGCAACAGGGGAGTGGGAGAAGGATAAGGGGGGAGAAGGTACAGAAAATAAGTAGCATAGATGGTAGATAGAAAATAGATAGGGGGGAGGGTAAGAATAGTATGGGAAATACAGAATCTAAAGAACTTGAGACACGTATTCATGAACTAAAGGGGGTCGGAATGGTGGGGAAGGGGTGTACAGGGTGGAAGGGAATGGAGGGGGGGAAATAGAACAAATGTAATGGCATAATCAATTAAAAAATAAAAAATACATAAAATAAAATATTATTTCAAAAAAAAAAGAAAAATCTTTCTAGTGCTAGAAAAAGCAGTATGAAGTATCCAGAGGCCCCTTGAATAGCCCTAGTTAAGACAGGGCTTGGGTAAAGTAACCTTACCCCAACAGTCCATGAGAAGAAACCCAGAAAAAATAAAATGGCCGCTGCACAATTAAAGCACGTGAAAAATGGGTTTTCTCTACTGCCTCCATCCCATACCTTTCAGGGGCCAAGCCCAGAATAACAGGATTTAGTGCTGCTCTCCAAATACACATAGTTCCAGGTAAAACAAAGACCTCTGTGACTTACAAATGGAACTTCTCCTCCCAAACAGGATTCAGGTTCCCAAAGATGGTCTTGGTACGCTTCTTGGTTTTGCCCACTTGCACAGTCACATAGGGGTCACTGGATCCTGTCTTGTCCTTGGCTTGTAGGCCCTGGGCACACACCACTGCAACCCAAATGCATAGAGGAGGAGACTTCAGAGTACGCTCCAGAGGTGAGAAATCCTCCATAACATGCCTCATATGTTCTCCATCTTAGAGAAGCTTCTCTTTGCTTCTTGCACAGGAACCCTAATCTCAGTCCTCCAAAACTATCCTTAGACCTAAGCCACCAGCTTTTCCTTCAAAGACTAGCCCAAGACTCCCAGGTCCCTGTCAAAGCCCTAAATGACCACTTACCCCTAAACTGGCCCTTACCTCCCCTGACATATGCATGCTTCGGCCACACCCACCCTGCTAGTAAACACAGGTTAACTATTCCCTGATCTCCTACCAGTCTCCTTTCCCACATCCCCCAGCTCTTGTATTATCAGATTGTTAACCAAGTCTATAATATTAGATTGTTACCAAATACTTCTATTATCAGTCATATTGTTTGCAGGTACCAGTCTTACCTTTCCCAACTCCCCTAGCACCATGGCTTAGGAGAGGGAGAGTGATGAATGAGGAGGGCCTAATGAGGGCCTCTTTCCCTCAGTTCTGTCTTCTTTGTCCCCAGCCCCTTGCTCCCTTACACTCAGAAGGCTTCTTCACCAGGCTCCTCCCCATAGCCTAGGCCTTCCTGTCTCCTTACACTTTGGCCTGCTCACCAGTGATGGTAATCTTGGCCGACCATTTGGAGGTGCCATCCAGCACATTCTGCTTCACTGTTTTCATCTGCTGCACATGGGCAACTTTGCTCACAGCAAACACATCCCGGATAACTTCAAAGATCTCTGGCTTATTCCGCTCTCGGATCTTCATGCGGTCCTTCATGGCCATGATAATGTTCTGGGTCCGGTCCTCAGCTCCATGTTTAGAGCTCTTTTCTGCAGCCCCTGAAGGATGGCCAGAGACAGAAAGGGAGATAACCAACAGACCATCAGCAAGACTAAGTGTCAGGTTGAGGAATGGAGTCTGCCAGCAGTCACTGAGGAGTAGAAGTTTAGGAAGACCAGGATATTTCTGGGAAAAAGTAACCACTCTTGGGGCCTGCTAAAGTTTCAAATGCATTTCAAAGGGTAGTAAAAACTTGATGAATGTTATGGGGGGTTGTTCTTATTCTATTGAGGTATACGTTGGATTTTTCATTGAAAAAGAAAGAAAGAAAAATGTAGCTCAGTCTGCAGTTGGCTTTGTCTTTCTTCGTCATCTACTGTCCAGATAGTAGTTGAGAGACACCTTTCAAGTCTAAGGCCCAAATATCACCAATGGCTATCTCAATTATTATGGAGGGGTGGTGGATGGGCATGACAACTCCACCCACTTCATCCAATTTCCAAACCATGATACAGACCCCAGAACTGGTCACAGCACAGAGTCAGGTTCTACCCCATGGGTCCAGTGCCTTTAATCACAAAAAAAATAGTGTGGTATGGTAATAAAAGTATGGCCAGATAAAGCTAGGTAACAGAGTTAGGTTCAAATACTGACTCCACTGCTACTAGCTGGGTAAACAGGTTTCTTTTAAGAGAAGAAAATAGCACTTATTTCTCAGAGTGATATGAAACATTATATCAACATGTATAAAGCATCTGGTTCAATGCCTTGTACCTAGCACTCACTCAATAAATGGTCACTATTATTTTTACTACCATCATTATTATCTTGGTGGGTATAGCAAACCAGCTCATCTCAAAGACTAGCAGGCTTTGCCTACTGCCCTGAAAATTATGACAGAAAACAGACTACCTCACTCTATTTCATCACCCAGGCTTCTCAGAAAGACACTATCCTTCAGCTATTTTTGCCCTGCAGACTGATTTTTGTCTCTTATCTCTCTCTAGTCTCCAAAGACTTAGGCCTTTAGTACAAAACCTGTAGCAAAAAATAAAGGCCAACGTATGCATCCTAACCGTGGGAGGAAGGCAAGCAGGTTTTCTGTCCAGGGAGGCCCATCAAAGGGCATTTCATTTCACCCTGAGCTTCACAGAAGGCTTAGGCAGAGGATATTTGCTGGTAAATGAAAGTTGACCTGGGCTGCATCCATTTAGCGTATCCCATGCAATGCTGCTTCCTTGGAGTGGAACTTCTAAAAGGCCCTTGAGGAGAAGATCAACATCTTTGCTACACAGCAACATCTCAGAAGGTTTCCAGCAAGCAGCCAGCGTGGCTGCTAGCAATTAAAGCAAGGACCTGATGGCACCTGTGCTTATCACCCCCTCACGATGGGTCTTGGCAAAGTCATCATCAGCATTCATCTTAAGACAGTCTTTGCAGAGCCCCATCTCTTCCACTGACTTGTTCTACCTGTCTCTTAATGTCTACTGTCAGAGTCACGCTACTGACACCAATTGAGGGCTCTTCAAATGGAGAGCCATCTTAGGTGAACAGTTCCTTGAGGCCTCTCCCTAGGCCCCTTTCATGTCGTATATCTTTCCTTGAGATAATGAAATGCTTGTGAGTCTAAAGATGACCTTCCTTTCTCCTACCACAATACTTAAAGCTTTGGTTGCTCTGGCTTGGCTCTGAGTGACACCTGGGAGAGCTGGGAGAGTGAGAAAACACTTTCCCATATCCCCACCCCTGGGTCCAGCAGGAGCAGAGCAAGGAGACAACAACTTAGAGTGCTACCACCTCAAAAAAAAAAACCCAACAAGACAGAAATTTGGTGTTCTTGCTTCTCTCCTCTTTCCCCTCCACCACTCCATGATGGCATCACAAATCAGATATTTTAGTCAGGGCCTTGGGAATCTGGCACATTCTCCTCCAGGACCTCTGCCTGATCCATTGGACATTTCTGTTCCTGGCACTGTTGTATAAAAGCTGCATCTATAAGCAAGGAATAAATGCTGTCTCCCCTGGATCCCATGGTCTAGACCTCAGAAAATTCCTCTTGGAGGTTTAGAACCTCACAGAACTCTCTTTCCTCATTAGTTCTGGTCCCGGGTTAAACATGCTCAAGTAATTTGGACTTTGCAGCCACTGTGGTGTGTGCACTTCTCAAACGCAGTCTCTGAGACCATCTGAATCCTTAAGGGCCATGATAAACTCAAAGAATTTTTCCTAAAGGTGCTTAAGAGTGCTATAAAACCTGTTATTTGGAAAGCTGCCCCTTGACTCAGGACTCTACATTCTCTGAAAAGGAAAGAGCTTCAGAATCAGGTAGATCAGAGGAATGATGTCCAGCTACCCCAGCTCTTGGCTGACAGACTACTTTGGAGAGGGCCTGCTGCCTGTGCTCCCCACCCCTCATCCCGCAGGGGTACTCACGCTGCAGGCAGTCGGCGTTGAGCAGGTCCTGGCACTTCTCATGACACTTGACTCCACACTCACTGCAGCGCATGCCCTGCCGGGCAATGCCCCAGAGCAGGCCTTCACACTCATAGCAGTAGGTTGGGGTGGTGGCAGTCCAGACCTCAAAGTTGTGTGGTGTGGTGCACGAGATGGGGTAAATTAAGGCCTGCAGGGTTTTCTTATACACATGGGATTTCTGAAAGACATGTTCCCCATCACCCACCAGCGATTTTCAGCCTCTGCTGGGAGATAGCAGAACTGAGACCCTGTAGAACAATCAAGACCCTGGTTTCTCCTCTGGTAGTAGAGGAATGCTCTAGACTAGCCCAGCCCATAGCCCGGCCTGGCAGAAAGAAGCCCCCAAATGTTGTGTGTTCCTGGTTGTGCAAGATAGGTCTGAGCTGAACACTGGGTCTGAGTCTTGCCTCAGGCTTCCAGCTTTCTGGGAAAACAGAGGGTACTAGGTCCACTATAATACCTCAAGTTTAGTAGTAACATACTCCCACATGAGACTTAGGCTAACCCCTGGCCAGGACCCTTGCCTCTCCCAGTGTGGAAGATTGAGACTTGGTACTATCTATCTGTTCCATTACCTATGTATGCTCAACACTTTAGAATTCCCGGTTAGTATGGCTATAGAGTTGATCACCAGTGGATGGCCAGATCTTTAGGCCAGTGGATTCATGAAAGCCCATGGGTCACTTACCAGTTCTTCATCCTTGAGAGAGGTGCGTGTAGCCATTGCAGAAGTAATCCCTGCCTTCCGGGACTGGACCAATGACTGTAAGAGAAGACCTGCTGTCAGCCCTGGCTGCCACCAAGGACTGGCAGAGTCCTGAGAAGGGAGTTTCAGGATCCAAAACAAACTGATGGTAACTTACTGCCTTCTGTTTTTACTGTCATTCACAGGGACTGCCCACAGGTAATAGAGAACAGCATCCCCAGTTAAGATCCCAAACCCAAGGTCCTCAGAGGACTGTTCTACCAATATTAGAACAGCACTTCTCTCAGGGTACCTATCATCCAAAGAGTTTCTCTTTTATTCACATTTTTTAAGTATCTTAACCCGTCTATAGAAAGGCAAAGAAAAAATGAGAAGTTTAGAATTACAGTAGGAAGTAGGTTACTAAGAACAGAATAAAGACACAACTCTGTCAGAGTTACATTCAAGAATCATCCCTGAGAATGATTCCATGCCATCGTCTACCCCCTGGCACCACCCCATGCCCACACAATCCCAGGTGCCTGTGAAGGTCAGCAGCTCAAATAAGCAGGGGACTAGGCCAAGTGAAAGGGGAAATGTACCCTCAGTCAAATCAAGCAGGGCAAGGGGTTAAGTATGAGAGGTAGGGCTGCCCTGCTAGCCGGTCTCTTGTATAGAGGGGCCCCACATATCGGCCAGGCCCAAGCTTTAGAGGCACCCTGTGGGAGGCACATGGTCTCCCTAACGCAGTGGACGTTGGGCAGACAGAATCAGAATATCAGTCTAAGAAGAAGGAACACTTAGCGGGTGCCAGGTGAGATATGGACTCTTACAGAGGTTGGAAAGGGGCTCTGGAGACACTCACCATTGCCTGCACAGAGGAGAGCAGAAAAAGGAACAACATGATGTTAAAGGTCCCCCAAGGGCATTAAAAAAACCTTCAGTGGCAACTAAGAGGTTCTTCCCTATAGTCCAATGTAGGGAACACGTCCCAAACCCCTCTGCCTCTATCTACTAAAAACTGGCTTCAATTCAGACAGCTGGCCAGGGCCCAGGCCTCAAGCTCCTACTCTGAGAAGACTTATGCCAGAGTGAGGCAAGGTCAAAAGTTGGAGGAGGGGAAATAAGAAATAAACAAGACATTGCTGTCCAAGCATTTAAGCAAAGAGGATGTGGTAGGCTAGAGGGAGTAAGGATGAGAAAAAATAGGGAGAAAATAAATGAGGAAAAGAAAAAAGGGGAGATAGAATACAATGAAAGAAGGTAAAAAAGAAGAGATGACATTAGAATTTATCTTTATCCAAACGATTTGATGAAGAGTTGGTATGAAAAGAGGTGCAAATAGTAAGGGAAAAAATGATTAAGAGAAAATGGCAGAGGATATTTCCATTCAGCTAATTAAGGAGAAAGAAACTGGTGTGTGTGTGTGTGGGGGGGGGATAGCAGAGAATGAAGAAGAAACAAGAAAAGAGGTGGACAGAAAAAACTGAAAAGGGAGAGAAAAAGAGAAAACAGGAGCAGAAATGGTAGCAAGAAAAGGGGTTCGTGTCTTACTGAACACCTAGCTCTGGGCGAGGCTGGGATCCCTCTCCATCCTCTGTTAAGAAAAATTTCTTGAGCTGATCCTGCCTCAGGAAGTATAACCCAAAATGCTGTTGATCATCCTGGAGGTCCTGAGATCAGCTTTAACTCCTAAGCCCATTTCAATTCAATTCCACAATTTTTTTTATCATACTTCTCAGTGCCAGACACTGATTTAAGAACTACAGGCACAGAGATAGTCTAGAAAGCCCATACCTTGGGAGGAGGCTGTCACTAAACCTCCAAAAAGAAGCTGTACCAGCCATGCTCATCACATACTAAGCTCAATGATCTAGGTCAAAGCTAGAGGCAGTGTCCATTCTAAGTCATCAAAAAAGTCTGTAGAGATACCTAGAAGAACTAGATTCCTAGAAGACAACCACAGTGCCCAGCCTTGAGGGTCCAAGCCATATATGTTCCAAGTGGGAGCTTGAGCTTATGAAGAACCTTGGTTCTAAACAGGGAGTGAGGTAAAACAAAGTCTCACTGAAGCCATCACTAAGTCTCAGTCATTCTTTAAATGATGGATCTTCAGGCCCATACTTGTCACAAAATGGACCACTACCACTTCTGATAGCTTGCCAAGGCCTAATGGTGGATACTCCCAGGATACAGCCTAAATCTGCACAAGAGCCTCACTCACCAGATCGCTGACAAGTGGCAGTGGCTTCTTTTTGCGTAGATTTGGCATGCTGTCGATGCCATAGAGTCCTCCAGCTGGCCTGAGGAGGGAAGGAAATATGTCAGAACTCTCAGTCTTGTCAATTTTCCTTCCTCACCTTCTCCCCAGAGTAAGCCGTGCCTTTGAGAGGGGAAAGGAAGACAGGAGGAAAGGAAGATAATGAGGGAAATAAAACCATGGGATGATGAAGAATGGGATCTGCTCTCAGAGTGCCCCTATCTGTCTCCTTCTGTGGTTTTAGCCAGAGATCTAGTGCTCTTTTATCCCACAGTGACAGTTCAAGGCACCTCTGTTTCTCTGAAGGACCTTCTGCTCCATAAGGCAGGGTGGGAATTGATGGTTAAGAGGGATCTTCTCCACACTCAGGTTAGAGACGCTGCCACCAAAGCTAAGTCTTTCCTGGCCTGTGCTAGACAGAGCCCATAGGAATAGCTCTACAGAGGAGCTGCTGCCGAGGTGAGCAAGACTACCAAGTAATGACAGGTACAAGGAGATCTTCTCCACTCTGACTGAAGGAGCCACTATCTATCCAGGCCTCCTGAAGAAAAAGATTCTCCGTGAAGAGAGCAGACCACATAATAAAATGGAGTCAGGGGAGGTGTGATGAGAGACTTCTAGAGGACCATTTAAAGGGGGAAGGCAAGACCATTTAGGAAAGAAACAGCAAAAGGACTCTGAGTACCTGGCCTAGCCCTGTGGACGCATCAATAGGGACCAAGAAAAAACTATAGCTGGAGCAACTGGAGATTTCTAAAAGTTTTATACCCTATCTATGCCATTAACTTTATTGTTCTTTGCCTGTTCTTCCATAATAATATGCCATAAAAATACAGAGAATGTCCCCCAAAATAACACCATTCTCACATGAGATAACCCAGATTTTATACCTAACAATTTCACTAACTTTCTACATGTCCTCTGCCAAAATTCCCTTCTCTTTTTGGGTCTTGATGTCACTTGTATAAAATGAGGGGGATGAACAAAAAAATTTCTGACCTTTTGGAAGCTGCCATTCTGAGCCTCAATGAAAAGAATTTATGTACTTGGTTTTAATGCTATAGGCAAAGAATGGAGCCACAAATTAAGTCAAGGACAGGAGCTGGAACAGGCGACTTTTGCTACGTTAATGTCTAATAAGGAGCTTCCTGAGCACAGGCAGCGAACTTTGTTTTCAATGAGACTACCAGACCTAGGAAAGCTCTAAACTTGTGGCAGCTTCCAAACACGAAGCTGAGGGAAGGAAAGACGATAACAGGGAGGCATTTAGAAAATCACTGGGTGGCTCCGTTTAAAAATAGCTCAGATACGTTCCATTGGCATGCATATATTTTACAAGTATTGAGGAAAAAAGCTAAAGCCCTGAAGAATGGCTATTGAAGAAGCAACTGGTGCCTCAAGTTTGTGGTTAATGCTGAAAACTATAATCTGTGCCACTTAGACCAAGAAGTTTTTGCAATACAAATGAGCTTTTGACAAAAGAAGAAAGGGTAGTTCATGTACACTATTAACTCTTGATTTACAGGACAAATCACAAGAAGGAAAAGGAACAGGTAAAAATGTAGTAGATAACTTTATGATCTGATATATTTTTCTTCTCTGGTCATAAGGGAGAGGAGGCAGCCACTGGGAATCCTAATGTCAGAAGGCCTTTGTGGGACAAGGAGAGAAGAAAGATTCTGACTAGTAATTGGCAGTGTATGTGGGAGGAGTGGGGGCAGAGAAGCGCTCAAACTCTTTTCTCTCTTAAGAACAGTCAGTTAGTTACAAGCAGCAGTTGAGCAGCTTAAAATGACTCTTTGCTGCAAGCACATGGGCCTGAAACTCCCAGACAAGAATCAGAAACGGAACACACTGAGCTCATAGGCATTCTACTTATGTCTTGACTAGAGTGAAAGAATAAGGACATGACTCACAACAGCTGAAGCAGGACAGAGCCCAGGGAGAAATTTTATCAGCTACATACTAACAACAATGGAATGGAAAGGAACTCTTCCAATGCAGATAGTTTTCTGGTTTCCTCATTCTTCTGCCTAAAGAGTATCACCACTACGATGCCATGGATCAGCAATTCCAGAGGCAAGAATGGGGGAGCCCTCAAGCTCCCTCCCCCGCACCATAGAACCACTTGGCAAAGTTCTGTCTTCTGCCTCTAAGTAATCAGTTTGCAGAATTCTCTTCTCTGTCCCAGAGAACCAACCAGTTTCCACAGTGGAACATCTTCTTTCCCCAGGATTATGCTTATGAAGCTGCTTTTCCTATTTCCCAGGGGAAAAGCTAAAGGCAGTGTGAGAGTGTACAAAATCCACAAAAACCTGGCAAGGAATCACTTACCCTTCTGGGAGCCACTGGGGCAAAGAGGAGTCGCCATCATCTGGAATCTTTAAAAACAGAAAAAAGTTAGATCCTAGGAAAGAAGGGAGATGGCCATCTTTCTTTGGTCAGGCTGTGAACAATGGAATAGGAAGCTGAGAGAAGTGTAGGTCACACACACGACGTGCTGACACAGCTAGCCGGATGTCTAAGCCAGTGCCCTGATTAGCACAGGCAACAAGCAGGCTGCTGAAATGAGCAGCACTTCACCTCCCTGTCCCTAGTGAGTAGGAAGGATACAGGCCCAGCGCCCTGAGGTCCCAGGGTTAAAGTCCACTGGACCTGTAAGAGCTGCTGGAACCAATATCTCCCTCACACAACCAATTAGTATATTAACTGCAACAAAAGCCAGGAAAAGGGTCCACGTGGGCTTCCAGGCCTCACTCATTAAAGGAAAAAGACAACTTCATATAAAGTCTGGTCTTCCAGCTATAGTCCTGAATTCCTCTGGCTGCCCCAGAGTCAGACCTGGTCTTTCAAAAAAAATTCCTATCTCACCTTGTGATTTGATTTGGCTTCGGTGCCTCGAAGCCTGAACTCATTGACAGTGAGTACACTCTACATCTGACAAATTCTATATAATCAGAGAAGCCAGGACAGATTAGACACTTGGATTATCACTCCGGTGAATTTTATGAGTTCTCTAATGAGAAGTTGATCACTGAGGTACCAAATAATTCAAGGAAGGAACAGGTCAAAACCATTTTTAAAGGTTTCTTCACAGGAAAAAAAAAAAAAAGCAAATTCTTCAGGCAGTATATAGAGAGTTCCAAAGCTGCCAGGGCTGTCCAGAGAACCAACGGTAAATGCTGTTTGGGTTCGAGGGACTTAGTGCCAGCAGGTATGGGGCATCCTGCCCTACCTTGTTCCCCTTGCCCCCAACAACTTCCTTGCCACCTGAGACCTGGGCTCCCACTAACTACCCCAAAGCAAACAAGTGCCATTATGGGGTAGTCAGAAGTAAGTTGCTTTGGACATGGAGTGAAGTTGTGGGAGAGCTAAAGGTAAAAGTTACAGACAAATAAGGCAAGACACAGTACAAAAGGAAGAGGGGGACAGGTTAATGGCTGATGTAAAAGTGGGCTGTAGGCTCAAAATGAACTTTGGATTTAGGACCCTTCTCAGTAAAACCCTTCCCAGGTCGTCTGTGCTCTGATCAAGTCTATCTGCCTTCTGTCCTTGTCTGCAGTTGGAACACTGGTAAGGAAAGTGCCAGACCCAAAAGGCAGCCTGGAATGGTTGAAGCAAGTCTCCTAAGGTTGCTTGTGAGTGGCAGCCATCCCTAAATCCCCAGATCTTTCCAACCAGAACATCTTTTCCCTTTGGAAGCAGTTACTATACTGAGCAGATTTTTATTTTCTACCTAGAAAAAAAATCTTTGGGAACCAGAGTTTACCGGCTCAGATCACAGGCATTTCCTGAGCTTACAGGATACAGTGGGTCTGCAGAAGCCTGCAGACACAGCGCACAGCATGTGCACACAGTGCACTGAAGGAGGGGCAAGGGGTGGAAGGAGGTCTCAAAAAGTACCCACAGGCGGTTCATTCAAACACACAACTTGTGCCTGAGGGATACACGAGGTGAGCGTGGATCCTGCACAGAGGGCTATAGAATATATGCACACACCCATTTGGGAGAGGCTTCAGTGTTTGCCAGGGCCCAAATCACAGGCAAAGCAAACCCTCCCAGTCTTCAAGAACCAGTGCTTGCAAGCACAGAGCATTAGTAGAGTACGCATTCACATGGCATAGGGAACCACATCACAGGTCTACAGAAGCTTGTGCTCACAGAGAGGCCAGGAAATCTGCTCAGCAGCACATTCACACTTAGGGGCCCAGGCAAGAGGCACCAAGTGCTTGCAGCAACTCCTGTTCTCAAATGCAAAGTGAATATGCATGCTGGGCTCAGAGACAGTTTACAGCATATGCCAGGCTGCAGCAACAAGTAGAAACTGGACACACACTGTGCAGAATAGGAGAGTCAGAGGGCAATCAGTGCCTAGGGGAGTCAAACTGAGTACAAGTGTAAGCACACACATGCTACATTGAATGTGCACCATGCTGGCACACATGTTCTCACACTGTGCTCTGGGGATGTCTGCAGGAGCACACACAAGCATGGGGCATGCACACGAACTGCTTTCAGGAAAAACAGACTATCTGCCACCAGCCAAAGCTCAGAGGCACACACACACACCACACCCTGGAGGGCAGGATAGAAAATAGACAACAAAAAGGCCCAAAAGGCCAAAGGCACAACCTGAAGGGCTCCTCGCTTTCCTTCTGCAAGGAGAGAAAGAGCAGAAAAAAAGGCAGAGAGGTTAGTAGATTCAGTCCTATAGCAGGGAACCCAGAGAAAATGCCAGCTAAACCTTAAGGGACGTGGAGGAGAGGGAGAGGTGCTCTGAACAACTGGGCAGTTCACAGCCCAGCTCCCAGAATCCTGTAATTGCTAGGTCCTGCTTTTTAGTTTAGAACATCCCAGGTTGGCCACTCAAACCAAAGGACAACGTCTGCTAGGAGGGTACCAATCACCCTGTTCCCCTTTCCAAAATAGTCTACATGTAGGGTCAGGACCACCAGGGCTACCAGGGCCGCAAAACCAGCTTTGTTTCCAAGGACCACTCCAACAGGCTATCTGAGATGGCTGAGCAAAGAGTGAGTTTGTTCCTTCCTCAGGAAGTATATGAGCTCACTCTGGATCTGGGTAAATCTCCAAACCTGAAAGGCCTGGTGGCTGAACCCTTTCCATTTTAATGCAGGGTCAGCCATGCATTTGTCTAGCAAGCCCTGGTCTATTTTCCCAGAGCCTAAGTTTCTTAGGCCATGTTAAGGCCTGGAGTTAAGGCCAGGACCAGGATGCTCAATGATTCTAGACTTGAGGTCATCAACTGACCACTGCCCTAACAGAAGTCACCATGATCTAGATGATAAAACCATGACTGCAATCCCAGGCCTGATTATCTACCAAATCCAGAACAATACTCCAAAGGAAATGGACACTTCCAGAAGGATCCAGGTAAGTCACAGTAGAAGTATGAAGTTCAGAGATTGTTCCTTTCCTACTCATCAGAGACTACATTGCCTTCTAGGCCACAGATAGGTCCATAGCCCTTCTTATCTACAGAAAGTCCAACCACCAGGACCTATCAGCTCCCCTCTGCTTTCTTTTCCCTCTCTTTTAAAGACTCACTGATATTGCATAACAAGTAGAGGGAGAATCACAGAAACTAATTAATAAGTTCCCAATTTTTCAAGCCACTTATGATGACCTAATGGTCATCATTTGACAGAAGAATCTCACTTGACAGAAGAATCAACTCAGGAACAGAAATCCTCCAAAATAGTGCAGCTACAGGAAGGTGGGTAAGATGAAAACGGCATTGATTTCCTGGGTGAGCAGCGGGTGGGGGCATATCTCTTCTACATTTATTCCCTACCTCCCTGAGAGCACTCTGTTCCCTTTGAAGAGAAAATTAGGCAAGGAACACTTTAATTGACCCTATGACTCAAATTAGAAAGTTCCTTTTCTCCTCCATTACCTCAAATACATTTACACATCATGTCAGTTACTTTGATTGTGTCCTTCTGTTCTTCCCAGAGTTCCCCATTATGCCAAAAGAATAAAATCCAATTTATTGCCAAGGTCAAAGCTCTCCTGATCCAGCCTCTTACATCTACTGGACAGATCCCAACTTCATTCTTAAGCCTTAGCTCAAATGTCAATGCCTCTGTAAAAATTTCTTCATATGCCTGTGGTACCCACACTTCTATAACAGTATGTTGCCATTACTGTTTCATTGTCATTGTAATTGTCTATATAAATGTTCACTATAATTGTCTATATAAACATCCCCCTTTGTACACTATAAATTTCTTGAGAGTAAGAATTTTATATACATACATAAGTAGTAAAAGAAACCTAAACTTTCAGAACTTAGAAAGCAACACCTTTTCTAAGAAAATGTCTCTTATCATCACCAGTGAAAAGGTAGCTCTCCTAGCCAGCAGTGTGTACCATTTTCCAGACACCAAGGAATTGTTCTACTAGCTCTTCCGTTTGTCCCACCCACTGGACAAACATTAAAACAAAACAAAACAAAACTTTTCTCATTAAGAACTGAACTTTTTGTGCTTCCTAACTTCCTAAAATACCTTAGCATTTTTCCAGTCAGATTTAGTTTCAGTTGAAGTGGTACATACCTAAGGAACACCTACTTTGTGGGAAAATCCCTGACCCCTAAGAATGGTCTCAGTGTTCCAGAGAGTCCATTTTATGAGGAAGTGACATACTTTTCATTGTTAAAACAACCTTAACTCCCTTACAGTTGGGGGTCAAAATATTTGAGACACTGAATTTATTTTAGCCTGCATTTCCTAATCTGTAGAAAGCAGATAAGAACAGCTACCTCCAGGGTTATTGCAGGAATTTGTTTCTTCAACAAACACGTGTTGAGACCAGACTGCACTCAAGGCGCTGTTCTTGGTGCCAGTGATGTAACAGTGAATGAAACAAACTCCCTGATCTCAAGAAGCTTCTATTCCAGGAGGAGAAGCAGACAATTAATAATGATGATGAACATGATGATAGTAGTTAACACTAAGTGAACACCTAGAATTTTGAGTAAGCTCGTTTATTTTTCTGACAACTCTACTAACTAAATACTATTATTATCATCTCAACTTTTTTTGTTGATTAAACTGAAGATTAAAGAGGCTAAGAAACTTGCCTAAAGTCAGAGCAAGTGGCAAAGCCAAATTCAAAACTGGCATTTTGGTCCCAGAATCTGGAACTATATATGCCATGTCATATGTGATAGGGACTCTGCTAAAAAAATTTGTGTCAGGGGAAAAGATAATGTTCCCTGTGATCATGTTATAGTTGCTATTAAAATTTCACAAAAGGTTATAGTAAGGCCTCATTGAGAAAGAGGCATCTAAGCAGAGGCCTGAAGGAAATGAGCAGAGACGCTATTCAGAATTCTAGGAGGAAAGGATTCCAGTCAGAGAACACACAGTCAGTGCAAAGCCTGAGGTGAAAGCATAATTGGTATGAAGGATGAGCAAGTCCAAGACAGAGTGCCAGTTCAAATACAGCTCTATCAGCCATTATAAACACTTCGTCTTTCATTCTGGTCAAGACAGAAAAATCACTGGCAGGTTGTAAGCAGAGAAGTGGTATGATCTGACTCATGTTTTATAAGAATCACTCTGATTGCGGTGGGGAGAACAGACTAGAAGATGAGGGTAGAAACCGGCTACACCAACGTAATCCTCTAGACAAAAGGAAACGGTGGCTTAGACAAGGATGACAGCAGTGGAGATAGACATAGCGGTAAAACTCAGGGTTGTTTTTGTTTGTTTGTTTGTTTTTAGGTAGAGCAGGCAGAATTTACCAATTGATTGGATATAGGTTGTACAAGAAAAGAAGTCATGATTACCTTTGGATTTGGGCCCAAGCAGCTGCAAGAATGGAGTTGCCATTTACTAGTAAGGAAGACGACAAAAAAAGGTTTGGCAGGGACTTAAAGAGCAGGAGCAGGAGTTTGGTTTTGAATATGTGAAACTGCAGTGCCTATTTACACCCAAAGGAGGATGTTAAGTAGATGTGGAATCTGGTGTTCGTGAACATTCTGGGCCAGGCATATAAATTTGGGAATGCTTATGAAACTCATGATGCTGGGAGAGATTACCTAGGAAGCAAGTACAATTTTTTTTTTTTAAGCAGTGAGGACTGAATCCTGGGATACTGCAATGTTGGGAAGATGAGGCAGGACCGGCAAAGATGGCTGAGAAGGAATGGTCAATAGTGTCGGGGGAGAACCAAGACTGAGGGGTCGAGTGAAGGAACTATTTCCAAAAGAAGGAACTAAGGCACATGGACAGCCTAAAGGTCAATGGGAGAGAACTGGGAATCCAGAAACAAACTCTAACACTTATGGCCAGTTGATTTCTGACAAAGATACCAAGACCATTCAATGGGCAAAAAAAATTTTCTCTTAGAGGAAATACGGCTGAGAAAACTGGATATTCACAGGCAAAAAAATGAAGTTGTACCCCTATCTCACACCATCCACAAAAACTAACTCCAAATTAACACACCTAAATGTAAGAGCTAACACTATAAAACATTTAGGAAAAAACAAGAGTAAATTTCTATGACCTTGGAATAGATGATGGTAGAGCACAAAAGAACCAACACAAGAAAAAAAATTGATAAATTGAACTTTATCAAAACTTCCTTTAAAACTTTTGTATTCTACTATTAAAACAAAGCCAGGAAGCAACAAATGTTGGCAAGGATGTGGAGAAATTGGAACCTTTGTGCACTGTTGTTATGTAAAATGGTGCGGCCACTGTGGAAAAAAATATGGCAGTGCCTCAAAAACATCAGAATTACTACATGATCCAGCAATTCACTTCTGGGTATACAAGGTCTGTCTGGAAAAAGTCCCGCCATTGTTAATATAATGAGAACAGTTTGAATAACATCGACATAACCTAGTAGCCAAGGAGAGTGGACTGGAATGCACATACATAAACAACGACAACTTCACTGTACTAGTCGGTGGAGAGAGTAGACACCGTTAAGTGAGCATGTGTATTGTATGTTCGTCACATTCAAAATGACTGAGCAAGTAGAGCAATGAATCTGCATCAAATTTGGTGTTAAACTTGAATGTTCCTCCACAGAAACTATTTCAATGATTCAGAAGGCTTTTGGGAACAATGCAATAAGCACAAGCCAAATAAAAGTGTGACACAAACACTTCAAAGATGGTCAAGAATCTGTTGAAAATGGTCCATATTCTGGAAGGCGTGCAACAAGCAGAACACTTGAGAGTGTTGAACATGTACAGGTAGCAATCAGAAAGATTGGCTACTGACAGTGTGAGAACCAGAAGCTGATCTGAGGGTTCCAAAAACTACTATGTCTGAGATTTTGATGCAGGATCTTGGCATAAAACGTGTGGTGGCAAAATATGTTCAGCAGCTTCTGTTACCAGAGCAGAGGGAACTTCGGGTTGCAGTGGGGAGAACTGTGTGCCTATTTTGGAGACGACTGAAGCGTCATTGTCCTATGTACAATGTTTCTTTCTTTAAAAGATTTTATTTATTTACTTTTAGAGAGAGGGGAAGAAAGAGAGAAAGAGAGAGAGAAACATCAGTGTGTGGATACCTCTCATGCACCTGCTACTGGGGACCTGGCCTGCAACCCAGGCATATGCCCTAACTAGGAGCTGAACCAGTGACCCTTTCATCACAGGCCAGCGCTCAATCCTGTGAGCCACATCAGCCAGGTCATACAATGTTTCTTGTATCTTGTATCTTCCCCAATAAAAGTCTCTATTTTTCATAGTACATGGCTGGATACTTTCTGGACAGGCCCTATATACCCAAAATAAATGAAAGCAAGGCTTCAAAAAATATTTGCACACTCATACTCACAGCAGCATTATTCATAATATCCCAAAGGAGGAAGTAACCCAAGTACCCATCAACAAGTGAATGAACAAAATGTGGTATACGAGTATATTCATACAGTGGAATACCATTCAGGAAGGAAATTCCGACACGTGCTACAATCTGGGCGAGCCTTGGAGACATTACACTGAGTGAAATAAGCCAGTCACAAGAGGACCGATGTTTGATTCCACTTAATATGAAGTTACCTAGAGCAGTCAAACTTATGGAGACAAAAAATAGAATGGTGGTTGTCAGAGGCTAGAGGTGGGGAGGAAGAGAATGGGGAGTTGGTGTAATGGGTGTAGAGTTTCAGGTGGGGAAGTTAAAAAAGCCCTGGAGATGGATGGTGGTGATGGTTGCACAAAAATATGAATAAACTTAAAATAGTTAAAATGATAAATTTTATGTTATATATATATGTTACCACAATAATTTCTATAGATTTTATTTATTTATGTTCTTAGAGAAAGTGGGAGGGAGGGAGAAAGAGAGGGAAAGAAACAACCATGTGTGAGAGAGACATCAACTGGTTACCTCTTGCACACACCCCACCCAGGGATGGGGCCCATTGCCCTGACTAGGAATCGAACTGGAAACCTTTTGCTTTGCAGGACAACGCTCAACCAGCTGAGTCATGCTGGTCAGGACCACAGTAAACATTTACAAAAATAAAACATTTAGCCCTGACTGATGTGGCTCAGTGGGTTGGGTATCTTTTCACAAGCCGAAAGGTTACTGGTTTGACTACATGTCAGGGCACATGCCTGGTTTGTAGGCCAGATCCCCAGCTGGGGGTGAGTGAGAGGCAACCAATCGTTATTTTTCAATGTTTCTCACCCTCTGTCTTTTCCTCTCTTCCCCTCTCTCTAAAAATAAATAAATAAAATCTTTAAAACAATAAATGAAATATTTATGCTTTAGAGGATACCATAACCCCTCCCCTCCAACAAAGAGTTATTGAGTTGCTAGAGATTTGGGGGAAATATTTACAAAACATATATCTGATAAGGGACTTATATCCAGAATATATAAAGAACTCTAGCAACTCAATAAAAAGACAAACAACTCAATTTAAAAGTGGGTATAGGATTTGAATAGATATTTCTAAAGAAAATATAAAAATGGCGAATAAGCACATGAGAAGATGCTCAACATCATTAGACACTAGGGAAATGCAAATAAAAACCACAATAAGATACTACTCACACCCACAATGATGGCTATAATAAAATACACAGACATTATCAAGCGCTGGCAAAGATGTGGAGAAATTAGAACTTTTGTGTTTCTGCTGGGAATGTAAAATGAAAATTGGAAAACAGTTTGGCAGTTCCTCAAGAATGTTAAACACATTTACCATATGAACCAGAAATTCTATTTCTAGGTATATATATAGATATCTATATATGTACCCAAGAGAACTGAAAACATGCTCACACAAAAATTTGTACACAAATATTCATAGCAACATTATTTTTAACAGCTAAAACATAGTTTAAAAAAAAAACCAAATGCCCAAGAAATGATGAGTAGGTAAACAAAATGTTGTATACTCACACAATGGAATATTATTTGGCCACAAAAAGAAATAAAATACTAACATATGTTACAGCATGACTGAATCTTGAACATTACGCTAAGTGGAAGAAACCAATCACAAAAGATCACATATGGCCTTTGCATGAACCCATGTACACACAATTTCCAGCACAGGCAAAGCCATGGAAACAGAAAATAGATCTGTGGTTGCCAGAGGCTGAGGGCAAAGGGCATTGAAGAGTGACTGCTAGGAGGTAAAGCGCTTCTTTCTGGAGTGATGGGAATGTTCTGGAATTCACGGTTGCATAACTGTGAATATAGTAAAAGCCACTCAATTGTACCCTTTTTAAGGAATTTTAAGGTATATAAATTAAAACTTAATATAGCTCCTGTAACAAAAAAGGAAGTAATCAATATGTCAAGTTGCTGATTGACGAAAAAGGGAACTGGACAAGGAATTTAGTACTATGGGAGTGGTTAGCTGATGGCTTTGAGAAAAGCTATTTTGATGGAGTGGCAGTAATGAAAGAATTTTTATATAATGTACATGAGAATACTTATAATAGTGCCCAGTATATACTCCCCCTAAAAGAAGAAAGAGAATGAAAAATAGAAACTCAAACTAATGATAAGCAACTACTCATAAGCTTAGGGTCTAAAAGGTCTCAAGCAGTGCAGTGAAGAAAGCTGACGTTTCATTGTGGCTGCAGCCACTGTTACACTGAATCCATGCACCAGGATAGGGCGACTGCACTTGTTGACTCTGTGACAAGAGTCAGAGGCTAGCCCGCCTGCTCACCTTTTTCCGTCCCTCCTGCTCTGTAGGATGAATGGTGCTGGAGTCAGACCCGGACCCAGCACTGGAGGCATGCTGCCACTCCCTCTGCAGCCCACAGACCAGACTAGATCTTGGCTTGCTTGCTGACTGATGCTTCAGAACACCTCCTCCTTCTCATTGTCACTGCTGCTGCCACCACCTGCTTATCATAGATCCCCAAGCTCCTGCCTTCCCCAGCAGGAGGTCAGCCCAGAAGGGGAAGTTTGCAAGCTGAAGTGTCAGACCCATGTATCCTGGGTGCTCGTGCAAACATCAATTCCTCCAAGGTTTGAGGAGTTAGTAAGAAAGCACTGCTTTGATATTTGTTGTTTCTACTGTTGCTGTAATGTAATAATTTCTAGATGACCAAGGAGAAGGAAAAGGGGCTGTGAAATTAATAAGAGGGAGAAATCCTTTGCAACTGAGAAATTATAGAAAGCTTCATGGAGGAGGGGATGTTTTGGCTGTATGCTGAAGAACTGAGTAAATTTTACTAGACTCATATGGTGAGCACAGCACCTTAGGCTAGAAGGAAGCATGTATATGGATGTGAATAGGCTGAGAACAGAAGTACAAGGTGAATTTGTGAGACAGCAAAGTTTCCTTTTGGGGGGAGTACAGTGGGACAATGGGAGATAAGCCTGGTAATGTAAACTAGGGACCAGCCGTGGTCATCTTAAATGCCAAGTGAAGGAATTTAGATTTTTTGAGCTATAGGGAGCAGCTCTAGGGATATTTGAAAGGAATGCAACATGATTTAAATTTTTCCTTTTTAATTTAATTTTATGATTGATACATATTACATTTGCTGGACTAAAATTCTAAAAACAAAATTCAAAGGGTATGTAGTAAAAAAAAATCTCATCCCATTAGGTTTTCATTTCATACCTCTCTCCCACGGGCAATTATGGATGAGTTTTTATGCATCTTTGTCACACATTCTACACATACACAAACGGGCGCTATGGGTTTGCACGGGTATTTTTCCCCTCTCTTTTTTATACAACTGTATACAGCATCTTAGACATACTGTTCTACACCTTGTTTTATTCATACATCAATTTATCTAATTTTTCTATTTCAGTAAAAAGCTACCTTATTCTTTTTATAGCTACATGGTACTGTATCCCATTGTTTAGACATCCCAACAAGATATTTAACCAGTCTTTCTTAACAAACATTGAGGTTGATCCCAATTTTGGCTATTAAAAACAATGCTTCAGAAATAGCCTTGAACAGATGTCCCCTCTGTGTGTGGAAATATACCTGCAGGGTATATTCCTGGAAGTGGTGTTGGGGCTCAAAGGGTATATACAATTCTGATCAATTTTGCCGATTGCCTTCCTTGGGTTATACTACTCATTTACACTCCCATCCCACAAGCGATGTATACGTGCCTATTCCCTCACATCTTTGCCAACACAATATGTTTCATAATTTTAATTTTGACTTCGAAAGATTAATCAGGTTATATGCATAAGAGGACAACCCCATTTACATTTAAAACTGGATGAGTACAGCATATGCTGTTTGGATAAATTTAATTTTTATTGGGGGAAGTAATTTTAAAGCTACATATCTCCATACTGCCTAGAAAAAAAGTTCTTATATTCCTTTTAGATAAAAACCATCCCAGACTTCAGTTCTTAGGTGAGCTGCCTCTGGCTGGAGATGGGAGACTGGGAATGGGTGGGGGGGAGGCAGAGTCGGGCTCGTGGGCAGGGCCAGCACCGTAAGCACTTCCTAGACGGCTCCAAGGCAGAGATGAGGCTCTGTGTTGTCAAGTCCAGAAGCGGGAAGAAGACAGGTAGGGATAAATCCCCGGAGTGGCCTATGAGGTGGAGAGGCCCCATCACCCACTGGGGAAATGGCAATCTTATCTGAGCAAGAAACCCATGGGAATAATTTTTAAATGCAACATAGGGCTGCCTTAGCCCCTCTAGTGCCTATGAGCAAGATGCCTCATGCCCCACTTCTGCCTCTTACCCCATACCTACTGTGCACCGGAATATCCTAAATGTTCTACAGCTGTGAACTACTTCTGCCCAGATGATTCAACCTCTTTTGAAAAGTTACTTTCTAAAGCTCTCCACCATCCTCCTCAAGTAGACAGGAAGCTCCTTAGGAGCAGGAACTCCTTTCTTGCTGTTTTAGAACCCTCTTTCACTCTTAATTCCCACAGGATTGGTTTAAAAATCTATACTCAAGTAGTTTAGACTGACTCAAGCTGTGAACCTCCCCCTTCACCTTGTGGAACTCACCACCAAGCTAGGTCTTATGCTGGCCACATGGAGGCCATACCCAGCTGTGGCCCAGTGAAACAGAGATTCGGAATACCTGGGTGCATGTCTTCTACCGAGAGATGATTTGCCTTCTGTACCAGCTCATGCAAAAGTTTTTTCTGCCTCAGTCTTTTCTCTCTCAGAACATTTTTAAAATTGTTGATGCACCTGTTGAGGTAGATGGTCTCTGCACACACTTGCTCTAAACTTAGTCTGCCCTGCGTGGGAGATTCAGACCCGGGACAGGTTTCATTGTCCAGGCCTTGACCTGGAGCCAGAATCAAACCTGGCGATGAATGTGCAAGAAGTAAGTTATGAGAAGCCAGAGAGGAGTTGCTGGGACCCTGAGAGGCTGGGTCTCCCTGTGTGGCATCCACTCTGCCAGAGACCACACTGAGCAAGCTCTCACTCCCCTGACTCTCAGGGCTCTCCACAGAGAGATCCTGGGCGCCCCCTGAACTCACTGTCCCAAGAAGTCTATCACTGTTCTCTGACTGGGAACAACTCTCATTGCTTTCCAGGTCCTCAGGACTGATGGATGCACCATTCTCCAGCTTCTGGAACACTCCCTGCAGAGCTGAACGAAAGTGATGAATTGCTCGTCCCAGTTTACTCGTGTAAAACTTAATTTCTATATCTTCATCCTCCTGCGAGCCCCCCACACAAGAGGACTTTTCAAAGACATCTTTAAGGACCTGAGCAGCATGTTCCTCCTCTTCATTCAAGTCAATGTGAACCATGTCACCAAAAGTCTCAGGCCTTATGATAATTTCCTCCATCATGCTGTCACAACTCAGAGCTCCAAATTTTCTAGTCTTGTCTGTCAAGAGGTCCTCTAGCTGCTTTGAGCTCAGAATGTCAAGCCCAGCTTCACAGGCCAGGAGATTTTCCTCTGTCTTCAGCAACCCAGATAGTGATAGGCAGCTGCTGGCGTCACTTTTATCACTGTAGTTGTTTTCTCTTTTCCCTACTTCATATGCTTCTAGTCCTTGACTACACTGTTTGAAAACCTGGGATTTCCCAGCATCCTCTTCTTTTGGGATCAACACCAGGGAAGGTTCCTCAAACTGATGGGGGGCAGACAGAGAAGCCTCTCTCCCTGTCAGTTCACAGCTGCCACTGATGACTTGGGATGCTTCTGATGGTCCATTTACTTCATCCCTGGGCTTTGATGAGTTACTTGGCTCTGCTAAATTGTTCTTGAGTGGGAAGCAAAGGCCTTGCTGCTCAGGGGTCAAGGGTTCTCTATGTTGATTCTGGGCTCTTATTTGATATGCTCCTGTTATGGGTTCTCCTGTTTCAGTCTGAAGAACTGGTTTGTCGGGGATTAAAGAATTTGAATTATGATCTGGAAGTTGTTGTTGCAAAAATGACAGAGACTCCTTTGGGGAATTCTGATAGCACTGTGATCCGGCTGGTTCTTCTCTGATGGCAATCCGGACCCCTACACTCTGCAGGAGTACGGATTTCTGCAAGATGAAGTCTCTGTGCTCCAGATGGGCAAGCTTCACAACAGTGGGCCTGGGGGCTTGGGATCTACCTGCCCTGTAAGCCTCTTTGATGTACCTGTTGCACTGCATGCCATTAACACAGAGGTGCTTGGCCAGGAAGCTATGCACCAGCTCCATAGTATTTTCACCATCTTGTTCAGGAAGTCCATACAGATACAGAATGGCTTCCTCACTAAGTGTGTCCACATGGGGCTCCTGGGCCTTTCCTCCTACACACACCTTGGCCAGGGAGCTGCTGCCCACCTGTAAGCCTTCTATTTCACTCAGAACTGAGTCTACACAGCTAGAGACTTCATCTACTGAACCCCGGACTTGACTCAAGTGCTGCTGCAGCTCAGCAATCTCAGTTTGGAGACGACTGATGCCTCGCAGCTCTCTGATTATATAGTCTACTACATCCCCGAAAGGCTCTCGCTGTTCAGGGCTCCAGCCTTGGTCCCTGGACAAAAGGGGCTTGGTTTGATTCGTCTCCACAGGCTCTTCGCAGCTGGTGGTAATGCTGGCAGATGAGAGGTCCTGAGAGCCAGACCCTGAGGCACAGGCTGTGGAGCCCAGAGGAAGCAGGCAGCCAGCTTCTTGTCCAAAGCTGCAATGCTGGGCCAGGTCCCCATCTCTATCCCCATCAATGGCTGAGGCTGTTGACCCACAGCAAGGGGACAGGGAGCTGTCCTCCGGTAGAGATCCAGCAGGGCCCGAGGACTTGCTCTTGATGCCACACACAGTCTCTGCCTTGGCCTTATCTGGGGAAAGCCTGGAGGAGGATCCCAAGGTGACCATGATTTCTTCCTCTGACTCCTGCAATAATCGCTTCATTTTCTCCCTCAGGATCTAAGGGATCCTCTGCTTCTTCTTTTTATTTCTGGTCAGGGTGCTTAATAGAGATTGTCTTGGAAGGCAATACCCTGTCCTGCTCTTTTCAGTCTACTTCTAGCAATCACTGCTGGCTGATGCCTTGAGCTTAGCCCACAGTGTTGCCCGGAATGGTCCCATATGTGGTCTCCAAACCTGGCACATGCCCCTGGGATCCTGGCTTGACTCTTATCCTGTAGCTATGAAAAAGGAAAACAGTGCACTCAGGTCAGAAAGCAGCAGGGTAACTTTAACCTGAATCAAATTGTCAAGCAGGAATAACAATGTTACCTTCCAAGACTATGGAAGTCAACCCTGACCTGTCTCCCAGTTCTGGCCTTAAAGGCTGGAGGCAATCAGTTCTCTCCCCTTGACTTCCCATGAGAGTATTGGTGCAAAATCAAATCAAGTCCTTGTGTTCTGGGAAAGTATCCAAAGGCATCAGGATTGACACAAACTTCTGGGATGTGTGTGGACATGAGGTCAACGAGTAACTGAACCTTTGCAAAATTTAACACTGGGGTCTGGCTCAGGAATGAACAAATAAATGCTTAAACACCAAAGTTCAAGTCACATACACAGTGAACAACAAAGACAAGACATGGAATGTTATTATTTATTTTTCCCAGTTGCTTGTTCTGGTGGAGGCTTAGCTACTCAAAGGTTCACTCCTGCCTATAGCACAGAGTGATAGCAACCCTTCACTGAAGAAAGGGCCATGGCAAGTATTTAAAACTGGGGGTGGTGGAGATTTTTTTCTACACCTAGTTCTAGAATAAGGTGGACAGTGTGGGCCTACTCACTGTCCAGACATTTAGTATGCTTGGACTAGAGGGCCACATGCCCAAAGGCACACTTGATGGTACACATCTGAGGGTGAAAGAGGCTCAGGCTTAGCCAGAGTCTTGAACTCCATTTAATAGTCCCCAAGGGCTTAGTGCAGCCTAATCAATACACAGGTTCGGGGTTCCTGGTGCACAGAGCGTCTGGTCTAACGCCTCCTTCAGAGTACCAGGTGAAGTGATTTTTCTAGCACTGTCCACTCCTGGAGTAAGAGAGGCTTATTCTAGCCCTCTGATTGGCTTGTAAGGGAAGGTAAGAAGTTGATTCTATCACAGAGGCTCCAGGGTGCTTTGCTATTCTCCAAGAAAGTAAAGACAGACCTGCCATTAATCTTGCCCCTACACCCTAAGCTACTGGTGCCAGTACTACTGAGGCAAAGATGACTCTTACCTTCTGTGGGGTGGGCATCCTCTCCCTTTTTCCTGGAAATGTACAGAATGTAGGAAAGGAGCGGAGTGGAGGTACAAAGAGGAAGGCAGGGAGCCCAGGAACGCATGGGACTGCCAATATTCTGGCTTTGCTGGGTTTCCTTGGGAAGGGTAAAACCAGAGATGGTCTCACCATTTTCCAGATTTAATCAAGATTTCTAAGTCTTTTCAACTTCTGCTTCCTTTTCTTTTTCCAGTACTCAAGTTAACCCCAAAGGGGAAAACTGCATGTGAAGAAAACAAAATAAGAACCCCCATGAGTTCATTCTCAGGGAAGGCTTCCGTCTAGGGCCGGTGGGCCTGCAAGTTAAAAGCACTGTGCCTTCCCAGACTAGAAAGACCCAGAAAGATGAGTCATAAGATGGGATAAAGATGAAGCTGACCCCTTTTACTGGAAATAACTAGGCTGAGAACCGAAAGACAGAAATTAGGTTAACTACCATTTCATTTCTTCCCTTCTCTCTGGCTCATCTAAAGACTCTACTTCATCTAGGAATTCCTCATCTAAAAACTCTGCCCATCCTCTGAGGCATTAGAGAGACACAATTATTGCTTTTTAAACATAATGTTTTACTCCAGTGTCTCAAGGAGCTGAGATCAGTCAGATCCCTAGTCTGCCCAACTCAATCTAGTCTGAGAGAAGGAGAGAGGGAGAGAGAGAATGCTCTATATTCATAACAAGAACTCCTGGGTCTTCGGCTTAGTGTCCAGTTGTCTAAGCAGCAAAGCCCCCAATTCTAGGACTGACTCATAAAATTCTTCCTTCTCTCCTCCAACATGTGTAAATTTTATATTTCCAAAGTCACCCCTTTCTCTTCTCCTCAACTGTGCAAAATACTAGCACCTAGTATTAGCTTTGAGCTATGTCCTCGGCCCTAGAAGGCCTGGAGCTGGCAATTAGCCTTTCAGGTTTCTCTCAAGGTGAAAGATTGCTTCCTGAACCAAGAGGAAAGCTCTGCATATGACCACGTGAAGCCATGAGCAAGTGCTTCTCTACTGAGAATCAGGAGACTTAAGTTTGGGTCTCCCTTCACCAGCGACGTTTGATTAACACCTGACCTCTCTGTGCCTTGGCTCCTTTGTCTGTAAAGTGAAGAAGTGCAAATATTATAAAGCTAAAATGTGAGACTGGTAATTAGTAAACTGTATAGCACTGCAGTGTTATTATTACTGACATAGCAAGTTCCCAAGACAAAGAAGCAGAGAAACCAATATCTAAGCCAAACATGCAACCATCTAAATAATATAATTTGAGTGAACCGTGACTTCTATCCCAGCCCCATACCCCTGCCTTTCCCAGCTTCTCTAATGGTCTGCAACACTGCCTGAAATCCCACCATTATAGTGACATTCTTCGTTAGCTCTGCTTTCTTCTAGAAGCCTTTTTTTTTTAAGGTAAGAAAAGGGAGGAGCAAAACATTCAGTTCCCAGTATTCCATTGAGGTGACAAGAGGCTTGCCATCTTCCTTAAGACAGCCTGAAAGCGTGATTAAGGGACAAATAGCTGCAAGAGACAAGCTTTTCCTTTCTAATGCTGGTGAGGCCCAGAACTCATTTCTGGGTCCTCTAAGGTCAACCTCACTTTGGTCCAGATGAGGCCTTTTTCCAGGAATAAAAATGAGGCTGATTCTCTTGCTATATCTTCAGTGCAGGCTGGGTTAACTCCAGGCCTGTCTGCTTCTTCCCCTTACATCAATACTCTGGACGGTCTTGGACTAACTTGCTGGACATCTTGCCAGGCGTCCCCTCTAAGAGTGCAGTGCCTAAAACACTTGCTGGTCAGCCACAAAGGGGCAAATGGCACAGCCATGTGTTCAGAGAGCCCTTTCCCATGGCCTCCTGAAGAACTGAAGGCAAAGCTGTTTGCTTTCCTGTGTTACTGACAAATAGGAAATTTCCAAATAGAGCTACCATAGCAACTTCTCCCAGCCCCAAACAAAGAACTTTGCTTCCACGTTAAACAAACAAACAAAACCCTCCACACCATCTTCTGAATTGCTGGCCACTGTGCCTGGATGAACTCTGAACTTAAAAATCACCTCCTGGGGATATGGGTTCCCTAAAGGCACACATCCATTCAGTCATCCAAATATTTAAATTTTGAAGCAAGGGACAGACAGAGCTCAATATGATGTCCAGAGGATCAACTAGTCATTCTGCTCAGAACCCAATAGAATACCAGAAGCCAGAGTGGGTTGAAGGGGCAACCCGCAAGGCCAAGAGGCCCAAATCAAGGCCACCTCCTTCCCCAGCCTCTCTTTTCTACTACTGTCCACAGGAATGAAAGAGCAGGGGCCAAAGTATGACAAGGACAGTTTGATCTCTAAATCAAATCAACAAATGTGCCAGGCACTAAGCTGTATGCCAGGTATGTAAGACATGGTTTCTTTAATATATTAAAGTTTGGAGAGGGAGGTAGGCATATAGACAATCACAAAATAAAGTAACACATGTTATAGTAGAAGTTGTAATAAAAATCAAGCATTTAATTCTATGCATGTACAGTGTGAAGGCAGAGAGAGGCTCAGTAAAACCTGGACAGGGAAGGCCAGAAAGAAGTAATATTTGAGCTAACAGGATAAGGAAGCCTTGAGGTCCACCTACCTTAGACCTGGCCCTCGAGTTGCCTCTAGTCCCTACCAGTTTCTGTCATTCTGCCTTATCCTGTTGGCCAATCCACTCTAGTCATATCTCATGTAAACTCTCTCGAATATCACAATACTTTTCTGTAATCTTTTCCTAAGGAATGTCTAAGGCTAGAAACAATAAAGCACACCTTTCAAGAAATATCTGTGTTTGAAAAGGGGACATATGAAAACAAATGAATTAATCGAAAGCAGTAAAGCTTCAATGATAGAAAGCTAAGAACTATGGCAAGGAGAAAATTCCTTAAAGCACACCACATCAGCACCAGCCTACCCAAAACCAAAGGAAAAGACCCCTTCAGTTTTCTGAAATGGCTGATTCTTTTATTTCTCTCTGACTCATCAAATAAATGTGATTTAAAACGCGTGTATTCCTAGTAAAATTGCTTCTGACCCAAATCTTGGCTCCAAGAAAACAACTGGGGGACCTCTGGGAACATGCCAGGACTGTATGTATATCAAGCAGCCTCTCACTTTGTGTGAAACAAGTTCAAAAGGAAGAGCACCAAGAGCTCTGAGCCCCCTTTCCTCCCTGGGGTCAGATCATTCCTGGGCCATTTAACAGTTATGTTATGTGGCCAATATGGTGGGAGAAATGGATTTCTAGGGCCCCAGCAGGTAGGGGTCCACGGAAATGGATGTTGATCTCTGGGAAAGAATCAGTGCTTACAGAGAATCTTGTCAGAGAAACTGATCGGGGTCACGAGGTATGAAGAGTGAGATTAGCTGTGTGGAATAAAAGAATGCCCTAGATCAAATGCAGAGCAAGATCAAAGGACTGTGCATCGTAGGACTTACGGCCCTTCCTCACCAGCTTTAAGAGGAACCCCATCTATGGCCAAAAGCTGGACGCTGTAAAGGAAAGAAAACCTCAAGCATTGTATCCAAGAGGGAAAAAAGAACCCCGGGGAAATGTTCTGTAAGTTCTCTGAGTCCTCTTTCCGACTAGGCTCCTGACCCTGGGCTCTGTTTAGTCCAGTTTTAAGCAAGAATTCTGCTGGATTCGTTAGTGAAAATTCCCCACCTTTGATATCAGACCAAATTCCTATCCCCCACCCTAGCCAACCTCAAGCAAAAAGCCTGTCAAATTGGTTTAGCCAGACTCCCCCTCACTCTTGATATTTCCTCTTAGTAATTTTTATCCACTTACCCTTAACCCTGCTTGTGGCTATAAATTCCCACTTTCCCTTGTCTTCAGAGTTGGGCTAAATCTCTCTCCCCCATTATAATACCTGAAAATGAAAGTAGTAGTCCCCCTGAATAAACTCTGCCTTACCATCTTCAACATGTAGTCAGAATATGTGTCAGAATAGCATTCTTAAGAATGTATCATGCTCTCTTTTTCCCTTATTCCCTCATGGCTCTTGTGAGCAGGCTAAAAGAGGCACGGGAGCAGGAATCTGGCCCTGGAACACCCCCATGTTGCCCCCCCCAAAAAACCATACATTCTCTATCACCTTACTCTGCTATAGTTTCTTCGTAGAACTTACTACCAACTGATCAATCATATATTTATTTGCTTGTTTATTATCTGTTTCGCCCCCACCTCTCTATCCTAAAATGGCAGCAGGGGCTCTGTTTTGTTCATTGCTGTACCCCAGCACCTAGAATAGTGCCTGGTACATAAGGTGCTCAGAACAAACAGACAGCAAAATCCTGCCATTGACTAACAGGAACCAAAACACAAAAATCAGGAAATGTTACAAGAGTCCTTTAGAGAATATGTAGGCCTAGAATCTCATCTACACTGTGAACTAGCCAATGCAGTAGTAGTTTTGTTCAGCTATCCCAGTGTTTTTCTTAATTTCAAATTTGAAAGTCTTTAGTCTGAGTAGCTACTTAGCCTCTCAAAAGCCCTATTCCTTAACTTTCTAACCTTTGACCTATAATGATGCCCTTGTTGTTGTTGTTCATCTGTTTTCCTTTGGCAGGCCCCTCACTGGGAGGTTCTTACTTGAGGACTCCAGTATATTGAAGGATGTGCCTTGTTTGTTTGTGAAATCCCAGTACCAAGCACGGAGCACTACCAGGCCAAGCCTGCAGCCTGGCGCACAGTGAGAACTCGGTGCAATGAAGAAATAAATGAGTGATAGGAGGGCTGAATTAGAATTCCAGTCTCCTAACTTCTAGTTCACTTCTGTCTCCATAACAACATTTAAATTCTAAGTTCATTTCCTTCTAGCTCGATGGCTTACAATCCTTTTTTCATTGTAAAACTAAGTTAGAAACTTTTCGACAAGCACATTTACAATTTTCTGGGGGCTCACTCAGGATAAACAAAGTGGGTAGTGGCAGCACCGGCCTCTCTAGAGGCTGGTAATTAGCTGGACTGTCTCCAGCATCTGAGACTGGAGGAAGAAGCCCCAGCACAGTCCCCATCAGCCCTGGGGTTGCCATTTCAGAGCTTCCGTTTGCCTTCCGGCTGGAAGAGCTGCCCTGATCTTCGTGCTGATGATGAGTCTATAGCACCACTGTCCGACAGAAATATGATGTGAGGCACATATGCAGTTTAAAAAATTCTAATAGCCACATAAAAAGATAGAAACAGGCAAAATTCATTTTAATAAATTTTTATGTAACTCATTATCCAAAATATTATCCTTTTAACGTGTAATAGATATAAAAATTATTAATCATATATTTGCATTCCCGTTTTTCATGGTGAGCCTTTTAAGTCTGGTACGTACCTTACATTTACAACAAGCTCAACTTAGACTAGACTGGTCGCCTCATAAGTACTCAACAGCCACATGTGGGCAGTGGCTACCATACTGGACAGCACAGTTCTAAAAGGCTGGGGCAGGGGACGCTCTGAAGAGACTTCAAAACCTGGCAGCAGATGCCCACTGTCATCTCAGGGGCAGCAGGATGCTCTGCTCTTTCATTCATTCTTGTACCTGCTCACCCTGATCCTAGCTGGAAGCAGCTTATTTCCATTGCATGACAGGTTCAATCCTTTCCAAGGCTGCAAGGAATGAAGTATTAAGACCTCAACCTGCAGAGGATGAGACCTTTCTTCTATCAACCTGACCTTTTCTAGATACTTTGTAGCTCTATGTAGCTTCTTCCCAATACGCTGGACAAAACCACAGGATAAACCTAGTTCCTTCAACAGAAGCTACTCCTTATCTCACAGGAAAGAGCATAATCTCAATGCAGCTGAGTCGAAGGTATGCTATCCTCCACAACCCACACTAGAGGGACATGTAACAATAGTGAAATTATGTTTGTTTTGAATGTTACAGTTATATGGTTCTTATTTTATCATCACAACAACCCTGTGAAGTAGGAGAGAAAATTTACTTTTCTGATTTCATAAATGAGAAAAATAAAGCAGAGAGAGGCTAAAGGTCACTTTGACTAGGATTTAAAAGGGAGTCTTCAATCTATAAAGTTAGTGCTGTCTTTACCACACATTCATGATACAAATGGACAGATTATTTATTATGCATGTGTACACACATTCAAGAATGAGAAAACTCAAGATGACTTTTCTATTTATATGGCACATATGCACACATGAGAGGGAAGAATGTATACATCTATACATCGGACAGGAGGACACTATATACACATATACAGAAAACGGAAAGGCTTCTGAATATACACAGGCATATACAAGAATAGGAAAGTAACCTGAATATATGCAAACATGCATGAGATAAAGGGATAGCTATCTCTATATGTGTGCACATGGCTCCTGTATATTTATATAACATGAATGAGCTCTACATGTATGTACACATAGAGAGGAATGGACAGGTTATCTATAAACATGAACACATCAAGGGGCAGAAACAGATCATTTGTATATAAGTATGTGCACATCCAGAGAGGTAGGTGGATTATTTATATACATAAAGGAGAGTACCAAGGAAGAGTGGATGGTCAGATTATCAGCATACAAACACGTGCACACGAAGATTCTATCCTCAGTGCTGAGTATGCTATTTTTCACTCATTAAAATGACCCGCACACCACAAGTTGCTCAAGCAGTTATATAATTAATGTAGCTGTTCCATATTCCACCCACAAATGCTTTGCTTTTGTCCCTGCTTATCATTCAAAGTCAGTCACACACTTCATACCACTTACCTTGCTGCTGCAACCAAAATAAGAGTTAAGGAAATAAAAAAAAACACATTAAAGCACAAATATTAAAGTTTTAGAATGTAAGTGTTATCTTTAAGAGGAAATCCATTCAGAAGCACTCCTCGGTTTGACTGAGAAGCCACAGGATGAACTTTCTAAGCCACTGCACGGCTGCTTGCCCAACCGACGAAAAGAGCCAAGGAGCTATTATTCTCAGCTGCATCCAGCTGGCTGGCTCCGCGCTGCAAAGTTGATGATAGGAACAATGCCCCGAAGAGAAATCCTCTCAGTGAAAGGCTGGGCAGGAGTCTTGCTGACTACAAATCTAGGAATCCAATCTGGTCCACACCTCTCTGCTGAGGGGAATTCTGACGACCAGCCTACTGAAAGCAATAGCAGCCAAACTTCAACAGGATGTGGAATTCTAACTCAATGGATTCCGGGCTTTGAGACTGAGACAGAAAGCAGGGCAGCTCCTGCTCCTGCTGCTGCTGCTCCTCCTCCTCTCCAGCTGCTTCCTGCCTGCAACCTCCCATAGGGCACCAGCCCTCCTCACACGTTCCTAGAGCACACACCCCCTTCTCCAGCACACTCACACACGCACAAACCTCCCCAGCGAGCTCACTCATACACCCTTCGTGAGTGTCTCTCCCTCTCGCTAAATATAGATCTTACTCTCTCCCCTCCCCCGTTTCTTCGCTGTGTTTTTCTTTCCCACTCGTTTCTTCACCCTTGCCTATCCATCTCTCTCATGTCTGGGCTATAAAGACACAGAAGAAGGCTGCCTGTACTTTGAAGAGCTCCAAGTCTTAGAGGGAAGACAGAACACAGCAAAAAACCGCCAAAACACAATACAAAGGGAGTCTCCCCTTCTACTGAGACAAGCTCTATGTTTCATTGTTTGTTTGTTTGGTTTTTGGTATTTTCATTTGTTTCTGCGTGTATATAATCTGCTTTCTGCACTTGGTGAGGTTGGAGAATCGGCAGTGTCCAAGTGCAGTTAACATCAAATAGCACCAAGTTCTCAGAGTAGATATCTAGTCCAGTTCTTCCTGAATAACCACAGCAAAAGAAGCAACTAGAAAACAACCATGCCTTTAGGCTATGCCAAGGCAATCATTAGAGAAAAGTAGGGGGACACTGGCTGACTGAGAAGGACCCTCTACTGTAGAAGTCAGGACTACAGATTGTTTTAGTATCTAGAATTAGTAAGAATCAAGAAGCCCAAAGTGATATCACACTGACCAAAAGCTGTGTAAGGTTCAAGGCCTGGTATCATGATCCCAAATTTCCCAGTTCTTCTTTGCCAGTTGGCACCCTTGTCTCCTCACAGAGTTGCTAGTTAGGTGGCTCTCACATGGCCCGATTTCCTAATAATTCAACAATTCTAGGTGGAACCCATCAGGAAATTGAATGTCCTTATCTGCACTGAGCACTCAGGTTGTTCACTGCAACATAATTCCAAACAGAAGCCACAGTCTCTTGAAGCCCTGGAACATGAAATGTTACATACATGAAATACATGACACCCCTTTCTAGTCTGCAACCATAAAACAGGAGAAACACAGTTTGAGCCCAGGGAACCCCAGCATTCTCAATAGAGAGCTCCAATTAGCCTATAGCAAACCAGGGAAGTCACTCCCATACTACCTCTCTAATGAGAAAAGAAGCCCTTTTCTTAGGCCAACAGCAGGTAGGCAAGTTTGATTCACCCAGCATGGCCAAACCTGGCTCTCCAATCTTGCTACTTCTGCTGCCTTGCAACCTCGAGACAATCCATGACAGAACACAGCCCTATTAGCCAGGAATCAGGTACTCAGTCTATGGGTGCTACCCTAGAACCCGTCACTGCAGAACAGGCAGCCCTGTGTGGTAGATAAAATAAGCTTTTCAATTAAGAATGATTTCCATAGCTTACCCAAGATTCTGAGGAGAAAGCATTGATTTCAGAGCCAACATTTGCCTCCCTACCGCCTTCTTCCAATAACATCGCTTCCCCCTCAACCAAGGAAGAAAATTTAGATTCCAGGAGACGTTAAACAACCCGTTTCTTAACCATCCACCTCATTATGCAGCCGACACTGACAGCAGAGCACGCACCTCCTAACCCAGTTGGGAGCTGGCTGGATGACAGAAGCGGTAAGGACTGACAGTGCAATGCAGCCACGTCTAAATACAGAAGGGAAAAAGCCTTGAAAACTGTCAGATTTCAGTGGAAGTCACAGCCAATCTATTGTGGAGGTTCCCACATTTCAGCCAGGAGAAGGAGGTGAAGGGTTTCAAACAATATGAAACACAGGGAAGACTGATTAAGTCAGAATTCCTTCCCAACCCTGGCCCAGAGCAGAAGCTCTCATCACTAGATTTGCCCCTGAGCTTCCTAGACTGAGGAGAAGCTCTAAACTCAAGACTGGGGAAGACCCTCTGGGCAAGGACACTGCCTAAAAAACCTACTGCTTCCCACCTCGCCCACCAGTGGCTCCAGGCCGTCGACGAGGCCATCAGAGGATAATTGAGCCTGTCCTGTCCATCTGCCTGCCCAAACTTGTCCAGCTCATCTTCTGAGCAGTTTGGGGTTTCCAGGCAAACAAAGGCTCGGGCAGAAGAAGATGTGTTTAGGACACGAGGCAAAGTAAATCTACTATCTCTAGTTACAGTCACAGCTCTGACCATAAATTACCTTTGTGTCTTTCTATCTTCCCATGCTTCAGCAAAAGCAAGAAGGAGAATAAGTGGGGAAGTAGTAAATAGCAGTCAGTGTAAGCTCTGGTAAACAGGCAGGGCTCCTTCTGCCACCATTCCACAGGGCCCACGGACTACCAGACATAGTGAACTAGCCTTTGGGGCTAGATGAACAGTTTCTATTTCCTGGGCTGTGTGAGCCACACTGCAGCACCTTGTTACACTGGATCGGGTTCTTGGAAATCCTGGACGGGCTAAAAGGATAGGGTTGCTTTTTAGAGGTAAGAAATAACATAAGCTCCCACCTCACTTGGGAAGCTTCCTCAAAGCAGGGCTGTTCAAAAACTAGCTGGGCAGAACTGGAAAAACAGATTGGGTTAAGAAGGGAAAGGCATTTATCCAGAAGCTGTGAAATGCTCTGAACAGACATTCTCAAGGTCTGGTTCCCAATTTAAATCTTTGCAAGGATCTTTGCCTAGAGACAGATGAGTCAAGATGGAAATTCAACATGAGACACTGACACTCACGCAGAGTTGTGGGAAGGTTCGGAGCTGCAGGAGTTCTGAAGGGGAACCAAAAGGGTGGGTTAGTCAGAGGACCACCTGGCGCACGGATTTCATCCTCAGCTAGAGCATCTGAGTGGCGTCACAGGGCTACTGGAGGAGGGGCTCACCAACCACAATTCTCCCCTCACATATAAACCAGTCTAAATCTCCCTGGGGCCAGATACAGCTGGTCCAGAAGCAAAGAACGTGCCTGCATTTTCAGGTGTCACTGCTAAAGCGTGGTTGAGTCGGGACCAGCAGATGCCTACCGAATGGCCCAGTGTTGACAATCACACATGCAGGGTGGAAAGGATGGGAGGAGCCAAAGTCCACTTACGCAGGAGTAAGCTTGTGACTCTTTTCCTTCTCTACTCTTAAGTGAAGCCAGAAGCAATGTTAAGAGGCTGACGTGTGGTCACACAGCTGGGACCTGTTTCAGGAGTAAAATGTTTTTTGGGGGTGGCTGAGCAAAACCTTTTTCCCCTGTAGAATTCTGCCTTCTATAAACTATTCAAAAATTATATGTAGCAGAGAATTATGGGCAATGGAAGATGATTCTCCTTCCTCCCTCAGGAACACACCACTCTCGGGGAGTGCTGGGCCCAGTAGAGATGTGCTGACTTTACTGATGTGCTAAGACATAGCCACTACACAGCCTAAATCAGAACTGACAAGCTGCAAGGCAGGCCCAAGGGGTCACAAATTGCTGACAAATTTCAGTCCTACAATCAGGTCAAGCACCATCCCTGATTAGCAAAAACTTGAACCAGGACTGCCCAACTAAACAGTTAGGTTTCTGACCTGGACCCCAAGATCAAATGATTAAAGACTCAGTCAAAGTCGCCTACATGGTTTCTGCCCTCTCACTGAACCTGGTCAAAGTCACAGCTTCCAGATTCAGGACTAAGGCTGATCCTGAACTAGTATCGCCTTATACTTGTCCCAGTTCACTCCACAAAATGCATTCGCCCTGCCTCAGTCTCTGCATCCCAAGGAAGTTAAGAGGCTGTATGCTGAGAATCCTCGACAGTGAATCCAAAATTTGAAATTTCATGGAGAAAGTGAACTTCTTATACTAAAAAGTGACTATGTTCTAACTGGCTTAATATTGATCAAATATCCCCTTCTTTATGTTCTTTATAGCTTGTTCTGAGATATATCATAGGGTAAAGCAAAATCTAGAGAATTCTCCTGTTATAGGACCTTGTTTCTGTAAGCTTTTCAAAGTATGCCCCTAGCATATAGGCATCTCCATATATTTAAAAATATCTGGTATGAGGCACTGAGTTATATGAAGCTAGCTAATGTTCAAAGTGGGGCAAGAAGACCCAAGGGAGATCTATCCTTAGTTGGGGATCTCTGACAAAGTAACAGTGAATCATGGTGGGAATGAAGGGATGCACTCAACTAGATGAGTCAGGAGAAAGAGCCAGACTTCACTCAGAGATCAAAGAAATTTGATCGGAATGCCAGAGAAAGCCCGCTTATGGTGTTGGTGTTGGCACTGAAGCCCTAGGCTGCCAGCTCACCTGCACAAATCACACACACAGATGACCTCTCTGCTCATACATTAGAACTTTAGAACCCTATCCGCTAATTCTCCATCCAATGACAGAATCCTCTAAAAAACCCTTTGCCTATCTCATGTCACAAAGTTTAACCTATTATACCTTACTACCTGGAAAATCAGTCCCCTTCTCTACACCCCTTAGTCTAGGCTTCATTACTTCTCACTAGAGTTAAGGCAAAATATTCCTCCTCCCCAGTCTCCCTTCCTCCAGAACCACCCCCCCCTCACCCTTTCCTATTCCCAATCCATTCTTTACAATTTGCTAGTGGGGTACTTCTAAAATGTAGATAGATTTTGTCACTCATTTTCTTAAAATCCTTCTGTGACTGCTCTCAGTAAAAAGTCCAAGCTCCTCAGCATGTTATCAAAGTTCTTTCTTGACTTGTCCATGTCTGGAGGGATCCAGCTTCCCTAAGTGTGGTCGAACCAAGGTCCTTACATATTGAATGTGCTGTCCCTCCTTCTAACTCAATTGCCACTGTGTAGAGCGCTATCAGAGAGTAAAAACCAGAATGGTGAGGAGGCTAAAACCCTTAACAAGAGCTTGTCAGAAAACAAGACTTGGAACCAAAACAGTGAAAACTACTTTGGTATCTGTTATGGGTTGAACTGTGTTCCCCCAAAATTCATATGCTGGAGTCTGACCCTCAGTAACTCAGAATGTGACCTTGTCTGAAGATAGGGTCTTTACAGAGGCAGCTGAGTTGGAGTGGGACCCTAATCTGATATGACTGCTGTCCTTATAAAAAGGGAAACGTGCACACAGAGATATGCACAGAGGAGAGACAATACGAAGAGGCACAAGAGGAAGATGACCATCTATAAAACCAAGGAGAGAGGACTAAAATCCGTCACAGCCCTCAGAAGAAACCAACCATGGTAATACACCTTGATTTTGGGCTTCTAGCCTCCAGAACTGTGAGATGATAAATTTCTTCTGTTTAAGCCACCCAGTCTGTGTTATTTTGTTATGGCAGCTCTACCAAACTAACACAGTCTCTTTGAGAATTACTAATACAATTCTACTAAAAAAGTTTTAATAAATAGTAACAACTAAACACTTATTAAGTACCTAGGTTTTATACCAAGCATAATGAAAAGATGAGATCCTTGTCCTTAGTGAGTTCATAACCAAATAGGGGAAATGTTATGGCATTTGGTGTAGGCCTGTGAGGGGGAGGAGTGTTAGACTTTGTGCATGGGAAAGTGGTAGCACCATTTACTAAGAAAGGGCACAAGGAGATAAGGTAAAAGAGAAAGAAAAGGCAATGGATATAGTTGGAACATATTACATGTGGTGTCTATGAAAATTCTGGTGACAATATCCAGGCAGTTGGACAGAAGAGTCTGAGCTCATAAAAGAGGACTGACATAGAGATGGCAGTTGTGGGTAAAGACACGAGTGGAATGATCTGGAGGAGAGAATGAGGTGGAAAATGGAGTGTTAAGGGGCAAGCAGAGGAAGAAAAATGCTGTAAAAGAAACAAAGACAGAGCTGTCAGAGATAAGAAAAGGACTTGGACGGAATGATGCAGCAAAAGTCAAGAAGAAAAAGTGTTTTAGGGAGAAGCCAGTCAACAGTTTTTATCTCACTTGTCACAAGGACTGCTCCGGGATACTGGTTTTTATCTGGAATGCCCTTCCTCATCTTCAGCTATTTATTTCCGAATATCCTCAGGTGTGAACCAAATACACACATTTCCCAGCATGCATGAAGATGATAACCAGGAAAGAAAGGCAGAAGCCTAAGGAGCGGGTGGGGGGGAGGGGGGCAGTGGGGGGGGATTATTTGCTACAACTTGCCTCTTTCCTTTGGTTTCAAGAAGTCTAACTTTACACACTGTGACTACACGAATGGTGGCAAATCTCAGCTGCATCATTTACAAAGAGAATACAACTTGCCACTTAGAAGGGGCCATGAATTTCCTTAATTACATATGCTGGTAAACATAACATTGATTTCCATCTTTCTAAGCTCGTGCTGTTATATTTCTTGGGCATTTCCAGGTAACTGCTAATTTAGTACCCACTGGCAACTCCTCTGACAAGACACTTCTAACCGCCCTAATTCAAAGGCCTGGCTTTGAATTAGGCCTTACTTTCAAGACCTACAGCAACTATTTCCTATTGTAAGTGTTAATCATCCCTTTTGTAACCAATTACTTATGGCTTTGTAATGCCACTTCAAACTTTAAAGCAACTGTTCCACAGAACTTTGCTAAATGTTTCCTAAGTATCACAAGCTATGCTAGGAATTGTAGTCAGTGCACCTAACAAGTAAGTGCACCTAACAAAAAGTTAGATCATACATACATGCGCACACATGCACAGGAAAGCAAAAATAAAAAGAAATGCTAAATTGGTGGCCAGGAATAGGATCTCTGAATCCCTGAACTGTTTTTCTACCAACGTGTTCTAGACCCCCTTGGTATATTAGGCAGGGAAGATAACCCAAGTGAGTATCTGCTCTTAATTACTAAGATCAGGCTCAAAGTCCTGCATGGCCTCCCACCTTGATAAGCTAGGCAGGACTAAAAAGATGTCTCTAACAAAAAAACAATTCAAAAAACAGGTCAAGCACTTTGCAACTTGATCCCTTGTTCCACATTCTTGACTGGACATAGGAATTTCTCCCACTGCAAGAAGAGGTACTAAAAAGTATCAAAGACCCAAAGCAGTTTCCTCAACTTGCCTTTTCATGCCCTGCTTTATTCCAGCTGACAGAGCTCCTGCCTCTAGCATTGCAGCCCAATTAGAGCAACTATCTAGTGTTTGGGCCTGGAGTTAGAGAGCAGCCTTCAGCAATTCCTAAAGGGTAGAGTGAGTCACTAATGTGTGTCATTACAGATACAGATAAAATGTATGAGAATTTAAGAAAGGAAAATATTTCCAGCATTCGAAGTGCTATTTGGATGGGAATGAGGGAAGAAGGCTCTGTGAAAGAGGTGATATGTGAGCTTGGTCCTGAAGCATAAATAATATTTAGATATGTAGAAACTGAAGACAAGAAAAGGCATTCATGGTAGAGGATACAGGATGAGTGAAAATACAAAAAGGAGAAAAAGGAAGGTATGTTGTTGGAAAGAAAAGGAAATTAACATTTACTGAATACTAATAACATGCAAGGCCCTACTCTGCATATATTATTATTTTTAACCTATATCCAGTCACAGAGGCAAATGAAATCCCATTTGAACATAAGAAAAGCACCTTTCTAAGAGGCTGGGTAACATGTCTAAGCCTGAGGTATCCTAGGCAGTACATGGTAGAGTCATATTTCAAACTCAGGTTCTGGCTCAACTTCTTCCAACTGTACAAAGTGGCCTCAGGGTTAACCAAGTTAGAGAAGTAGGTGGGGCCAAGTCATGGATGGTCATAGACACCAGGCTAAATAGTTGAGACTGTAATTTAACTACTAATGAAAAAAATTATTTTTTTGAAAATAAACTTTTATTCATTCAATTCATTTACTCATTCACTTACCTGTTATGTGAGCTTGCTGGGTGCCAGGCATCGGTGGTATAAATTAAATAGATGCAGCCTCTATTCTGTATCTCCATGCTATTTTTATTTGGCATTTATTTAAAGTTTTTATTGAATTATAACATACATACAGAAAAATGCACTAATCAAAAGCACACCAATGTAAATAGAATCCAGAACAAGAACAGAACATTATCAGAATTCCAGAAGCCTCGTGTTCATACCTAGTCACTACCAGCTCCTCCTCCAAAAGTAATCACTATCCTGAAGTCTGACAGCACAGATTACTTTTGCCTGTTTCTGACCTTCATATAAAAGGAATCACACAGCCCTGGCTGGTATAGATCAGCAGACTGAGTGCGGGCTGCAAACCAAAGGGTCGCCTGTTTGATTCCCAGTCAGGGCACATGCCTGGGTTTTGGGCCAGGTCCCCAGAGGGGCCATGTGAGAGGCAACCACACATTGATGTTTCTCTCCCTCCCTTTCTCTGTCCCTTCCTCTCTCTCTAAAAATAAATAAATAAAATCTTTCTAAATAAATAAATAGAATCATACAGTATATATTCTTTTAAGAAATACATAATCTGCCCTGGCTCATATAGCTCAGTGGATTGAGTGCCAGCCTGCAAACCAAAAAGTCACTGGTTCAATTCCTAGTCAGGGTATAACCTGGGTTGTGGGCCAGGTCCCCGATAGCAGGTGCACAAGAGGCAACCACAGCCTCTCTTTCTCTCTCCCTCCCCCTCTCTCTAAAAGTAAATAAATATTTTTTTAAAAAAGAAACACATAATCTTTTTTAGGTAGGTCTGCATTGCTCTCTAAAATATAAAGAATTCATATGAATCAACACCAGGAAGACATACAATCCAATTAAAAATGGGCAAAGGATATGAATGGATACTTCTCCAAGGATATAAAGAGGGCCCATAAACATATGAAAGAATGGTCAACATCACTAGCCATCAGAGAGATGCAAATTAAAACCACAATGAGATACCACTTCGTATTAGTCCAAATGGCCATCATAAACAAGTCAATAAGTGCTGGTGAGGATGTAGAGAAAAGGGAATCCTAGTACACTGTCATTGGGAATGTAGATTGGTGCAGCCACTGTGGAAAACACTGAAATTTCCTCAAAAAACTAAAGATAGAACATCCTTTTGATCCAGTGATCCCACTGTTGGGATTATACCCTAAGAATCATGAAACACAAATTCAAAAGCCCCCTATGCATCCCAATGCTTATAGCAGTATTATTTACAATAGCCTAAGTGCACATGAGTAAATGAGTGGGTCGAAAACTGTGGTACAGTTTTACACAATGGAATACTATGCAGCAGAAAGGAAGAAGGAGCTTCTACCCTTCACGACTGCATGGATGGAACTGGAGAGCATTATGCTAAGTGAAATAAGCCAAGCAGTAAAAGACAAATACCGTATTATTTCACCTATAAGTGGAACCTAATGAACAAAACAAACAAATGAGCAAAATAGAACCAGAGACATGGAAATAATAAACAAACTGACAGTGACCAGAGGAAAGGGGGAGGGGGGAAATGGAGGAAAGAGGGGAAAGGTCTAGTCAAGGAACAGGTATGAATGACCCATGGACATGACAACAGGGTGGAGACTGACTGTGGGAGTCGGGGTGGGCAGGGCAGGGGGGAACAATGGGTTGGGGAGAAAATTGGGACAACTATAATAGAACAACAATGAAATTAAAGAAAAAGGAAATACACAATCTTGAGGGTAAATCCTCCCATAATTTCAGAACAATATATGAACACCAAAATTTGACTGCATATGAAATGCTGCAGGAAAATGAGTATCTAACTCTACCTGGGGACTCTGGGGAAGGCTTTAAAAGATGCAACATGTGGAGGACTTCCAGCCAAGATGGAGGTGGAAACCCTGTACCTCCTCACACAACCAAGTTTATGAACAACAAAGATTTAGAAACCAGAACGCAACCAGATCAGAGAGAAAACTGAACTGTACCGAAGTCTGACAACAATGAAACATTCATCCAGACCGGTAAGAGGGGCAGAATTGGTGGCCGGTGGAGAGGGGTCACAGCAGGAAAAAGTGGCTGGATTGACCCAGGCAGTACAGGCAGCAGTTAGCAGATCCCAGGCATGGGGTGGCAATGGGAAGACCCAGTGAGGGCACAGGGCAGCTGGCTGACCACAGTCACACTTTTGTTCACAGATAAACCAGGCAAAGGAGTGAGCAGTGAGGCAAACTGTGCAACCCAGGGCCCCAGCACCAGGAAATAAAGCATAAAAGCACCAATTGGAAGAACTTCCGGGGGTCGAGGTGCTGGGAGAGGCTCCCAGAGAGTTTGTTGGAGAGACCCACAGGGTTCTGGAGGGTGCACAACACCACCCACCTGGGAACCAGCACCAGAAGGGCCCAATCTGTTTGTGGGGAGCAGCAGAGGGGACTGAAATCCAAGAGAGAACAGAAAAAATGCCATTGCCCCTCTCTGACCCTGCCCCCACATACAGCGTCACAACCCAGTAAGGGGGGTTGCGTTGCCCTGGTGAACACCTAAGGCTCCGCCTCTCATACATAACAGATGCAAACAGACCAAAACCTTGTGGCTTAAGAAGAGAACAGCTCAAAGCCCCAGAGCCAGTACTTCCAAGCGACCAACAGATAGCCAACCTATCAGATGCACAGCTCAAAATACCGCTGATCAGGATGCTCACAGAACTGGTTGATTTTAGTCACAAATTAGAGGAACATATGAAGGCTAAACTAATTGAAATGAAAGGGAATGCACAGGAAACCAATAGTGACAGAAAGGAAACTGGGACTCAAAACAAGGCAGTGCACCAGAAGGAAGAAAAAAATGACCAAACAGAAAAATATGAAGAAACAAGAATTCAAAAAAATGAGGAGAGGATTAGGAACCTCCAGGACATCTTTAAACGTTCCAACATCCAAATTATAGGGGTACCATAAGGGGAAGAGGAATGGCAACAGGTGGAAAACTTATTTGACCAAATAATAAAGGAGAACTTCCCCAATCTGGCAAAGGAAATAGACTTCCAGGAAATCCAGGAAGCTCAGAGAGTACCAAAGAAGTTGGACCCAACAAGGAACACACCAAGGCACATCATTATTACATTAGCCAAGATTAAAATGAAGGAGAGAATCCTAGAAGCAGCAAGAGAAAAGGGGACAGTCACCTACAAAGGAGTTCCCATCAGACTGTCAGTGAATTTCTCAAAAGACACCTTACAAGAAGGGGCTGGAAAGAGGTATTCCAAGCCATGAAAACCAAAGACCTACAATCAAGATTGCTCTCTCCAGCAAAGCTTTCATTTAGAATGGAAGGGCAGATAAAGTGCTTCTCAGATAAGGTCAAATTCAAGGAGTTCATTACCACCAAGCCCTTATTATTTTTTTAATATATTTTATTAACTATGCCATTACAGTTGTTCTATTTTTCCCCTTCATTCCCCTCCACCCTGTACACCCCCTTCTCCACCATTCCTCCCCTTTAGTTTATGACCACGTGTCTCAAGTTCTTTGGATTCTATATGTCCCATACTATTCTTACCCTCCCCCCTATCTATTTTCTACCTACCATCTATGCTACTTATTTTCTGTACCTTCTCCCCCCTTCTCCCTCTCCCACTCCCCTGTTGCTAACCCTCCATGTGATCTTAATTTCTATGGTTCTCCTGATCTAGCTGTCCTCTTAGTTTGCTTTTGTTTTAGGTGTGGTTCTTAATAACTGTGAGTTTGCTGTCCTTTCACTGTTCATCTTTTTTATATTCTTTTTTTTTAGGTAAATCCCTTTAACATTTCATATAATAAGGGCTTGGTGATGATGAACTCCTTGAATTTGATCTTATCTGAGAAGCACCTTATCTGCCCTTCCATTCTAAATGAAAGCTTTGCTGGAGAGAGCAATCTTGGTTGTAGGTCTTTGGTTTTCATGGCTTGGAATACCTCTTTCCAGCCCCTTCTTGCCTGTAAGGTCTCTTCTGAGAAATCTGCTGACAGTCTGATGGGAACTCCTTTGTAGGTGACTGTCCCCTTAGCTCTTGCTGCTTCTAGGATTCTCTCCTTCATTTTAATCTTGGCTAATATAATGATGATGTGCCTTGGTGTGTTCCTTGTTGGGTCCAACTTCTTTGGTACTCTCTGAGCTTCCTGGATTTCCTGGAAGTCTATTTCCTTTGCCAAGCCCTTATTATATGAAATATTAAAGGGACTTACCTAAGAAAAAGAAGATAAAAAAGATGAACAGTGAAAGGATAGCAAACTCACAGTTATTAAGAAGCACACCTAAAACAAAAGCAAACTAAGAGGACAGCTAGATCAGGAGCAGAACCATAGAAATGGAGATCACATAGAGGGTTAAGCAACAGGGGAGTGGGAGGAGGAGAAGGGGGGAGAAGGTACAGAAAATAAGTAGCATAGATGGTAGGTAGAAAACAGATGGGGGGAGGGCAAGAATAGTATGGGAAATATAGAATCTAAAGTGCTTGTGACACATAGACATGAACTAAAGGGGGGAATGGAAGGGAGGGAAATGGGACAACTGTAATGGCATAATCAATAAAACATAAAAAAAAAAGATGCAGCATGTAAGCTGAGCCCTGAGCATAAGTGGTAGCCATGACTAGTGCTCTCTTTCCAGAAGATAAATCTAGCAGTGGTGTGTACAATGGTCTCTAAGACAAATAAATAAAATCAAGAAAACTGTTGGAAGACTAATACTGGAAGCTGTAAAGAGGGCCTGAACACAAAGAGGAACAGAGAAGATGAGACATAAAAAAATCACACAGTGAAAAAGAGCAATCTCTGACAAATGATCCAATGTGGGAGGCAAGAAAGGAGGAAGAATGACACCATGGTTTTGAGTGGGTGACTAGCAGAATGTGGGTGATTTTAATACAAATACAGAACAAAGGAAGAGGAAAAGGCCCAGGAGGGAAGTTTCAAACACCGAAAAACCATGAGGGAAATAACTAGTAGATAACTAGGCATGAAGGATAGAACCTAAGGGTAAAAGGTTGGAAGTACAGATTTGGGAATCATCTGTTTAGAAAGGCTAATTGGAAGTCTACTGGCTGCCTACCACAAGCCAAGATCAAGTACAGTACTGGCCTTACAGTGGTTGCTCAACTAATGATTCTGGATTAGAGGCTGAGGAGATGCAGATTTGAGATTAAAAGAGATGCTAGAGGGGAAGGTTGTAGAAAGTATAGAGTCAGAGACAGAAAGGAAAGGAGACAGGAAAGGTAAGAAAGGAAGGAAGAAAACTGGGAGAATTTAGAATAATGGAAGGCAGGAAAATGGGAAGATACAAGTAGGAGTTTAAAAAAACACTATGGAATGCTGCAGAGAAAAATGAAAGCAAAGACTGAGGAAAGTGCCTGGGGGGAAGTATTTAAATATTTAACTGTTTTATATTTCTATCTTCTCTCTGACCTACACATTCCTTTTTTATTATTGTTCAATTACAGTTGTCCCCACTTTCCCCCCATTACTCTCCCTGCCTTACCCATCCCCCACCTCTCACACGCCCCTCCCCACCAGTTGTCTTTGTCCATGGGTTCTAAATGTCTTGTACATAGACCCAACAGGAACCAGTGGTACCCACTTATTAGTTGGCTTCATTTAAAATGCAATAATTATGTTAGTTACTTCCTTTCGGATAACTTGGGCAAAAGGATGTTCCCTCTCACAGGAAGAGTTCCTTCCCAGCCAGTATCAAACGTTCGCATTGGCTGGACAGTCAAACAAGCAACAGGAGTCAGAAAAAGAAGTAGAAAGCAAGAAGGGCTGCTTTGCTTATTAAATGGAAGCAAATACTTTTGGACACAGGCATCAGTGGGCCTTATTCCATAACAGTTTATTAAGTACCTCTCCTTTACTGATATTTCGAGCTAAGGCCCGCTGCCAGGATCTGATACCTTCCTCTAATTCTAGGCAGGAATGAAACGATATCAAGCATTCCTCAGAGATGTTTTGATATGATCCTCAGAAACCAGAGGCAAACTCCACCCTTTCAAACAAGCTGTCCTACATCCCAGTCCCAGGTGTGATATTTTAAAATTCAAAAGGTTCAGAACTAGATCTAAGGTTTGTAGAGGATATACCACTGCCAAATATCTGGATCCAAGCCATAAACCTGTCCAGAATATTGCAAAGGGGGTGGAAAATCCTAAGAAATGTTGAGCATCTCACCTGACAAGTATATAAAAGCAGCTCTTGGAAAATGTTCCCACAGTGCCCAGGGCAGCCTTTCACCCCTCCCCTAGACTCCTCAAGATGAGGCACTCCACTGACTTCTCCCCAGGGTCCCAGAAAAATGCCCGTGTACCAGAGAGCCTCATCTGAGTGATCCCATAGCACGTTTCCCCGGAAACCCAGTGCCACCAGGGTCTAAATCCCTATAAAAGCCTGCAATGCAGTGGCACTGGCTCCTTGCCACTTTAGCCATTACAAGCAGTTTCACTGGGTTCCCCCACAGTGAACTAGTCAGCAATAAAAGTGACTAGGTTCCCTTTTCATTCATCCTGAGAACAGATATTTATGGAGTGTCTATTATGTGTACAAGACAGCTACCTTATTCTTCTCTCAATCTGAAGACAAGTGAAACTCCTACTCCTAATTCTTCTACACTATAGAAGGGATAGGTTTGCTTTCTCTTACCTCTCAAGAGCCCAGTCACATTTAGTGGGTTCAGGATTGGTTTGTGGAGCATGGGAATGATATACAGCACACGCGCACACACACACACACACACACACACACACAAAGGCTTTGAGAGATGATGTCTTTTAGCTAGAACATGTTGAACTTGAGATGCTTATGGGAAAAGTGAGTGAGTATACAAGAAGTAGTTATAAATATGAGTCTAGAGTTCAGGAGAGAGATTTGGGCTAGATGTACAGATAGGAGAGCAACCTACATATTAGTGGCAGTTGACGTTATAAATAAGATTTCACAGAAAGAATGCAGTTATATGAAAAGAGGATTGAGAGAAGAACCCCAGAAACAGCAACATTTAAGAAATGAGCAAAGAGAGAAATCAGAAAAGGAAGACTGAAGAGAATAGAAGAGTGCTGGAGATGGTTTCTTAACATGTCAAAACAGGAAGGAGTGTTTGGGAATGTCAAATACTGCAGAAAAGTCTAATAAGATAAAGACTTAATGCTCTGGCTGGTGTGGCTAAGCTGTTGGAGCATGGTCCCATAACTGAAAGGTTGTGGGTCTGATTCCCGGTCAGGCACATACCTACGTTGTGGGTTCAGTCCCTGGTTCAGGCATGTATGGGAACCAGACAATGTTTCTCTCTCTCCCTTCCTTACTCCCTTCCTCTCTCTCTCTCTAAAAGCAATGAAAAAAATGTCCTCATATGAGAATTAAATAAATAAATTAAACTAAAAATTTTTAAAAGACTTAAAAGCAACCATGAGGTTGGGCAGCTATCAGCTCACTGATGACCTTCACAAAACAATGTTAATGAAATGACAACAAAATCATGAGACAGAATTTCCTCAAGTGTATTTCTTGGAAAATGACTCCAATAGGATGCTTCTGCAATACAACTTCTCAGTCAAATAAGTCTATGATAATGCTGTGCATGTTATACTCCCCTCTTTAAGAATCACAAGTCTAAGCATATGCAAGTATCTGACAAGTCTTATGATAAAGCAATCTGTTGGTATTATATGCTATTGGAACTCAATGTTTCCCAATTTTTTTAACCACGAAACTCTTTATCACATGATAAAGAACCTATTAACAGTTCTAGAAATGGGAATTTGGTGGGAACCAAAGTTCCTCCAGATTATGGTGATTTAAAAAAAGGTTATGTTGGTAGGAAACAATGTTAAGAACACAGGAGCTGAAGTTAAACAGATTTAGATTTGAATCTGTTTCTATTTCTTACCAGCTAGGTGACCACAGAGAAGTTTCTATCTTTCTAAAGCTCAGTTTCTTAATCCCTAAAATAAGTCCCATAACATAAGCCCAATTCATAAAATTATTGTGAGGAATTCATTTGGGTAATGCATGTAAAACACTTACAGGAATATTGTATTCGATAAATGTGGTTGCTATGACGGTGGTGATAGTAATTGATATTAAAAGGAAAACTGTGGTGTAGGCACTAAAGTTTTCAATGAATGGATAGCAGTTATGGAAAAGTTGGGATCTAACTGAAACAAAGAAGGTAGGTGTCAGAGCAGGTTATTAGAGGAACTAGTAATGGCTTGGAAGTGGCAGAAGCAACCAAAGAAAACCAAACCCCTCTCCTGACCCAGTAATACATGGGCATGAAAAAAAAAAGGCATATTCTTCTCCAAAAAGGGCTTTAGGAAGGCAGCTATGCTCACCACTATACCACCAACGCCACACTAAGAAGGGCTTTAGGGAGTGGCCAGGTTTCAGTCAGTACAGAATGCATTGGTCTGGTCTCAGACACCAGACAGGGACTCCACCATGTGCCAAAGAGCAGAAGGGGCCTGTTGGGAGCAGCAGCTAGGGCCCTCGTCTGAGCGAGGTCTCTCTATTTGATGAAGCAGTACTAGGGCCTGTTCTGTGGTAGGGCTCACCAAGGAGGTTGAAGATGGATGCGAAAAACTGTGGTTAAGAGAGGTCTGGAAGTATTCAGGCTTACTCTAGGATTTGCATCACAACACTGTGGTAGTAGCAAAATATTAGAAACAACTTAAAGATCCATCTAGAGGACAGAATGTATAAATATAATACCTCCACAGAAAGAAATAGTAGGCAGTTATTTAAAAATAATGTAGTGGCTCTATTTGTACTCATAAGGAAAAAATCTCCAAAATATAGCAGTAAATGAAAAGAGGAAAAGGCGTGTGATATACACGTGCATGCTTGTAAAGGCACCTTTTACCTCTGGGCCGATTCACCAGACACAGTAACCATGAAATCGGGAGTCGGGGACTAGAGGCCTGGAAGTCTGAAGTAGGAGGAAACTTCACATTACACATATCCTTTTTGCATAATTTTGTATTTTTACATTTATTACTTATTCAAAAAATTCTTTAGGTGTTTTTGTTTTTAGTGTTAGGGAGAGGGCTGAAAGATTATGAGAGAAATGAGGGATAACTAGCGCTCACTGAGGGCAAAGAGTTGAGGTAGTGGAAGTTAAGGCAGGCAGCCATGAGTCAGAACAAAAACCTGAAAATACTTTCTAGGTGCAAGTAAATTTAAGAGACAGGGGTAATCAAGAGCCCTCCCCTTTGGCCTCATCATTTTTTTCCAAAAGGAGAATTCCTTTTTTTAGGGAATCAATTAAACCACGAGAAGGAAGTCTCTTTGCTTGGGAAAGTTATAAGACAGAACAGAACTTTGCAGGAGAGAGACAATTCATTTTCTATCTTAATGATCTTCCCTGAGAAAATGCTGCTGTGTCTCTCAGGCTGACCAGGTGCAATTTGGGATCTCCTGGGACTGCTCCATTTACGCACAGCCCTTTTAATCTATTGCTCAGTTCTATCTCTGCTCACTAAGCCTCTCCCTCCTCAGCTTTCTTTAGCAACCTAAGAGCTTTTGTCAAGGCTTCCTCCCGGCCTACCTCCGTGCCTTCTCCTTCACTGTCCCTTCCACCTGGAACACCCACCCACCTGCTGCCAGCGCAGTCTCCGTTTCTAGAGCTAGAAGTCTCACCTCCTCCCCCAGATTCTTCTGCAGCTAAGCCAAATAAGGTACAAAATCATATCCATTCCACCCACACTACCAGCATTACTGCTTCATCAGCATTAGCAATATCACGAAACACTTATTAAACATATACAGCCAGGTGCTCAGCCAGCTGGGAAACAGAGATGACCTCTATGATCTTTTCCCTTGAGTTGCTAACACTCTCACAGGAAATGCATAAGGGCAGCTAGGTTCCTGTGGTAGTTCCTCAAAGTCTACTGTATCAACTAAAGACACATAAATGTCCTATAAATTTACAAAAACTTTAAAAACAATCAAAGAAATGCAAATTAAAACAATGAGATATTCTTCTGCCAAATTGGCAAAAATCTTCTAAAATGATAATACTTAATGTCGGTGTGGTATCTTCAAATATGTACTCAAAGCACAAATTGGAAAAATTTTCTGAAAACACATGTATAAGCTTATTAGAAGCTTTTTAAAGGTACATACTTTTTTATGGGGTTTATAAAATATGTACTTTGCTTTCCATGTATATTTTTATTAAATTATTTTTATTGTTGTTCAAGTACAGTTGTCTCTATTTGCTCCCCATCATTCCCCCCAACCCCAGCCATTCCCACCTCCCACCCTCGATCCTACCCCACTTTGGTTTTGTCCATGTGTCCTTGAGAGCATTATGCTAACTGAAATAAGCCAGGTGGTGAAAGACAAATACCATATGATCTCACCTATACATGGAACCTAATTAACAAAAGGTATATACTCTTTAACTTAGTAATTTATCTGACTGTACTTGGAAAAAGCTAGGTTAAATAAATCATCAGAAATGAAAACAAACTTCACATAATGATATTCAGAGTGGCATTATTTATTTTAGTAAAGAAACAAGAGAAATTGTATGGGACATCTACATGATGAAATAGTATTAATCTATGAATAATCACTAAATCATGTTTTTAAATATATTAGTAAACCAGATTAAATCTCACAAAAACAATCTAAAAGAGAAAAAAACTTTTAATCCACACATAATATGGTCCAGATTCAGGATCTTCATATTAATGTACATGAAAATAATATTAAAAAGCATAGCTAACTTAATAGTTAATATTTTACTGTTATTGGGTGCTAGGCTTTGGGAAAATAAAAATAGGAATAATTAAAAGAAGTATAGGGAGGTACCTGTGGAAATGATGATGGGCTTTTATGGCTAGTTAAGCATCCATAAAATGTTGCCTAAACAATCTGCTAGGTTCTACAATGGGCTCTAGAACACTAGCAATAAAAAGCATAGCCCCAACATTCAAGGATCTTACAAATCCACGGAGAAGTGAGATGTAACAAGTAACTCCATTACATCATGGTAAATGCCAATCTAGGAAAAGGATAAACAGAGCCACCCCCCTCCACTGGAGCCCAGTGTGAGTGGCTGCCAACAAAACTCTGCGTTGGCCCTTTAAGAAGGTGCCTGTGTCTCTAGAAGACTCTCATCTCTCCATGGTGGACAGAAACCTTGCTGCTTTCCACAGCCAGATGCGCACCTCTTCCTGGCTCTGGTGCTCTGAGTTGGCAGCCCAGCTTGGGGTTTAGACCCCATGCTTCTCAGGAGGAACCCCCACAGCTGAGATATCCCTCTGCTGCCCTCTGGTTTCGGCTTTTTAAATAATCATTTTAATAGATAATTTATTATCCTAAAAGAAAGGGTACTATTATCCTCTCCATTTTCTGGAGTAGGAAAACATGGCTCATTAAGGTTAAAAAACTTTCTTGCAATGATATGCTGCGAAAAAATACTGAACACTCAAAAGCTCCTGGGAATCAAGAGCTCAATAGAAAAAAATGGGCAAAAAAATATGAACAGACTGTTCACAGAAAAGTAAATACTAATAGCCTTTACTTATATGAAAACATGCTTAACTCTGCTGATCATAAAATACGTAAACTTAAAATCTACTGAGATACCATTGTCTTGCAGACTAGCAGAAATCCAAGTTTGACAAGTCGTTCTATTGGTTTGGTTTGGGAAGAAAAAAAGCACCCTCCTGACAGTATTAGTAGGAGTATAAATTGGTACAATCTATGCTGAAGGCAGACATGCTTTTGAATAATTGCTAAAGCTGTTCACAAATTCTTTTCTATCTCTTTCGTGGTATAGGTACTACTTCCCTGAAGTTAGATACGGCTATATGATTTGCTTTAGCCAGGGAAGTGTGAGCAAAAGTGACATATTGTACCTTCTGGGCAGGAGTCTTAAGAGCCAGAGTATAATTTGCTATGTTCTCTTTCAATTATTATCTTTTCTTTCTCTCTACCACCAAAACTGGGAATGTTCTAGGTGCAGCCTATGCCATCAGCCTGGATTGCAGAGAAAAGACAACTTAAAGCAGAATTCCTGAACATGTAGAATGACAAGGCACATGAACAAAATAAACCTTTGTTCTCTTAAACCACTGACAAATGGAAGGCAATCTGGCAATATTTATCAAAATTATAAATGCATATCCTCTCAGAAATGCATACATCCAAAGTAATATGTAAAAGGTACTCATCTAGAATATGATATGTTATAGCAAATCACTGGAAACAACCAAATAAACAACAATAGAGACTAAATGCTTACAGTACAGTGGAATATTACAAAGCTGTTAAAAAGAAAAGTACTCTTACAGCTAATATGGAAGACTAAGTAAAAGAGGAAGATGTCCTTAGTGTATACACTATAACATCTTTTTTTAAAAAGAATAGGGATGGAAGATTAGAACATATATTCAGACTTCTGCCAAGATGGAGGCATAGGTGGATATGCCGTGCCTTCTCACACAACCAAGTTTAGAGACAACTAAATATTAGCAACAGAAAACACAGCCAGAACACAGAAAATTGAACTTTTCAGAAGTCTGTTAACAACAAATTCTTCAGCCTGACCAGTAAGGGGCAATACGATCATCTGGTGGAGCCGGGTCGCACAGGAAAACTCGGTCGGACGGACTCAGGCGTGCGGAATCCAGGCGCAGGGTTGGACCTACTGAGTGACCGCGAGCGACGAAGCGAGCGACCGCGGGGGAAACAGCAAGGGAGCCGGGCTGCGGGTTGACTGTGGTCGCGCATTGGTGCACAGATAGACAAGCGAGGGAGTGGGCGATTGGACCGGAACCCAGCGGGTCCCCGCAGCAAGCAGCAGGGAGGGCGCCGCCATTTCCCTGCTCTGACCCCACCTCCACATACAGCGTCATAACTCAGCGACCCTGAGTGGCCCGGCCCTGGTGAACCACCTAAGGCGCTGCTCCTCACCCAGCGGCAAGAAACAGCAGAGGGGGTCGCCATTTCCCCACTCTGACCACGCCCCCACATACAGCGTCATAACCCAGCGACCTGGGAGTCCAAGGCTTCGGCTCCTCACACTTAAAGGGTGCGAACAGACCAAAAATGACTCAAGAAGATCTCAAAGCCCCAGAGCCTATAAATCTAAGCGATGAAGAAATAGCAAAACTCTCAGACGCACAGTTTAAAACACTGGTGATCAGGATCCTCACAGAACTGGTTGATTATAGCCACAAATTAGACAAATATATGAAGGTGAAACTAACTGAAATGAATGGAATTGCACAGGACACCAACAGCAATGAAAAGGAAACTGGGACTCAAAATAAGGGAGTAGACCAGAAGAAAGCAAATAATGGCCAAACAGAAAAGAGTCAAGGAGCAAGAATTCAAAGAAATAAGGAGAGGATTAGGAACCTCCAGGACATCTTTAAACATTCCAACATCCGAATTATAGGGGTACCAGAAGGGGGAAAGGCACAGCCACCAGTGGAAAACTTATTTGAACAAATAATAAAGGAGAATTTCCCCAATCTGGCAAAGGGAAATAGACTTCCAGGAAATCCAGGAAGCTCAGAGAGTCCCAAAGAAGTTGGACCCAACAAGGAACACACCAAGGCACATCATAATTACATTAGCCAAAATTAAAATGAAGGAGAGAATCCTAGAAGCAGCAAGAGCTAAGGGGACAGTCACCTACAAAGGAGTTCCCATCAGACTGTCAGCAGATTTCTCAAGAGACCTTACAGGCAAGAAGGGGCTGGAAAGAGGTATTCCAAGTCATGAAAACCAAAGACCTACAACCAAGATTGCTCTATCCAGCAAAGCTTTCATTTAGAATGGAAGGACAGATAAAGTGCTTCTCAGATAAGGTCAAATTCAAGGAGTTCATCATCACCAAGCCCTTATTATATGAAATGTTAAAGGGACTTATCTAAGAAAAAGAAGTTAAAGAAACATGAACAGTGAAAGGACAACAAACTCACAGTTATTAACAACCACACCTAAAACAAAAGCAAACTAAAAGGACAGCTAGATCAGAGTGGAAACATAGAAATGAAGATCTCAAGGAGGGTTAGCAACAGGGGAGTGGGAGGAGGAGAAGGGGGGAGAAGGTACAGAAAATAAGTAGCATAGACAGTAGATAGAAAATAGATGGGGGAGCAAGAATATCATGGGAAATATAGAATCTAAAGGACTTGAGACACATGGTCATAAACTAAAGGGGGGTAATGGTGGGGACGGGGGGTAGGGTGGAGGGGGATGAAGGGGGGGAATAGAACAACTGTAACAGCATAATCAATAAAAAAAATTTAAAAAAGAACATATATTCATATTTGCTTGCACTTGCATAAAGAAATTCTATAATAATAAGACTAACAAAAATTATTATCTTTGGGCAGAGCATTAAGGGGTGACTAGATTACAACCACTCAGAGAAAACACTTTTTGCCACATTTCTTACTGTCTCAAAACCTCAAACAATCTGTCAACAAATCTCATCTGGAGCATAAATTGTGTACTTCTGCCTCTATCTTAAACTGTTATCAAATCCTGCTTTGAACTCTAGCTCGTCTTTCTTCTTTTGCTCACACTCAATCAGCTTCTACTTTCATTACCTGTGTTAAGAATACACTTATAATCGTTCCCTTATTCAGTTAAGTGGCAAAGGTTCTTAATCACTCCTAAATGAACCATGCTTTTTTTGTAAATGATTCCAAGCTTTGGCAACTGTTTTCAGCTATTCTTTTTGAGAGACTCTGAACTGCTTCTTAAGAAACAGTCGTGACAGTTTCTGCTCCAATATATTCTTGTTTTTCTCATTCAGTACTGTTCTTCTGTATGAAGATTACTTATTTTACTTTCCTGTATAATAAGAATTACAAGACTTCTGAAAAATTAGAAATAAAGCATTAATAAGTATTATGACACTGACTTGGTAACTGTTCACTCCAAATGTTTATCTCATGTCAGTCTAGATCAACAGACTCCCAATAGTGATGATAAGCAGCACTTTTTGGTAGAACTCTATTTGCATATATCTCTCAATATGTGTATATTCATTTAAAAATTGTATATATGATAACTGTATTCATATGTGGAGACCTGGCCAATACAAACTTAACTGAGTGATTAAAGTTACTATCACAAGGGCTAGGACAGGTTGACATCTTGCACTTTCTGAAGTGATTCATAAAAAGAGCTCAGCATCACTTTTGATTAATTCCTGCCAAGACAGCATGGTCTGAGTGGGGACATGAAGAAACACTGGATGGACCCAAAATGAAGAACACACTACAAAATGAAAAGCCTGTACCATCTTTTGAAGATGAAAAAGACTAGGAAATGGTTCCAGATTAAAGGAGACTAAAGAGACACGACTACTAAACACATCATGTAAGTCTGGATTGGATCCTGGACCAGAAAAAAGACAAGAAATTTTGGGGATGGCTAGCAAAATCTGCATGGGGTCTTGATGACAGTGTTGTCATCGCTGAGTTCCGGATTTGGATGGTTATATTGTGCTTTCACAGGAGAGTAGTCTTATTTGGGGGAAAATACAAATAGGAGCATTTAGAAGTGATAGAACATTGTATCTGCAACTTTCTCTCATGGTTTAGAAAAAGATTAATCATGATGAATGGAGAACAATGAGGCAAATGTGGTAAAATGTCAACAATTGTGCCATCTTGACGAGAAGGATATGGGAGATCTTTATAGGACTTTTTGAGCCACTTTTCCCTAAGTTCAAAAAAATGTTAAGGGTGTTTACCCATATGAGCATGCTTGAATTTTAACATCTGCCAGGTATTATACTGATAGCCACTTGTCATTTAAATACATCTTTTCTGTCTGTAGACTACCTACTGACACATAGATATAAACATTTCAAACTTATACTACTAAAAATTTTAAAAATTTTTAATTTTAATTTTTTTACATTGTTTCAGATCTTACTGTGTTGATGCTTTAAGCCTTAAATTAAGGAAACCCATAGAAATTTCTGAACAGTGTGTACAATAGCTAGCTCTGTGTGGGCCAGCTAACGCTACGTGAACTGGCTGGCCAAGTAAAACAACTGACCCTGAGAGGCCTTGAAACAGTCCCCATTCAAAATAAAATGGTCTCAAGGTGATTATGGTACTAAAAACAGCCTTTAACTCTATCTTCAGACTCTTAACACACTACTTCTATTTGATTTCCATTAATTAGTAAAGAAGGAAGCTGATGGCCACCCTCCCATCTCTTAAGGCTCTAGCTTGCTTGTCACGCATCCCAGATGCACACTAAGATGACTAATCACTGACTGCTTCTTCGGTACCATATGTCTCCCAATTTCAAATGAAAAATTGTCCCAACTAGGACTAGAACAATAGATTTCCTACCTCCTGCAACTGGAGTCGAACCTTGGTGACTGCTCGGATCCAGTGTGCTCTGGCTTGGGTGAATGGTGAAGACGCATTCTCCTCAGGAAAACTAGTAAAGAAAAGAACATTCCTTTAAAATAGTCCAGCCAAAATGGTGATGGAAAAAGACTTCATTTGGGGTGGTAAATACACAACACGATATACAGATGACATATTGTACACCTGAAACCTATGTAATTTTATCAACCAATATCACCCAATAAATTCAATAAAAATTAAAAATAGCCCAGGCCACAAGGTGACACTGCCAAATATCTAAACTAAAATGATCTATATTCATGCCTATACTTGTTTAGTGATTCAGGCCACTCAAACAGCATAGTCCTGAATATCCAATGTGGGAAAAGTTCCTCCCTGAAATGACAACTCCTTTGAGCTTTTCATCTTTCCCCCTCCTCCTTCCCCCTTTTTACTCACCCAATGAGGCAGCTCAGGGATCAGGATACTAGCAGCAATGATAAAGGCCCTGAGTAAATGTCTAGAATTAAAACTATGCAGAGAGGTGTGGAATAACTCTCTCATCCACCTTTCAGAACCACCAGTCTCCCTTGGGGGTTCTACATAGAATCTTTAGGGCAGAATTTTGTTCATGCCTTTTCTGCTAAGTATTTTGGAAGGTTTACTAATTCCTAGACTATACCGTCCAGGTGCTAAGAAAAAAAGCACAGCCTCTTTTTTGCCATGGTCTTATTTCTTGTGCTGCCTCAGGAACACCCTCTGTGAAATGAACAGTAAATATAACCAAGTAGCTTTGAGACAGAAATACTACCCTGTGTCATCATCCAGGTACTTGGATGATGGATGACTGTGGAATAGTGGTTGATTCGCGGTGATAATGCTTCTCCTGTCTCACACTGTGGTGTACTTCCAAGGCAGCAAATAAGAATCTACTATCTATACATGTAAAATATACATGCTGGGCTCTAATGCCAACTACATGGGTCGATTGTTCTAAAACAATTGCAGGCCCTTCTGGCCAAGTAGACATGGACTTTACTCTCGCAGCTAGGATCTGAGAGGACACAGCCAGTAGAGGACAAATACTCATGCTGATCACTTCTGCTGCTCTACCAAGAACTCTACCAGACAACAGCATCTACCAAGTTTAAAGTCTAGAAAGAGCCATAGTTCAGTGGGTTGTCAACCCGGTAAAAAAGCTGGTCCAGCACTCAGTTTCCTGGATGTTTCATCTATTAGATGAGCCACCAGAAATGAGTGATGATCAGAAAAAAGGAAAAGAGGAAATACATTTATGCGTCCAGTGGTAGAGTTGACATAACATCCATTCTCTAACTTTTACCTCATAATCAGCATTCATGGCTCTGATCTTTCAGGACAAGCTTTATTATTAGACCTTGATATTTGAAAATCTAAGTCACACCTTCCCCTTATCACTCTACCCAAGTGGTTTTTGACGAGGGCAGGGGAAAGCTGGCAATACCTGGAGATATCTTTGGTTGTCACACTGAGGGTTGCTACTGGCATCTAGTGTGTACAGAGCAGGGATGCTAGTAAACATCCTACAATGTGTATGATAGCTCCCAAAACAAAGAGTTATCTGGCCCCAAATGTCAATAATGCCAAAACTGAGAAAGCCTGCTCTGCCCTGACTTATCACCAACATTACTGACACATTTAACTCAATAATAACATTCAAACTCTGTATTAAGCTTTATTATAAGACTGTTAAAAGGGCATATTTAAAATTTTTCTTATGGGTACCAATTTCCAGATACACTGCTAGGCCCTGGGAGGCAGAAGGGACTTAGATCTGGCTTCCATACCCATTCTATCTCAACTCTGTCCTGGTTTTCTCGGCCAAGGAAAAACAACACAAAACAAAAATCAATGTTCACAAAAGAAGTGTGAAAGACAAATACCATATGATCTCACCTATAAGTACAACCTAATCAACAAAACAAACAAGCAAGCAAAATATAACCAGAGACATTGAAATAAAGAACAAACTGACAGTAACCAGAGGGGAGAAGGGGATAATGGGGGAAAATAGGGGAAGGGCCATCAAGGAATATGTATAAAGGACACATGGACAAATTCAATGGGGGTAAGTTCAAGGGTGGGAGGCAGGGATGGGTGGGGCGGGGATGTGTGGCAGGGTGAAAATGGGGATAACTGTACTTGAACAACAATAAAAAATGAAAGAAAGAAAGAATTTTTAACATTAATATGCTGGAAAGCCATTTCATTCTAAGCAGCTCCTTTGAATGAAATAATCATCAGGGCTCAGGTCAGTTCCAAACTTGGAGGCTACCATATATGGGGTCAATTAGTAAGCCAAGAACTGCAGACTCAAGAAAGTCTGGAACACTGTAGCTGTCAAGGAACAGTGTAGCTATCTAGAATACTGTAGTTCTACAAGGAACCCAAGAATTCTTCAGAAATCCTCAAAATATCCTGGGCCCTGACTGGTTTGGCTTAGTGGATTGAGTGCCAGCCTGTGAACCAAAAGATCACATGTTCGATTTCCTTTCAAGGCACATGCCTGGGTTGCAGGCCAGGTCCCCATTTGGGGAGGTGTGAGAGGCAACTGTCTGATGTTTCTCTTCCTCTCTTTCTCCCTCCTTTCCTCTCTCTCTGAAAATAAATAAATAAAATCTTAAAAAATATATCTTGGGACGCATACCAAAAATCAGAGGAAGCAATGAAGAGCTAAGCCTCAGTACCCTGATCACCACCAAACCCAGCCAAACCCAGCTGTAGGGAAACAAATGAAAAGCACTATACTCAGCAATATAACAGGAAAGGTATGAGGAAACGCTGTGAGCTCCTCAGGACAGCCATCACCTACCTCTCCTGGGGGCTTGGGACATGGTCTTTGTGTAGCACCAGATCTGGGGTAGGACAGGCTGTGACATCTTGTTTCTTCTCCTTGGACTCACATGCTCTCCCCTTCTCTTCTTCACCTGTCACTTCCAAGGCTTTAACTTGTTCTCCAAAACCCACTGGGCCATCTTTTGAGAGACTACCAGAACTGTGGCAGGAATGAATTGAGTCCCTCTCCCGACGATCATCATCTTGTTCATGACACTGATCTAGTTCACTCAGCTGAGAGCTTCCTTGGCTCACATTGCAGGAGGAGCCATACCTACTACTGCTGGTAGGGCTGTGAGAAGGAGAAGACAGATGAGTAAATAAATGGACACTAAGGACCAGGGCAAATGTAATGGATGAATCTGGGAAATGATGAATAACAAACAGGACATTCCTAGGAAAAGAGGACCAAACTTTACAATCTAGAACTAGTATCTACTCAGCAGAGTCACAACAGGGAAAAAACACATGTCACTTTCTCGAACAGCACTTAACTTCAACCCTATAAAATTGACTTGGAAGAATGCTTTATCTTAATGTGATATTTATAAGTAGGTAAAGAATTATTAAAAGTCAAAAATTATTATGTCTAAAATTCTTTACTCAGACTTCTAAAGAAATTTGTCCAGTGGCTGTGATTAGTTTTCTAATTTCCACATAATAAAGTAGATGATTTCTATTCCCTTTTGCTATTATTTGTTAACTTGAAGTCTCCTGTTCTTACTCTACATTTGTAAATGTGAATACCTATCCCATAGGATGAGCAAAGGACAGTGGACACATTCCTTCAATTATCTCTTGGCCATCTGCATAATGAGGTAATAGAAGCACAGGGAATGTCCCAAAGATAAACTTGCCCATCTGTAACTGAGTTGCTCTCAGGACATAGCTGAGTTTTGGATAGAGTGGGCAAAGTTCAAATCCAGGATCTAGGTCAGGGCCATAATAATGAACTTCTCTACCTAAAGAGGCCAGCCCAACCCTCTCTCAGTCAACTGAATCCCCATATCCAGAAAGAAAATTTATTTTCCCGCTATGACAGATAGCAGCTGTAGCAGAGAAAGTGACAACGAATCATGGCCAGAAAGAAGAGCAGTATCCAGAAGTTACTCCCTTCAGCTATACACTGAACGTAAGGGATTCTGACCTATTCAAGATAGAGGAACTTGGTGATGAGCTACAAGGTCTATCCCAGCACATTCGGATAGTTCTATCCCAAGCCAGGGGTCCTCATTTTACTTCTGTTGTCTGGTTGGAAAACCTCCATGAAAAAGGACAAAGAATTTCTTTGCCCCAGGGTCAAACCTTTAACTAAAGGGCTTATGTTTATTCTTGGCTAAAAGAAGATAAATGGTTGTTTTCCAACGATATTTTCCCTATGATTCCTCTCAATTACCTAGTACTTCCAGGCTGATTTCTGATCCTTCATCCCATGGGAACAGGACAGATACCAGGTTACTGTTCTGAGTAGTTCCCAACACCCACCTCCACCTCCCGCACACACCCCTGAAGCCCCTGACTGGCCCCTTTGGGCAGTTTTGGGCCAGAGATCAAGGCATCATTCTTAAACTGCACTGTATGGTGCTTCTTCTTAGCAGAAATGATAGGACCATTTGCAGATAGACCCTGAACAATGGTCCAGAATGAAGAACTACAGCAAACATTAGCCCAGAGCTCCTGTGAGACTTTACTCAAAACACTTATTAGACACCATTCTCAAGGACAGTAAAAGGCAGAGACTACAGGAAGTTATGCAAATTCAGTGGAATGGGATATAGAATATAGATTATCTTAAGCCATCCTTTGCAGTTTGTATTTTACTTAATATCCTCATTACCACTGGAGAAAGCATCTTAGAAGACTTACAAAAACAAAGCAGTCCCTCCCCAGCTACTACAGACATTAAGTGCCAAAGGTACAAGGGAGCATCCTGTCCCATCATGTGATTGTAATTAATATATGCTACTCAACTACTTGCAGTCTCTTCCTACCCTCCTTTCTCTATTCCACGTTATATAAGGCAGAGAAAATCAGAGTGAGTAAATCTCAGGGCCTAGCCTTTCCTTTAAGCAGGAAGCTCCTTCTTCCAATAAACAAATTAAATTTGGCACTAGAGAGAAGGGAGAGGATGAAAAGACCCACACACTATTTCTTGTTACTTAACCTCTAATTAACATGAAGCTCAGGTGCTAGGAAAGACACAGGATAAAAAGCAGGCTATGACTAATCTACCACTAAACCACTGCATCATAAATGGTCAATTTCTTAAAAGCATTTATGATGCTTTAGTTGAGAACCGGCCTTTTGTTGGTCTTTAGTTCTTTGATGCCATGCAGAGTAACTGGCAGCTGCACATTCAAAACAGAGTCAGTGCTAGCAGGCATTGCCTCCTCTTCTTGTGTTTCTGGTTGGTGAAGTAGCTTGGAAATAGTGCAGTGCTCTTTCTCATAATTGCCTGAAGGGCTGGTGAGGCCAGAAAGGTTGTCTTTAGTACCCCAGTCTTCTCCAGATGCTGGGATTTCCTGTTGGCTTTCCACTTCTCCAGACCCTATTAGCTCATGAGTACATATTCTTGGTTTGGCCTCCAGCTGCTCAGAGGTCACAGCAAGCTGGATAGAAACCTTAGCTGGCTCAGCACTGGCCCCAGACATTTGAGAAGACTCCAAAGCTTTGTCAGCTTCATTGGAGTTAAGATCCTGATCACTGCTGATAATCCAAACTGGAGAGGATTCTGTAGGCATTTGTTCAGGGTCCCCTTTGTTCTCTTTTGGCCATGGGAATAAAAGATCCAGCTTCTTTCCAAACCTTAGTTTGGGATCACTTGTCACTACACTCCCCTTTTCCTCATTACCTCCCTCAAACAGAGTTGACAACTTTTTAAAACCAGACATTAAGCCAGTCTCTGCTGCCCTGTTGCCAGAGGAGGAAGACGAGGAAAAGAGCGAGCTCAGTGGTTTCCCATAGTCAATAGCAGAGGATGGGAAATGAAGCTTTGGCCAATTGGTCATGTTTGGGATCTCAAAACATGGTCTTGGCTGCTCTGTTTCCTGGGGGGTTATAGTTGGATCTTTCTGGGCATCAATTATCCTGTAACTTCTTTTGGCACAAAGCACAGGTTCCTCTAGCAAAGGGCAAGAAAGGGACCCTTGTGTTTCTGGTGTGGCACTCTGGCCAACTGGACTTGTCTCATTGAACAGTGTAGTAGTATTGGTTTCTAGTGAATTGGTTGCCTGTGGCTCTAAGACATCTTGTTTTGTAGAGGCAGACTGCATAGCTGGCGCTGGCTCAAGAGGAAGAGGTGGCTGAATTGGAGGCGGAAGCTCTTTGGCTATCCAGAGAGGATCTGTATGCAACTGTGTTGGCAATGAGATATGCTCTGCTTCAAATGATGCCTCTGTGTCTGTACCCTGCAATATCCCCATGTCTCCTTCATCACTCAGCGATAATATTCCTTGCCCAGTATCATCCCCTGAGACAGAAGATGCAGCCCCAATTGTTTCAGAACCCTGACATTCCGGGATATTGTCAAGAATATCATTTTCCATTTCAGCCAATAGTTTTAGATCATCTGTCAAGGTCTCGTCAGGAATATTATTGTTTTCCATTTCTGTTGTTAGGTTGGGTTCATCTGTCAAGGTCTCTGAGTCCAACTTTGCAATAACCACATTCATGCTACAGTCACTGTGAGTAGATTCCAAACTGATTGATTCAGAAGCAGAATCTCTCCACAAATTTTCTGGAGGTACCAATCCTACAGCATCTCTGGAACTAACATTTTGAAGCTGTGCAGTAGCTGGGATAGATGATTCTTTTTTGTATGTCTTTGGTTTGGGACTTTTGAAAATTCCAAATAACTCATCTTTGAGTGGCTGAGATGATACACCAGAAGACAGAGAGAAAAAGGAGTTTTTCTTTGGGGGTTTAGAAGAAAAAAATCCAGAGAAAGTTTTGGGAGGTTCAATTAAGCTCCCAGAGAAAGATTTCACTTTGGTCACAAACCCTGAAAGCATCTCTACTGAAGAATCCAGCACTGATTTGTCTTCCTCTTTATCTGTGTCTTGGCTCTGGAGGTGCCCGGCACAACCTGGCTCCACAGAGCCTGAAGAGGTTGGCTCCACGATCTGTGTTAAGATCTCAACAGGGGCCTTTTCTAATGGCAAGTTCAGTGGGTCTCTAGAAATTCTTTCATTTTGGTGATGGTTAGTACAAGTGTCTAAATTGTTGAGATTTTCGATCAAATGGCTATCGTGTGAAAAAGATTTGGCCAGCAAGCCTCTAGGGAAGGCTTCCTGTATGAAATCTTCTTCATGAGAAGCTACTCCAAGGGCCTCTGGACCAATGAGCAGTGTTTCAGTCTGTGCCTGAAATCCTGGTGAATGAGGAACATTGTCTTTTTGCAATTGATTCATCTGGAAATCTGGTAAAGATATCACAGGTCCATTACCGGACTCCAGTTTTCCTTGATAGGCCTCCCCTATGTTGAGCTCATCTTCAAGGAAGGCAACCTCAACAGTGTTGCTAATGGAAACACAAGGAGTCATCTGCTGTTCATGAACTACCTCTTGGACTATGCTATCTGTATTGCCACAGGGACTTTCAGTCATTGTGCCACCCATGTCTACAAAAACATTTGGCCTCTTACAGGGCTGGGAAGTCACTGGAGTAACAGTTGAAAGGTTATGCTTTCCCCCAGGAGTCTGCTGTTGTTCATCCAAAAAGGACAAGCTGAAGAAACTAAAAGAGCTATTATGAGAGGCATCCTTCTTGATGCCTGAATTAGTAGTAGAAAAAAAGGAAGGAAGTGTGAATAGCCCTTCTGCTTGAGATTTGGTTCTTGGTAGAGTAGCAGAGGCTCTGTTCTCAGATTTTTCAGATCCAGTCAGGAAAGAAAATATACACTTTCTGGTTGGCAACTCTGATTGGGATGGAGGTGTTGTAGCATTTGAAAAGCTCGAGTCTTTGTCAGAAAAATGACCTTGTTCATTTGAAGTTTTTCTGCTCAGACTATCAAAAGATATTTTGTTACTTCTTGCAACTTCTGTCACTGTAGACACATGACTAGTTTCTACTGAATCTCCTGATGACTCTTTGAGACAATTTTTGGAGAAAGATGGATTTGGTGACTGCTGGATTAGGTGGTCTCTGGAAGATGCCTCTTTTTCAGTCAAATTATTACCCTGGATGTTCTTAGTTGATGGTTCCTTTAGTCCACTGTCATCAATAGTAGTCTGTTTATTCAGACTTCTAATCCGAACTTTCCCTTTAGATGAAATTGGTGCAACAGGAAAGCTCCCAACATCCTGCCCAGTTGGTTTTGTGGGATTAGGACTTGACTTGACCTCATCCTTATTAGTCACTGAAGAAACAGACATATTTTCAGTTGTCTGTGTAGGAGATACATTGGTTTTAAAGAAATCTCCCAGAGTACCAAAAAAATTTGAAACAGTGAAAGATTCATTCTTTTCCTGAGATGTCATCTTTTTATTTTTATCACCACTCTTTTCTAAGTTTGGTGATCCTTCTTTATCCACCTGGTTTTTTAAAAGGTTCAAAAATCCAGATGCCTGTTTTTCATTTGCTGTTGGACTTACTGAAGAGTCTTCTCCCCGACCAAAGAGTTTCAATGCACTCTTAAACAATGTTCTCTCAGACTCTTTGGAAGACTGGTCCTGGGGAAGCTCACAATTCTTGTGTTCATCACTACTAAACTGTGATGCGAGAGGAACTGAAGTAGAGTCAGATGTGATTATTTCATCATCTTCTTTGCCTAATTTAGCCTGAGAAGTTGTTTGGCTTACCTGGAAAACAGATTTCAACAAACTTTGTTTTTTCACATGAATGTTTTTATTTAAAGGGAAATATTGCTTCATATTTTCAGTAGATTCCAGTTGTTCAAAATTGGATACTATTTGTCTCTCTGAATCCTTCTTAAGAAGATTCTCCTCCTCATTTTGGGATTTATTCTCTGATTGCTTACTCAAGATGAATGACTGAAGATCATCATTTGTAAACACTGCTAAGTTAGACTGCTGATCTTTTTTATGCAAGGCCGAAGACTCTAAGGATTCATTCTTTTCAAAATTCAAAGCACTTCCAACTGAAGCACCCAAAGCAGAAAATAACGAAGTCACTTTGTTTAATGATGACATCTCTTCTGCTTGCTGTGGGCTGTCAGCCATATTCTCGAGATGAACCAAAGTGGCACTTTCTTGAGAAGACTGAAGCCAGTGAAAACTGGAAAGGTCAGATAATGAATCCTTAGCTACAGCCTGGTTCTTATCTCCTTTGTTAATTTGATTTTTATTTAAGACATGATTACCAATAGTTCGGGGTTGATTTATGAGATCCAAGGCACATTCAAAGCCTTCAGAACCACACAGACTTTCTTCAAAATTTTCAAAATCTTCTTCAATTTTTTTAGAATTATAGACTGAAAAATCTAATGGTTGATCCATTTGGCCATAACTTGACTCTTCATGTACTTGTGAAAAAGGTCCTAAATTTAGATACATTGGCCTACCACTTCTAGGCAAAACTACAGATAAATCAAGAGGGTCCTCAATTGGTTCCTCTTCGACATACCACAATAACATATCCTCCTTGTCTAGTACTCTAAAACTACAGGGAGATATAATGCTGTCATCCAATAAAATACTTGACAGATTATTTGTCTGAAAGTCACAATTCAAATACTCTTGATAAGAATAATCAGGTATAAACAAATAAGCATATTGCCCAGTAGAATCAGTGAGGAGAGAATAGATATATTGACCATCATGGAACACAAAATATCCATAGTCTCCATCCTCTGACGGCCACCACACTCCATTTTCAAAACATGGCAACCATTCCTGGTATTCATAACCAACATTTGAAAAAACAAAGTTTGCACCCATTCTTAATGATTCTTGATCAGCCATGGGGTATGTAGTCTTTTCATGACCTGAAGAATAACTTAAGTCAATGGGCAATTCTTCCAGTGAATTCTTAGTCTCATTAATTGAAAGATGATAAGAATTTCCATATAATGAGTTAGTTGCCCACATATCACCTCTTAATAAGTAATCTTCATTAAATGTAAACTGATTGAATGATTCATACGGTAAGTCACACCAAATGACACCATTTGAATTTGTTCTCCACTCCAAGATGTTTGCATTTTGATCTTTTTGGCAAAAATTTATTGCTGAGTTTTCTGAGTCAGGCCACAAAAAAACATCAGCTGATGGAAATGTATTTTGATTCAACATATAATAAGCTGGCTGAAGTATTCTGGAATTTTTAGAGCAATTTTTTCTATCAGAGTCCCATTCATAACAGAAAGGATTGTTCATCTCTTCAAAAGCCTGAGAGTGATTTGATTTATCAAGAATGTTAGTACTCAGTATAGGTGAATTTAACTTATTTGAATTTTCATATAGGTTTGCCTCAAGAATATGGTGTGGTGTTGGCTTCTTTGGCAAAGACTTCTCTACAAGGTCCTGCTTAGCACTTAGCGTACAGTGAAGTACACTGTTCTCAGGAGAGGAGCAATGCTTTTCACTGTGCTGGTTTTTCCATGCAGAAGAGCAATGATGATTATCAACCCAAGCATCAGATGATAGTATGTTTTCTTTAGGTAAAGATAAGAAGCTTTTTATCAAGCCAGAAGTTTCTTGTTTTTCAACATGGTCCCTCTGGTTCTCAGAAGTCACACATGAAGTAACAGCAATCTCATCCAAAGATAAATGCTTATTTCCATTCAAACTCTTCATGTCACTTAAAAACATGGACTTTGCTTCATCTGGTTCACAATCAGTCATACTGCTATTGGATATCAAGTTAAATATTCCTGAGAGTAAGCTTGGGGTGTTATTCCTGTAATGTAAGTCATCATTTTTTGAATTTATTTCTTGTGAACTAGACAAGTTTTTAAGAGAAGAGAATCCATTAAATAGGCCAGAAAGGAGGCCTCCTTGGGTTCTTTGCTTGGAAGCTTTATCTACAAGTTTGTCTTCGCCAATTTCATTAACCAAGGTTGATTTTGAAATGGTAGGAATCAATGCTAATGAAGAGTCTGATATTGTTAAAGATGTCACTTGTGTAAGAGTCTTACTTTCTCCTAAAGAATCAGAAAGCCCATGTTCTTTGGGCACAACTTCAGGGATGACTAAAGTATCTCTTTCACAGTTCTCCTCTGTTGTGTGGTCACTTGAATTTAATTCCTCTATACTCCCAAATTTCCCAAGATCACTATCTATATTTGGAACTGAATCAGACATTATTCTATTAAGTGTGTTATCTTCAGAACAGTTTTTTTTATCATTCTTATTAAATGTCTCTGTATCACCAAACTTTTCTAGATTATTATGAATATTTGGAACTGAACTAGATTTTATTGAACTAAGTTTGCTATTTTCTTGGCAGTTGCTTTGAATCTCTTCATTGATGGTTACTTCAGAGCCATGAAAACTCTGGTCATTAACAGTGATATGGCTGTCAGTGAAAGGAAATTTAAACAAAGGAAAAATGCTTCCTTTCTCTTTTAAATCCTGCTGCTTTTCAGAATGACTAAGAACTCTGAGAAATGGAATATGTAGTTTTCCACTGAAAGAAAAGGAATGTCCGTCTTTCTTAGGAATCCTTTCCCACCCATCTTCCTCCAATGAGTGAATTTTCTTAGATTCTGACAAAGTTTCCTTTGAACAGTTTTCAGGGGAAGTGAGCAAAAACTGGCTAAAGGATCTTCTGAGTGGCTCAAGGAAATTATCATCACCAGTTACTCTGTCCCCCTCTAATGACTTTGAAGAAGGCTCTTTGTTCGTAGTTCTACTACCAGCTATACAAGGATGTCCTGGAGTATCTTTGACACATATTTTTGGTTCATCTGGTAACAGAGACAGGTCTGTATGGGGTTTTTGCTCCAACAGACTATCAGTATCATTTTTCTTACTTGCAGAACTATCTAAGTTTGAAGGTTCATTGGCTGTTTGAGAAGAAAACAAATCCTCATTTGTGGGCATTTGGGACAAGTCTGCATTGTCTCCATTATTCCTATCTAAAGCAACAATGCTGCTGTCTTTGTCAAGGGTGCCTTCCCTTTGACTTGACTCTGAACCACACCCAACAAAGTTTTCCTCTCTTTTTGGCTTGTTTTTGTCATCTTCTTTTTTAGTTTCGTCCTTTTCCAAAAAGGTCTTTAATGGACTTAGCATGCTGAAAACAGACTTTATAACTGAACTCTGACTCTGTGGAGCAAAGTCCCTTCCAAGAGTTTCTGTTGCACCCTGAAAGCTTAAACTTCCAGTTTTACTGCTTATGTGCTCATTTTCAAAAGTTATGTCATGTCTGCCAAAATCCTTATTGTCAACATTCTGAGAAGACAATGGAGACTGCATGGAAAGATCCTTCTCTGAAACTGACTTGGCTCTGGGTCTGGATCCCAAATTAATTGTCTCTATTTGATTAAGAGTTTCTGTTTTCTCTGGAATGAAAGAACCCAGCTTTTCCATTGAGATTGTTAGATGCTTTGTACCTGAGCTCACCTTTTCTGTGAGTGAACTAAACAAAGAACCAACAGCACATTTCACTCCATTCAGCTCAGGAAAAGAAATGGCCTTGTCTTTGTCATTCTTGATAATGGTTATAGGGGGCATTTGATCCCCAGGCTTTTTCTGTTCTGCATTATCAAGAATACTATTATGTGTAGGCATTTTTTTAGTTTTTGAAAGGGAACCAAATTTATTAATCTCCTCTTCCTTCTCTGCTAAATATTCTGAGACTGTTTCTACAAAACACTGAAGCTCATCCATTGTATCAATATAGTGGTCCCTGGGTTCCTCAGTAGAAGGGGTCATCTCTTCCAAGGGGAAACCAGACAGATCTCCAAGTGTGTTTGCATAGCAATTCATCCTTTGTAAAGGGAATGCTGGGTTTGCTACATAATGTTCTTTAGGAAAACTTTCAATATGATGGACATTGGATGGAGGGCATGTTGATGACAGTAAACCTTCCTGCTTATCAAAAATGGGGGAATCCAGAAGTTCATCAGAAGTACTGCTAGTAGAATCTTCAAGAATATCCAATGGAATGAAATCAGTGACATGCTGTTTTAAGCCAGGTAACTTTTCACAGTTCTTAAAACAACCAGGAAGATCATAATCATGACTTTCCAACTTAGTGGTCCACATGCCACTATTAACCACAAGTACATTTTTGTAAGGATGGGAAACTGGGTAATTTTGTTTCTTCTTTTCAGTGTGGCAAAAGTTACAACTTTCACTATAAGGATATGTACTTTCGAAGTTAGTCTTAGTTCCTAATCTCTCATCATATTGTTTTCTTTCACTGTCTCCGAAATGACTGCACAGGGGTTTCCTTTTCCTTCTCCTATCAATTGTATTATATTTCTGAGGATATCTGGAGCAAACAGATGTTTCAAACGTAAGGTCAGAATTAAAGGCAGTAGAGAATTCTGTTTCTTGGCTTGGTGAGGATATCTTTTTCCAATTCTTGTACTTTGGTTGTACTTTTTGTCTATAACATTTATCAGTTTTTGAAAGAGTTCTAATTTCCTTGAGTTCTGCTCCTTTTGCATTTATGTTACTGTTTTCTAGAAACTCTTGTGATATTTTCCCCTCCATCTGCTTACATATACCTTCTTGCTCTTCACAGTCAACATCAGAGAAAGCAGACATAACCCTAATTCTGTCAGTTTTAGCCTGCAGGCCTTGTCTGATATAAAGGAATGAATTTGAAGGAATAGTAAGGCAAAGAAAAAAGGAAAAACAGGGAAAAGAAAGAAACAGATGAGATTTAGTGCACATTCAACGAGAAAACTAGAATTAGTAAAATTGTCAATTTGATAAAAAGCCATTTGGACTGAAAAAATCAAGGAAATCCACATAATTTTAAGTCAATATTATAGCACTGTAATCAAAGAGTATTTTCCACATCAAAAAAAGAACAGCTATAACAATAACTTTAAAATACTTCACTTGCTACCATGAGCTTTTTAGATCCTTTATTTTCTAAGAAAGAAACAAACAAAATGAACATGTCTTATTAATATATAGTAGTAATTTTCAACCTTTCACATCTCATGGCACACATAAACTAATTACTAAAATTCTGCAGCACACCAAAAAAATATATTTTTTGCCAATCTAACAAAAAATTAGGTGTAATTTTGATCCATTCACACAAGATGGCTATTGTTGTATTGGCCATCATCATTTTTTAATCTGATAATTTAAGGAGAAAGAGGTCTGTGAGCCTGACCAAATAGTCAGGTATTGCATGTTTTAAAAATTCTTGTAGCATACCAGCTGAAAATCCCTGATATACCAGGATGCATCTGTGATGCCAAAGTTTAGAATTATTGAGTATTCTATGAAAATATAGCAAAGAAATATATCAAAGAAAAGATTTCAAGAAACCTAAATTTGCTGATGAATTTGGGTCTGAAGAGAAGTCAAGCTATTAACCTGCTGAAAGTTAGATCTGAGGCAGTAAGCCAAGAATATAGTCAGACATATTACTTTTAGAAAGAAAAAATATATACATAATGAAAATAATCTTTGACTTATTTTCAGAAATCACACCTCGTTACAGTACCAAAAAGAGCAAATTATTTAAAGGTTATAATTTGGTTTTTGTGTGCAATATAAGGCTGTATGCATCGAGGATTACAGTGAAATGAATGTCTTTCTCTACACTGCTTACAACAGCAGGAGCGCCATGTGCAGCTTAGGTCAATGACTACAGAAGACAGCAGACCTCTCCGTCAGTTAGGTTAGAGAATACCTGTTTCCCATGTAGTGAGGAGGGGGGTTGGAAAGGCCTGCAGACTAGAAGCTTGTCAGCTCGGTGTTTTCTTTTTTAGATCTCATATCCAATGGTGTTTATTCAGGAAACAGAAACAAGATCGAAGTGGTAACTTAGTCACTAAAAATCTTTAAGAGTGAGACTGATTAGTCTTTTGGCACCTCTTAACACTAGAAATACTTTGGCTACATATTATCTAACAAAGTCCAATTCTACTGTCAAACCTCAAATTCTGTATTTTTACATAATTTACATGCATATCCCATTACTCATTAGGCAAAAGCCCATTTCATAGAGTGAAGAAATCAACTTTACCTATTTTTTTTTACATGCAGTTTCGTTAATCTCCAGTCTCCTCAGAAACTGAAACTAAACTAATTCCAGTCTTGGAGAGGTCTTTATAGTTACAGCTTAAAATCAATAGACAGCCATGGCTATATTGAATGGAGCTATTTATTTTTACACTTCTAATTTACTGGAAGGTACTGCAGACACGTTTGTTCCCTCAAGGATTTTAAATGTTCCTCTTAAAAAACTTAAGAACTCAGACTATTTCCAAGAACTTGGTATTTATAGCAATACAAAAAAGTTTAAAAATCAATGCTAGTGATACGATTACTTCAAAACTTTTTAAAAGTCACTTCAAACATTTAAGTTAAAAATGTATATAATAAGAGTTTACTTAAAAATCATATTAACTTTTCCTCTGCTAAAGATAATGAATTATTTACTTTTTAATCAAATTTATATGGGATCAATTTTTTAAAGTTTTTTCTAAATTTGCAACTTAGAATATGCAACTAATGCTCCTTGAAGTATTATCATTATAGCACTAGCCCAGGAAATAAATGAAATGATAATAGGGTAATGATTAAGTAGTCTGCAGTTGTCCAGCGAAGTACGTAGTCACTTAAGTTGATGTGCCATTATTACTACTGGCCTGCACTTAATGTTTGCAAATACAGAAGAGAAAGGGGGCCAAAATTTTTTTCTATTATGTTTTTGTTCTTACAGTGGGAAAATATAAATAACTAAAATCAAATAAATAACATATACAAATATTTAATTTATTAAATGGTTCCTAAGGAGTTGGGACCAACATTGGTAGGACTCCTGGCACATTTCTTTTTACAATCAGATTATAGAGTGAGAATTCTATCTGATGGTTGATATATGAAAAAATCTCATTGAAAGTATATTCAGTAATGATAGTAAACTGAGACAGAATGATGTCTAGCAGGTAGATCACCATCTGAGGCTCAGGATATTCACCAATTTGGTAAGGGGGCCCCAAAAATGAGATCGTCCTATGGTATAGTGAATGTCATAACCAAAAGTATGAGCTATATTGGAATGGTTTTTCAAAAACTAAACTCCATCGCTTCTTGGCCTTCTGACAAAAACCAAGTGTAGTATCTGTTCTTATCATTTTAATATCTGATACATCCTCTCTCCGAGGACATTATATTAAATGGATTTTTGGAGCTGGGAGGTGGAATAGGAGGCTGCTCCATCCACTCTGCGCGTTGACCCAGTATTGCAGTACTTCTGGGAATGGCATACCAAGAAAATAAAGAAATAAAATATTTTAAAAATAAATAAAAACTCAGCTCCAACCAATGAAATAACTGGTTCAGGCAAGGACCATCAGTGACTGCTAAAGTTAAAGGTTGTTGGGGAAACAGAATATTTACACAATCTCAGGTATCACCCCAGATATACTTAATTACAAAGGGGAAAGGTAACTTTACATTGGAAATATCTGGTATATACAGATTTCTTAACCAAGAGAACAAACTAAACATCAATAATGAGACAAAGTAATCTTATGTGAAGGAAACATGTACATAGTGTTTTTGCCAAAAATGTTTAATCTGATTCTAAACACGAAGAAGCAATTAAAAACAAAATTAAGGGACATTCTCAAAACTAGCCTGAACTCTTCAGAAAATGTAGTGCTTTAAAAGACCAAAAAAGAAAAGTAAGGACATTTCATTAGATTATAGGAGACTGCAGAACCAGCAATATCAAATGTAATGCACCACGAACGCTGACTAAATCCAAAAGGTTATCAAAACATTTAACATCTGTGATTTCCCCTTTTTGATTGTGGTGAAGGGTAAATCAAAATCTCTGGGCTGGGCAAAGACACAAACAGGCTTTTTCAGCCACCCACCCCAGTGGGCACGCTGTCGCCAGCTGAGAGTTATTAATCATAAAAATATTACCGATGGAAATACAAAAATGTGAATGTGTGGAAGAGAGAGAGAGAAAAAAAAGACTGAGAATCTCACAAAATGGCTGTAGCCTGGCCCGTCCTACTGCTGCACATCCACTACCACCTCTGGTTAAAGTGGTAAACACTTTAATGTTAAAGTTTTTAACACCTGCGATGTTAGCTGTATTCCGAGCTCTGTGTACTAGGAAAAGAAAGTGCTTCGTTCCCAATACCCACCTGAGAGCCCGCCGCTCTGGGTAATCGAGGTCATAGTCATAACTTTGCACAGAGTCAGTGCAAGAGTCCCGGCAACTGCCGTGAAGTAGCAGCTGCTGTGGCAATCGCACAGGCACAGGAAACTGGTGCAGAGAAGCGTTGGGCTGCGAAGTCGAATGGTACGGTGGTGGGATGCTGTTGCTGGTCTCACTGCGGTAGTCACTATCTCGGTCATCCACGGCACTATCAGGATCTTCAAAAGCTGTGGAACGAGCGTAATCAATCATAGCACCCCAGCTTTATTTAGTGCTTTGGAATTTTCTGCTTCTAACTTGGGGAACCACAAGCCTTGAGAACAAGAGCAAGCTGGACCGCACACGAGTCCAGTGACTTCCAAGCCATGTGCAAAACTGTCTCAATGCCCACAAGTCTCCCTCCTTATCAAAAGAGATAGAACACTTGGTTTAATTTTAGTGCTGATTCTTGAAGGAGTTCCAAGGTGCATTTTCACAATGCAGAATTCTTTTGAATTGTACTTCTCTAGCTATAATACCCATAATGAAAACCTGCTTTTAAATGTCAAAAATAGATTCTGGTCTCTGCTATCATTAAAAAAGAGCAAAAGGAAAAATAGTAGCTTTTCCATACCTTAAAAAAGAAAAAATTTGTTTAAAATTGACTTGGTGATTTCAGACTTTAACATACATGGCTGAACCAAACAAACAGGTCCAACATCAGAAGCTTGTCCAGTATATCAAGAAGGTCAAAGCCAAGGCTTAAAAGTCAACCAAAAGCTCCAGATGCAGCTGAGAAGAACGGCAGTTTTACTGTCTTGCTGCAGCATTGGGTTTTTTAAATAATTCCCATTAAGCACTCACACTCGAGGTTCAGAATTCCTTTTGAAAGCATGGGCTGAAGAAGAGGAGAACACATGCACTGCCAGTGGGATCGTGCTAACAGCGCAGCCAACTTTATCTAACAGTAGTGACTACAGTTTCATAGAATTACTTTTGTTTTTCAGGGCACACTAAATGATGAACACAGTTATACAACCTGCTCCAAGCAAAAGTGAAAATGTACAACACTGCTCGGAAAGGAAGCTCAACCTAATAATGCTTTATATTGGGCTGGCCAAAAAGTCTGTTAAGCTTTTTCCATAAAATAAAACACACGTTTTTCATTTTCACCAATAACTATATTGATATGGACATTTTTAGTATGTTGGCTATCTCCCCCTACTAGCTTCTAGAGGGGAGAGGCCAGGGATGCTGCTAAACATCTTCTAATCTATGAGACAGTCCCACAGCAAAGGATTATTTGGCCAAAATGTCAGTAGTACTAAGAAACTTCACAAACCACTGTTGATGCATTCAGTCAGTCACAGCACCTTCTCCATACACTGCACAATTTTTTTTTGCTTTTCAGTTGTGTTTTTACCTTTCTTGAAAAGATAAAACATAATATGCCTAAAATGTTGTGTATCTTCTTCCATCTTCAATATTAAAATGGCTACACAAAAAATTCACCAATTTTGGTAAGTTTTTTAAAAAATGTATTCTGATAGGACAGCTGTCACAATACAATCTAATAAAATTGTTTTGAACAAAGTTAAAGACAACTGAGCACTACTAGGGCCATTGTATGGAAAAAGCTCAACAAATTTTTTGGACAATGTAATAGATTATTTTATAGGGAAACCATTTCTGACACCATCCCCATATGTGTCTAATTAACAAATTCCCATATGTCCTTTCTTGCCAAATTCCCATTTGGCTCACAATGAGGAAAAGGAACATGTATCATCCCCCAAATTGGCATATATTTAGCAAAGGATGGACTCCTCATATTAGTAATTTTTCAAAAACCCCCTTGGTAAAAGTGCGGGAAATGAAAGCCTCTTGGAATATGATAAAATTAGGCTCATACAATTTCTCATGAAGGAGATAAGAACCTGCATCCATTCCTCCGAAATAGAAAAAAGTTAATGAACTAGGGGGGAAAAAACCCAGACAGTAATGATAAAAGTTGGGGACAAAAAGAAGGTAACAGGAGAATAACCTTTTGGCTTCTACATTATACAACCTAGTAGATAACTCTACCAAAATAGACAGGGAGCACAAACATATGGGTTTTACACGCAAGGAAGAAAATTTGAACATTGGATTCCAGACAACACTTGTGGATACAGCAGGATGCAGGGGTAAGTTTTTCCCACTTGAGTTTAAGAAAACATGTGAATATAAAAGAAGAGGCTTGTGATCAGAACTCCAGGGAAAATATCAGTACAAGAAAGTGACTAACCTTCAAAATGGACAGGAATAAGATTAGTCAAAAACTAGGGGGTGCAAAGCATTCTGCTTACAAAGCATTCTGATCACACATTAGGAGAAAGACTTTGGAGACATTGGTTTTAAACCCTGATGCATCTGTTGTTCCAAAGACTAGAAAGGATCAAGGGATAAAAACCAGTATGCCCTTCAGATTTCATTCTCCCTGAACCCACAGAAGCAGTAAGTGTGAAAAAAGTCGGTACTGTATTATTCATGCATACAGATAAGGTGGAAGATGCAACAAAGGAGACAAAGCAAAAAGTCTACTTAAATTTTGGCAGGAGAAATATTAGCACATAACCCATAAAACCAAGACTGAGTCCCCCAAGGGAGAGCAGTGATACACAATCCTACTGATTATGAGGCCAGGCAAGGGTAGCTCAGCCAGAGGTAGAAATCCATGATCCAGAGCCAGACACTGCGTGGATGGGACCTTCCTTAGCTTATTACTGCATCCAACCTATTACTTCTAAATGATGCTTTGCTTTTTAATTTTGCTAGGCTAAGGGGAGGAATATCCCAAAATTTTCCTAAAGGCTAACAGTATTTCTACACTAAAGAAATAAAGTACAAATATTAAGAAACAAAATGTCTATGGAAAGAAAAGGTTGGGAGTAGAAGAAAAGAGAATATGAAAAGTAGGAGGAAACAGGAGGAAGGGAACATATGGAAGCGAAGTGAGATGAGAGAGAAAGGGAAAAGAAGAATGTGAATGGGAATGATAGAAAATAAACCTGTAAAAGTAAACTGGGGAAAGAATTTAATCTGGGGCAAATATGGTCATGGGTGCAGAGGAGGCAATCGAACAAAAACGAATGAGATACTGAACAAGGAGGCTCTCCCTTCTGTGGTGGTCCTGGATTGAGTCCCTGTCTTTAAACACAGAGTACAGACAGAACTTTACTGGCCAGAGAAAAAAGGAAAAAGAATTCAAACTTTTCTTTTAGATCTTAGGTATTTTTTTCTTTTGTGTGTGTTTGCTTTGATTTTTTTTTACTTTATTTTTATTGTTTACACTATTACACATATCCCCATCCCCCCCTTTGTCCACCCTTGCTCCCCCTTCCTTCTGGCCATCACCACACTGTTGTCTGTATCTGTGGGTCATGCACATATGTTCTTTGGCTAATCCCTTCACCTTCTTTCATCCAGTTCCCCCCTTACCCCCCTCTCCTTTGTCAATTGGTTAAAACCTTAAGTTATCTGCACTCTCTTAGGCTGCATTTGAGCAGTTCCCTAGTGAAAATATTCAGGACTCAAATCACAGAAAATACATACTCCATGAGAAATTCCAGTGATAGGACAAAACTTGGCCCCTCTTAGGACCTACTGGACACTGAATCAGTGGGACTCAACCAAACCCCCTTGCCAGCTGGATAGCACAGCCAGTAATGTCAGCCCAGGGCTATATATCTTGCTGGAAAGATCTGGCTACCCACTCTCCAAGCTCTTAAACAAAGCTGGCCTCCAGCCTACCTGAGTTGCTTTAAGAAAGTCCTCAGGCTCTTGTTCACCACACAAAACCAATGACTTTTCCCAGAATGAAACACCTCCTTTTAGTCACTGCACTCCCTCGTGACTAAACCAAAGGAACCAAACCAAACCAAACCAAACCAAACCAAACCAAACCAAACCAAACCAAACCAAAGGAAAGGGTTTCTTACACCCTTTCCTTTGGGGGCTGAGGGTACTACTTGTCTCTGGGAAAGAAAAGTCAGGAGATCCTAGCAGGACTGTAACTGGGACTTTTGATTGAAATTTATTACTATCATACACACACAGTCTGCAAGAAACCAGCCTGAAAGGATGTAACATTTCACTGCAGATAACCATCTCCTGAGATTTAAAGAGGGGAGGGGAAGGGGATGAAATTGAATATGCTTATATGCATGAATATCCAGCTTCATAGTTCAGAGAGAATATGTTAAAGGGTAAGATCAAGAAAATTATAAGGAATTCAAATTCTTACGTACTCTGCTGCTCTCCCCAGCCCAAATAAGTCCAGTGACCTAAGAACACCGCAAGTGGTAGCAAAGAAAAAGAGTGACAGAGAAAATTTTAGGAAGAATTCAAAGATCACTTCCCCATCCCAATTATTATATACCTTACCTTATTTGAGCCTACCCTACTTGTATTCCATTAATTTTACATAACATTAGAGGGCATCTGCCTACTACCAAGCATAATACAAATCTGCATATAAAGTACCTTTGCACTGTGCTAGTCACTATATAGAGAATAACAACCACCCAAAAAACCCCACTGCTTCTGTACTCTTTTAAACCTCTTCCTTGCCTAGAATATCATTTAGAAGCTAATATACCCTTCTTTACTCAAAATGAGGAAAAAATACAACCTGCTTCCACAAAAGCCTTCCTTGTCTCTCGGTTCATTAAACCTGAGCCTACCGCAGTACACCCGTGAAAAGCTCAGCACCGATACAGTGGGGGAGTGATTCCCTTGTCTGGAAGCAATGGTGACCAATCTTCCTGCTCTCTACTGAAACCTAAAAGGCCAGTGAATGGTCTTACTTTCTCTTTTTCCAATAAGTAGTAAAACACTGTAGCTGTTGGTTGCACAGAGATGGCCATTTTTCCTCAATTACCCATACATTTTTAGTAAAATCTATTAAAACACAGAAGCTCTGAAGGACAGAATAAAACATTTTCTACTCATTTTTTCAAAATAAAAGGTTCTAAGTTAATTAACTGTAAACCCTATCCTAAATTCAAACTGAATTTGAGGCAACAAAAATTACAAAGAAATCACTAACAAATAGGACTTTATCCTAAGAAACAATGAAAAATTTGGCTTCCTCTGGGTATTGAAATCAAAGCTAAATTCTTCTGGCCCTGCCATGTACTGGATATATAATCTTGGAAAAGGTAGAGATGTTTCCTATCTCTAATATGAGAATAATGATAGCATAAGTGTCACTGTTTACTGTAAGGATTATAAGAGAAAATTAGTTTGTTATGTTGCCAGATTTTTGCTTGCCTTATAGGTGCCCAATAAATGGGTGGTGGGAAGATCAGCACACCATGGCAGTCTTATTGTCTGCAGAGAGGTCGTCAATGTCTGGGTTAGAACATTCTCAGAGTTCTGAGAGTATGGTTCCCTTGAACGCTTGCCTTAAGACTCAAAATTCTGGAAGCATCGAATGATGCTAACACAGGCTAACTTCATTACCTGAGCTAACTTTCAATGGGGATGTGGGACTACTAGTCACAGGCTGTTTAATTTAACTATATGTTGAGAAGTCAGTTTTCTTCCTATGTGCTTACCTTCTTCCTACCACCTATGTCTTCTCAGAAAAGACACATTCGTTTACCGAGCCATTTATTATTTTTTTCACATTTCTTAATTGTTCAAGTACAATTTTCTGCATTTCCCCCCACCCCAGCCCAACCACCCAGCCCTCCCCACCTCCATTCAGCCCCCACCCCATTATTGTCCATGTGTCCTCACTGTGCCATTTTTTAATTTTAATAATTTATTTAACTTTCTAACCATGGATGGAGAGGAGGTTTAGCAGAGAATTCTCCCAGGCCATAGCACCGTTGCCATAGCAACTGCTAAGGGTAATTACTTCATTTCTTTTTAAAAGAAAACTGAAAAATAACCGCACAGAACTTCAGATTATGTCTTTCAACCTAGATTGCTTCAGGCAAGTGACAATGCTGTTTCTCAGTTGAAACTCGGGGACCACAGAAGCCTCTCCTTGCAAGACACTGCCTCATCTCTGAATGTTCCATAGCTCTGCATAGCGGTTACTCATGCATAGCAGTTTCTCATGCATAGCAAGTGTTCAATAAATGTTTATAGCATGAATAAATCAAACATATGATCTGACCCCATCTACAGGATTCAACCCTAAAACATGAAAATAACAGTAGTTATGCTCTCTGATCAATCAGTTCCCCTTTGTCACCTCCGTCACTTAACACTGTAAGAGAAATAATTCCAGGTTAATGAAGGAAGTTTCCTTCTCCACATCAAAAATACACTGAAACATTTCACTAAACAATAGAAATATTAATGAAGACAGTTAGGTTTTGCTAGGCACAAGTACCAAGAAAGGGAAGGGGGGAAATGTTCCAGGGAGATGAAATTATACATGCAAAGTCACGTTTAGTGAACTGAAAATAATTCTAGCATATCTGAATGAGAGGCTTCAGGGTTATAAAAGAACCAGATCAAAGCAGGTCTAAGTAACATTAAGCAATTTAGTAATCTTAGGTATTTGGAATTATCTGGAGGGTAATATAGAGCTAACACAGTGTTTAAGACGGGGAACAACAAGATCAGATTCATCATTCTAGAAGGACAGTGGTACAGTTCGGCCAGGAGTTGGCAGGGTAGGGGGACTGGAGACTGGTGTCAGGGAAGCTGGTAAGCAGGCTGCACTGACCCGATGATGGCTTGAACTAGGGAAGTAGCAGAGAGAGTGAGGTGGATACATTCCTGAGATATTTGGAAGGTAAAATCACTATGGTTTAACAAGGTTTTGAATGTAGAAAGTGAAAATAAAGACTATATAATAGCCTAAATTTTAAAAAAATATATTTTACTGATTATGCTATTAGAGTTGTCCCATTGCTTTCTCCCCTCTCCCTCTGCTGTGCATCCCCACTCCCACCAGCATTTGCCTAACTTAGTTCATGTCCATGGGTCATACATATAAGTTCATTGGCTTCTCCATTTCCTATACTATTCTTTTTTAAAGTTTATTTACCTTTAGAGGGGAAGAGGAGGAAATAAGTATCAATGTATGGTTGCCTCTCGTGGGTCTCCCCCCTTGGAACTGACCGGCAACTCAGGCATGTGCCCTGACCGAGAATTGAACTGCGACCTTTTGGTTCATAGGCCCGTGATCAATCCACTGAGCCACACCAGCCAGGGCCCTATACTATTCTTAATAGTTCCCTGTATATTTTGTACCTACCATTTATGCTTCTTATTCCCTGTACCTTTATTTTCCCCCATTCTTTCCCCTCCTCGTCCCTGCCTATAACTCTCCATATGATTTTCATTTCTGTTATTTTGTTCCTGTTATAATTGTTTGCTTATTTATTTTAGTTTTTGTTTTTTTTAAGTTCAATTGTTGATAGTTGTAAGTGTGTTGTCATTTTGCTGTTCATAGTTTTGATCGTCTTCTTTTTCTTAGATAAGTCCCTTCGACATTTCATATAATAAGGGCCTGGTAATGATGAACTCCGTTAACTTGACCTTATCTGGGAAGCACTTTATCTGCCCTTCCATTCTAAATAATAGCTTTGCTGGATAGAGTAATAGATGTCGTAGGTCCTTGCTTTCATGACTTTGAATACTTCTTTCCTGTACCTTCTCGCCTATAAGGTTTCTTTTGAGAAATAAGCTTATAGACTTATGGGAACTCCTTTGCAGGTAACTGCCTCCTTTCCTTTTGCTGCTTTTGAGATTTTTCTCCTTACCTTTAATATTGGGTTATATAATTATGATGTGCCTTGGTGTGTGCTTCCTTGTATCCAACTTCTTTGGGACTCTCTGAGCTTCCTGGACTTCCCGGAAGTCTATTTCCTTTGCCAGACTGGGGAAGTTCTCCTTCATTATTTGCTTAAATACCTTCTCAATTTGTTGCTCTTCCTTTTCTTCTGGCACCCTTATGATTCAGATATTGGAACATTTAAAGTTGTCCTGGAGGTTCCTAAGCCACTTCTCATTTTATTTGAATTCCTGTTTCTTTGTTCTGTTCTGATTGAACGTTTATTTTTTCCTTCTGCTCTAAACGATTGAGTCCCGGTTTCCTTCCTTTCACTGTTGGTTCCCTGTATATATTTCTTTATTACACTTTGCATACCCTTCACTTCTTCTATTTTGTGACCACACTCAACCATTTCTGTGAGCATCCTGATTACCACTGTTTTGAATGTTGCATCTGATAGGTTGTTTATCTCTTCATCTGTTAGTTCTATTTTTGGAGCTTTGATCTGTTCTTTAAATTGGGCCATATTTTTTTGTCTCAGTATGTCTTACTATACTACATATAGCAAGGGGCTGAGCCTTAGGTATTCACCAGGGCAGGGTAACCCATGTTACTGCATTGTGGAGCTATATGTGCAGGAGAGGTTGGAGAGGGAACAATGCTACTTGCTCCGTTCTTGGCTGCCTGTCAGTCACTTCCTCTACTACCCACAAGAGAATTGGTCCCTTCTAGTGCTGATTCCAGGGTGGGTGGTTTCGTGTACGTTCCAGGATGCTGTGGGTCTTTCCAATGAACTCTCCTGTAAGGCTGAGAGTTTCTCCTGAAACTGCAACCCTCACAGGTTTTTACATCCAGAGGTTTTGAGGCTTTATTTTCCCATGCTGGAACCCTGGGTTGTGCAGTCTGTCTGGTTCCCCAGTTGCTCCTCCCAGTTTATCCGTACACAAATATGAGATCACCCAGTCTGCCAACCATTGCCTCACCTGCCCCAGTCCTCCAGCCGCTATGCATCCTCTTGGCCCCTTCTACTAGTCTGGATGAATGTTTCTTCTTTATCTCCTTGGTAGTTGGACTTCCACACAGATAGATTTTCTGGCAGTTCTGGTTATTTTTTGTTTTTAAATGTGCTGTTGTCCTTCTTTTTGTTGTGCAAGGAGGCAAAGTGTATCTACCTATGCCTCCATCTTGGCAGAAGTCCATATTGCCTTAATTTTTTAGCTTGAGCTGAAGGGTAGATTAAATGGCATTCATTAAGAAAGAAATACAAGCCCTGGCTGGTGTAGCTCAGTGGATTGAGCTCGGGCCTGTGAACCAGAGTATTGCGGCTCGATTCCCAGTCAGGACACATGCCTGGGTTGCAGACCAGTTCCCAGCAGGGGACACACAAGAGGCAACCATACATTGATATTTATCTCCCTCTCTCCCTCTCCTTCCCTTCTCCTCTAAAGATAAATAAATTAAATTTAAAAAAAAGAAATACAAAAGAGGGGTAGGTTGAGGGAGAGGACAAATTAATTATTAGATATATTCACTTTGAAGTATTTATTAGATATTCAAAAGAATAAGTCTGGTAGACAGATGACTATATGGGCGTGGAGCTAAGGAAAACCATGTGGAGCATAAGACTGGGAAGTTTTCAGAATACAAGCTCCCATGAGGAGGGAGATTTTTCTACTGGGTTCATTGCTATATTCTTAGCGTCTAAACAGTGATCAGCACAAAATAAGTCAATAAATAAATAAAGAAATGGGTAAAAATTAAAATGTAAATAAATAAAAATAATGAGGCAGAGAATGCAGGATAAAGGGAGAAAGCTATATAAATGGAAGGAGGAGGAGAAGTTAAGGAACAACTACATTTATAAAGCAGACAGAAATAGAAATAATATAAAAACCTGACAATACAAAGTGTTGATGAGGCTATGGAGCACCTGGAAATCTCAGACATTGTTGGCAAGAAGGGAGAGTGGTAAGCCACTTAGGAAAACAATCTGGATATTTCTTATAAAGTTATACACACACCATACAACCTAGCAATCCCCCTTCTATCATTTACACAAGAGAAATAAAAACATGTTCACACAAAATCCTATAAAGAATGTTTGTAGTTGTTGAATTCATATTCACTGAAAATTGAAAACATAAGTATCATTCAAATGGTAAATAGATAAAACAAACTGTTGTACATCCATAAAGTACTACTCAGGAGTAAAAAAGGAATGAACTACTGATGCACACAGATGAATCTCAAATGCATTATTATAAGTGAAACAAGCTAGACTCAAAAACCTACATAACATAGGATTTCATTTATATGACTTTCTGAAAAAGGCAATACTATAGGGAAATAATATATATTAGTGGTTGTCATGGGCAGGAGTGGGAGAGGCTAACTGTAAAGTGACATAGAGAACTTTTAGGGTTCATAGAACTGTTCTATATCTTGACTATGGTAGTAGTTACATGACTGTATGTGTTTGTTAAAACTCACAGGACTGGCTGTGACTGGTGTGGCTCAGTAGTTTGGGTGTTGTCCCACTAACTGAAAGGTCACTGGTTCAATTCCTGGTCAGGGCCTATACCTGGATTGCAGACCAGCTCCCTGGTTGGGTATGTGCAAGAGGCAACCAATTAATGTTTCTCTCAACATCAATATTTCTTTCCATCTCTTTCTCCCTCTCCTCCCCCTCTCTAAAAATAAAATCTTTAAAATTTTTGTTTATTTTTTTCCCACAAAATAAATTTATTTTATATTGTTCAAATACAATTGTCTCCATTTCCCCCTCACTATTCTCCTTGAAAAAAAATCTTTTAAAAAATACATATGACTGTAAACAAAAGAATCTCCCCCCAACCAACATTGATTTCTCTCCCTCTCTCCTCCCCCTTCCCCTCTAAAATCGATTTTAATTAAAAAAAAAAAAAAGAATTTTACTATCTGTAAATTATACCTTAATAAATATGACTTTACCCAGCCAAGATGGAGGTATAGGTGGGAAACACTGTGCCTCCTTGCACAACCAAAATTTGTTGTCCAAAATTAAGGACAACAAAGATTTAGAAACAAAAACACAACCTGAACAGACAGAAAATTGAACTGTATGAAAGTCCGACAACCATTCAACCAGACCAGTAAGAGGGGTGGAGTCGGCAGCTGGTGGAGTGGGATTGCAGCAGGAAAAGCAGTGGCTGCCAGACCCGGGAGTGCAGGCTGCATGGGGCTGACCACAGTCACACATTTGCACAAGGAAAAACAAGGTTTCAAAGAGGGAGTTGTCAACATGTGTTAAAGTTCTACACAGTAGTGAAAACAACACTGAAAAAAGCCCCTGGATTTAGAAACAGAGAAGCTACTAATAACTTTAATGACGGGAATTTTAATGAGCTAACGCTAGAGCACACACTGCTCAGAAGCAAATGCAAGCACATGCAATGGAATAATGAGATATCAAGAGATTCCACAATTCGTACAGGAAAATGTTGAATGTAAGCAAGGTGGTTTGCACTGCCTACCACAGGATGCCAAAGAGGAAGTAAGCAGGGAAAAGACAATGGCCAAGTGAGTAACAGAAAATACTGAGTACACTAAGAGTTTATTAGAAAACCAGCAACATTCTCAAATTGGGCATTCACACATATCAAATGAGTGTCACACTATTTTAATGAGCATGCTAATATTTCCCACCTCCCTGGAGCCCCAAACCTCAAAGCCAGCTCACCCATTTAACAAATCACTAACCAATTACCTTCTAACTCAGTGGCGCCTGATACTAAGTCAGGCAGTGTAGAGAACTAGGGTCTCCACTGGCAATGACATTGTATTTACAATGCTATGTACTTCCCTCAGATATGTTTGCATACCAAGTATACCTCAAGTGCAAAACCACTGAACTCCAGACACTTTGAAACCAGAAAATACAGGACCATTCCCAAAATTCCTATCTACTTTATCTCCCATGTCCAATCGGTAAAAAACTTAATTGTTAATTCCACTGAAGTCTCCCTCTTATTGTTCCTTCTTCCGTCCTTATCAAGGAATTTATTACCTCATGCCTGAATTATTACAAATTTTTGGCTGGACTTTCAACCTTCTAATCTCTGTCCCATTCAATCTACTTCACAGATTGGCAACTATACTAATTTTCCTAAGTCCACCTTGTAATCACATCATTACCCTTTCAATAATTTACAATAGTTAACCTTCTTTTCCACTTGATTTTCTTTTTTTTATTGTTTTTCAATTACAGTTGTCCCGACTTTTCTCCGTTGTTCACCCCTACCATGCCCCCAACAACTCCCACAATCGGAAGAATGTGTTTATCCTCCTGGTGTTTAAAACCCTCTATAACATGATACCAAATAAATAACAAATCTTATTGTTAACCAGTCCCCCAAACAAAACCTTTGACATTGACGAACAAGTATTCTCACAGTTCCTATGCTTGCCACACTCAGATGGAGAGAGGAGCGAGCTCCATTTCCCCTACCTATGCCCCAACTTCTGAAGCTAGAATGTTGTACACTTCTACCTTGTTGGTGTATTGCAAATGGTTTGAGCTTTGGAACCAGACAAGCCTAGGTTCAAAGCCATCACCTACTATCTGTCTGACATTAGGCTGGTTAACTTTCTTCTGTCAGTCATCTATAAAAAGTAAAGAGTAACACCCCTTACCTCTCGGATTTGCATAAATATTGAAAATCATGTATGTTGTATTTAACTACCCTATGCCAAACAAATAGTAATTACTCAATAATGTTCCCTGTCTTCCCTTATATAGTTGGTACTTATTCTTAAGTTCCACTTAATTCTTAACAATGCTCAACAACTCTAGTACAGTATCTCTGTTAACAATCAAAATAAAAGTCATCTGCCTATTTCTTAAAAAGTTGAACATATACCTACTCATATGTTCACTCATTCCACTCCTAGATATTTAACCAAGAGAAATAAAAATATAATTATAAAAATGTTCATATTTTCCATAATAACCAGAAACAACCCAAATGCCTATCAACAGAGGAATAAATGAACAAAATGTGGTATAGCCATATAATAGAATATGACTCAGTAATAAAAAGAAATGAATTACTGATACACTCAACAAAATAGATTATTCTGAAGAACCTTATGTTGAGTAAAGGAAGCTAGACACAAAAGAGGACATCTGTATGGTTCTATTTTTATAGAACTCTAGAAAACCAAATTTAATCTTTAGTGATAGAAAGCCTATCAGTGGATGCCAGGAGCCAGGGATGAGGAGATGGATGAACTGCAAAGGGCACCCAGAAACAGTTAGAAGTAACAGGAATGCTCTGTATCTTGATTATGGTGGTTGTTTCCCTAGTATGTACATTTGTCAAAACCAATCAAACTGTACACTTTAAAAGGGTGAGTCTTTTGTATTTACATCTCAATAAAGTTGATTTGTAAAAAAAAAAAACCTGCCTTAGAAGTTATTATTTGTTTGCCTTTGTTCAATCCATTCCAACAGTAGCCTAGGTTGTAAGTTCCTTGAGTGTAAGACCCTAATCTTTACTTCCTTACTTCTCCTAATGCTCAGCACAGAAATTCTACACTGAATAAGGATGATGAATAAATCAAACAGGTTCTTCTTTATTTTAGAAAGCAGTGTCTTTAAATTTATTAAGAATTACTTGAGACTCTTGTTTAAAATGTAGATTCTTAGATTCTATCCCCAGAGATTCTAATTCAAAATGCCTGGGGTAGTTTAGGAATCTGCATTTGTTGTTGCTGTTATTGTTGAAATCTGCCTTTTCAATAAGCAACTTCAAGATTCTCGTGCCTATGAAGCCTGAACGACGTTTAGAAAAACACAGCTATAGAACTGCCTATATGAAAAAAGCCAGTCTTTCAGACAGAAGCACAGTGGCTCCTACACTGACAGAAGACGGAGGTAGCCAGATACACTAACCTACGGAACTCAAAGCAGTTCAGTGTAATCATATGGACAAGCGAAAAAATTCTAGCAGGTCCAGCACCCAATTAAAAATGAATCTTTTTTCTTAAAAGGCAAAGCTTCTGCACTTACCCCTATTGACTAGGTTACAGCATCATACCTACAGGCTACCTCTGCCTATTACTTCTTGTTTTACTGGAAAATGTAAGAAGTCAGAAGTAGTCACATTAAAAAATAAGGTCTATAATTATCAAACAAAATACCCCCAGGCAACTGTTACATCACCAATTGCTGGTCAGTTTTTCTACGACAATAAATGACAGCATATTTGAGCCCCAGACTGTCTAGGCCATGACAGGACTCACCTGTTACTAAAATGTGATAATTACTAGGTAGTTCACAAAGGACAACAAAGTCAAATATTAGGAACTAGTCCCTTCCCCCTTGCAAGACAGTAGATAAGTACCATAGAACTTCCCTTCCATGGAAAATAGTAAAGAACCCATAATTAGGAAAAGCACTTCAAGTCTAAGACAGGAGAATGACAAAAAGAAAAGAGGATATTGACCAGCCTTTCCTGTGAGAATATAGATATAAAAATTTAAAAAATGTACAAGCAAATCAAACCTAGCATTATATTACAAGAATAATTCACCCTCTGACTGGTATGGCTCAGTAGCTAGGGCAACATCCCACAAATCGCTGGTTCATTTTCAGGTCAGAGTACATGCCCCAGTTTTGGGCCAAGTTCTCAGCTGGGGTTGTGTGAGAGGCAACCAATTGATGTTTCTCTCCCTATATTTTCCCTCCCTTTTCCTATCTCTAAAAAGAATAAATAAAATATTTTTTAAAAAACAGTAATTTACCATAATCAAGTAGGGGATATTACAGAAAGGCAAAGATAGTTTATTAATAAAAATTAATATATTCATCCATTAATAAGTCAAAGGAAATTATCTGTAAACAATTGGTTGAATGCTATTAAGACTTTTGAAATGGTCAATATCCATTCCTTATTTTTAGTATAACAGCTATACTGAAGTATAAGGTGCAGAAAAGTGCACAAATCGTAAGTGTTCAGCTCAATGAATACAGTAAACCCACACGTGTAACCAGCACACAAATTCAAGTAACAGAGAATTGCCGGCACCCCAAGAGACCTCTTGCTCTCCCTTTTCAGACACTCAACTACCCTTTGAAATAGCTGTTTCCTCTGCTTATCCCATTTTGAACCCCCCAAAGCCACACTGCTAATTCCCTCACCTCCTTCAAGTCTTTACTCAGAAGTCATCTTCTCCCTGTGGCTTATTCACTAGCCACCTTAAATTTTTAACTCAATTTTAATTCTAGCATTTTCAATCGCCTTTCACCATCTATTCTTTTATTGGTCCACTCTCTAACATCCTATTTCCTTTATTAATTATGCTTATTATAGATCTCCTCCCACCTAAAATATTTGTCTGTTTTGCTTCTTAATATATCCCAAGCACCTAGAACAGAACTTGGAATGTGTCAAAAAGTTTGTAGATGAAAAAAACCAAGGGCTGGAGGGAGAAAGTGGGAGGGAAGAAGGGGTAGTATGGCTGGATATGAGAAAACAAGCATCAGTAGCAGGAATACATAAATAGGTACAACCTCTCTACAGTATAATTTGACAATATCTAACAAAATTTAAAATGTGTATATTCTTCACCCCAGTAATTTCACTTAATAGAAATGCATTAATTCAACTAATACTCATTGAGCAAACATACTAGAAATACATAGATAAGCCTTTCCATGCTCAAGAAATTTACAACCTACAAAAGAAAATAAATATTAATCAAATAATTACAGATATTACATGCTATGAAGGAGGGTACATAAGGTATATAAAAGACTTTATAATGGAGGACAGAAGATCTATTTGTACATTTATAAAAATGTATTTTACAAAGTTACTCACTATAGCACTTTTAGTAGCTACAATTTGGGAACAAACCAAATATCCACCAATATAAGTGTTTTAAATTATATTCCACTCTGGTTGGTGTGGTTAAGTGGATTGAGCACTGGCCTGTAAACTGAAAGGTCGCTGATTTGATTCCCAGTTAGGACACAGGCCTGGGTTGCAGGCCAGGTCACCAGGTGAGGGCATGTGAGAAGCAACCAATCAATGTATGTCTCACACATTGATGTTTCGCTCCTTCTCTTTCTCCCTCCCTTCCCCTCTCTCTAAAAGTAAAATAAAATCAATAAAATATAAACAAATTATAAAACATTCCAATTATGGAATATATCAAATTTGAATCCAATCAATCTTATAGGCCCAACCACCAATTTAGAGGAAAAGGACAGAAGGACACCAATTTACAGAGGACAGAAAAGTATGTTAAACTAAACTATACCATGGAAATGTATTGAACAATTTAGAATATGGGAAACTATAAGCCAAACAAAATCAAGTAGTCAAATGACTTGATTATTACCATAAAAAACTGCAAGGAAAAAAATTAAGAGGTAGAGGAGAAACCCATAGAATAAAAAAAATTATAATATACATAAAAAAGAGAAAACAAGCAAAAGTAAACTCTAATGTTTAATGATTCATATGAAAAGCATGGAAGAAAAAGCAACTGCACTATCATAAAAGTCAGGATAGTAATTACCTTCAGGGATAAGAAGATTGTGATTGGGAAGAGGCATGTGGAGGGCTTTCTGGGGTGCCTATCTCATAATTCATTAAACTAAATGTTTGTTTTATGAGGCTGTCTATAAATCTGTGTTATATCCTACCGTAGATTTTTTAGATGCATCAAACTACTCACATCACTACAACCACCATCATCTGACTGTTCACTCATCTGCATACAGTCTTCAAAGGCTCCACACTGTCTTCAAGATAAAACACAAATAGCTTGCTATGTGTCTCTCTGGCCTCATCTCTAACCCTTCCCCACTCTTACTTCATTTCCTTAAGCCATCTAGAATTTTCAGCATGCTTCAGTCACAATTTTTCATCTTACTGCCCTAGTATCATAAACTCTTTTCTCCTTCTTTACCTAACTGACTCCTACTCATGCTTCAAAATTCAATTTATGGCACAGGTTTGTGGTAGGAAGAAATGAGTAAGTAGAACACAAGGGAATTTTAGAGCAGCAAAACTATTCTGTATGCTACTATTAGGGTGAATAGGTATCATTATAGATGTCAAAACTGATAGAATGTACAACAAAAGAACGTACCATAATGTAAACCTATTAGACTTTAACCCTTTAGACTTTAGTGGATTAAAATTTTTTTTTCCAATTCAGATATCATTTTTTCTGGGTTGCCTTTTCTAACCATCCCAAAGTTGAATTACGTTTTCTTCTTCTATACTTCTCTACCATTCATTCACTTATCAAATGGTATCAGTTACATGTTCCTTCCTCTCTGGACTTGAGCTCACTAAGGTCAAGGACTTTCATCTTTATACTTCCAGTGCCTGCCTCGGTTCTTGGTTTGAGGAAGAAGTATTCAATAATTGTTTCTGTAATGAACAATTCTATCAAATCTATCCATAATTCTATCAATTATGTTTTATCCATCAATTCATTTCTTACCACTTTGTACCAATGAAATGGATCATAGAAAGCCATGCTTCTATGGGAATAACATATTGATAGATATCTATCTCTATATATATAGATACAGATACAGATATCAGTGATATGTGTGTGTGTGTATCACTGTGCCCAGGATAGGCACCTAAGTGTTTAATCAAATGAAATTCTGACACATTAATCTGACATTTTTAACATGCATAATTGTGTATCATAGTAATTGAAACAGAAATGATAAGTTGATGTAATGACTGCAATTAGCCACCTCAAATTCTTTCTGGAAGAAGACAGGATAGAAATAAATAAATAAGTGAGTCAGAGAGACTACAATTAAACATTTTTATTTTTATCAGCCAAACCATATTGTTACAGTTTCTTACTATTTTTGTTAGTTTGCCAGCACCTAGAATCAGCATCAGATCAACTGCTTCCACTGACAGCACATGTACAGTGTAAAACTCATCACCCACTCTTACTGACAGATATCTTAGATGCACTGACTATCCTACTACTAAAATAAGACTCCCTGTACACTCAGAGTTTTCCTGTATCTAAGAGTCCTAGTGCTAGAGTAGCAGAAGCAAAAGCTGTGGATTGACTAGTCCTTTACTACCAATACCAAGAAAGGAGAATATTTCAGCAAGTATTAGCTTCCTTAGCTTGGAATGAGGGAGTGAAGGGGTTATCTTTTGAATCCTCCCTTTATACTTTCATTTATTCTAGTATGAATATCTTTATTTTCTATAAGTACATTCCAAATTGGCATTTTCAAAATTCATCTCTGAACACATGTATTCTGGAAAGCCTTCCTAAACAAACTACATTCTTAACCATTTGCTTCTTCCTCTAACACCTCAACAATTCTTTCTAACACCTCAACATGGTATTACATTACTACCAAAAATGAGCTGAAAGGAACTGCCCACAATTAAAACATAAGCAGAAAGACTAGATGATAAACCTGAGAAAAAAAGTTTGAATAGGATACCAAACAAAAAGAAGGACCCAGTTACTAAGAGCCAAAACAGGAAGTCAGGGAATAAGAGGACCAGGATGGTAGAATCTCCAGAAAGGAGTTTCTGAATGAATCATGGAACAGGAACTCTCATAATGTATGGCTGTTGTCATTGTGCTCTCTGTGATATGATTTCTAGGAAAGCTGGCTATACCAAAATCCAAGGGAAGAAAAAGCACTTTGCTAGTGAGGTGAAAATAGTGCAGCCTCTTTAGAGGACAATTTTGTCATATCTTCCAAAACGTTAAATGCATTGTTAAATGTACAATGCTTTGACCCAGCAATCCCACTACTAGCTCTTCATCCGATATGTATACATGTATAAAATTATATATGTTAAAGTGATATCAACTTCAGCATTGTAATAGCAAATACTGAAAGCAACTTAAACATCCATTGATAGCCATTCCAACCCTAGGTATGTACCCCAAAGAATCAAAAACAAGTATTCAAACAAATGCTTATACACAACTGTTCATAGAAATACTATTCACAATAACCAGAAGTTGGAAAAACCACAAATTTGGTTTTCCATCAACTCTAAATGAAAAAACAGAATGTGGTATATCCATGCAATGGAATATTCAACCATATAAAGAAATAATATATTCTACAACTTGAATGAACCTTAAAAACATCATGTTAATTGAAGAAGCCAGTCACAAAAGTTCACATATTATATGATTCCATTTATATCAAATATCCAGAAAAGGTAAATCCATAGAGACAGAAAGTAGATTAGTGACTGCCAAGAGTTGAGGGAAGGGGAGGATGGGGAGTGAATGCTTAATGGGTATGGAGTCTCCTTTAGGGGTAATGAAAATGTTTTGGAATTATACAGAGGTAATGGTTCCACAGAACTATAAATGTACTAAATGTCACTGCATTATACTTTTTTATACTTTAAAAAAGTATTAAAATATACTTTTTAAGTGGTTGATTTTATATGAATAAATTTCATCTCAATTTGTAAAATGTCCATTAATGGAAACTAGTTATCTACATGTAATGGATATCATATATATTGTTAAGTGGAAAAAAAGCAAGGTATGTAACACTGTACAAAGCATACTATCATTTGTTAGGTAGGTAAGTGTATATATGAGTTTATGTTTGTGAATGTATAAACTCTTTCTAGGGAATTCCACAATAAATAGCAATACTAGTTCCCTCTGGGCAGAACCAGAAAGACTTTGCTTTTCATAGCTGTTAGGAACTGTCCTACCTGGTTTCAGAAGCTGTAACCCCCCATGGCTAAGACTGAGTAAAAAGACCTTGGGACCATAAGCCACTACCAAAAAGACAAAGCTTATTCTCCTGGCAGGGGCACATACCTCTGCCCCCTTTACTCCACCCTGCTTGGCCCCAGGCAGATGACTGGTTAGCCAGTGATGGCTAAAATTTCTCAAGGGAAGGACAACCTAAGACAGGCATGGTTGCAAAGGGGACATCAGGGAAGGACTTGGGGGACTAGAGAAAAGGGGTGATGGACCTTCACCTCTCAGCTTTGTCATAGCCTGAGTCCTCATTCTATCTGTAAACAGTCTCCTAATCTCTTGGCTACCTGCATCTCCCACCTGAGTCAGGCCTGAAATAATGCCAGAGGGTGGTGAAGCCCTGTGCCAGAAAGGGCAGTTCCCAGTGGTGTGGGGTGCCGATCAGGCCTAAGAAAGAATGCATAAAGTCCTGTGAAACCTACTTTGCTAAGGATACCTTCAATTGAAATGATAAGGGTAAAAGCATCAAATTAGTTTGTTTCCCAAAGTTTTATGGTCCTTTGACATCACTCTATCTATCTGACCCTGACTCAGAATAAGCCCTTATAGTTATTTGAATATCTATTCCTTGATCACTACAGTCTGACAATGATTGATGAGCCTTACACCCTGTATTCCTATGCAAACTAAACCCAATAAAAGCCCATTGAGAAACAGGCTCAAGGCCCTTCTCCTCTGAGAGATTGGTGACCTTCCTCCTCAAGCAGGTCATGTCTTGGTAGAATTATTCTTATCTGTGGTGGCCAGGGGGAGCTCTGCAGGCCAAACTCCCCTACACATAGCATTCAGTGTATCGCTTTTTTAAAAGTCCTCACCCAAGGATATGATTTATTGATTTTAGAGAGAAAGGAAGGGTGGGGAGAAAGAGAAACATCAGTGTGACAGAGAAACACTGATTGGCTGCCTCCCACATGTGCTCCAGCTGGGGATTAAACCTGCCACCTAGGTAGGTGCCCTAAATAGGAAACAAAAACTCACCCTACTGGTGCATGAGATGATGCTCCAACCAACTGAGCACCTGGCCAGGTCTCCCCTGTATCTTTTGATATAAAAATAAACCTACTTGGCCATAAAAAAAGAAAAATTTACCCTTCACAACAGTATTCGATGGACCTGGAGAACACTATGCTAAGTGAAATAAGTTGGTCAGAGAAAGACAAGTACCATATGATTTCACTCATGTGTGGAATCCAATGAACAAACTGAACTAAAAAGCAAAACAGAGACAGACTCACACATGGTGAACAGATGACATATAGTGGGTGGGGAGGTTAGGGGGTGGAGGGACTGAGCAAAAAGGAAAAAGAACTCATGGATTTGGACAACAAAATAGTGATTCCTGGGGGAAGGGGGTATAAGGGGGCAAAATAATAATAGAAATAATATAGAATAAAGATTAAATTTTTAAAAAAGAGAAAGCAGTCCTGGTTGGTGTGGCTTAGTGGGTTGATGCTGGCCTGCAAAACAAAGGGTCACAGGTTCAATTCCCAGTCAGGGCACATGCCTGGGTTGCAGACCAGGTTCCCAATAGGGGGCGCAGGAAAAGCAACCACACATTGATGTTTCTCTCCCTCTCTTTCTCCCTTCCCTTCCTCTCTCTAAAAATTAGATAAATAAAATCTTTTTTAAAGAAAGAAAACAACATTCCAGGGCCAATCCTAAATTTAGCTTCAGTCCAGGGTTAACAATCTTTTTGTTAAAAGTTAGATAATAAACAGTTTAAGCCTTGCTAAAAAAAAAAAAGAACCTTATACATATGGTTCCTTAAAGTGTGGAAAATGTGGGGGGAGTCCTAGGTTTGAGGTAACCAAAATCAGCTATCTAGAAAATGTCAGAATGCTTAGGATGCTTTAATGCAAAAACCAGAATAGGAGACCCAGATGAAGGTGGCAAATGGTGAGAAAATAAAAGAATATGAACTCTGGACCTCTGTTTTCTAAGATTTTAGAAACGAGAAGGGGAAAATAGAGGAAGCTGATGAGGTGAGAGAATCTGCAGAATTGAGGCCGGCTGGTCATGAAACCCTATTTTCCTGTAGTGCACTCGGTTCTAGATAAATAAGTGAAAGTAATCAGTGACATAAATCTGGCTCTTAAGCCTCCAGTGCTCATAGAAGTAGGCCATCAGTAATAGCCACCAAAATTTTAAGTGGCACAAAACTTTCAATCCTGTAACATTAAAAGGGAGAGTGACAGGTGACAAGAAAAACACTAGGTATCTAAAGTTGAAAGTAAGAAAAGTTTCCCAAAGGAGTGAATCTGCTCTGTGTATCTTCACTCTCCAAAGAAAACATCTGCTAAAAAAATCTTCATTTCCACTAAGGATAAACACGAGCACTTCAGTGCTTATAAATTAACCTAAAATATAGCTGACAAAGTTTTAGTTGTTGCCAACCTCACATCTCAGTTACCTGAACATGAGTCAAGAAATTTTAATTACAGAAGTACCATAGGAATCTATTGGGCTGGTCAAACATTCCTTTTAGTTTTTTTCCATAAAAGAAAAGACACATTTTCATTTTCATCAATAACTATTGATTTGAATATTTTTATATGTCAGCTATCTCCCACCATTGGCTTCTAATAGGTAGAGGCCAGAGGTGCTGCTAAACATGTTCCAAAGTATTAGATAGTCCCACAGCAAAGAATTATTTGGCCAACACGTCGACAGTACCAAGAAACTTCACAAACAACTTTTGACACATTTCATCACTCACATCATCTTGTCTGTAACCTACACGAATCTTTTTTTTTTTTTGCTTTTCAGTTGCATTTTTACCTTTCTTGAAATAGGAAAGCATAATGTGCCTAAAATGTTGTGTATCCTCTTCCATCTTCAATATTAAAATGGCTTCACAAAATTGATAAGTTTCTTTTAACTCACATCAATATGACAGCTGTCACAATACAATCTGACAAAATTGTTGTAAATGAAGTTAAACAAAACTAAGTGCTATAAGAGCCATCTTATGGAAAAAACATAATGAGCTTTTGGCCAACTCAATACAAGCTTTGGAAAAAGAAAATTTCCAACACAAAGTAAAAAAGATGCCAACTCCCAGCAAAAATTACAAATTATACTCTTTCAATAATAATTGTTTTCCTTTTTTTCAGAAAGGTCAAATTGTCTTTTCCTAAACCCAGGTGGGATGAAGTCTCTTAGGGCAAACAACCAGGATTCATTCCCTGGTATCTAACATATCAACGAATGGGACTAAATGCTGTACAGATTCCAGAAAAAAAACAGAACACTACCCCTGAAATTTAACAGCTTTGTGGAGAAAAAAAATATCCTGCCACTCAGGAAGCAATAGAAAGCCTAAGAAAAAGTTTAGAGCACATTAATAAATTCTATTAGAAAGTAATGGATGGGCTCATGGGTGTTAGCTCTATTATTACTCCCCAAAACATACATGTTAAATGTATTCTTTCACATACTCTAATACTGCATAATTGAAATTTTAACTTATTTTTTAAAAAGAAAAATTAAGATGTTGGAAAATAAACACCAAACTGTAAAAGCAGTTATCTCGGAGTAGCCTGGAGAGGGGTTATTACAGAGAACTTTCACTTTCTCTATCATTCATTTCTGAATCATTTGAAGATTTTAAAAAATTTTAATTGTTGTTCAATTGCCATTTTCTACCCTTTACCCCCATCCCAGACCACCCCTCCGGCCCTCTCCACCCGCCCTTGTTATTGTCCATGTGTCCTTTATACTAGTTCCCATTTGAAGATATTTAAAGTGAGCATGATATGTATTTTTTTTAAAGTAAAAGGGGGCCTGATTTAGTATGTTGGGGGAGAAAAAAAACAATTCTTCACAACACCATGCAAAGTCCCCACCAAGAATTCAAAATTAGTGAGGAAACTAACACATTCTGTTGGCATAAACAGCAGAAAGATCTTAACCAGTAACATGTGTGCAAGCTGTACTAGGAGTGTGAATGAGGACAGAGGAGACATTCCTATTGTATTCATAGAAAGGGTTTCAGGAAAAGAAATCTTTGCCAGGAAAAGCAATCCAGAAAGTAAACAATGTATTCTCTGTGGTTTCAGTAAATTCTTAAAACATAGTAAGAACCAAAAAGAAACATTGATCAAGAATTCAAATCTTAAATATTTAGCTGTGAACATTTTGTTGTAGTAAACTCTAAGACCAAGTTTACGAATAGAGAGAATAGGACTTCTGGCCAAGATGGAAACGTAGGTGGAAACACTGTTCCTCCTCGCACAACCAAGTATAAGACAACAAAGTTTTAGTAACAAAAGCACAGCCAAAACACAGAAAATTGAACTGTATGGAAGTCCGACAACAATGAACCATTTATCCAGACTGGTAAGAGGGGCGGAGTCAGTGGAGGAGCAGGGTCAGGCAGGAAAGATCAGCCAGACCAACCCAGGAGCACAGGAGCTCAGGAGCACAGGAGCTCAGGAGCGCAGGCGGCAGTTGGCGGATCCCAGGCGTGGGGTGGCAATGGGAGGACCCAGTGAGGGCGCAAGGCAGCTGGCTGACCATGGTCACACATTCGCGCACAGATAAACCAAGCAAAGGAGCAAGCAGTGAGACAAACCATTCAGGCCAGGGCCTCAGCAATGGGAATTAAAGCCTGAACACACCAATTGGAAAGACTTTCGGGGTCGAGCTGCCAGAAGCTCCCAGGCTCACAGAGAGGTTCGTTGGAGAGACACACAGGGTCCTGGAGGGTGCACAAGCCCACACACCTGGGAGCCAGCACCAGAAGGGTCCAATTTGCTTGTGGGAAACGTGAGGGGACGTTTATTGCCCCCCTCTCTGACCCCGCCCCCACATACAGTGTCACAAACCAGCAACTGAGTTGCCCCACCCTGGTGAAGACCTAAAGCTCCGCCCCTCATACATAATAGGCACGACCTGACCAAAACATGGCTCAAGAAGATCTCAAAGCCCCAGAGCCAATAAATCTAAGCGAACAAGAGATAGCTAACCTTTCGGATACACAGGTCAAAACACTGGTGATCAGGATGCTCACAGAACTGGTTGATTTTAGTCACAAATTAGAGGAACATATGAAGGCTAAACTAATGGAAATGAATGGAAATACACAGGAAACCAATAGTGATAGAAAGAAAACTGGGACTCAAATCAATGGAGCAGACCAGAAGGAAGAAAAAAATGACCAAACAGAAAAGAATGAAGAAACAAGAATTCAAATAATGAGGAGAGGCTTAGGAACCCCAGGACATCTTTAAATGTTTCAACATTCGAATTATAGGGGTAACAGAAGGGGAAGAGAAACAGCCACAAGTGGAAAACTTATTTGAACAAATAATAAAGGAGAATTTCCCCAATCTGGCAAAGGAAATAGACTTCCAGGAAATCCTGGAAGCTCAGAGAGTCCCCAAAAAGTTGGACCCAACAAAGAACACACCAAGGCACATCATCATTATATTAGCCAAGATTAAAATGAAGGAGAGAATCCTAGAAGCAGCAAGAGCTAAGGGGACAGTCACCTACAAAGGACTTCCCATCAGACTGTCAGCGGATTTTTTCAAAAGAGACCTTACAGGCAAGAAGGGGCTGGAAAGAACTATTCCAAGTCATGAAATCCAAAGACCTACATGCAAGACTGCTCTATCCAGCAAAGCTTTCATTTAGAGTGGAAGGGCAGATAAAGTGCTTCTCAGATAAGGTCAAGTTCAAGGAGTTCATCATCACCAAGCCCTTATTATATGAAATGTTAAAGGGGTTTATCTAAGAAAAAGAAGATAAAAAAGATGAACAGTGGAAGGACAGCAAACTCACAGTTATTAACAACCACACCTAGAACAAAAGCAAACTAAGAGGACAGCTAGATCAGGAGCAGAACCATAGAAATGGAGATCACATGAAGGGTTAGCAACAGGGGAGTGGGAGGAGGAGAAGGGAGGAGAAGGTACAGAGAATAAGTAGCATAAACAGTGGGGAGAAAATAGGGGGAGGGCAATAGTGTGGGAAATGTAGAATCTAAAGAACTTGTGACACATGGACATAAACTAAAGGGGGGGGAATGGTGAGGGAGGGGTGTGCAGGGTGGAGGGGAATGAAGGGGGGAATAGGGCAACTGTAATAGCATAATCAATAATATATATATAAAGAATGGGTATATATATATATATATATAAAGAATGGATAGAATAATCAAAAGATTTCTCTCATGTATACACGTACGAGGTTTGTCCAGAAAGTATCCAGCCATGTACTATGAAAAACAGACATTTGTTGAAGATATAAGAAACACTGTACACAGGACAATGATGCCTCAGTCCCCTTGAAAGTAGGCACCTTGGGACCTCACCAAGTTCTCCCAACTGCAGCATAATGTGCCTTCTGCTCTTGTAGCAGAGGCCACAAAACAAATTATGCCACAACACTTTTCATGCCAAGGTCCTGCATCAAAATCTTGGACACAGTAATTTTTAGAGTCACAGACCAGCTTCTAGTTCTCACACTGTGAGTCGTTGACCTTTGTTGATTATAGCCCACACTCGTTCAACATTCGCAGGTGTTCTGCTTATCACAGGCCTTCCAGAATATGGATCACTTTCAACAGATTCTCAACCATCTTTGAAGCATTTGTGCCACACTTTTATTTGCACTGCACTCATTGCATTGACCCTGAAAGCCTTCTGAATCATCCAAATAGTTTCCACGCAGGACTGTTGCAGCTTAACACAAAATCTGACGCAGATTCATTGGTCTATATGCTGAGTCATTTTTAATGCAACAGCCACACAGTACACATGCTCACTCAATGGCATCTACCACTCCCACTGACTAGTGCAGTGAAGTCATCATTGTTCGTTCACACATGCGCATTCCAGTCCACTCTCCTTGGCTTCCATGTTACACTGATGTTGCACAAATTGTTCTCATTATATTAACAATGGCTGGACTTTTTTCCAGACAGACCTTGTCACTTGCTTAGACAAGTGTAAATTCTCTCAAATGATTCATAAAAAAACTGTTAACAATTATTGCATTTGGGAAGAGGACCCAAGTGCCTAGGTACAGGAATAACAGGGATACCTTTTTACTATATTCCCTTTAATATTTTAGAATCATTATTATAGTACCATAATCTTTAATACTGTGTTTAATAAATGAATTCATTTTAAAATGAAATAAAAGCCAGTAGCCAAATAAGAGAAGTGGAAGAAAGGACCCAGGGCTGACCTTTACAATGCCATGCAAAGTGACCACCAAGAAATAGTAACTAACAAAGAAACCAATATAGTCTGCAACTTTGAATCACTGGCCACTTGAAATGAGACAGCAAAATTTTAACTTAGAAGGCACTGAACAGAACACTCAAAATTCATGATATATACCAAAAGCCATATTATGACATAAAAGGACTTGGAAAGTTATGGAGCAGGAACTTTTCTTTTATGATAGCACAGCAATGGATGAAGCTAACACCCAGCTAGTATAGGGACTAAATAGCCCACTCAATAGGCTCTGAATTTAAGTCAACAGCATAAGCATTATATTATGGCTCTGGGGAGTGCACAAATCTGTAATTAAATCCACAGTGGCAGTGTCCAAGAGGAGCCTGAGAATAGGAGTTCAATAATACCTCAGGTTTCCTGGGAATGTCTTCAGCACCTATCCCCCAATTTCAGTGCAGAGCACTGTTTAAGAAGAGCAACAGAAGTCCTAGTAGGCCATGCCTTCATGGTCTACTTCATGGTCTACCATGTCTAGAAGGGGCCTACCATGCAATAGCAATATGGCACTGCAAAAGGATATAGAAGATAGCTGAGTTCTGTCCCTTTAGAAGGGACAGATCTCTTCAAGACACAGTTGAAAACATGTATTCACCTACTATACCCTTTTAAAAAGATGCCAGTACTAGTTGAGACTGTGAGGCCACAAAGCTCTCTAAAAGTTGGACATTCCAATAGGCAGGAGCTATCAGCATGGTGGCCATTGCCTTCTAGCAAATAAGTAGTACACAAATTGCTAGAGAATAGGCTACAGGATTGGTGCCAGCCAAGCTTCCTTTATATATGGAGCTACACATGGTGGTTAGGTCTGATAATGAGAAGGTGCCAGGTCCTCTCAAGTTGGTGTACTCTGTAATAAAATGCTGGAGTGACAGATAGTCCCATAGTCTACTCCAAATGATCATGCCTTGACACAGTAAGTACTTGTCAATGGGGTCCCCTTCTTCTGGCAGGGGGTAGGTCTAGAATAGAAGAAAGACATTCTGGACCAAAAACAGATAGACAAAATTTCCTGTTTTACTGAAACTGACTACCTTCTAACTAGGAAAAGAAGTCCTAGCCTCCATCAGTAGGCAACCAGAATACCCCACAAGCTTAGAGTTAGTCTTGTCTGTGGTCAAACAGAAATAGGACTAACACTGGCACTGGTAGTACCAAAGTTTTATGTTTGGTTAATTTTTTTAATCTTTATTGTATTTTTTTTACATTACCATTTAGTCTCCTTATACTAAAGGAGTCTCCTTATACTAAAGCACTGTTAGTATAAGAAAAAATTATACTAAAAGTCCCCTTTCCCCAGAAATCACCACATTGTTTTCCATGTCCATGAGTCCTTTTTCTTTTTTACTCAATCCCTCCAAGCGATAAGTCCCTCCCCCTGCCACTAGGTGTCATGCTGCTCTCCACCTATGAGTCTGTCCCCATTTTCCTTGTTACCTCAGTCAGATCACTAGAGTTCACATATGAGTGAAATTATATGGTGTTTGTCTTTCTCTGACTGACTTATTTCATTTAGCGTAATGTTCTCCAGATCCATCCATACTGTCACAAAGGGTAAACATTTCTTTTTTATGGCCAAGTAGTATTTCATTGTGTAAGTGTCCCATAGTTGTTTTATCCACTCACCTATTGATGGACACTTGGTGATTGTACATAAGCTGCAATGAACAAAGGGGTGCTTATGTTGTCTTGACCTAGTGTTTTGGGTTCCTTCAGATATATTTCCAGAGATGGGGTCTCTGGGTCAAAAGGCAGATTCATTTTTAATTTTTTGAGGTGTCTCTATACTGCTTTCCACAGTGGCTGCACCAGTCTGCACTCCTACCAACAATGCAAAAGGGTTCCCCTTGCTCCACATCCTTGCCAGCACTTGATGTTTTTTGCTTTATTGATGATAGCTATTCTGAAAGGTATGAGATGGTATCTCATTGTGGTTTTTAATTAGCATTTCTCTAATAATTAGTGACATTGAGCATCTTTTCATATGTCTTTCATATGTACGTCCTCCTTGGAGAAGTGTCTATTCAGGTCATTTTCCCATTTTTTATTTGGATTGTTTTGATTTTTTGGTGTTGAGTTTTGTAAGTACTTTGTAAATTTTGGATATTAACCCCTTAGCATATGCTTTGGTGAATATGTTCTCCCATTCTGTAGGTTGTCTCTATTTTATTGATGATTTCATTTGCTCTGCATATGTTCAGTTGATTTTAATGGAGGAATTATACCCTAATCTGTAAAGCAGACAGGAGTCTAGTCTTCCAGGTGGGGAATATGGATTACATATATAGAATAGTCCATTTCTCTGCCTTCTCAAAAAGGTGGAATACTAAAAAAAAGTTTAATCGCAGCATGGTGGTGAACCATTTTGGATGGAGACCAAGAATAATATCAGGTTATCAGTGTAGTATTTGAATATAGTGCAGATTAGGAATACAGCATGTCAGGCCTGGTGGCTTAAAAGTAATGGAAGCACCTAACACCTCCTGCCTTCTAAGAATCAACCATATCAATATGATGGAGCTCCAAGAAAGATAATAAAAGTTGAAAAGAAGAAGGGTCTTTTTATATTATTATTGTTCCCTTACAGTTATTCTGGTTTTTCCCCCATTGCTCTCGTCTGCCCCAGCCACCCTCCTACACCCTCAGTCAATCCCCACCCTGTTGTCCTTTAGCATGTGTCCTTATACATGTTCTTTGACTAGACCCTTCCCCTTCTTTCCCCCATTTTCCCTCTTCCCCTTCCTCTCTGGTCCATTTGTTCCTTATTTCCACATCTCTGGTTCTATTTTGATCATTTGTTTGTTTTGTTCATTAAGTTTCACTTATAGGTGAGATCATATGGTATTTGTCTTTCACTACCTGGCTTATTTCAATTAGCATAATTCTCTCCAGTTCCATGCACACTGTTATATGAAGGGTAGGAGTTCCTTCATTCTTTCTGCTGTGTAGTATTCCACTGTGTAAATGTACCACAGTTTTTTGATCCACTCATTTACTGACGGGCACTTAGGCTGTTTCTAGCACTTGGCTATTATAAATGATGCTGCTAGAAATCTAGACTTCCAGCCAAGATGGAGGCATAGGTAGACACACTGTGCCTCCTCACACGAACCAAAAGAAGGACAACAACAATTTAAAAACAAAACAACCAGAACTAAAGACAATCTAACTGTATAAAAGTCTGACAACCAATGAGTAAAAGAAGAAACATTCATCCAGACCAGTAGGAAGGGCAAAGATGGGTGGCCGAGTGGAGAGGACTCGCGGCAAGGCAGTGGCTAGAGGACCGGGGCAGGCAAGGCAGTGACTGGGCAGCAAGGCAGCAACTGGCAGACCTGGCGAGGTGGCAGCTGGTGGAGTGGGGGGCCCCACATCCGCATACTGATAAACTGGAAGAAACAACTTGGGAGTGAGACAGACCTCACAACCCAGGGTTCAAGCACAGGGAAATAAAGCCTCAAACCTCTGAGTAAAAACACTTCTGGGGGGGGGGTACAAGGAGCCTCACAGGAGAGTTCAAAGGAGAGACCCACAAGGTCCTAGAACATACACAAGCCCACCCACCCAGAATCAGCACCAGAAGGGCCCAATTTGCTTGTGGGTAGTAGGGGAAGTGACTGAAAACCTCCAGAGAGCAAAGCAAGTGCCATTGTTCTCTCTCGGACCCCTCCCCCACATACAGTAGAACAACACAGCAACATGGATTGCCCTGCCCTGGTGAACACCTAAGGCTCTACCCCTCATATGTAACAGGTGCACCAAGACCAAAAAAAATAAATAAATAAAGAGGCCCAAATGAAAGAACAGATCAAACCTCCAGAAAAAATACAACTAAGCAATAGGCAACCTATCAGATGCACAGTTCAAAACACTGGTAAATCAGGATGCTCACAGAACTGGTTGAATATGGTCACAAATTAGATGAAAAAATGAAAGCTATTCTAAGTGAAATCAAGGAAAATGTACAGAGAACCAACAGTGATGGGAAGAAAACTGGGATTCTAATCAACAGTGTAGATCAGAAGGAAGAAAGAAACACCCAACCAGAACAGAATGAAGAAACAAGAATTCAAAAAAAAACAAAAAATGAGGAGAGGCTTAGGAACCTCCAGGACATCTTTAAACATTCCAACATTCGAATCATAGGTGTTACCAGAAGGAGAAGAGGAATAGAAAAAAATTAAAAATTATTTGAACAAATAATGAAGGAGAACTTCCCCAATACAGCAAAGGAAATAGACTTCCAGGAAGTCCAGGAAGCTCAAAATCCCAAAGAAGTTGGACCCAAAGAGGAACACATCAAGGCATATCATAATTACATTAGTCAACATTAAAGATAAGGAGAGAGTCATAGAAGCAGCAAAAGCAAAGGAGACAGTTACCTACAAAGGCATTCCCATAAGACTGTCAGTTGATTTCTCAAAAGAGACCTTGAAGGCAAAGAAGGGACTAGAAACAAGTATTTGAAGTCATGGAAGGCAATGGCTTACATCCAAGATTACGCTAACCAACAAAGCTATCATTTGGAATGGAAGGGCAGATAAAATGCTTCTCAGATAAGGTCAAGTTCAAGGAGTTCATCATCACCAAGCCCTTATTACATGAAATGTTAAAGGATTTATCTAAGGAAAAAAAGAAAAAATATGAACAGTAAAATGACAGCAAACTCAGTTATTAACAACTGAACCTAAAACAAAAACAAACTAAGCAAACAACTGGAACAGGAACAGAATCACAGAAATAGAGATCACATGGAAGGTTATCAGCAGGGAAGTGGGAGAGGGAGAGAGGGGGAATAGGTACAGAGAATAAGTAACATAAATGGTAGGTAGAAAACAGACAGGGGGAGGTTAAGAATAGTATAGGAAATGTAGAAGCCAAAGAACTTAATGGGACAACTGTAATAGCATAATCAATAAAATATATTTTTAAAAATTATGCTGCTATTAGCATTGGGGTACATAGGTTCTTTTGAATTCGTGTTTCAGGATTTTTAGGGTATAATCCCAGCAGTGGGATCACTGGATCAAAGAGCCATTTCATCTTTAGTTTTTTAGGAAATTCCACACTGTTTTCCAAAGTGGCTACACCAGTCTGCATTCCCACTAACAGTACACCAGGGTTCTCTTTTCCTAACATCCTTACCAGCACTTGCTGTTTGTTGATTTGTTAATGATAGTCATTCTGACTGATGACTATCTCACTGGTGTTTTAATTTGCATCTGTCTGATGGCTACTGATGTTGAGCCTTCTTTCATGTCTATGTGCCCTCTGTATGTCCTCCTTGGAGAAGTATCTGTTCAGGTCCTTTGCCCATTTTTTAATTGGATTATTTGTCTTCCTGGTGTTGAATCACAAGTTTTTTATTTTAGAGATCAAACCCTTGCCTGAGGTATCATTGGCAAATGTTTTCCCATGCAGTTTCCTTTTCATTTTGCTGATGTTTTCTTTAGCTGTGCGGAAGCTTTTTAATTTGATGTAGTCCCATTTGTTTACTCTTTCCTTTATATCTCTTGCCCTGGGATATATTGGCGAAGATATTGCTGCACAAGATATCTGACATTTTATTGCCTATGTTTTCCTCTAGGACTAGGGTAAGTCATTTTATAGAAACATGTTTCTTCTAAGTATGATGGTAAAGAAACCCTTTCAAAGTTAGTGGTGGTCAAATAAGATATCACAGGTAGCCAGGCAGTATATTATTTACAATGCTTCTGAATGTTTGGCTCCCTGTTATTCACGGGTGTGAGTCATGCCCAACTGTTCTGAACTGACTCATTCTTTTAAAAAGTTTTAAACAATATGTTGTGTTATGTCCTATTTTACTATTTTAAAATGCTGATTCATACTCAGAAAAGTTTGGTTTATGATCTGATGTCACTATTTATAGGCAATATTGTAACAAAACCAATAAAACACACCGAGACAGACAAACAAATTGTCTGTCTCTTAACAGACAATTCGAGAAATCTCTTTGAAGCACCAATGGTGGGCTGTATCTCAAAATAAAAGTTCAAGGTATCTTTGAGATCATATTACAAACAGAAATAAACAGACCCCCAAACTTTTTGGTTTCAGACATGATTATAAGTGATCTTAGAAATATCACCAATAAAAGGGATACAGATTTTAAGAGCTACTTAGAACTCTCCATCAAGGAATCACTGGTGTTGTTGAACTAAAACTGTGTCACCCTGAACAACCAGCTATCACTCAATTAAGTCTCAAACTCAGACTAAAAAAGTAAATTTCCAATGACTTGCCTCTACACTGGCAGATCTGGAGTCATTTTTAAATGCATATTTTTTAATTATCATACAAAGATACATTTAGAAAATTGAGAAAGTACAAAAATATAAAGATAAAAATGAAACAAAACTTACCTACAAACCTACCACTGTGGGTCACTTACACTGTATTTCCTTGGTTTTTTTTCCTATGCCTATGCATATATAATTATTTGTTATTTTTTATCCTCACCTGAGGATATTCTTATTTATTCTAGAGAGAAAGGAAAGGAGAGAAAAGAGGGAATGGAAACATCGAATGGCTGCCTCTCATATGCACCCCAATGGGGAACTGATCCCTCAACTCAGGCACGTGCCTTGACCAGGAATTGAACCCACAACCTTTATGTTTACAGAACAACACTCCAACCAACTGAGACACATTGGCCAGTGCTATAATTATTTTTTAGATTATGGATATTATAATACTGAATCAGCATAGGATCCCACTTTTTAAAACATATTCATATTAATGTTTCCTTTATCTTAAAAAATTATTTAAGCCCTGGATGGTGTGGCTCAATGGATTTAGGACTGGCCTGCAAACCAAAAGGTTGCTGGTTCAAGACCTAGTCAGGGCACATGCCTGGGTTGCAGGCCTGATCCCCAGTTGGGGCACGTGAAAGACAACTGATAGATGTTTCTCTCACACATTGATGCGTTTCTTCCTTTGTCCCTCCCTTCCCCTCTCTCTAAAAATAAATTTTAAAAAATCTGTAAAAAAAAGAAACTTGGATTTAAAAGACAATATTGAAGAGCATATTATTCCATCATATAAATGCCACAATTACCCATTTTTCCATTATTTTTGCAGTTTTTCTCCATTTTAATTAAATCCTATACATGAATCTTCCTTTGTATCTCATTATTTTTCTTAAGTACTTCCTAGAAGTGAAATTACTGAGTTAGAAAGGCTGTTCTAATTTATACACCCTAGCAAAATATGTGAGTATTTTTCTCATCTAATCTTTGGTAGATGCTGAATCATTTTTGATTCATTTCTCGATTGCAGCCAGTGATACTATCATTGATAATACAGTGAGTGGGCAAAGCAGACATAAAAATTGAAAAGAGCAAAAAAGATGTAGAACTTAATAGTCATATGACTATTTGGTGTTACAACAAGAGTGTGCTGCTGCATTCTTTGACAAAACACAGGTAGAAATATCCTTACTAAAGAATGAACTTTGAATACCTTAGAAAGTTTAGATACATTTAGAAAGTAACAGACCATTTTATATCTCTGTATCAACTTCTGGTTATGTTTAGACCTGTGGCTAAAATAAATTTTCACAAAATTTGTAACAAATACAGACCAAATTGCACAGTATCATAATAGCTCTATAAATTTAGGAGCAAAAATTACTCAAATATGAAAAACCTGGCATGACAATAAGACCTGTAAAAGTAAACATGATGTGCTGAGGTTCAAGTATGCAAAGGGTGTGCTTCTCTTGGTATCTGCCACCATCCCTCAGTTGAGGACACATATGAGGAACATGTCCTAAAAGAAAATATATTCATTCTCTTTCATGTGACCATATAAATTAAATCTGCTAAAAAGTCCTGGAAGGGAAATAATGGGCTTTTATGCTGATAATGAGAATTATTTCAAAAAACAACAACAACAACAAAAAATTCAATGAGAAAAAATAGCCTTTTAAACAAATGATGCTGGAACACTTAGAAATCCACATGCAAAAAAGGTGATTTTAGACCCTTAACTCACACAATATTCAAGTGCAAGTGATGAACCTTGACTGAATCCTAAACTGGGACCAAAAGAATGCAAAAATATTTAGGGGAAAATTGGAGAATTTATATATAGAATGGTTATCAGAAGACATTAGGGAATTTTGTTAAATTTTTAGAAGTGACAATGATTTTGTAATCTTATGTGAGTTATATACTAAGGTAAAAAAATAACTTTCAAGAACCTTAAACTTGGGACTTCCGCCAAGATGGAGGCGTAGGTGGAAACACTTTGCATCTCCTCGCACAACCAAATCTAAAAATAACAGTTTTAACAACAATAAACACAACCAAACCACACAGAAAATCAACAATACGGAGTCCGAAATCAATGAACCGCTCAGCTAAACCGGTGAGAGGGGCAAAGTCAGCAGCAGAGCAGGTTGGGCAAAAAAGATCCCCGACCCGGGTGGGCAGTGCACAGGCAGCCGAGGGCACGGATCCCAGGTGCCGGCTAGCTACGGGCGGACACAGGGAAGAGCACAGGGAAGAGGCGCGGCTGGCTGTATGCAGTCAGTCTCGAATTTGCACGCAGATAAACCAGTGAAGAGGCGAGCATTGAGACCATGCGGCACAGGGCAGTGGGCTCGCACATTTGCGCTCAGATAAACAGGCGGGGGCGAGCAGTGAGGTAGACTGGGGAAGCGGAGAGGACCGCCATTGCTCCCTCTCTGACCATGCCCCCACACACAGTGTCACAAACCAGTGACCTGGGTGGCCCCACCCCGGTAAACAACTAAGGCTCCACTCCTCATACGTAACAGGCACAAACAGATAAAAACATGGCTCAAGAACATCTCAGAGCCCCAGAGCCAATAAATCTAAGTGATGAAGAAGTAGCCAAACTTTCAGATGCACAGTTCAAAACACTGCTGATCAGGATGCTCATAGAACTGGTTGATTTTAGTTCCAAATTAGAGGAACATATGAAGACTAAACGAATGGAAATGAATGGTAATGCACAGGAAACCAATAGTAATGGAAAGGAAACTAGGACTCAAATCAATGGAGTAGACCAGAAGAAAGAAAAAAATGACCAAACAGAAAAATAGGAAGAATCAATAATTCAAAAAAATGAGGAGAGGCTTAGGAACCTCCAGGACATCTTTAAACACTCCAACATCCGAATTATAGGGGTACCAGGAGGGGAAGAGGAACAGTCACAAGTGGAAACCTTATTTGAACAAATAATAAAAGAGAACTTCCCCATTCTGGCAAAGGAAATAGACTTCCAGGAAATCCAGGAAGCTCAGAGAGTCCCAAAGAAGTTGGACCCAAGAAGGAACACACCAAGGCACATCATAATTACATTAGCCAAGATTAAAATGAAAGAGAGAATCCTAGAAGCAGCAAGAGCTAAGGGACAGTCACCTACAAAGGACTTCCCATCAGACTGTCAGTGGATTTTTCAAAAGAGACCTTACAGGCAAGAAGGAGCTGGAAAGAAGTATTCCAAATCATGAAATCCAAAGACCTACAACCAAGATTGCTTTATCCAGCAGAGCTTTCATTTAGAATGAAAGGACAGATAAAGTGGTTCTCAGATAAGGTCAAGTTCAAGGTTCATCATCACCAAGCCCTTATTATATTAAATGTTAAAGAGACTTATTTAAGAAAAAGAAATTCAAAAGAGGGAGAAGGAGAGAGGGGGAAAAGGTACAGAGAATAAGTAGCATAGACAGTGGGGAGAAAATAGTCAGGGGGAGGGCAAGAGTAGTGTGGGAAATGTAGAAGCTAAAGAACTTATGACACATGGACATGAACTAAAGGGGGGAATGTGGGTGGGAGCGGGTGTGTAGGGTGGAAGAAAATGAAGGGGGGGAATGGGACAACTGTAATAGCATAATCAATAAAATATATTTAAAAAAAAAAGAAACTGAAGTAGCCCTGACAAGTGTGGATTGCCTTAGTTAGTTGTTGCCCCACAAAGTGAAAGGTCACTGATTTGATTTCTAGTCAGGGCTCATGCCTGGGTTGCAGGCCCAGCCAGTCCTGGAGCAAGTACGAGAGACAACCAATCAATATTTCTCTCACATGTTGATTTTTCTCTCATACCATTGATGTTTCTCTCCCTATCTTCCTCTCTCTCTAAAAATAAATAAATAAAATCTGTTAAAAAATAAAATAACAAAACAAGTGTTAGAGAGGATATGGAGAAAAAGGAACCTTAGTGCACTGTTGGTGGGATTGCAGACTGGTACAGTCACTGTGGAAAATAGTATGGAATTTCCTCAGAAAACTAAAAATGAATCTTCCTTTTGACTTGACAATTCCACTGCTGGGGTTTATATCCTAAGAAACCTGAAATACCAATCCATAAGAACTATGCACCCCAATATTCATAGCAGTACAATTTACATAGCCAAGAGCTGGAAACAACCTAGGTGCTCACCAGTAAATTAATGGATCAAAAAACATGGTACATTTACACAATGGAATTCTATGCAGCAGAAAGAAGGAGCTCCTACCTTTTTCAATAGCATAGATGGAACTGGAGAGCATTATCCTAAGTGAAATAAGCTAGGCAGTAAAAGACAAATACCATATGATTTCACCTTTAAGTGGAACTTAATGAACAAAACAAACAAGCAAGCAAAATATAACCAGAGACATTGAAATTAAGAACAATCTGACAGTAACCAGAGGGGAGGTGGGAGGAGATAATGGGAGGAAGGAGGGGAAGGGTTTTCAAGAATAACTATAAAGGACACATGGACAAAACCAAAGCGAGATGGAATCAGGGGAGGGAGGTGGGGATGGTTGGGGTAGGAGGGGAGTGGTGGGGGGGTAAATGCAGATTAACTGTTCTTAAACAACAATAAAATTATTATAAAAAATAAAATAGTGAAACTGAAGTACACAGGTAGAAAGACTTTCAGAGTTACTCAAATGATAGCAAAACTAGATCTAGAACAAGTACTCAATGACTCCATTACTCCTTTTAATAACTTTTGACAATTAAAAGTAGTACTTTGTTAAATATTAAAAAATGTAAGAAATGCAGAAGAGGTTAAAAAGTCATAACTCCACATACAAGAGACAAATTTGGTTGATATTTTGGTGTTTCTTTTTCCAGATATTTTCTCCCAATTACATAGATACATTTACCTAGGTCTGCTCAGAATTGCCATAACAAACTGCCATAGACTGGGTGACTTAAAACATTACAAATTTATTTTCTCAGTTTCTGGAGACTGAAAAGTCAAAGATCAAGATTCTGGAAGAGTTCAGTTTCTGGTGAGAGCTGTCTTCCTAGCTTACACATGGCACCTCCTTGCTCTGTCCACACATGGCGGAGAGAGCTGTGGTGACTCTTCCTGCTTTTAAGGGGCGCCAGACCTATCAGATTAGGGCTGCACCCTATGACCTCATTTAACCTTTAACACTTCCTTCCTCACAAATTCCATCAGTAAATACAATCACATGGGGCGATTAAGGCTTCCACATGAGTTTTACGGGGACACAATTTAGCCCATAGCATTCTCCCTGTGCCCCCTATCTCAAGTTCATGTCCTTATCACATGCAAAATATATTCATTCCATCCCATCAGCCCCAAAAGTCTTAACTCCTTCCAGCATCATCTCAAGTCCAAAGTCTCATTTAAATATCAACTAAATCAGATATGAGTGAGACTACAGGTATGATTCATCCCCAGGTGAAATTCCTCTCCAACGTTGTGAAATCAGATAAGTTATGTGCTTCCAAAATATACTGGTAAAACAGGCTTAAGAGAGATATCCCCATTCCACAAGGGAGAAATAGGAGAGAAGGAAGAGGTGACAGATCACGAGCAAGACAAAACCTAGCAAGGCAAATTCCACTAGATCTTAAGTCTGGAGAAGAATTTCCTTTGGTTCAATGTCCCTTGCAGGCCCACTAGGGTAGCAGTGTACCCCCATGGCACTTGGGGTGAACAGTCTTGCCCCCTGGGCCTCTGAAGGGGGTGGCAGCTCTGATATTCTCTGAATCACCCCATGGGTCATTCTTTCCTTTCCTCAAAAATAGCACTCATTTACAGCCAATAACTACAGTCTCTACCAGTAGATTTCAAGAATTACAACAGCCTTCCTTCACTCCATCCCTCTTTCTCTGCCCCCATTAGTTAAAATGGGCGATGTGTCTGGTATAATCCCATGTCTATTCCTGACTTCTGCTGAGATGGCTAATTAAGTCCATGTGTTGCGTCCATGATCTCTCTCTTTGTCCTCATCAGAGGACTTTTTTTTAATTGCTTTTAAAGAGAAAAGAAGGGAGAGTGAGAAACATTGTTGAGAGAAGAGTATTGTTTGGTCGCCTCCCATATGCTCCTGAACTGGGGTTGCCACCAGGACCAGGATCATACGTGTCCAGACCAGGGGTCACATATACTCTCACCCAAACTGGGATAGAACCTGCAAATTAGGTACGTGCCCTGACCAGGAATCTAAGCCACAGCTGAAACTACTCCAACCAACTGAGCACACAGGCGTGGGCCATGATTTCTTTAGAGTTCTCTTCAGAACACCCTTTTGCATTGTTTACAATATGAATAGGCTAAGAATTTTCCAAATCTTCAAATTCTCGTTCCTATTTGCTGAACAATTTCTTCAATTAAGCTCTCTCCTCTCACATTTTACCATAAGCAGTAAGAAAGACCCAAGCTGCACCTTCAATATTTTACTTAGAAATCTCTTCTGCTAAATATCCAATTTGAACTCTTGCAAATTCACCTTTCACAAAACACTGGAACAATTTAGCCAAGTTCATCACCACTTTACAAGGATAGCTTTTCTTCCATTTCCATATGAGACATCTGAGATGGCTAATTAAGTCCATGGGTTGCACCCTTGATCTCTTTATAGTTTTGGAGGATGAAAAGTTCAAAACCAAGGTACCAGCTGATCCCATTCCTGGTGAAGGTTCTCCTCCTAGCTTTCAGATGCCCACCATCTTGCTATGTCCTCATACAGACAGCTTCGTTGTCTCTTCCTCTTCTTGTAAGAGGTACTCATCCTATCAGATTGGGGCCTAAATTGTTATGATCTCATTTAATCTCTATGACCTCTCCACAGGCCCCACTCTCGCTATTATATATAAATTTGGGAGGTATGCAATTCGGTCCATAGGAATGTCTTAAATTATATATGTATATTTATTTTGGATTGGCAAAAAAAAGTCTATTTAGTTTTTTCCATAAAATAAAAGACATGTTTCATTTTACCAATAATTATATTGATTTGGATATTTTTAGTATGTTGGCTATCTCCCGCTATTGGCTTCTGGTAGATAGAGGCCAGGGGTGCTGCTAAACATCTTCCAATGCGCAAGACAGCCCCACAGCAAGAATTATTTGCCCAAAATGTCAATAGTACCAAGAAACTTTGCAAATAATTTGACATGTTCAATCAGTCATAGCACCTTCTCCATACACTACAAAAATGATTTTTGCATTTCAGTTGCATTCTTATATTTCTCAAAATAATAAAGAATATGCCAAAATGCTACATATCTTCTTCCATTTCAATATTAAAATGGCTGTACAAAAATTCACCAATTTTGATGTTTTTTTAAAATGCACACTGATATGATAGCTGTCACAATACAATCTAACAAAATTGTTTCCATTGAAGTTAAAGACAACTAAGCACTACTAAAACCATCAGAAAGAAAAAGCTAACAAACGTTTTGGCCAACCCAATATATACATATACACATACACATAGATGCATACAGAGTAAGAGTTTATATATTTTTTAACTTCAAGTTTCATGAAAGATTCCCTTATATATTATTCGAACCATAATTTTAAATAAATGTACAATATTCACTCATTGCTATTATCATTTACTGTTACTTAACTATTAAGTCATTTTCAAATTTTACTATTTAAATAATTTTGCAATGAACACCTTTGTACCCAAAGCTTTGTCTGCTGCTTGATTACTTAAGTTTTCAGAAATTCAACTTCTAAAATCAAAGGCTATGAATATTTTAAAGACTCTTGATACATACTGCTCAATTGCTGAAACCTGTATTAATGTATACTTCCATATGCATTAGATATTATAATTAAATGTTTTTATAATTAGGAAAAAATACCAGTGTCATAAATGCCGAAAACGGCAAGGATTTTTTTTTTTTTTTAATTAAAGAGTCAGGACAGCCCTGAGTGGTGTGGCTCAATGGGTTCAGCACCATCCTACAAACCAAAAGGTTGCTGGTTGGATTCCTAGTCAGGGCACATGCCTGGACTGAGGGTCAGGGTCCTGGTTGGGGGGTGTGAGAGGCTACTCGATCAATGTTTCTCTCCTTCTCCTTCTCCCTCCTTTCCCCTCTCTAAAAATGAATAAAGTCTTTTTAAAAAATTAAAGAGTCAGGACAACCAAATAAAAAGTGTGATTGTTAATTAGATCATGCAGTTGGCAGGGGGAAGTATTGGGATTAGCTATAAAATTATTTGGGAAACAACTGGGGAATTCTTAATATGAACTGTAAATTAGATTATATTATTGTATTAATCTTAAGTTGCTTGATTCTGACAATGGTATCTTGATTATATACACTGTCCTAGCTCTTAAAGGATACATGCTGATGTGTGATGAAGCCTGAAGCTTTATTTAAATGATTCGGAAAATATGTCTGTGTTTTTCTGTATGTATAGAGACAGAAATAAAGATATGAGAGAAAAATGAGAAGAAGGGGGAGCAAATGAAGCAAAATATTAATCACTGATTCTAGGAAAGGGTAAATGGGTGTTCACTGCACTTCCAACTTTTCTGTAAGTTTAAATTTTTTCAAAATAAAAATATGTTAAGAAGTCAAAAGGTGGAACTGGCTATCCATGAAAAAAATTAAAATTAGGCGTAAACATATGAAAAATGTATGAGAATTCATAAACTTGATTATTTATGGCCTCTTATTTCCTCCTGCCTCTTGGCATTTGCTCTTTAATCACTTCAACTGCACTTCATCAAATGGGCCCAGGAGAAATGGGAAGTGAAATTTTCAATCATTCCATTTCACTTTTCATTAGCAGACCTAGAAAAAGGTTTAAAAGATTAAAAAGGTCAAAATTAGCTCATTACAATGATTTTAGATAGGACCTAGACTTTTAATTCACAACCTGCTCTTCAATTCTGATTCTTCTGGTCTCAACAACCCTAAGTGTTTGATAAATTCTAGGTCCTAAATGGACAAAAATGGGAAAAAATTAAAATAAAACATGAAAAGAACAGCAGGTTTTCTTTAAATGAAGAACAAATATTTGCCCTGGCTGATGTGGCTCAGTGGATTGACTACCAGCCTGCAAACCCCAGGGTCACCAGTTTGATTCCCAGTCAGGGCACATGCCTGGATTGCAGGCCAGGTCCCCAGTTAAGGTATGCAAGAGGCAACTGATCAATCTAGCTCTCGCACATTGATGTTTCTCTCCTTCTCTTCTTCCTCCCTTCCCCTGTCTCTAAAAATAAGTAAATTTAAAAAATAAATAAAATGTCTTCCCTGAGCATTGTTTAAAAAATAATAATAAAATAAAGACAGGGACTTCCGCCAAGATGGAGGTTTAGGTGGATGTGCCGTGCCTCCTCACACAACCAAGTTTAGGGACAACTAAATATTAGCATCAGAAAACACAACCAGAACACGGAAAACTGAACTTTTCGGAAGTCCGCTAACAACAAATTCTTCAGCCCGACCGGTAAGGGGCGAAACCGGCGTCGGGTGAGGAGTTACAAAGGAGGGCTCGGTCGGACAGACTCAGACGCGCTAATCCAGTCGCACGGGTTCCAAACCCAGGATTGGACCTAGTAAGCGACCGAGCAACCCACCGGGTGAGCGACTACAGAGGAGACAGTGGGGAGGCGGTGGCAGCGAGTTGACTGTGGTTGCCTAATTGCGCGCGAGTGAGGGAGTGAGCGGTTGGACCGGCAGCGGCGGCGGCACGCGCCGCCATTTCCCCGCTCTGACCATGCCCCCACATACAGCGTCACAACCCAGCGACCTGGGACTCCAAGGCGCCGCTTCTCCCACTTAAAGGGCCAGAACAGACCAAAAATGTCGCAGGGAGAACTCAAAACCCCAGAGATAAATCTAAGTGACGAAGAAATAGCAAAACTCTCAGACGCACAGTTTAAAACACTGGTCATCAGCTTCCTCACAGATCTGGTGGATTATAGCCACAAATTAGAGAAACATATGAAGGCTAAATTAAGGGAAATGAATGGAATTCCACAGGAAACCCATAGAGATGAAAAAAAACTGGGACTCAAATCAATGGAGTGGACCAGAAGGAAGAAAAAAAGATCAAACAGAAAGGAATGAAGAAATAAGAATTCAGAAAAATGAGGAGAAGCTTAGGAACCTCCAGGACATCTTTAAACACTCCGAATTATAGGGGTACCAGAAGGGGGAAAGACACAACCACCAGTGGAAAAACTATTTGAACAAATAATAAAAGAAAATTTCCCCAATCTGGCAAAGGAAATAGACTTCCAAGAAATCCAAGAAGCCCAGAGAGTACCAAAAAAGTTGGACTCAAGAAGAAACACACCAAGGCATATCATAATTACATTAGCCAAAATTAAAATGAAGGAGAGAATCCTGGAAGCAGCAAGAGGTAAGGGGACAATCACCTACAAAGGAGTCCCCATCAGGCTGTCAGCAGATTTCTCAAAAGAGACCTTACAGGCAAGAAGGGGCTGGAAAGAAATATTCCAAGTCATGAAATCTAAAGACCTACAACCAAGATTGCTCTACCCAGCAAAACTTTCATTTAGAATGGAAGGACAGATAAGGTGCTTCTCAGATAAGACCAAATTCAAGGAGTTCATCATCACCAAGCCCTTATTATATGAAATGTTAAAGGGACTTATCTAAGAAAAAGAAGTTAAAGAAACATGAACAGTGAAAGGACAACAAACTCACAGTTATTAACAACCACACCTAAAACGAAAGCAAACTAAAAGGACAGCTAGATCAGGAGCAGAAACATAGAAATGAAGATCTCAAGGAGGGTTAGCAACAGGGGAGTGGGAGGAGGAGAAGGGGGGAGAAGGTACAGAAAACAAGTAGCATAGACAGTAGATAGAAAATAGATGTGGGGGGGCAAGAATAGTATGGGAAATATAGAACCTAAAGGACTTGAGACACATGGACATAAACTAAAGGGGGGTAATGGTGGGGTTGGGGGGGCAGGGTGGAGGGGAATGAAGGGGGGAATAGAACAACTGTAACAGCATAATCAATTCAAAAAATAAATTTAAAAAAATAAAAAAATTAAAATAAATAAATAAATAAATAAATAATAAAGACAAATATATTTTTTATTTATTTACTTATTTTTAGAGAGAAAGAGGAAGGGAGGGAGAAAGGGAGAGAAACATCAATGTGTGTTTGCCTCTTACATGGCACCCACTGGGGACCTGGCCTGCAACTCAGGCATGTGCCCTGACTGGGAATCAAACTGGCGACCCTTTGGTTCACAGCCCATGATCAATCCACTGAGCTACACCAGCCAGGGCACAAATAAATAAATTTTTAAAAAAGAAAGAAAAAATGTTGACCTCTGCCATTGGTCTTACTTTTCTCTGGAGAGTAGTTTATAATATGGAAGGAAACAAATGAATTAACAATCTATCAATAGAAGTTTTCATTCTCACAAACAATATGATGGAATGTAGTGCAACGTAGTGATTCGAGGCAGGGGCTGTCAAGTCAGGTCGTCTGTGTTTGAATATTTACCATATTTTGCCATGTATAATTTGCATCCATGTTTTTGGCCCAAACTTTCACAAGAAAATCTTTCATTTTAATTTCTTAATTCAATTATTTACTTATTTATATTTAGAAACAAACCGATTACCATATTCCAGGGTATTATTTTGCATATGGATATCATTATTGCTCTCTAGAGTTACACTCTTAACACATAAGCATAAATAAAAGAATTAACATTTCTATAGATATGTAATTAGTACTACCCATGTATAATGTGCATCCTTATTTTTCCCTCAAAAATTTGGACAAAAAATGTGCATTATACATGGCGAAATATGGTATTCATCCCTTACGACCTATGTGATTTATGGCAAATTACTTAATCTCTGTATGTCTCAGTTTCCTCATCTGAAAAATGGAGAGAGCCAAGAGTAAAATTTATGTCTTGGTGTTGTTGTGAAGACTAAATAAGTTAGTACATTTTAGGTCTTAAACCAGTATCTGGCAATTTGTAAGACCTCCAAATATGTTAGACATTATGATCCTTTTATTACTAGTATTACCATGACTACAACCACCATTACCACCACTTTCAACCTGCAGTTGATGAGTTTGACATTTGATTCAGAAAAACTGTAGTAACACAAAAGAAGCACAACACCTCCCCCCACCCGCCACACCCACACAGGTTGAAAAAGTCAAGGAGAACAGACTCCAGTTCAGTCCTTTAGTATATCCTCAAGCTGTTTTGAGAGAAATTAAGGAGAGGGTAGCAATATACCAATAACACATGGCTCATTTGAAAAAGGAATCTGTGTGGTCTGGATAAATTAATCTCAGGAGAAATGACAAGTTCTCTCACTTGGTTAATCATTAATCAAAACCTTTTCTGGCATACTATAGTATGTATTAAGTATTGAGCCAGATGCTAGGAATGCAAAAAAGGAAGGATGTCTATGCCTTTAAACACTTTGGATTCTTGTCAAGGAAGTATACAGAGATCATAATACATGATAGGTTATATGATGGATGTATGCACAGGGTACCATGGAAGCAGAGAGATGCCTAGCTAGACTTAGTAGAAGGAAAAGCAGCAAAAAGATTTCCCAGAGGAAGTGACATTTAAACTTAGCCTTCAAGAATAGTAACAGTGAAATGGAGATAGAATAAGTAAAAATCATTCCTGCAGGGATAAAGCTGGCAAATGGAGAAAAAAGAGGAGCACCAATGCCCTATCTATAGCCATACAAAACCAAAAGACCTTTTCCTAAATCTCATGGGCAGAGCCATTGGAGGTATGGACCTGAACAGTTGTGCTTCTGGAATAGCTTCTGTTTGCACACATCACAACTCCACCCCCGCCCAATTCAGAATAAGCCACATTTGGAGAACTCACAGAAAGCTGTGACTGAGACAGATTCAGAGACAAGTTTCTCACTTACAACACTGGGCGGCAGCACTGGGCAACGGCTTCCTCTGGCTTTCTTCTTTAATAGTATACTAAGAAGCAGAAAGAAGAAAAAAACACTTATGATAAGTAACAAGAAAAAAATCACAGTTACCTGGAAAAAGGGTTAGCATTTGAGGAATCTAATTTTCTATTGAAAAGGAACACATGATCCTGCTGATTTCCTGATCCTGTGTGATCCTGACATAATGGCCAGAATATCAGACATGGCACTAGTCCAATGCAACAGGCTAAAGCAGGATAGCAGAGAGACTGTTCTGACCAAGGGTACCTGCCAAGTGGCTGTAGAAGGCTTAGTCTTAGAGAAACCTCAGAGGACTTAGAAAATTCAGTCCTCTAAGTTTTCCTGTGGATAAAGTTTAAATTTCTGCATTTGAGTGATAGAGCTGAAAACCTCTCTGAGCCTAAATTTTCTGATGTTTAAAAAAAAGTAATAGTGCTTCTTCCCTAATGAGATCATGTGAGAAATAAGTGAAATTACTTATTTAAGCAAGTAATTGTACATCTGAAGTCTACTAGAGTCCCCTTCACTAGAGACACACATTATACTCTAGCCTCCACCCCAACCCGCCACCATACCACCAAAAAATAAATACAGAACACTGAAGCCTTAAAAAATGGAGCATAATTAAGTTCAAGGCTAGAGGATGGGCAGGATTTAGAAAGGCAAAACAAGGAGGAAAAGGGCATAAACAAATTAACACAAGCACATAGAGTTTGGAAGACAGAATAGTTTGGTTCAGACCTCATTGGAAGGCTAGGAAAACATAATGTGGTTTAGCAACTTGAAAATAATCTGGAGTTTTCATCCTGACTCTACCACTTATTAATAAGCTGTGAAATTCTGGGCAAGACAGAGCTTCCCTAACACTGCCATTTAATGAGTCACTCTTTCAACAGATATTTCTTGAGCACCTATTATGTGCAAGGCCTGGTTCCAGGCAGTGGGGGTAATAGAGTTTGTAAACGATGGTAAGGAGTTTGGATTTAATTCCAGCGCATTGGGAAACCATTTACACTGTTAAACACAAGAGAGATGTGACTTGATTATACTTTAAAAAGCACTCTGACTGCTGTATAAGATAAACTGTAGGGGAACAAGAGCCACATGAAGAGATCCTCTGTGGCCTGATTTTTCCCCTTTGTCCCTCTCTACCCAGCAGCCCCCTACCTCGGGCAATCCCCACACCATTGCTCATGTCCATGGGACAGGAATACAAGTTTTTAGGCTACTCAATTTTCTATATTGTACTTTACATCCCCATGGCTATTCTGTAACTACCTACCTGTATTTCTTCAACCTCTTCATCCATTTCCAAACACCCTGCTCCCATCTGGCAACCAACAAAACGCTCTCCATATCCATGATTCTATCTCTGTTCTTTTGTTTGCTTAGTGTATTTTTTAGATTCAATTGTTGATAGATTTGTATTTATAGCCATTGTGTTATTTATAGTTTTAATCTTCATTTTCTTAAATAAGTCCCTTTAACATCTCATATAATAATGGTTCGGTGATGATGAACTCTTTTACTTTCTTCTGGTCTGGGAAACTCCTACTCTCCTCTTAGATTCTAAATGATAGCTTTTCAGGGAAGAACATTCTTGGCTAAAGGACAGTGCTTTCCATGAATTTGAATATTTCTTGCCAATTTCTTCTAGCCTGCAAAGTTTCTTCTGAGAAATCAGCTGACAGTCTTATGGGAACTCCTCTGTACGCAACTAACCTCTTTTTTCTTGCTGCTATTAAGAGTCTCTCTTTGTCTTTAACCTTTAGCATTTTAATTATGATGTGTCTTGGAGTGGGCCTCTTTGTCTCCATCTTGTTTGGGAGTCTGTTCCCTGGACTTGCATGTCTATTTCCTTCACTAAATTTGGGAAGTTTTCTTTCATTAGTTTTTCAAATACATTTCCAATTTCTTGCTCTTTCTCTTTTCCTTCTGGCACTCATAGGATGCAAACATTGGACCTCTTGAAGTTGTCCCAGAGGCTACTTATACTATCCTTGTTTTCTTGATTTTTGTTTCTTTTTTCTTCTTGTTCTTCTGATTGGTTGTTTTTTGCTTCCTTATGTTCCAAATCATTTATTTGATTCTTGGCTTCATCCACTCTACTGTAGTTTCCCTGTAAATTGTTCTTTATTTTCATCAGTGTATCCTTCATTTCTGATTGAATTTTATGCTACTGAGGTCCTCCATTCTGCTTAATTCTTTTTCAGGTGTTTTCATTTGTTCTTTCATTTGGGCCATGTTTCTTTGTCTCCTCATTCTGGCAACCTTCCTGTGTTTGTTTCTATGTGTTAGGTAGGGCTACTATGACTCCCTGTCTTGGTATCATGGCCTACTGTAGTAGGTGTCCTGTAGGGTCCAAAGGCACAGCCTGCCATCATCAAAGATGGGCACTCAAGATGTGCCCTATGTGTAGACTGTATATACCCTCTTTTTTGTAATTGTCCTTTGATTGCCATTAACAGATTAATGAGAGGGATTTACCCAGACCAGTCAGCTGCAACGATTGGCTGTGACCACTGACTATCAACCTCTGCTTCCGCGGAGGATCAGCTGTGCTGGAACAGGGTGGCGGTGCTCCAACCTGGTCTCCAGCTATCTACTGGGTGCACAGGCCCTGGGGTTTCCCTGGTGGTGCAGGCTAAGGTCAGCCCCCACCTGTGTTTTGCCCAGGACCACTCTGCCTGAGGTATAAAGCAATAGAAGATGGCTGCTATTTGTGCTGGGTTTGGAGATCCCCAAGTGAAGTCAAGCTGTGAATCTAGGCTGGCTAATGCTAGTACTGTGCCTGGGGCCACTTACCAAGGTGTATGTGGGCTGGGGCCTCACTAAGGCTGACTGTTGCTTGTTTGAAAGGGTTTAGGAAATTGTGAAGTATCAGCCAAAACCAGCCATTCATATAGAAAAGCCACTGTTAACTACTATAAGTGAAGCGGCATGGAGCTTCATGGGATCTCCGGCATAGGGCCAATAGTGTTAGCCAGGTTGATGGAGTCTCAGATATGTCACATGCTTACTAGCTCTGTGGCTCTGTGGGAGGAGTGTTCAGAAACAGAACAATGGTCCTGCCCGACCTTCTGTCAGGGAGAAAGATGTCACCCCAGCTCTAGCCTTGACGCCAGATACTTCCATTCCTCCCTGTATGCCACTGGTGCCTTTCAAGCTGCTACCCCATTGCTGGAGCTCAGAGGGACTGAGTCTGAGTAATCTGTGTGGGGGTTCTTTAGAAGGATCTGCTTGGCCTCTAGAAGTTTCTCCCACTGACTCAATCCCTGCTGGTTTTGCAGCCAGAAGTTATGGGGAATTATTTTCCTGGCACTGGAACTCTGGACTATGGGGCTAGGACTCCTTGCTCCTGAGATATCCTTCCTGAATTTATATCCACTACATGTGGCTGTTGGACCAGCCCATTACACACCTCTGCCCCCTCTTACCAATATGGATCAATGTGGTTTCTTTAATTCCACAGTTGTCATACTTCCATTCAACTCAATTTAGAATGGTTCTGAGTGATGGCTATTCTACATTTTAGTTGTAATTTTGATGTGGTTGTGTGAAGAGGCGGGCTGTGTTTACCTATCTCTTTTATTATTATTTTATTTTATAATATATTTTATTGATTATGCTATTACAGTTGTCCCATCTTCCTCCCTTCATTTCCCTGCACCCTTCACACCCTCTTCCATCCACATTCCCCCCCTTTAGTTCATGTGCATGTGTCATAAGTTCTTTAGCTTCTACATTTCTCACACTATTTTTACCCTCCCCCTGTCTATTTTCTACCTACCATGTATACTACTTATTCTCTGTACCTTTTGCCCCCTTCTCCTCCTCCCACTCCCCTGTTGATAACCCTCGATGTGATCTCCATTTCTATGGTTCTGTCCCTGTTCTAGTTGTTTGCTTAATTTGTTTTACGTGTGGTTGTTAATAATTGTAAGTTTGCTGTCATTTTACTCGTCATTTTTTTATCTTCTTTTTCTTAAATAAGTCCCTTTAACACTTCATATAATAAGGGCTTGGTGATGATGAACTCCTTGAACTTCTCCATATCTGACAAGCACTTTATCTGCCCTTCCATTCTAAATGAAAGCTTTGCTGGATAGATCAATCTTGGATGTAGGTCTTTGGATTTCATGACTTGGAATACTTCTTTCCAGCCCCTTCTTGCCTGGAAGGTCTCTTTTGAGAAATCCGCTGACAGTCTGATGGGAAGTCCTTTGTAGGTGACTGTCCCCTTAGCTCTTGCTGCTTCTAGGATTCTCTCCTTCATTTTAATCTTGGCTAATATAATGATGATGTGCCTTGGTGTGTTCCTTCTTGGATCCAACTTCTTTGGGACTCCCTGAGCTTCCAGGATTTCCTGGAAGTCTATTTCCTTTGCCAGATTGGGGAAATTCTCCTTTATTATTTGTTCAAATAAGTTTTCCACTTGTGGCTGTTCCTCTTCCCCTTCTGGTACCCCTATAATTCAGATGCTGGAACATTTAAAGATGTCCTGAAGGTTCCTAAGCCTCTCCTCATTTTTTTGAATTCTCGTTTCTTCATCCTTTACTGTTTGGTCATTTTTTTCCTCCTTCTGGTCCACTCCTTTGATTTGAGTCCCAGTTTCCTTTCCAACACTATTGGTTTCCTGTGTATTTCCATTCATTTCCATTAGTTTAGCCTTCATATGTTCCTCTAATTTGTGACTAAAATCAACCAGTTCTGCGAGCATCCTGATGACCAGTGTTTTGAACTGTGCATCTGAAAGGTTAGCTATCTCTTGTTCACTTAGATTTATTGGCTCTGGGGCTCTGAGATGTTCTTGAGCCATGTTTTTATCTGTTTGTGCCTATTAGTATGAAGAGCGGAGCCTTAGTTGTTCACCAGGGTGGGGCCACCCAGGTTGCTGGTTTATGATGCTGTATGTGGAGGGCAGGGTCAGAGAGGGACAATGGCAGTTCTCTCTGCCGCTTTCTGCTGCCGGGGCCTGCGCGGTTTGTCTCACCACCGCTAGCTCCTTCACCGGTTTATCTGCGTGCGAATGTGTGACCACGGTCCGCCCTCAGTGGGTCCACCGCCTTGCACCCTCAGTGGGTCCAATGCCTTGTGCCCTCAGTGGGTCCGCCCACCTCTCCACACTTGGGATCCACCCACGGCTGCTGGTGCACCTGGGTAGCGTGCCCCGGTCTGTCCGGTGGATCTTTCCTGCCCAACCCCACTCTGCTGCTGGCTCTGCTCCTCTTACCGGTTTGGCTGAAGGGTTCATTGTTGTCAGACTTCCATGTAGTTCAATTTTCTGTGGTTTGGCTGCATTTTTGTCGCTAAAACTTTGTTGTTTTTAAACTTGGTTGTGTGAGAAGGCGAAGTGCTTCCACCTACGCCTCCATCTTGGCGGAAGTCCCTCTCCTTCCATTTTAAATGATAGCCTTTTTGGGTAAAGCAGCCCTGGCTCTACATCCTTGCTTTTCATCACTTTGAATATTTCATGCCAATCTCTTCTGGCCTGAAATGTTTCTCAGCTGACAGTCTATGCAATCTCCCTTGTAGGTAACTGTCTTTCTCTTGCACATTTTAAGATTCTCTCTTGGTCTTTAACCTTTGTCATTTTAATGACAATGTGCATTGATGTAGGCTTCCTTGTGTTCCATCTTGTTTGGGTCTCTGCACTTCCTGGACTTGTGTGTCTTTTTACTTCACCAGATTAGAGAAGTTTTCAGTCATTCAAATATGATCTCAATCCCTTCCACTCTCTCTCTTCTCCTTTTGGTACCCCTATGATGCAGATGTTGTTATGTGTCTACAGCCATACCACCCTGAATGTGTCCAATCTTGTCAAATGTTATGCTTCATGTAGTCCCAAAAGTCCCTTAACCCATCTTCATTTTTTAAAATTCTTTTTTCTTTCTGCTGCTCTGATTTAGTGAGGTTTTTTAACCTTCACTTCCAAATCACTGATTTGATCCTCTGCTTTATCTAACCTACTGTTTATTCCTTCCAGTGAATTCTTCATTTCACATATCATATTTTTTACTTTCTGGTCCTTTTTTTTATGGTTTCTATGTCTTTTTCATATTGTTGAGAATCCTGATAACCATTACTTTGAACTCCATGTCTAATAAATTGCTTCCCTATGTTTTATTAACTCTTTTTCTGGAGATTTCTTCTGTTTTTTTCATTTGAGGCTTGTTTCTTTGTCTCCCCAATTTGGCTACCTGTTTGTGTTTGTGGCTATTTATTAGATAGATCAGCTATTACTCCCAGTCTTCATGGGAGTAATATGTAGCAGGTGTCCTATGGGGTCCAGTGGTGCAGTCTTCTTCATCACCTGAGCTGGGTGCTCCAGAAATGTCCTTTCAGTGGGCAATGTGTGTCTTCCTGTTGTAATTAAGCCTTGATTGCTATTCTCCCATTAGTGCTGGAGATCAACTCTCAGGCTGGTGGTCATTGAGGCTCAACCCCAACCACAGCACGCAAGCTGCTGAGCAGGTGCTTACCATACCAAGCAAAATTCACCTCAGCAGGGTTTGGTGCCTGTTTTGATCTCCATTTGGATATGCTGCTCGTGAAGCTTATTGGATCCTGCTCTGATTTTGTCTGAAGCTGGTCCCTGAGTTTGTTGGTTCTAGATCTCTTTAGGGGGTCTCTGGTTCAGACCAATATCAGATGTAGCCTGTGACTTGTCCTGGGCAACATGTTTGGAGCAGTCTTGATATGGTTCTATAAATCCCTGGCTATAATATTTCTCCTCATATAGTCTTTAGTGGGTTATTCAGGATGATTGTTCTATAATTTAGTTGGAATTCCAGTTCCATCCTAAGAGGAGGTAAGTGTAGCTTTCATCTACTCTGCCACCACCTTGAATTCTCCCTCAATTTCATTGTTTTCTATTGCTATATGATATTCCACCCTATATATACCACACCTTTGTTATCCATTCATCTATTGATGACCACCTAGGTTGCTTTCATAGCTTGGCTACTATAAATAATGCAATGAACATAGGGATAAATATATCTTACTGAAATAGTGTTCTCATTTTCTTTGAATAAGCACTCAAAAGTGGCATTGCTGAGTCAAATGTTATATCTAGTTTTTAGTTTGTTGAAGAATCTCCATACTGTTTTCCACAGAAGTCACACTAGTTTTCAGTTCCACCAACAGTGCACAAGGGTTCACTTTTCTCCACATCCTCGCCTACATGTTATTTGTTGACTTTTTTATAATAGCCATTCTGATTAGTGTGATGTGGTATTATATTGTAGTTTTGATAGCATTTTCCTGATGATTAGTGATGTTGAGCATCTTTTCACATGTATGTCAGCTACCTATGTCTTCTTTGGAGAAATGTCCTTACATGTCCTCTGCCCATTTTTTGATCAGGTTATTTATTTTTTGTTGAGATTTATGAGTTTCATGAGTTTCTTATACATTTAGAATATCAACCCTTTAGTGAATATGTCATTTATGAAATCTTGATAATTACTGAATCTTCGAGGTGAGTGTAAAGGTTTCATTTTGTTATTCCCTTATTTTTATGTCTGTTTAACTTTTTTTATGCTGCTAAAACCATTAGGTGAAAGTTGGTTGGATCACTTTATAATAGATAAAATGGGCTGACACCAGTTGCACCACCCACTACTGAAATTTAACATTACTAAAAGTGATATAAGATACCATCTGCCTACCAAAAAGAAAAAAAAAAACAAAACTTCAATTTAAATCTCAATTTAAGCCTCAAACTACTAGATATAATTTTCATTGTTAAGGAAGTAAGAGGGATACAGGGATCTGGTAAAAATAACCTTGGTAATATAACCAGTCAAATTCAGAATGTGCAGGGTTCTATATAACAAATGAGAGAAAGGGAAACAGCTATAGAATTAAAGTGATTTAGGAAACAAAATCATCAAATATATACAATTTGTTTGGATCCGGAATTGAGCAAATCAACAATGACAAAACATCTTTGAGATAATAAAGGAAATTTGCACTCAGAGTAAATATTACATAATATTAAGAAATTACTGTTAAGTTCAATGTGCTAAAAGGCACTGTGGGTTTTTAAAAGAAATTATCTGTTAAAGGTGTATATTGATGTATTTATGTATTTATGAATTTATGGGTGAGACAAGACAACATCTGGGATTACTTTCAAAATACTCCAGCAAAGAAGACAGAGAAATTGTATATATTTTGCATGTTTAAAAATTCCAATAATAAAAATTTTAAACAAAGTGATAATCACAGTGAGATATACCACTTCATACCCACTGGGATGGCTATAATCAAAAATACAGATAACAAGTGTTAGCAAGGATATGGAGAAATTGGAACCCTTTACACTTTTAGTGGGAATATAAATTGGTATAGCCACTTTGGAAAACAGTCTGGCAGTTTCTAAAATACTTAAACATATTGCCATCTGATCCAGCCAGTACATTCCTAGATATATATCCAAGAATATTGAAAACCCATGTCCAAACACAAATTTCTATGTGAATGTTCACAGCAGCATTACCCATACTAGTCAAAAAAATGAAAACAACCCAATTGTCCATCATCAACTGGCAAGTGAATAAATAAAATGTATAACTACCAATGGAATATTATTTGGCAGTAAAAAAGAATGGAGTACTGATACATGCTACAACATAGAAGAAACTTTGAAAATATTATGCTGAGTGAAAGAAGACAGTCACAAAGGACCACATGTTATATAATTTTATTTATATGAGACATCTAGAATAAGCAAATTGTATAGAGACAAAAGTAGATTAGTGGTTGTCTAGGACTAAAGAGGACGAAGGAATTACGGTGCAATAGCTAACAGCACAGGGGTAACGAAGATACCTTGATAAATCTTTTTTTATGGGATAATGAAAGTGCTCTAAAATTGTGATAGATGTACAATTCTGTGAACATACTAAAAGCCACTAAATTGTATAATTTAAGTGTACATGTAAACTGTAAAATATGTAAACTATATTTCAATAAAGCAATTTTTTTAAAAAGGTGATGTAGGAAAAAATAAACTTAATGAGCTTCATATCTTAAAATAGAAACAGCAAAAATCTCAAGGAAAATTAAGAACCACAGTCTAAGAACTTTTATTTTTAGAATTTTTAAAATTCTGCAATGTTTGCATAAATTACATTTGGCTTTTTTATTGTTTTAATCCCTTCATCTGCTTCTGCAGTGACACAGTAGAGTTCAGTGTGTTTCTTTACTAAGAAAACAGGAGATTAAAAGGCTGTATACTACCTCACAGCTAAGCTTTAGGAAAACAAAAACACAAAAGGTAAAGTGGATGAAAGGAAGGGGTGCATTTTAGCATTCATCAAGGGGAGAGGACAAACAGGGCATGAAAAGAGTTATGCAGCTTAATAATAGAAGCCCCAGTGAGGATTTAGGTGAGGTAAGGAAAATTTCTGAAAAGAGTAGTTTGTGGTTGTCCCAAACTCCAATTCTTCACCTTTGATATAACTCTATGTAAACTGAATTGTATCCCTCAATATATATATATATATGTTGAAGCCTAATCCCCAGTACTTGTGAATGTGATCTCTCTGCAGATGTAATGAAATTAATCCAATGGTGTCCTTATAAGATGAATGGAAATTTGGACACAGACACAGAAAGAGCAGGTAAGATGACTGTGAGGACAGAGAGGCACGTACACAGGGAAGCATGTAATAATGGAAACAGACTAGAATGATGTGTCTATAAGCCAAAAAACAGCAAAGACTGGTGGGAACCACCTGTAACTAGGAAGCATGGGGCAATTTCTTCCTCAGAGACTCTAGAATAAACTGACCCTGCCAACACCTTGATTTAAAAGTTCTAGCCTCTGGAACTGTGAGAGAAAAAATTCTTTCTGAGATACCCAGTTTCTCTGAGATACCCGGTTTGTAGTACTTTGTTACGGCAGCCTTAGGAAACTAAAGCTCTTCTCAGACCACTGCATTTTGGCTTCCCGCACTAATCTAAGGATACTGGTCATTAATTGCCAATCTAATGGTTGTATTTCATTACCCATCTGCTTTGTTCTCAGTAACATTTGACATCATCAAGAATTTCTGCGTTAAAACTTTTTTTCCTCTGTTCTATAAACTTTTCTTGGTTCTCTTTCTTTTACAGGCTGCTCTTCCTGAGTCTCTTTTGTTTCTCAAGATTCTGTCTTTGATGTTTCCCAAAGTTTTGTCCTTGTTCTTCTTTAATGCTCTTTGTACGTATTCTACCTTAGTGAACTCTTCTATTCCTATGACTTCAATTGCTACCATTATCTTGATAAATCCAAACTCTATGCCTATAGCTTTCTATCCTATCCAACCCTGAGCTTCAGATTCTTTCATGAAGAATCTGACATTTCCATCAAAATATCCCCTGGGACTCCAATTTTATCTTATAATCAGACCAACTGTATAATAGCTCCCATCATGTCCAAAAGTAAAATAACTTATCTTTTCCCTCCACAACCTTATCAAAAACATTCCCCATTTCTGATTGCCCGGATTGAGTGGTGTTATCTTCTATTCACCAGGACCGTTTCTGGAGATAAGTTAGGACGGCAGGACCATTCAATGAAATAGTCTAAACATCCCTTAAAAGAGTATAAAAATAAAGTTATATATCCAAAAATCTGGGAACAAGCGAAAAAAATGCCTTTTGTTCATCTGTGTAACCAGAAGACAGTTGCTCCAGTATAACATCCTTGCCCAACAATCTAGAGCTAGACCAATGCCAAGGCAGCCACTTCTGTGGAACAATGAAAAGAATGGGAAGTGCAGGACAAAAAGCCTTCCAATGAAATGTAGGCAATCTTTCATCTGCCTTTTTTCTTTAACACAATTTTTATTCTTTCATTCTTCAACATGCTCACGGGCTCCTCTGTTGAAAACTAGTGTCCTATAAAGAGATTTTTCCCTATCTCTCCATATTGCAAATAAGGCAGTTCCTACCTCATTGTCAGCTTCCAAGGCATTGATTTGCTCCAATTTGTAGGTCCAATATCTGGCTTCCTCCTCTGGGATATCTACCGCAAAAAAGAAGAGAACACATTACCAGGTAATAATTTATTTATTTTTACTGTTGTTCAAGTAGAGTTGTCTCTATTTTCACCCTACCATAGCTCCATGCCCCACCCATCCTCACCTCCCTCAAACCTCACCTGCCCTCTCTGGCTTTGTCTGTGTGTCCTTTATACATGTTCCTTGATGGACCTTCCCCTCTTTACCCCTTTTATCCCTCTCCCCCCATCACTCCAGTTACTGTCAGTTTGTTCTTTATTTTAATGTCTCTGGTTATATTTTGCTTACTTGTTTTGTTGATTAGGTTCCACTTACAGGCGAGAACATATGTTATTTGTCTTTCGCCACCTGGCTAATAATTTAATCATGAGTTAACAATACTTTGTTCAATCAAATGATCAAAATTAGAGGGGTGACAGCAATGGACTAATCTCATTGGTGGCTTCATTCTTGCTATGAACATTATCTTATTTATTTAAATTATTTATTTATTTATTTTTAGACAGAGGAAAAGGTGGGGAGTAAAAGAGGGAGAGAAACATCAATGTGTGGTTACCTCTCATACACCTCCTACTGGGGACCTGGCCCACAACCCAGGCATGTGACCTGACTGTGAATCGAACCAGCGACCCTTTGGTTTGCAGGCCAGAGCTCAATCCACTGAGCCACACCAGTCAGGGGCTATGAACATTTTCTTTAATCTTCACAAAAACCTAAATAATGTCTAGTATTCCCACTGGATCAGAATGCTTAATACTGTTAAGTTGTCAGCATTACCCAAAGTGATCTACAGATTCAATCTGATCTCTATCAAAATCCTAATGATGTTTTTTTTCTTCAAGAAATAGAAACTCCATCCTAAAATTAATAGAAAATTTCAACAGATCCCAAACAGCCAAATTAATCTTGAAAAGAACAAAGCTAAAGGACTCACAGTTCCTAATTTCAAAACTTACTACAAAGCTACAGTAACCAAAACAGTGTAGTACTCACATAGAGACAGGTATATAGATCAGTAGCCTAGAAAGCCAAGAAATAAACCTTCATATGTATGGCCAAATGACTCTTTGACAAGGGTACATTCAATGGGGAAATGTCTTTTTGACAAATAGTGCTTACAAAGCTGAATATCTGTATGCAAAAGAATGAAATTGATCTCTTACCTAATACCACATAAAAATATAACTCAAAATGGATCAAGACCTAAAACTATAAAACTGTTTTTAAAAAATGGGGTAAAAGCTGCATAACAATGAATTTGGGAATTTCTTGGATAGGTCAACAAAAGCACAGGCAACAAAAGAAAAAACAGACAAATTGGATTTTATGACAATCAAAAAAATTTCTGATCAAAAGACTATCAATAGGCTCTGACTGGTGTGACTCAATGGATTGAGCACTGGCCTGTGAACCACAGGGTCACTGGTTCAATTCTCAGTCAGGGCACATGCCTAGGTTGTGAGCCAGGTCCCCAGTAGGGGGCACATGAGGGGCAACCACACATTGATGTTTCTCTCCCTCTCTTTCTCCCTCCCTTCCCCTCTGCCTAAAAATTAATAAATAAAATCTAAGGAAAAAACCACAATATCAATATAATAAAAAGGGAACCAATAGAATGGGTGAAAATACTTGCAAATCATATATCTCCTAAGATATTAATACCCAAAATATATAGGGAACTCCTAGAACTCAAAAACAACAAAACAAAAACCCAATTCAAAAATGGATGAAGGACTTGACAGACATTTCTCCAAAGAAGACATACAAATGGTCAAGAAGCACTTAAAAACTTTTCAACATCACTGATCATTAGGGAAATACAAATCAAAACTGCAAGGTCATATTACTTCGCATCTACTAGGATAGCTACTATCCTATTTTTAAAGAGAGAAAATAATAAGTATTGTGAGATATAAAAAAACTGGAACCCTTGTGTACTGTTAGAGAGACTATAAAATGGTACAGCGACTATGAAAAACAGTATCACTATGGCAATTCTTAAAAAATTAAAAATAGGCCCTGGCTGGTGTAGCTCAGTGGATTGAGCATGGGCCTGTGAAGCAAAGGGTTGCTGGTTCGATTCCAGGTCAGGGCACATGCCTAGGTTGCGGGCTAGGTCCCCAGTAGGGGATACATGAGAGGCAACCACACACTGATGTTTCTCTTCCTCTCTTTCTCCTTCCCTTCCCCTCTCTAAAAAATAAATAAATAAATAAATAAATAAATAAATAAATAATTTTTAAAAATTAAAAATAGAATTACCATATAATCTAGCCATTTCACCTCTGGGTATATATGCAAAACACTGGTTGAAAACACTGGTAATAAGGATGCTCACAGAAATTACTGAACATGGACATAACATAAAGAAAGAAGTAAAGGCTATACTAAGTGAAATAAAGAAAAATATACAGTATACATGGAACCAACAGTAAAGGGAAGGAAACTGGGACTCAAATCAATGATATAGAACAGAAGAAAGAAATTAGCAGTCAACTGGAACAGAATGAAGAAATAAAAATTCAGAAAAATGAGGAGGGGCTTAGGAACCTGTGGGACAACTTTAAATGTTCCAACACCCGAATCATAGCAGTGCCAGAAGGAGAAGAGGAAGAGCAAGAAACTAAAAACTTATTTGAACAAATAATGAAGGAAAACTTCCCCAAACTGGCAGAGGAAATACACTTCCAGGAAATCCAGGAAGCTCAAAGAGTCCCAAAGAAATTGGACCCAACGAGGAACATTCCAAGGCACATCATAATTACATTACCCAAAATTAAAGATAAGGAGAGAATCCTAAAAGCAGCAAGAGCTAACGGGACAGTCACCTACAAAGGACTTCCCATAAGACTGTCAGCGGATTTCTCAAAAGAAACCTTACAGGCAAGAAGGGGCTGGAAAGAACTATTCCAAGTCATGAAAACCAAGGACCTACAACCAAGATTACTCTAGCCAGCAAAGTTTTCATTTAGAATGGAAGGGCAGATAAAGTGCTTCTCAGATAAGGTCAAATTCAAGGAGTCCATCATCACCAAGCCCTTATTAAATGAAATGTTGAAGGGACTTACCTAAGAAAATGAAGATAAAAAACTATGAACAGTAAAATGACAACAAACTCACAGTTATCAACAACCACACCTAAAAAACAAAAGCAAAACTAAGAGGACAGCTAGAGCAGGTGCAGAACCATAGAAATGGAGATCTCTTGGAGGGTTATCAACAGGGGAGTGGGAAGAGGAGAAGAGGAGAAGGTACAGAAAATGAGAAGCATAGACAGTAGATAGAAAATAGACAGGGGGAGGGTAAGAATAGTAAGGGAAATGCAGCATCTAAAGAATTTGAGACACGTGTTCATGAACTAAAGGGGGAAATGGTGGGGGAGGGGTATGCAGGGTGGAGGGGAATGGAGGGGGGAATAGAGCAAATGTAATGGCATAATCAACAAAATAAAAAAAATAAAATAAAATAAAATAATAATAAAATAGCAATAACAAAATTATATGTATCACCAGTGTGAACAGTCAAAATTATTATTAAACTAAATTAAATTAAAATAAGATGTAATATAAATCAATTGGACAAAAATATTAAAATTGTGAAATACAAAATGTTGGTAAAGATGTGTAGAAGAGAGACACCTCAGACATAGTCGGTAAGAATATAAAATGGTACAGTCTTTCTGACAAGCAACTTGGCAGTACTATGAAAAATAATGGTGCATATACCATCTGCCCCATGCCTTAAATTCCACTTTAAGGACTTTATCCTGGACTTACAAATGGGCACGGTTGTACAAATATGTTCATTACAGTGGTTATGGAATATATAATAAAACAAAACTAGAAACCTATATGTTGATTAATAAAGAATTGCTTAAAATTAAAACCACAATGAGATACCACTTTACATATGTCAGAATGGCCATCATAAACAAAGTAACAACAAGTGTTGGAGAGGTTGTGGGGAAAAGGGAACCCTAGTTCACTGTTGCTGGGATTGCAGACTGGTACAACCATTATGGAAAACAGTATGGAATTTCCTCAGAAAACTAAAAATGAATATGCCTTTTCACTCAGCAATTCCACTGTTAGGAGTATATCCAAAAAACCCTGAAACACCAATCCAAAAGAACCTATGGACCCCAATGTTCATAGCAGCACAATTTACAACAGCCAAGAGTTGGAAGCAACCTAGGTGCGCATCGGTAAATGAATGGATCCAAAAACTATGGTGCATATACACAATGGAATTCTGTGCAGCAGAAAGAAAGAAGGAGCCACTACCCTTTGCAACAGCATGGATGGAACTGGAAAGCATTATGCTAAGTGAAATAAGCCAGGTGTTGAAAGACAAAGACCATATGATCTCGCCTTTAACAAGAAGCTAAACAACAAAACAAACAAGCAAGGAAAATAAAAACAAAGACACTGTAATACAGAACTGGCTGACAAGGACCAGAGGGGAGAGGGAGAGAATTTCAGGGGAAAAGGGGAAGGATTCACAGGAACAAGTATAAAGGACAAAAACTAAGGGGGATGGAAATGGGAGGGAGGTGGGGAGCACTGGGTGGGGGGTGGGCTGGGATGGGAGTAAAAGACAGAAAACTGTACTTGAACAATAATTAAATTTAAAAAATGCTTCAAAAATAAGTAAATAAAGGATTGCCTAGAAAACTTATCATCCAGGCAGCTGTTCAGATCAGCAAGATAGAACTTAAAGTAAAACATGGATGATGTCCAAGACACTGTGCTTTTGTAGTTTATACAACACTATATACAGTCATGCACAGCTTAAGAACAAAGTACTTTTGGAGAAATGCATCAGTAGGCAATTATGTCATATTGTGAACATCAAGCAGTGTACTTACACAAACCTGGATGATATAGCCTACTACACGCCTAAGCTATATAGTATACCACCATCATATATGGGGTCTGTTGTGGACTGAAACATCATTATGTGACGCATGACTGTATCACTATATACAGTATACAGATTATGGTCCAAATTTTGTCAAACTAATATTTCTAGGAATTTCTTGTATCTAAACTAAGACACAAGAAAGTTAATAGTGGTTTACCTCTTTAACCACTGCAGGAAATGTGAAGGAGGCAGAGGCAGAAGGAAGCAGGAAGAGAAACAACTTCTCCATGTACATTTCCACACTATTTGAACTTTTACCAGGGACTATATTTTTGTGATTTTTTAAAAATTACTTTTTAAATTACTATTCTACTTGTTAGTGCTACTTCGTTTTTTTTTAAATTGGCTGATTGTAGGTATATATTTGTTTCAAGACAATAAATATTAAAATATTATCAAAAGAATAAATTATTGATGTTCTCTAACAAGTAGGTATTTCATAAGTCATTATACTAAAGAGTCAGAGAGGACAAAATAACTCAGAGAGAAGGCTTTTATTGTGGATTCTTTAATTAGCACCATTCCAGAAGCTACACTGCACCATCCCTGGGCTAGGCATTACACAGAATAGAGAGGCAAAAGACGGAATGTTCTCAAAGGAGGTGGATGATAAGACAAAAGACACAGTAATGAAACAACCAGCCAACATTTTCAAACAATATGGCAAAAAGTATTAAATGGCTTTACAAATCTAATCAAATAGACTCACCAAAAGGCAATTCAAATCTTGTATCAAGCAAAATTTTATGAGGAGTTGGGTTCTTAGTTCCACAGATCTCGTCATCTTTCATTAATGTCTCTGACTCCAACGTGGACCACTCCCCGGGCCCTTCCTGGAAAAGAAAGATCTAAGATTACACTTTATTTTTTCCTGACTTCCCTCTTGGTTGAAGAGCCAGGTGTTTTTCTCTGAATGTCCTTGCTGGAGAGCTTCTGAAGGCCACTCACATCTTGATGAGACAAACACAATACTGTCCCAACCTGCCTCTGCTGCATGGGCCTTTATTATCCCTCTTTAGGGAGAGAGGGATAATAGCCCTTTGCAAGTCCACTGAGGACAGAATTTCCGAAGTACCAAGCTGAAAAACCAAGCACCTCCATGGACCAATATTTAATCTGAGCAATCTTTCTTTTTTTTTTAAGATTGTGTTTATTTTTAGGGGGGGAGGGAGTAAGAGAGGGAGAGAAAAATCTGTGTGTGAGAGAGACATTGATTGGTTGCCTCTTGAGCTATGCAATTCTTAAAAACTGTTGCTTCAGGTGTCGCTATTCCTAATCATTAAATGCCGCGGTCCAGCCGCAGCGGGTCAGGGGGTCCCACAGGTGAGGGCAAGGCATCGGCGCTGGGTAACAGACGACAATACGCCTCAAAGGACAGTGAAGCTCTGTTCCGTTTATTGCAAGTACAAGCAGGTTTTTATAATTTTCATTTTAGGTAGTGATTAATATTTGTAGTATAACATGATCATTTAAGCAGAAAAAATCAATACAAAGGCAATCAGTAAAAGTACAAAAGTTCCCATAGATTTAGTTAAAGATTATTTTAACTAGGAGAGCCATTAATCAGACAATTAGAAATATCTTATTGTATATTAAAGTTTCTCAGAATTTGGTATAGGGCATAAGGATACGCTAGACTGAGTAGAGAAAATAGGAGATTTATTATAAGGCCCTTGTGATGTCTAACTTAGCTATCTACCCTTTTTTTGCTTAAAATGTTTTTTCTGTGTACCATAAATTCTGACTCCCTAGTGACTGTTCAGTTTGTAATAACTAACTAGCTTTTGTTATTACTTTGCCTGTCTAGTTGATATATATTCCTATTCAAGGTAAAGGAGGGGCTGTTCCTATGTTGCAGGGGGCTTTCAAGGGTACTTCTTTTAAGTTTCTCTAGGAATTCTTTTATAGACATGTTTTGTACTTTGATTCCCTCTGAGAAAGTAGTGAGATCATCTCCTGATTTCCTAGAGTATTCTATCTTATCTTGGGTGTTTTTCTAATGATCTGTTATTGATTAAGCTTGAATTCTCAGATTGTTCTGATTGTTTCCTTGTGCCTATATTCCCTGACGTTCTAGTATGATATTATTATTCTGTTCATTGAGCCGGGAAAGGTCCAGGCACACTATCTGAATCACTGCCAGGGTATTCATAATGATTAAAGCAAAAAGGGTCATGATCCCCAAAGCAAGCACAATCACAATAGGTATTGCAAGGCCTTCCATGCCACGTCCACCAGGTTGGAAACTGCTTCCTTGAAGTCTTACACCCCCTCTCAAGACCTTGTCACGGAGAGAGGGATCCAACAGTGGACGCGGCAGTGGACGTGGCAATTAAAGAGCTATGAACATTGTTAGTTAAGTAGACTTGAACTGGGGCCACAATGAAAATGAACTGCCCATTTGCCTGGGGGAATAGAGACTTTGCCAGAACTAAAAGAAAATTAGAAAGGAGAGGCACATTCTCACCATCCCCACTCCCAGTAAAAACTCATAGTCCATGTAAAAGTCAAACAGGAATACTATTGATTCTCTCCAGGTTCAAACTGAGGGTCTATGGGAAAACTATGCTGAGTTACGGTCTAATCTAAGAAAGTAGAATGGGAATTCAGTCTTGAAAATAATGTACAGAGACCATGTGAATACCAGTTCCTTAAACTCTGTTAGGGTTACTTGTAGAAGAAGGAAGGTTGAGACCGATTTCCTGGGGATTGGTAGTCCAAAGGAAAAAAAGCAGAGAATAGGACCCAGCCAAGTGGCTGAGGAAGGTTAATTGGGCTTCTTCCAGGAAAATATCTTGGGGGGAAAGGTAAACCACGGGTACCCTAGATCAATCTATAACACACACACACACACAGAGTACTCAGAAAAGCTGTCTACCTGATAAGTCTAAAAAGTGTTCTAGCACCTCTAAGTTTAATCAGGGCAGAGGGAAGACAAGACTTAAATGAAATCCCCTAAACCTCTGGGTAATGTAGAAATAAGCTGGTTGCATGGCCTCTAATTAGCAAGCAGGCAGAGCAATCTGAGATGTATGGATGAGTATTAGCTGAATGAAGATAGAGTGTGGAGAAGCAAGAGCTCAAACCATACCTACAGGTGGGCAGTGCAAGGACTGACCTCATCTGACTGTCGAATAGTCTTCAGTGCGATCCACACGGTCCCCACCATCGTGTCCCAGATTAGTCCTTTGTTCCACACCTCCACACTCAGACCCAGGTCCAGGCGACTAATCTCACTAAAGGAAAGAAGAAACTCCTTTAAAGAAAGCCAGATAATATGAAAGAAACAGCAACATCTTCTGTTTTGATAAATCTTGAATACTTTATCACCAGAATTCTGTCATCGGGGAACGTCAAAATGCCCCAGATTGCTGAAACCATTGTTTAGGTTCCTAGGAACATATGTAAGATATCCATAGGAAAATGCCTTTGTCAGTCTGTCCCCCCTACTTTGGAATTTAATCATGATTACATTAACACAGTTTCTTTTTTCAAAAAAAGTAAAGCCAAGCAGTAAGGGCTTTACTATGAGGGCTACCCACCTACAGGCTTCACCCTTAGGCAATACTCTTATATGATTTTTTTGTTAATACTAATACAGCCCATAACTTATACCTATGGACTGTATACAGAAGACCTTCAGAAAAAAGCAAGACTTCTTCCCAAGATTTATGGAATGGAATTGGAATGGAGTCTAACCAAAAGTAAACAGACCCCTAAGAACATCTAAGTTTGATGGGAACAGGTAGTCAGAGGCAGGTAAGGGACACTAGAGTGTACCAGTTCACACAAGGTAGCCCCTGGAGAGCCAATTAGTTATTATCTGTTAAAGTAGGCACTTGTCACTTAAAAAATGATTACCACAAGATAATGATAAACACAATGACTTTCCTGCAATGATAACTAGGAAAAACTTGAAAAGAAATCATTCTGCCAAGGGCCAGATAACCACTAAGCAAAAAAGCAATGTCATACATTGTGGAATATCAGCTTGGAAGGGCTAACTCAAACTTAATCATAGTCTTAAGGTGAAACAGACAACACTTAGGTTAATGCTAAAAACTTTCTCCAGAAAGTTCTTTTTTTTTATTGGTGAATTTTTTAAAATTTTTTTTATCGATTATGCTGTTATAGTTGTTCTATTCCCCCCTTCATTCCCCTCCACCCTACTCCCTATCCCCACCATTACCCCCCCTTTAGTTTATGTCCATGTGTCTCAAGTTCTTTAGATTCTATATTTCCCATGCTATTCTTGCTCCCCCATCTATTTTCTACTATCTCTGCTACTTATTTTCTGTGCCTTCTCCCCCTTCTCCTCCTCCCACTCCCCTGTTGCTAACCCTCCTTGAGATCTTCATTTCTATGGTTCCACTCCTGATCTAGCTGTCCTTTTAGTTTGCTTTTATTTTAGGTGTGGTTGTTAATAACTGTGAGTTTGTTGTCCTTTCACTGTTCATGTTTCTTTAACTTCTTTTTCTTCAATAAGTCCCTTTAACATTTCATATAATAAGGGCTTGGTGATGATGAACTCCTTGAATTTGATCTTATCTGAGAAGCACTTTATCTGTCCTTCCATTCTAAATGAAAGCTTTGCTGGATAGAGCAATCTTGGTTGTAGGTCTTTGGATTTCATGACTTGGAATAGCTCTTTCCAGCCCCTTCTTGCCTGGAAGGTCTCTTTTGAGAAATCCGCTGACAGTCTGATGGGGACTCCTTTGTAGGTGACTGTCCCCTTAGCTCTTGCTGCTTCTAGGATTCTCTCCTTCATTTTAATTTTGGCTAATGTAATTCTGATGTGCCTTGGTGTGTTCCTTCTTGGGTCCAACTTCTTTGGTACTCTCTGAGCTTCCTGGATTTCCTGGAAGTCTATTGCCTTTGCCAAATTGGGGAAATTCTCCTTCATTATTTGTTCAAATAAGTTTTCCACTGGTGGCTGTGCCTTTCCCCTTTCTGGTACCCCTATAATTCGGATGTTGGAGCGTTTAAAGATGTCCTGGATGTTCCTAAGACTCTCCTCATTTCTTTGAATTCTTGCTTCTTGACTCTTTTCTGTTTGGCCATTATTTGCTTTCTTCTGGTCCACTCCTTTGATTTGAGTCCCAGTTTCCTTTTCATTGCTATTGGTTTCCTGTGCAATTCCATTCATTTCAATTAGTTTCGCCTTCATACATTTGTCTAATTTGTGGCTATAATCAACCAGTTCTGTGAGGATCCTGATCACCAGTGTTTTAAACTGTGCGTCTGAGAGTTTTGCTATTTCTTCATTGCTTAGATTTATTGGCTCTGGGGCTTTGAGATCTTCTTGAGCCATTTTTGGTCTGTTCATGCTCTTGAAGTGTGAGGAGCGGATCCTTGGACTACCAGGTCGCTGGGTTGTGACGCTGTATGTGGGGGCGTGGTCAGAGCGGAAACCCCCGAAGGCAGGTGGTACTCCGGCGCTGGTTATATGCTGTATGTGGAGGTGGGGTCAGAGCAGGGAAATGGCAGCGCCCTCCCTGCCGCTTGCTGCGGGGACCCGCTGGGTTCCGGTCCCATCGCCCACTCCCTCGCTTGTCTATCCGTGCACCAATGCGCGACCACAGTCAACCCGCAGCCCTGCTCCCTCGCTCTTTTCCCCCGCAGTTGTTCGCTTGGTCGCTCACTAGGTCCAACCCTGCGCCTGGATTCCGTGTGCCTGAGTCCGTCTGACCGAGTTTTCCTGTGCAACCCCGCTCCACCAGCTGCTGGTTTTGCCCCTTACCGGTCCGGCTGAAGAATTTGTTGTTAACAGACTTCCGAAAAGTTCAATTTTCTGTGTTCTGGCTGTATTTTCTGTTGCTAATATTTAGTTGTCTCTAAACTTGGTTGTGTGAGAAGGCACGGCTTATCCACCTATGCCTCCACCTTGGCGGAAGTCTGCCCAGAAAGTTCTAACTGAAACACAAGTCTATTTGAGAGGAAATGCAAGAAAGATGAGAAAAGGCCAATTCCAGCAGAAAAAATAATAAGGTATTTTCAGGAAAACAACAGCTCTTTACCACATGTAGAAGTTTCAAGTTAACACTTTAGAGAAAAGCTTGGCTTCCCTGTTGTATTATTAAGATAAATGTTCTCAGAGTCAGCCCTGGCTGGTGTAGCTCAATGGATTGAGCACAGGCCTGTGAAGCCTGGGGTCACCGGTTCAATTCCCAGTCAGGGCACATGCCTGGGTTGCAGGCCAGGTCCCCAGTAGGGGACACATGAGAGACAACCACACATTGATGTTTCTCTTCCACTCTCTCCTTCTCTTCCTTTCTCTCTAAAATTAAATAAATAAAATATTTTTTAAAAAATGTTCTCAGAGTCACAACTTTGAGATGTAGTATTATCTCCATTTCGCCATATCAAGTGTGTTGAAAATGAGTGAAGCAATGAAAATTTGCCCCTTTCATATAAATACAACAAAACACAGAATGCAAAAAAGAGCTTATTTGTTCATCACTTAGTGTTTCCTCGGAGCATTCATACGGCTTAGGACTTTGGGGAAGACATACAATACAGGATCCAGTTCCTGTTTCTAAAAACTTCCAACCTTTCTGGAAAGCTGTGCAAAGCCACAAAGCAGATAACTAAACCCAGTCACTAAATTTCGGTGTTCACAGCAGGAAAACTAAGCATTTTGTCACAGCTTAACATAGCCTGATTAATTGATTAGCCTTGAAAAAATATGTAATAACTCATACCTTTCGAATCTGTAAAAAAAAAAAACCTTGGGGGTACATACTTAATAATCCCAAAGCAACTCCTAAATAGCATCTCAAGCCCATGGATAATATAAATAGCCAGAGGTCTTTAACAGCTTGACCTGGACAGATAAAAAAGAAAATGTGATCTTCAGGGAACTCTGGGGAGTAAGCCTGAGACAATGAGGATATCTTCTACAAGCCCCCTTTCTCATTTATGTTTGCTTAACAGGCCCAATTATGAGAAGTCTAAGAATTCTTTTTATGCTTCATCCCCAGAGTCTGGGGAAGTTCCTTCTATTAATTAACTCAGTCAACAGTATATGTGCATATGTGTATACAAGACTGTGAGCTCAGCAAACTCACAATATTAAGTGAACATGCCTTCCTGGCCCTTAAGATATGATTTAGTCCCGGAAATAAGATACAGAAATATTAAAGATAAATAATGTAAAATATCAAAATAATATTAGATATTGCTACATACTACATCAGGGAAAAGGAAAAAAGAGAAAGGGAGCCGAGAGATTAGCGATGCCGTTGCCAGGTGACACAAGGACAGCGTAGGACAATACAGAGTAGGAGCAAAAAGGTAGAGAAAGTAGCTGATAAAACACGTGCAAAAGAAGAGGGCAAAATTCACACAGAATCTCAAGGTGGGAGACAGGAAAGAAAATTCACACATATCATAGCAGGGTTGAACATGAAAAGTGCTATCGGATATTGGAAAATAAATATACATGAATAAAGTTAGCAATGAACCTATGCATCCCAATGTTCATAGCAGCACAATTTATAATAGCCAAGTGCTAGAAGCAACCCAAGTGGCCCTCAGTAAATGAATGGATCAAAAAACTATGGCACATCTACATAATGGAATTCTACGCAGCAGAAAGAAAGGAGCTCTTACCCTTTGCAACAGCATAGATGGAACTAGAAAGCATTATGCTAAGTGAAATAAGCCAGGCGATGAAAGACAAATACCATATGATCTCACCTTTAACAGGAACCTAATGAACAAAACAAACAAGCAAGCAAAGCATAGTCACAGACATTGAAATTGAGAACAGGCTGACAGTGATCAGAAGGAAGAGGAAAGGGGATAATGGGGGGAAAGGGTGAAGGGTTTACAGGAACAATTATAAAGGACATATGGACAACAACAAAGAGGGGGGTGGAAATGGGGGATAGAGGCGGGGAGGTCAGGGGTAGTGGGGAGGTGGGGGGAAAGGCAGAAAACTGTACTTGAACAACTATAAAAAAAGATAGAAAAATTTAAAATTAAAATTTAAAAAAAGCTAGCAATGCAGATGAAAGGCCACAGGACATCTCTATGTTTCACATGGTGGGAACAGTTATAAATCTAAGTGATTATTCCAGCCAACAAGAAGTTGGAAGAAAGAATGATTGCTAGGTTTACACACCACAGCCAGAACTGTGTTATGCTAAGCTCACACATAAAAATTCCATGTGAATTTTGCCCTCTTTTCTTTTACACGAGTTTTTTAGCTACTTTCTCTACCTTTCTGCTCCTACTCTTTATCCTCCTATCCTGTCTACGTGGCAGCTGGCAACTCCATTGCTGGTCTCCCCACTCCCTTTCTCTTTTTTCCTTTTCCCCGATGTAGTTATATGGCAATATCTAATATTTATTTTGGTATTTCATATTATTTATCTTTAATATTTCTGTACCTTATTTCCGGGACTAAATCATATCTTAAGGGCCAGGAAGGCATGTTCACTTAATATTGTGAATTTGCCTAGCCCACAAAATTGTATACACATATGCACATATTAAGAGACTTGAATAAACTGTTTATAACTGATGTCACACACTATATGAGAAAAGAAAGAAACAGGGATCCAAGATGGCAGCAGAGCAGATGGACGTTACACTCACCTTCACCTAGGACCAAAGTGGAATCACAACTAAAATATAGAGCGATTTAATCTGACTAACCAACTGAAGACTAGCTGAAGAGAAGTCTTATAACCAAGGGTTTACAGAAGAAGCCACACGGAGACTGCTTGAAATGGTGAGATACAAAAAGGGGTGACATTTTTTCAGATATACCTTCCTCAGGCAAGGGAAACAAAAGAAAAAAATAAACAAATGGGACTACATCAAACTAAGAAGTTTTTGCACAGCAAAGGAAACCACCAACAAAATGAAAAGACACCCCACTGAATGGGATAACATATTTGCCAATAATACATCTGAGAAGGGGTTAACATCCAAAATTTATAAAGAACTTATAAAACTCAAAACCAAGAAAACAAACAGTCCAATTAAAAAACGAGCAAAGGCATATATACTTCTAAGAGGACATACGGATGGCCAATAGACATATGAAAAGATACTCAATCAGCATCACTGATCATCAGAGAAATGCTAATTAAAACCACAATAAAAAATAACCTCACACCTGTCAGAATGCCTATCATCAGTAAACCAACAAACAAGTGATGGTGAGGATGTGGAGAAAAGGGAATTCTCATGCACTGTTGGTGGGAATGCAGACTGGTGCAACTGCTATAAAAAGCAGTACAGACATACCTCAAAAAATTAAAAATGAAACTAGCTTAGATCCAGCAATTACAGTTCTGGAAATATATCCAAAGAAACTCAAAATACTGACTCAAAAGAATATATGCACCTCTATGCTCACTGTACATTATTTATAATAAATAGCCAAGATATGGGAACTGCCAAGTGCCCATCAGTAGATGAGTAAATAAAAAAGCTGTGGTAGCTGGTGTGGCTCAGTGGACTGAACACCCACCTGTAAACCAAAAGGCTGTCAGTTCAATTCCCAGGGCACATGTCTGGGCTGCAGGCCAGGTCCCCAGCTGGGAGCATGTGAGAGACAACCAGTTGATGTATCTCTCACACATCAATGTTTCCCTCCTTCTCTTTCTCCCTCCCTTCCCCTCTCTCTAAAAATAGATAGATAAATAAATAAATAAATAACTTTTTAAAAAGATTCGTTTTTAGAAAAAGCTATGGTACAGTTGCAAAATGGAAAACTACTTGGCTACAAAAACGAAGAAAATCCAGGACTTCTGGCCAAGATGGAGGCATAGGTAGACACACTGTGCCTCCTTGCATAAGCAAAATTAAAGACAACAAAAACTTAGAAACAAAAAAGCACCCAGACTGACAGAAAACTGAACTGTATGGAAGTCTGGCAACAATTTATCCAGACTGTAAGAGGGGCAGAGTCAGTGGCCAGCAGAGAAGGGTCACGGCAGGAAAAAGTGGTGGTTGGTGGACCCAGGCACACAGGCGGCAGCCAGCAGAGTCCGGGCGTAAGGTGGCAACAAGCAGACCCAGTGAGGTGTGCAAGGCAGCTGGCTGACCACAGTTATACATTCATGTACAGGTGAAAATGGGCAGCAAGACAAACTGCGCAACCCAAGGCCCCAGCACCAGGAAATGAAGCCTAAAAGCATCAATTGAAAACACTTGTGGGGGTTAAGGTGCCGGAAAGACCCCCAGCCTTACAGGAGAGTTTGTTGGAGAGACCCACAGGGTCCTAGAATGTACACAAGCCCACCCACCCAGGAACCAGCACCAGAAGGGCCCAATTTGCTTGTGGGAAGCAGCAGAAGGGACTGAAATTCAAGAGAGAGTGGAGCAAGAGCCATTGTCCCCCCGCTGACCCCATTTCCACATACAGCATCACAACCCAGAGACTGGGTTGCCCTACCCTGGTGAACACCTAAGGCTCCACCCCTCACTAGGTAACAGGTGTGAAAGACAGAAAAAAATGGCTCAAACAGAAGAACAGATCAAAGCCCCAGAGCCAAAACATCTAAGTGACCAAGAGATAGCCAACCTATCAGATGCACAGTTCAAAGCACTGGTGATCAGGATGCTCACAGAATTGGTTGAATTTGGTCGCAAATTAGATGAAAAAATGAAGGCTACACTAAGTGAAATGAAGGAAAATGTACAGGGAACCAACAGTGATGGGAAGAAAACTGGGACTCAAATCAATAGAGTGGACCAGAAGGAAGAAACAACCAAACAGAAAAGAATGAAGAAACAAGAATTCAAAAAAATGAGAGGCTTAGGAACCTCCAGGGCATCTTTAAATGTTCCAACATCCAAATTATAGGGATAGCAGAAGGAGAAGAGGAAGAGCAACAAGTGGAAAACTTATTTGAAAAAAAATAATAAAAGAGAACTTCCCCAATCTGGCAAAGGAAATAGACTTCTAGGAAGTCCAAGAATCTCAGAGAGTCCCAAAGAAGGTGGACTCAAGGAGGAACACACCAAGGCACATCATAATTACATTACCCAAGATTAAAATGAAGGAGAGAATTCTAGAAGCAGCAAAAAGTCACCTACAAAGAACTTCCCATCAGACTGTCAGCTGATTTTTCAAAAGAGACCTTACAGGCAAGAAGGGGCTGGAAAGAAGTATTCCAAGTCATGAAATCCAAAGACCTACATCCAAGATTGCTCTATCCAGCAAAGCTTTCATTTAGAATAGAAGGGCAGATAAAGTGCTTGTCAGATATGGAGAAGTTCAAGGAGTTCATCATCACCAAGCCCTTTTTTTTTTATTTTTTTTAAAGATTTCATTTATTTATCTTTAGAGGGGAAGGGAAGGAGAGAGGGAGAGAAACATCAATGTATGGTTGCCTTTCATGCGTCCCCTGCTGGGAACTGGCCTGCAGGGAACCAGCCTGCAACCCCAGTATGTGCCCTGACTGGGAATGGAACCACGATTGTCTTGTTCGCAGGCCCGCACTCACCAAGCCCTTATTTTATGAAATGTTAAAGGGACTTATGTAAGAAAAAGAAGATAAAAAATATGAATGTAATGGCCATTAGTAGTGGAAACATACGGACAGCCGTTAGGCATCTGCAGTTCCTGAGACTGGGTAATAAATAAACCTCCAGGAACAGTTGGGTTCAAAAAAAGAAAAAATTCTAGCCAAATAAGGTAACTAACCAGGGCCCACCAGCAGCAACACCCACCAATTAGAGAGACCCTCGCCGTTTTCAATTTAGCAACCTAGCTAATAGCTAACCGCCACATCTGCTTCTGTAAGCCCGCACTCGCTTGCTCTGCCCTATAAAAACCCCGTAGTTTGTAAGCCACGCGCGGCTTCCATGTTGTAGCTCTGAGAAGCTACCTGACTCCCCAGAGGGAAGGAAGCCCGCCCCTGCGCAGGTAAAAACTTTTGGCCAATAAATACCATCATAAGCTCTAAGTTTCTGGATGTCTGATTTCTCGCCCATCGAATGCAACAATGAACAGTAAAAAGACAGCAAACTCATAGTTATTAATGACCACACCTAAAACAAAAGCAAACTAAGCAAACAGAACAGGAACAGAACCACAGAATGGAGATCACATGCAGTTATCAACAGGGGAGTGGGAGGAGGAGAGAGGGGGGAAAAGGTACAGAGAATAAGTAGCATAAATGGTAGGTAGAAAATAGACAGGGGGAGGGCAAGAGTGGCGTGGGAAATGGAGAAGCTAAAGAAGTTATGACACATGGACATGAACTAAAGGGGGAGAATGTGGGTGGGAGGGAGCGGAAAGGAATGAAGGGGGGGAAATGGGACAACTGTAATAGCATAATCAATAAAATATTTTTTTTTAAAAGAAGGAAATCTTACCTTTTAGGACAGAATGCATGGACCTGTCAAACACTATGCTAAGTGAAATAAGCTAGTCAGAGAAAGACAAATACCACATGATTTCACTCATGTGTGGAATCTAATGAACAAAAAATACAATAACAAACAAAGTAGAAACAGATTCATGAATACACAGAAAAGACTGACAGTTGTGAGTAGAAAGGAGTTGAAGGGCTAGGTGAAGAAGGTGAAGGGATTAAGTAAAAAAAGAAACCTCATAACACAGACACCAGAGAGAAATGTGCCTGGGGGGAGGTAGAAGAAGGTAAAGGGGATAAAAGGTGATGAAAGGAGACCTGACTTCAGGTGGTGAACACACAATACGATATACAAACAATGCATTATAGAATTGTATACCTAAAATCTATACAGTTTTATTAACCAATGTCACCCAATAAATTTAATTTTAAAAAAGAAAAAAGTGATATCATTCCCTTGTTACTATAACTAAGAGAGGGAATATCGAGAGAGAAGCAACCAGGGAGAAATTTGACACCATTGGCCTCTTTCTTCCTGAAGCCCAGTTTACCCTCAGCTTTGAGGACACTACCATCTCATGTCTCCCTACACCTCTCTGTCCATGCCTTCTTAGTTCCATGTGTCCCCTCTTTACATGCTGGTGCTCTCTGGGCTCCACCCCGGGCGCTATTCTTACCCTACACACTGGCTTCCCTAAGCTTTCTCATCTATGCCTATGGCTTCAACTGACCAAAATATTTATCCAACTCAGACTTCTTCCCTGAGTGCCAGGTTCAGGTTTCTATCTTCCCTACCTCAATTCCTACCTGCCTTGTAAGAGCCTCAAATATAAGCTTGTACATAACTGATCTTATAGTATCTCCTATTCCAATGAGTGGCACACCACTCACCCATCATCCAAGACAAATCTTGGCTCTACCCACTTAACATCTTCAAGCCATCCTTTTCTCTCTATCCCTTTTGCTATTGTCTTAGCCCAGGCCCTCACAATTTTATCCTTTAACTATTGTAATAAAGTTTCCTAAATAGTACTACAAAAGCAGCATATTAAAAGCCTGGAGAATTGGAATGTTTCCACATAAAAATAATAGTCACCCCTATGTCTCTCTGAGATGCACTATAAACTTGCAAAACAATTTCACTTCAATTTCAAATTACACAGCAATTTTAATATATTTTCTTGTTTGATCTTCTCATGTTCACCTTGCCAAAAAACAAGCATAGTCTTGTAAGAAAGGTAGAACTTTACAGACATAGAAAACTGACACTCAGAGAAGCTAAGTGATTCACCCATCCTTCAAAATGATATTCTATACTTCTCTCCCCTTTTCTAGATTAGGGGGGAAAATTCCTGAAACTTAAACAGGAAAAAAAAAATCAAGTTTTTAAAAGCCAGCACTTATAATCATAATACAGTAAATGTTGCATCATGTGTAAGAAATTCTACAAATGTGTACTAACATTTATTAACAAGGTAAATGTAGGACATTTTACTACAAATAGCAAAAGGATTACAAGCACTGAAATATTCATTCTCCAAAGCAGATGACTTGGGTACAGACAGACACACAGTCTCTCACATGCATAACCACATTCCTTCAAGGAGCCATCTGAGAACCAAAAGAAGCTTATGTTTAATATCATGCTATTTGTACCGTATCCTAATTCTGAGTACTAGGAAAAACTGGGTAAATAGGATTTTCACATACATGAACTATTCGAGAGTTTACTCACATTCATAATTCGTCTCTAAGAATAGAGATCCATGAAAGAACAAAACAAATCCACAAAAGAACAAAACTGCAGATATACTTTGCCTACCACACACCTCACTTGTTCTGTAACTCTGTAGTTAAAAAAAAAGTTAATATACATTAAAATATGTTTTATAATATTTAACATATTTTATAACTCTTATATGTACAAACTTTTGGGCCTGTAGTTATTTAAGCCAATGTGTTTACCTTGGAAAGATTATTAAAAATTGTAAGTATGCTGTTGTTGTAAGGTACTTACAACATAAAATCTTGTTCCCAGGAAGGTTCATCGCCACGAACTGCTACAGTTGTGCTCTTCACATTCTGTACTTTCAGGGTCACATATGTGTTAAATTTGTCTTGGAAAAATGCAAAATGAAGATATAATACTTAGTGCTCAGATTGTTATCCAATCTCATAAAGCCCTTGGAATTAAATAATATCCAAATTAAAGCATTATATGTAGAACAAAAAATAAAAATATATATTGTACAAAGTAGCATCATTCTAATCATAATAGGGTTGAAAAATATATAAAACCCATGCTTCCTTCAAAAGCATAATTTGTAACAGTGTTTTGAAAATTTAAGAAATGTATTTGACTCAAGAAACACACATACACACATATAAACTAGCATAAAAGTTCATAAAATACAAGATGTGATACACTGTTATTTTCTATTCTATTTTATTCAATCTATTAAAATGTTAATCATAACTGGCCCTGCCTGGTGTAACTTAGTGGATTAAGTGCTGGTCTGTGAACCAAAAAGTCACCAATTTGATTCCCAATCAGGGCACATGCCTGGGTTGTGGGCCAGGTCCCCAGATGGGGGCGCACAAGAGGCAACCATCACACACTGATGTTTCTCTCCCTCTCTTTCTCCCTTCCTTACCTTCTCTCTCAAGATAAATAAATAAAATCTTTAAAAGAAAGAAGTTAATCATAACAAAATAAATTGATTTTATAGCCCACCTGCAGTTTGAAAAAAAACTAATATAATTGATCTAGTAGAAAAAATATGTAACTTTTTTTTAGTAGGTACAAAGCCTTTATTATTGGTAAAAACCTAGAAATGGTCTCATTCTGATGAAAAATACAATCTTTTCTATACTTAGGGCAAGTTATAAAACCTCTTTTTTTGAGAGTAGAATTTTTCCAATAAATCAATTATTTCCAGTGAACCTCAGTCACAATAAACACTCTAGTCTCTGAGCTTTATTAGTTAGCTGTCACAATCACACTAATAGAAGATCTTCATTTTCCAAAGAATAAAAACTGTAACGGCTGTCATTTTCTAGTTCAATTTCCCTGCCTGGCATTTTGGGACTTTCATAGGACAACAGAAGGTCTGACACAGGAACTTTGAGAAGACACGGCAGCAATCCTTTCACCTTTTGAATTGTGATGGAGTCGGGCAGTTGTTTTTCTAAGACTTTCTGTTCCAGGTGGTGAGGATATTTTATCCTCAGTGTTAGTAGCTGGCTTTGAGCAAATGTGGTGGTTATGTTTTGAGTTCCCCCTCCCCGTGTGCACCATTTTTGAGGCAGACTGCCTGGTACCTGCGATGGGCCAACAGAAGCTCCTCATTCGGTCTCTTTTGGTCTGGATCCTGATGCCCATCCCCCTTTTTCCATTCATTTCCAAACACTTTTTTTCTGTACTCCAGCTTGGCTCTAGCCTCTTGCCTCTTCTCAGGAATAATCTGACATTTGTTTGCAAACCCTGACATTTGACAGGGTTTGCAGCTGACCGATTCTTGGCAATAATGAACTGGTAGGTAGTCTGCACTCTACTTCCCTCAGTCCTGGTTTCTTCGTCAGGACAAAGAACTCAGACTCTGTAACTAATCCAGCTTGATAGATGACCATTGTGATATCTGGCTGTCACTGACTACAAGGTTTTGCAAGGAAGGAAACACTGACGTTTTGCACTGAATCCCAGCATCCGGGAAATGTAGAGAAGAAATCCCAGTGTTAGAAAGAATTGGTTGTTCTAATCTGGACAGATATGCTATTAGAAACAGCTGATTTTCATCAATTAACTGATTATGGGAAAGTTCTAATAACTTGCCCATTTGTAAAACATCAGCTGGCCTTTCTGAAATGGAAAGGCTCTAGGCAGAGCCTTTAGACTCTAGGCAGAGCTCCTGAAGGACCGGATACCCTACAGCACACTGGAGCACCTTGGCACACCTTCCTTTCAACTGAGGACTAAACTTTGAATGCAGGAAATATTCCTGGTTAGAGATGGTGAGTTGGGGGGAAATCTCAGTTTATTGTCCCTGAGATTAAGGACTTCCAGGTGTCTGAGCTGATCAGCAGTATCTACAACTTCATCCCATGCCAACAGCAGGTTTATTGGCAAATCCACTCCTTTAACATTAGGTCACGCTTTGGCAATGGTTCCCTTTGTCACCAGTACAACTTACTGCATAGTTTTTCAAAGAAATTTTTGGAACATGCTCAGCTGGCTTTGCTGTGTTATAAGTCAAAACCAATAGTTTCCACAGGTCTATTAGCAATTTCATTTTATTTCTCTTTTTTTATTGTTGTTTGAGTACTCATATGCTCTTTTCCATCTACCTCTGGTCCATCTTTTAACACATAGTAGTTCTTAACTACAGTAAGAAAGTCTACTCCAGCCCTGGCTGGTATGGCTGAGTGGACTGAGTGCCAGCCTGTGAACCAAAGGGTCACTAGTTTGATTCCTAGTCAGGGCATATGCCTGGGTTGCAGGCCAAGTCCCCAGTAGGGGGTGCTTGAGAGGCAACCACACATTGATGTTTCTCTCCCTCTCTATCTCCCTCCCTTCTCCTCTCTAAAAGTGCCATAGAAACACACTATTGTGCATTCTCCATTAACTTCAACCCTTCAACCAATGGCATCTGATGTCAAAGTGTCATTCATTATAATATAGCCAGAATCCAAAATATGAGATCTAGGCTGCAGGTTCAATCCCTGGTCTGGGTGGGTCAGAGGGCAACCGATCGATGTTTCTCTCTCACTTCTATGTTTCTCTCTTTCCCTTCCACTCTCTCTGCCTGCAGCCAGCCGGGTGGTCAGGGTAGTGGCCCCTCACATGTATTGTGCCACCAGAAAAGATATGTAACTTTAAATGTAGAAAAAAATAAGTACCATAACAGAAAAAGTGATAAAGAATTGCAGAAGAGGAAAGGGTTACCTCTAGCTGTTGAAAGAAATAAGAATTCAGGATAAATCCCCATAAACAAAGTGAATTTCAAGCTTTATCTATTCATTTATCAGGAATGTTATCATGGAATTGGGAAAAGGAAATTCTCTAACCTAACAGTGTAAGTTGAATACTAAACAGAAGTGGGTGGCCTAGAACTCAAAACTCGGAGATCTGACCTATTGCTTAACACAGCATATTCTATACTCACCCTTCTACCTTCACATCAGCCATGAGGAGGGGACCTGAATTGAGAATTCACTTTTCTATATAACATATTAATCATAATTTTGTAAAATAAATAAAGAAGCCCTGGCTGGCGTAGCTCAGTGGATTGAGCGCGGGCCTGTGAACCAGAGTATCACGGTTCGATTCCCAGTCAGGGCACATGTCTGGGTTGCAGGCCAGATCCCAGCAGGGGATACATGAGAGGCAACCACACATTGATGTTTCTCTCCCACTCTTTCTCCTTCCCTTCCCCTCTCTCCAAAAATAAATAAAGAAAATATTTTTAAAAAAATAATAAAGAAAGAAAGAAAGAAAGAAAGAAAGAAAGAAAGAAAGAAAGAAAGAAAGAAAGATCATTATTTTTGACTCATCACACTGGCAAAGATTGCTTACAATGACTACCTGTTAGGGAAGAGAAAAAATGGGCCCTGTCATGCACTTCTAGCAGAAGGTAAATCTTTCTCTTTAATATCACTAAAAATCATGTAGTTTATATATGACCCCCATCCATATCCAGTGTACCAGTGCGGTAGACCCCTGAGCTATGTTTGATATCATATGGTTTTGTAGTCCACTCCCCATATTCCACCATAGCTGATTAGACCAGAGCCAGATGCCACTCATCTGTGTGTTGAGAACATTTAGGATCTACTCTCTTAGAAAATGAAATTTCAAATACTACACAAGACTTGGCTTTTTGTTGGTTTTTTTAGTAGCTCTTTAGGAATGTTTTCATAACATTCCTTAACACTGTTAACATTGGTTTGCCAATACCTACTCAGGAAATTAAGTGATGAACCTGCTTTAACCTCTTTTTTATTATTTTTTTATTATTGTTCAAGTATAGTTGTCTTTATTTTCCCCCCACCAATACCCCTGACCCACCCTTGAACCTAACTCCTTTGGCTTTGTCCATGTGTCCTTTATACATGTTCTTTGACGACCCTTCCCCAATTTTCACCCATTATCCATCTCCCCTCTGGTTACTTGTAAACTATACACATATTGCTGTATGTTAGATCTTCAGAAATTACTTATCTTGCATAACTGAAACTCTGTACCCCTTTGACTAATCTCCCCATACTGAGTTATTAATTAATAATTTAAGGAATTTACTGAGTTTAATTAATTTAATCAATGAATTCAATAAAATTATTTGTTTAAAAGGTTGCTTTTAAATCACAGCAAGTATGATGGGACATGATAATAGAAGTCTGGTCTTACCTGGTGAACCCTGGAATTTGGCTCTTTTAACTGCAAGAGAAAAAAAGGCACCATGAAAAAATTAATTTATTTAGCCAACATTTCCTGAGCACCTCCTAGGCCAAGGTCACAGTTAGGGCCAGTTTTTTACATCTAAGTCTTTAGAAGAGAATAGAAGCTAGGACTTCTAATCAAAGCTTGAAGGCAGAGTTAAAAGTCATTCAATCTAATCTCATACTGAACAGAGAAATGTCTCACAGCCTCCTGACAAGGAAGTAGAGAAAACTAGCTAACTTACTCCCAGGTCAGGCAACCAATTTCAAGTCATATATCATTTTAATGGTTAAGTCACATATATTCCTTTCCTAAAACCTATCAAAAAAAAATATCCTCTATTCCATTCACGCCCAAAGAAGAGCCTAACTGGCCAGATCTAGACAATAGGTTTAAGAAGAGTGAGAAGTAACTTCATTCTGGGAATAAGTAAATATCAAGAGGACCTCCTATGTAAGAGCTGTTTCTAAAACTGCATAAGAAATGCCACACTTGGACCACAGCATGCCAGCTCCTACGAAAGGTCAAAGACCACAAATGAAGGAAACTGCTAAATTCTAAAATGTACCAATATCTATCAAATATTTCTATCAATGAAGATTAGGATCATGTGCCACAGGGGATGAAAAAAGCCAAAGGCAATCCCAACACACAGTGCCTGAAAGGGCATTTGAGGGTACAGGTCTGCCATTCTCCTTGTCCTGCTTTACAAAAGTGAAAGCTTCACCTGGGCTTACATCCAGCCCCAGCTTAATATTTCCAAGAGATGAGTGATTCTGCACCTTTTACAAGATCCTCTTCATTTTCAGGAAGCACTTAGTGCTAAAAGCTTTATCTTTTTATTTATTTATTTATTTATTTATTTATTTATTTATTTATTTATTTAGAAAGAGGAGAAGGGAGGGAGGAAGGGGGCAGACAGAGGAAACACTGACATTGGAGAGATATACCCAACTGGGGGTATGCGAGAGGCAACAGATCCATGTATTTCTGGCACATTTATGTTTCTCTCCCTCTCTTTCTCCCTCTCCTCTCTCTCTAAAAGTAAATAAATGAGAAGCCAAAGAACTTATATGTACAACCCATGGACATGAACTATAAAGGGGGAGGAATACTGGAGGGAAGAGGAGCACAGAGTACAGATGGGTAAAGGGGAGGGAAAAAAATTGGACAACTGTAATAGCACAATCAATAAAATAGACTTTAAAAGATAAATAAAATTAAATAAAATCCCTGTGTTGGAGCACTAACCCTCAAGGTGATGGTATATAGAGGTGAGTCCTTTTGGGTTAACTGGGTTTGGTGAGGTCGTGAGGGTAAGGTCCTCATGATGGGATTAGTATCCTTACAAGAAGGAAGCGGAAAGCTAGGTCTCTCTCCCTCTCCACCATGTGAAGATACAGTGAGACGGTGGCCATCTGCTAGTCAAGATGAGGGCCTTGAGACAAAGATGAGGCAGTGGCTGGGGTAGGAGCCTGGAAATTTGAGCAGGGTTGGTTGGTGGTTTGGACCAGTGCATGGCCTGGGGGCTCTCCCGGATATGGGTGCTGATGTGACAGTCCAACTGCAAACAGAGCAGCTGCAGCTCTCCCCACTCGTCTGGAGTAATGTCTTGGCAGCTGACCACTACCCCAGCAAGTGTGAGAAGGCTGTGACACAGGTAGCAGACCTTGTGATCTAGCTCAGCACTGGCCTTTGGCTGTTGCTCCTGGCAGGGTGGCAAGGTCTGAGTCCAGGTACTGCCTAAGGGATAATGACCTCATAAGGCTCAGGAGCCAGCTGAGCTCTACAAGCTTTCACTGGGAACAATGACCGACTGGCTTGGCCCTGAGCAGCGGGTCTGCCTAGGGCCAGCTGTAGTGTATGAGTTCTTGACTTCATGTAGGAAAGATTTCGTATGAATCCAGGTGACTATGAGGATATATTTATTGAAGCTGGAGACAGCGAAACAAGGAAGGGCTTAGCATAGAGGAAGCAACAGGAGAACCCAGGCTGGGCTGCCTTAGCTCACTGGGAAGTCGGAGAAGAGACAGCTCTGGGAACAGCTTCAGAGTGTTAGTTAGTCTGGGACACGCTGCCAGTTGCCCACTGCCTTAGAGTTCAGGAGATCCGAGCCTGTGAAGAAAGAAGTGTGGAAGAAATGAAAGAAATGGTGAGGGATGCTCCCCAGAGGGAGAGGGCAGCTGTGATAATTATTTTTAAAGATTTATAGAGCTGACTAGCAGTGTTAACTGGTAACCACACTGCATTAATTCCCAGGTGAGGAAGAGCTCTTGGAGAGCCAAGGCCAGCAGAGTGTCTGTAGTCTGGTGACAACCCCATTTCAAGCTCATTTATCTGAAACCCTTCTTTCCTACCCTTCTGGCTCATTCCTTCTGTGACCCATCACATTCCACACTGAGTTTATCCACCAACACGCTGCACCTGCCAGTCAAGAGCTCCATGTTTCTGGAACATATACCAACAACCACTTAAGCACTGAGTGCAGGGAGAGCAGCGCTACCTCAGTTTTGCCAGAGGCATATCTTCATAGTATTTTTTTATGAGTTTTCTGTATTTTCACGTTGTAAGTGGAAATACGTTTTTTCCATTTGTCTCAGAGCTAAAGTTTCTGTTCCCAGTGGACCACCTGACTTAAAGAAAAACTGTGGTATGGAGCTCTGCTTGAATACTTTTTATTTTATGAGTATCATCAACTTACCTGTCTGGCAAGTACAGAAGCCTGGGGCTGGCCTGAACTCTGCCAAACAAATACAAAAGTGTATTTAATAGTTAAATGTGTGTTCTTTCCCTTCTTGCTGTCCCCCTGTTGTCATTTATCCCCTAGATGTTATTTATTATCTCTTTGTTAGTGTCAGGCTCCTTTGGGGTAATGTGATGACTAGTTTGGGTTTACATGACTCTCTTCTCCTTCCACTGCCCCGTATATATTTCTATATTCCTTCCTGTTTCTTTGCCTGCTAAAAACGGCCATAATAAAGGGAGGTGCCTTCAATATATGAAGTATAAGAAGAGTGCCAGGGATCGTCATAATGGAGTTTGGACTATTTTCACAAATTGGAACATGGATTTTCTCAGCTCTTTCCTCACAAGAGGGAGGCCCAGTTGCCGACTCCTCTGTGTGGTGGCTTCATGAGGCCAGCTTTGAACAACTGCCACACAGGAACTGACTCTGGTCCTACCTCATTTCAGTAGATGGTCCTCTTATTATTTTTCTATTTAAAAAAAATATCCTCAAAAAAACTTCTGGAAGGGTGGGTGGCATGAACTTGTACAGTACAAAACAGATTGAAAAGGAAATCTTCTAAATAAACACTTATGCAAATATTTTGTTTTAAAAAAAAGGAAGAGGGCCTTCACCAAGAACTTAACCATGCTAGAAACTTGATCTTGGACTTCCCAGCCTCCAGAGCTGTGAAAATAAATGTCTGTTGTTTAAGCCATCCAGTCTATGGTATTTTGTTGCAGTAGCCAGAGCTAAGACAACTACATAGCTAGTCTTCATTGTCCATTCCTACAGGACTTTTACCCTTGCTTTCAGTTATCAAGTATGATTGTTATAGGTTGAATCTCCTTAAAAATCTTATATTGAAGTTCGTACCCCCGGTAACTCAGAATGTGATCTTACTTGAAAACAGGGTTATTACAGATGTAATTAGTTCATATGAAGTCAGCAGAGTGGACCCTAATCTATTAAGAGTGGTATCATTACAAAAAGAGGAAATATGGCACAGAGATATATACATGAGGAGCACACCATATGAAGATGAAGGCAGAGATGCTTCTACAAGCCAAGGATTGCCTGCCGGCCAGCCACAGAAGCTAGGGAAGAGGCATGAAACAGATTCTCTCTCACAATCCTCAGGAGGAAGCAACCCTGCAAGCACCTTGATCTTGGATTTCAAGCCTCCAGAACCATGAGACAATAACTTTCTGTTGTTTAAAGTCACCCAGTTTGTATTACTTTGTCATGGTAACCATGGCAACCTAATATAATTATAAGTAAACTTTGATGACTATCTCTACAGATCATCAGAGATGTATAAAAATTTTTCCTTTCTTGGGATAAAGTCCTAGAAGTGGAACTACAGTCAAGCAGCACAGTTTTATAGCTCTTAATACATAATATCCCACAGGACTGGTCATTTCTCAACAGACTTTCATACATTCCTTAACTTCTCCCCAGGATCTCCAGAGGTTAGGGGAAGGCTTATCAGTCCCCTTTTACACAGAGAAAAACAGGCTCAGGAAATTAATAATGAACTAGTAATCAAACACAACATTCTTTTCAATAGACCAGAGCTGCATTGTCCAATACGGGAGCCAGCAGTTGCATGTGGCTATTTAAATTTAAATTCATCTAAATTAAATAAAATTAAGATTTAGTCACTGGGTCATACCAGTCACATTTCAAAAGCTCAGTATAAGTAGCTCAGTATAAGTAGCTTCATGTAACTAGTGACCAATATGTTAAACAGAACATGGAACATTTTCATTATCCAATAGTGCTGAACTACAGCATATGAAAATGTAGAATACAGCCTTACAATGCTTGGTAAGACAGATCTTTGCATACTAAACCAGTTAACCAAGATGCAGTAGAGGACATCTGTAACACATAGGGACAGGAAGCAAGCTAAGACACACTGAAGCACATATAACAAAAGCCCATCTTAACTGTACTTGAACAACAATTTAAATACATACATACATACATACATACATAAAGTCCATCTGAGAAACACTGATCAGTTGCCTCTTGCACACACCTGGACCTGGGACCGAGCCCACAACCTGGGCCTGTGCCCTGACAGGGAATCGAGCTGTCCACCTTTTGCTCTGCAGGATGATGTTCATCCCACTGAGCCACACCAGTCAGGGCCTTATTGATTCTTTTAGAAAAAGAAAAACATAAGTGTGAGAGAGAAAAACTGATTAGTTGCCTCCCATACATACCCTGCCCACATCTACAAACCTAGTATGTGCCCCAACTGGGAATCAAACATGCCACCTTTTAGTGTACAGGACAACACTCCAACTGACTGACCCACCAGCCAGGGCAATGTGCTATTTTTAATAGATACCACTGAGTATTTAACCTGTGCCATGAATTGTGCACTAAACTTTTAAAAGAAATATATATATATATATATGTGTGTGTGTGTGTGTGTATAATTTAAATATTTAACCCATACAGAAAAGCAAAAATTATGACTACCCATTTATCTAACAGACTATCCAGATCTCAACATTGTGCCATACTTGTTTCAAATTATTTTTACCAAAATGTAATGACATATTACAGCCCTGGCTGGTATGGCTCAGTGGGTTGAGCATTGGCCTGCGAACAGAAGGGTTACAATTCAATTGCCTGTTAGGGCACATATCTGGGTTGCGGGCCAGGTCCCTGGTTGGGGGTGTACAGCAAGCAGCCAATCAGTGTTTCTCTCACATATCAATGTTTCTCTCCCTCTTTCTCCCTTCCTTCCTCTCTCTCTAAAAATAAATAAAACTTTAAAAAAATAATACATTACAAATACAACTCCAATCCCTACTAAATAGCTTCCTTGAAGAACCCAGTATCCTAACATTGATACATATCATTCTGGTCTAGACTTTCATTTTTACTATATATGTTATATCCATTAACACCGAACAATACTGCCTTTGCATGTTTCTAAATGTTAAATACTATATGATATCATATGTCTGAAACTTGCTTTTCTTCCCATTTTGATTTGACATTTATCATTACTGATAAATGAAGCTTAGTTTATTCATTTAACTTAGTTTCATTTAACATTCCATTTGATGAACACGCCACAGTTTATTTATCCAAACTTCTACCATGGGACTTTTAGATCATTTCCAAAGTCTTGCCATTACAAACAATGCCTCAGTGAACATCCTCCTTCATGCCTCCTTTGACCAAACACAAGAACTGCAGTCACTAGTTGTAGGGGATGCATACTTCAACTTCATGAAGTATACCTAATTGCACTCCAAGCTGTCATATAAACTTACACTCTCATCTATTGCATATGAGTTCACAAAATAATGCTTTTCAAAACAACGGAAAACCTCTCTAAGTCAACAGATTTTCCACATGCAATAAAAAATTGAAGTAACAAACCAGCTTTTATTTTCTAGCTCCTGGAACAAAGACCAAATCTGTATAAACACAACAAAATCCACCAAGGCCAAAATATCCAAGAAGACTTCTCCAAGGCCATCTTTCTTTCAGTGCCTATCTATGAAACAAAAGGTATGCTAGGCACTTAATCCTAACAACAACTTTACAGAATGTTTTTCAATTTTTTAAAATTCAGCCCAGGGTAAGAAATACATCTTGTACTGCAACAAAGTTCCCATCTGCTTACATACATACTTATGTACAGTATGAATGTATACTATGGAAACGAGTCTCACAAAACAATGCTTTCCCTTATTAGCTACAGCTCTGTATCTTTTTCTCCTAATGCTGGTCACCCACTAAACTCATTTCAGGACTAATAAATCACACCTACAGTTTGAAAAAAACAGTTTCAAGTGGTATCTCATTGTGGTTTTAATGTGCATCTCTCTGATCGCTGGTGATGCTGAGCATCTTTTCATATGTCTCTGGGCCTTCTGTATGTCCTCCTTGGAGAAGTGTTCAGGTCTTTTGCCCATTTTTTAATTGGGTTGTCTATCTTCCTGGAGATATCACCTTTAAGTGGAACATAATCAACAAAACAAACAAGCAAGCAAAATATAACCAGAAACATTGAAATTAAGAACAATCTGACAGTAACTAGAGAGGAGGTGGGAAGAGATAATGGGGGGAGGGTTTTCAGGGACAACTATAAGGACACATGGACAAAACCAAGGGGGGATGGAATCAGGGGAGGGAGGTGGGGTGCTTGGGGTGGAGGGGGAGTGACAGGGAAAAAATGCAGACAACTGTACTTGAACAAAAATAAAATATTTTTTTTCAAAAAAAGAAAAACACTTTGCAGAGTATGCAATTCCTACTTTACAGAGTAACTGAAACATGAAGAGGTTAAGTAGCTTGTTCAAGGTCTCAGACTTAGACAGTGAAATCTGAAATTAAAACCCTGATTCTAAAGACAAACTTATTATAGTCCACAGCTTTCTCCTACGGTATTAATACTAATTCCACAACATCATTATAGCTGTTTAGCAATCGAAACAGCTAATGCTTCAATTTATGCCCACATGAACCAAGGCAAAGAAAAACAAATAAAATAAATCTGTTAAAATATGGTGGCATGGATAGAGTAATAAACAAAACCAAAGTTGCAAACCAGTAGTATACCTACAACTTCATTTACTTATGTACAGTTGTGAGAAAATCTTAAATATCATTGCTAAGCTTCTACTTGACTTCATAGCTGTTTATTATAACCTAAAGAGAAAACTGATAAAGTATACATAAATATGCTACCTTGTCCTTGAAAAATAAATTAATATCCATAAGAATCAGCAAAATTCACTACCCATAAGCTACTTCTCAAACCAAAAGACAAACAAGTACTTACGTAAAACTTTAGCTAACAAAGCCAATGACTAATTCTAAAGTAAATACAGTCCAGGTTATAACTGAGCATATTCAAGAGCTCAAATATATCTTTTTAAATGTTTTCTAAATAATAAACCTTAGTTGGAATAGATTTTCATTAATACACAATCAGATTTCTATGGTTACTATCTACCAGGACTCATTCAGGCTTGGTTATACATGGACAGCACAAGGTCAGTCTAGCCTTCACTTCGCCTAATTCCTTCATTAGGTGACTAACTCTTACAAGCTTTAAAGGAGTATAAAGAAAAATTAGGACATTATTTCATTCATTCAGCTTAATGTTTTAACTTTTATTACCTATAACCAGTATAGTTAAATCTTTTATATTACACATAAAGCTTAACCATTTCTTGGTCTTTATTAAAATCCATTAAATATCCCACAGGGAAGCCCACAGGTTAGTAATTGCTGATACACACACACATTAAATCAAATCAATCGTTTATTGAGCATTACCGACTATGTGAAAGATTCTGTGGTCCTGTTTAAGGTACTTCAAACTGGAATTCAAGTCATTAACGTGAAGGAGGGGCATGCACACAGGGGATATTTAATAGCCTACCTCCCCCTTCTCCAGCTGCAATAAAGAGTGAGTGCACATGCTTGTGTGTGTGTGTGTGTGTGTGTGTGTGTGTGTGCATGGTTTTTAGTAGCTTATCTCCCTTTTCCAGTTGCTACAGAGAATAGATCTAAATCTCAAAAAGGTAGAAAAGCAAGTTCCTGGACATACAAATAGCATTTAAATATTTATTTCATTTATTTTTACAGAGAGAGGGAGTGAGGGAGAAAGTGAGGGAGAGAAAAAACATTGACATGCAAGAGAAACATCAACTGATTGCCTCTTGGAGACATCCAGACTGTGGGTGGAATGTACAACCCAGGCATATGTCCTGACCAGGAATCGAACCAGTGACCTTTCACTTTGCAGAATGACACCTAAACAACTGAGCCACATGGATCAGGGCTAGAAGTAGCATTTATAGATCATAGCAAAAACACCTGTTATCACCCTGAAAGGAGAATAAGGTTGTAAGTGACTCTAGACTGGAGTTCTGCTAGTTGGATCATTCCAACTAAGCAACAGATACACTACAAAGACATGTTTGCAGCCAATCCTTATATATCAAATACTGGTGTCTTATTTCATTTCAGTGATTTATTGTGGCTTGTTTCATTACCGTGATCTCTTAACAGTGAGCAGATTAGAATTATTGATACAATAATTAATACTTTCACTTTCTTATCTATTTTTAAAAGATTTTATGTTTATTTATTTTTAGAGAGGGGGAGGGCAGGTGAGAGGGAGAGAAACATCAATATGTGGTTGCCTCACAGGCACTCCCAACTGGGGACCTGGCCCACAACTCAGGCATGTGCCTTGACTGGGAATCGAACTGGCAGCTCTTTGGTTCACAGTCTAGTGCTGAATCTGCTGAGCCACACCAACCAAGGCTATTTTGTTTGATTTTTTTATATTCATTTTCAAATACTTTATAAACTGCTATAATTTCAAATGAGTCATTACATTGACATCTTTTAGTTTACTAGAGGTTTAACTTGCTAGAAGTTTGTAAAAGATCCTTTCCAGTTTCCAAAAACTAAAGATATAAATACAGAGGCCTTGTCAAATTCTAATCTATAACATTCCACTAGGAAAAATAAACCCGTATACAAAGTATGAAGCCATTTTATTTAAAATATATATATATATCCCTAGCTGGTATGGCTCAGTGGATTGAGCACCAGCCTGCAAAAAAAAGGGTAGCAGGTTTGATTCCCAGTCAGGGCGCATGCTGGGTTGTGGGCCAGGTCCCCAACAAGGGACACGTGAGAGCCAACCACACATTGATGTTTCTCTCTTTCCCTTTCTCCCTCGCTTCCCCTCTCTCTAAAATAAATAAATAAATAAACACACAACAGAGAAGACCAGTTACAATTTTTATTTTTTATAAATTACAATTTTTATTTTTCTCTTGATGTATTTTCCAAAATGTCTAAAGTGTGTATATATTGCTCTTATGAATGTGAAAAAATAATTGTCACCAAAAGGCTTTCCCTTATCACCCCAGATGAAATCTGTTCTATTTTGATTGTTCCTCCATAACACTGCTTGTCATATTCTGTTCTATTACATATTACATTCTCACATATCTGTATTGCCTGTTAAGAGTGCAAACCAGTTGGAGGATGGACCACATCTGTTCATCTTTGTGAGCAACACAGCAGTGCCTTAATTTGTGTTCACTAAGGCTGTATTGTGCTTCAGCTGAAAACAGTAAGACATACTAGGCTAATTTCACATAGAGCACAGGGCCTTAGTCTCTGGAGTAAACTGCTGTTGAATCCACACACAAGAAAAACTAATATAGCTACTAAATTCATGTACCAACATTATAATTCTCTCAACTACATATATTCAAGACTACTAAATGTTAACATCTTCAAGTACCATTTGCTTAAGGCCAGCAGACCAGCACTCTGACAGATCTAGCCAGGCAGAAAAGACTACAATTTTCTCTCTTGAGTCGACTTGGTATATATACAAAGTCCCAATTTAATGATTATCTTGCTTAGTTTACATGAAAGTGGCTATATTTCAGTTGAAGCCCAATTAATTCCCAGGCATGTTTTATACCTTAAGTGAGGCTTCATGAATTGTTTCCAGCTCCCAAACTTTTCAGAATGTTGTACCTACCACTCTGCACTGTCTAAATTTTTTAAAACTGCAGAATATTTTCATGTCTACGGGCCTTCACTCCAATCTAGTGAGAATGGCACAGGCATTATCTTTCCCATTTGATAAAAAATGATTCTGAATGAAGTTAATAGCCTTATAGGTTAAATTTTAGCCATTACCTTGTGAGACTCAAAACAGAATTTTCCGGAATCCAAAATCCTGGATTCTCCATTATTCAACATGTCCTCACAAGGAAAAAAAAAAAAAGGGAATTTAAGTTGTGAACACTATTAAACTAGAGCCATAATGAACTCTCCAGTCTATAAAACACCTGGTATAATACTGGCCCTGAATACTTACTAAGCAAACAGAAACCTCAGGTGTAGTGAAACTGATTTACAACCAATGGTGCAAAAAGTAATCTTCCCCTAAGTATCATTTATAAAATAAGACTTTTTTCATGTTCCAAAGCACTATCTGATATTATTAATTTTGTAGTTTACATTTTATAAGCCAGAAAATCTAAATTCAGCTTTACTGTATGTAAACATACTAACTCCTGTGGACCCAGGGAACTCATCTGTAAAATGTGAATATAATAAAGATAAACTAACAAGGTTATTTTGAGAATTATTAATCCTCACCCGCTTATTAGCAGAGAGCTTGGCAAAGAGCAAAGGCTTACTAAATGTTAGCTTCAGTATTTCACTGATTCTAAGACGGTGAGACATTATCTCATATTTTAAGAACTCTGAAATCAAAACGTGTCTTAAAAACAGTAACATGGCCCAGGCCAGGTAGCTCAATTGGTGACAGCATCATCCTGAGATGCCAAGGTTGTGGGTGTGGTCTCTGGTCAGGACACATACAAGAAGCAACCAATGAATGTAAAAATAAGTGGAACAACAAATTGAAGTCTCTCCCACCCCCTCATGCCTCTCTCTCTAAAATAAATAAGAAATTTTTAATTAAAATAATGATGTGTCAATCCACAGTATTTTTTCAATAGTACATAAAATGAGTCTTATAATCTCTAGCATCCTGTAGTCAATGAAATGCAGTATATCATGATGACAATGCGAAGTAAATGTTTAGCCACCATTCCTCCACCCAACAAAAAATACAAGACCAGCCCTGGCTGGTGTAGTTCAGCAGTTTGAGCATGGGCTGTGAATTGAAGGGCTGGCCGGTTCTACTTCCAGTCAGGGCACATGCCTGGGTTACGGGCCAGGTCCTCAGTGTGGGGTGTGCAAGAGGCAACCACACATTGGTGTTTCTCTCCCTTTCTTTCTCCTTCCTTTCTCCTTTCTCTAAAATTAAGTAAATAAAATGTTTTTAAAAAATTAAAAAAGACCAAATCTACACCTCTCACCCTGATCTCCCAAGTCATGTTTCCAAGTGTAACACATGGGCAGACTGCCAGCACCTCAAATTTAACAGGTCTAAAAACAAAATTATCATCTTCTCAGAAGCTGTTACTCTCTTCTGCTTCCCAATTACTGACACCATAACAAAAAAACCTGACTCTACCTTGACTTCTTTCCTCTTTCTCTTCCAACTGAGGCCTTTCTGTCTCTCAGAATCTAGCGTTCCATTTCTAAACCTCATTTCATTTTATAACTCTGTTTTAGAAATTACCAAACTATATCTTGCAACATATTTAGTTATACACTTGGCTACATCTTAAGCCTCTACAAAGAAAGGATATAAAAGGAGACTAAAAGTAAGTTAATATCCAAGAGTAAAAATTACTATAACAAAGAAATTTCACACACATGATCTCACTTTAGCATTTAATTCTCAGCCCTGGCTTTTGTGGCTCAGTGGATTGAGTACTGGCCTGTGAAGCACTGGTTTGATTCCTGGTTGGGGTACATGCCTGGGTTGCAGGCCAGGTTACCCGATGAGGGGTTCACAAGAGGCAACCACACATTGACGTGTCTCTCCCTTTCTTTCTCCCTCCTTTCTCACTCTCTAAAAATAAATAAATATTTTTTAAAAGCTCTTCCTATTTTAAAAAAAGAGTTTAATTCTCAACTCTCTGAGGTACATTGAACAGATGATAACACTTCATTCTGAAATTATGGCTTAAAAGTAAAGATGCTTGCCAAAAGAAAAAGGAGGTGAGAAGAATGGTCAAACTGGAAGAAAAAACTGAAAAAATACACATCAAAATATTAACACTGAGGCCAATTTAGTGGCCAAAGACAGGAAATTTATATATCCATGAGGATAACAACCACATTGACTGAAAGACATCAAGTATGTGTAAATCTATGATATAAAAATACTGAAAACAGAAACTGATAGGCCATCATTAAGGATGCTTAATGGACCAAATCACTATTTTGAAAATTGGTAAATAAAAGTATCAAGCATTTATCCCAACTTTCTTAGAAGAGCCCACTTGGTAGTTAAATAGAAAATATAGGGAAATTTTTCTTTATTGAAATATTCCAGCTAATAAATGAAGATGGGATGATTAAATTAGAATATCACCCTTTTGCAGCCTAATGAATTAACAGACTAGATATTAACAGTGAGCACTAACATCACAAAAGGAGAGAGAGATAGACAACAAGACATTCTGGACTTTTTGATTAAGAAGAACCCAACACCACCCATGTAGTAGCCTTAGAAGTAAAAGGAGAAAGAGAAGGAGGAGGTACAGCAAGGGGGTGGAGGAAAGGGAGGAGGGAGGAAGAAGAGGAGCCGAACAAGTTTCTAACTTCAACATTAGATTCATGATGTTGAATCTAACATCAACATTGTAGGGAAAATATACATAGTCTGTCCAGAAAAAGTGCAGCCATTGTTAATATAATGAGAACAGTTTGTGCAACATCCATGTAACCTGGCACCCAAGGAGAGTGGACTGGAATATGCATGTGTGAACAATGAAGACTTCATTGCACTAGTTGGTGGGGGCAGTAGACACCATGGAGTATGTACTGTGTGCCTGTAGCATTCGAAATGACTGAGCAAGTATACAGCAACAAATCTGCACCAAATTTTTATATTGAGCTTGAACATTCCTGCACGGAGGCTATTCAGATGATTCAGAAGCCTTTCGGGGACAATGCAATAATTGTAGCATGAACAAAAGTGTGGAACACTGCAAAGGTGGTTGAGAATCTGTTGAAAGTGATCCGTGTTCTGGAAGGCCTGCAACAAGCAGGACACCTGAGAAGGTTGAAAGTGTACGGGTAGCAACCAACAAAGACTGGCTACTGACAGTGCGAGAACTAGAAACTGATCTGGGGATTCAAAAAACTACTATGTCCAAGATTTTGACACAGGATCTTGGCATGAAATGTGCCATGGCAAAATCTGTTTTGTAGCTTTTGCTGCCAGAGGAGAAGGAACATCGTGATGTACTTGCTGCTAATGACTTGACTCAAGCAGCTACCAATGAACAAGATTTACTCAACTAGGTCATAAGCAGAGGGGAATCGTGGGTCTACGGCTATAACCTGGTAACAAAGGCCCAGTCATCTGGTTCTCCATGCCCAAAGAAGGCGTGGCAAAGCCACAGTAAGATCAAGACAATGTTAACTGTGTTTTTTGACTGGGAAGGCGTTCTCCATCATAAGTACTCCCCTCCATGCCAAACAATTAATAAGGGAGTACTACCTTATTAATTGGTCTTCATTGGTTGAAAGATGCACTATGATGAAAACAGCTGCAGCTATGGGCTACTGGTGATTGGCAGTTTTATCACAACAATGTCCCCATTCATGCATAACATCTCATGTAGAGTTTTTCGGTGAAACATCAAATCACCCAGGTGACTGAGCCCCTCCTACAGCCCAGATTTGTCACCCTGCCACTTCTGGCTTTTCTCAAAACTAAAATCACCTTTGAAAGGGAAAAGATTTCAGACTGTTGATGAGATTCAGGAAAATACAATGGAGCAGGTGATGGTGATTCCAACAAAGGATTTACAGGGTGTTCTGAACAGTAGAAGAGATGCTGGGAAAACTTTGTGAGGTGCCAAGGCACCTGTTTTCAAGGGGACTGAGGCGTCATTGTCCTATGTACAGCGTTTCTTGCATCTCATATCTTCTCCAATAAATGTCTCTATTTTTCATATTGCATGGCTTGATACTTTCTGGACAGACCTCAAGAACATGTTAAACTATGCCACAGGAATAGAATCAGCAAAACCCAGTCTGGAAACAAGATATGACCCAGTTTCTTCAAGAAACAAACTGCAGAGTATGGGAGATGAAGGTGAAACCTATAGGTGAAAAGAGACAGCCCTAGCAGGGTAGCTCAGTCAGTTACGGCATCATCCCTATACACCAAGGTTGTGGGTTTGATGCCCTGTCAGGGCACATACAAGAAAGAACCAATAGCCCTGGCTGGTGTGGCTCACTGGCTGGAGCATCATCCAGTAACCAAAAGACTGTGGGTTCAATTCCCAGTCAGGACACAAACCTAGGTTGTGGGTTCAGTCCCTGCTCTGGCCACATATGATCCGCAGGCACAATCCCCCAAGTGTAATATCCCCTATCCAGATGCCTACGAACCCCAGTCTGGGCATGTGTGGAAGGCAACCAATTGATACCTGTCTCATATCAATGATTCTTTCTCTCCCTTCCCCTCTCTCTAAAAGCAAAGGAAAAAAAATGTCCTACGGTGAGGGTTTAAAAAAAGGAATCAACCAATGAATGCATAAGTAAGTGGAACAACAAATCAATGTTTCTCTCCTTTCCTAAAATCAATCTTAAAATGTTTAAAGACACATAACAGAACTATCAACCAATAGCAAATGTGTGGACCTTATTATAATCCTGATTCAAACACTCAAACTGTAAAAAAGAAAAAAACTGTAACATTTCTGGACCAACTGGAAATTCAAATGCTAGATATTTATACAATGTGATATTGGTTTTGTGGGCTAATTTTTATTTATTGATTTTTAAAGTGAGAGAGAAAGGGAGGGCAACAGGAGGGGAGAGACAGACAGACATTAATTTGTTCTTCTACTTATTTATTGTGGGGTTTCCTCCCACATCTTAAAGACGTGCACATCAGGGCTAAGTTGGTACATCTAAATTGCCCCAGTCCATGTGGGTGTGAGTGTGGGTGTGGGTTTGAGTGCACCTTGCGATGGAAGAGCATTCTATCCAGGGTGGATTCCCACTTGCACACTGAGTTGCTAGGAGAGGCTCCAATTACTCATGACACTGAACTGGAATAAGCAGATTGGAAAACTATCTTGTTTTTATTAATTTTTCTTAAATGTATGCACAGCTTACATTTATTTCCATATTTAATATTAGAAGTGTTTGGGGGTTTTATTTAAAGGTTAGGCGATGATTCTGTGACCAGAAATATGCCACAGGACCTTAACTTTTATTTATGTCTGTTAGCCTATGGTAGAATTGGTTGTTATGCATCATTTCACTCCAAGTCGCAGTTTCTGAGAACTTTTCAACTACGTTAAGTGAGGATTTATAATTATATAGGGTTATCTGTAGCTTCAAGCATCCACTGGGGGATCTGAGAACCTATCCCCGCAGATAAGGGGGGACTCCTATGTCGACCATACTGCACTTTTTAAAAAGTTTATAAACAGGCAAAACTTATTCTCAGTTTTGCTGTGAACCTAAAACTGCTTTTAAAATAATCAAGTTTGTTCATTTAAAAACAGTAAACTACTCTATGGTATTGGGGTCAAATAATGTTACCTTTGGGAAAGCGGGAAGGAGTAATAACAGAGGAAGGATAAGGTGGGTGCCTGGGGCTGTTAGCAGTGCTCTATTTCCTGACGTAGGTGGTAGTCACGTGGGTATGTTCACTTTGTAACAATTCAGTGAGACTTACACTTAAGATACATGTACTTTCTGTACATATGTAATAAGTGAATAAAAATATATATAGTATACAAATAGCAACTCTGATTTTTAGTAAAAGTCCACTAGAAAATATGTATAAAACACTCCCCAAACTTAAAGAATCTTGCTTTAAAAATTGGAAAAAATAGTATAGTATTTTCCCACTCCAGCAGAGCCTTAACTTATTCTGCTTATCCCGAGTCAGATCTAACAGTCCTGTTGGATTCTGGGTTTAAATAAGAAAGGAGATATTTTAAAATTTATCTAGATTCTTTGGGTTCTTATCTACTACCTAGATATGTATCATAAACAGACACAGAGGAGGTACTCAACAAATATTTACTAATGATATACAGCCCAAACTTTAAACAAACTTGCACAGCAAAGTCTGAAGTATAGCACAGGTAAAATAGGATAAAAACTCAGTCTGTTGGCCTAAAGAGGGCAACTTCCAGAAATTCTTCTTTCACAGAATTACAGAATGTACTGCTTACAAGGAAGAGAATAATTTATGACAACAGCTATCTATGGCAAAGGAAATTGGTGCTTCCCCCTTCACTGCTGCCTGGCTCAGACAAGGTACAATCAACTTCCTGATGCCACAACTAAGCCAGAGGAACCCAGCAGCAACTCTGCCTATAAGGGCAGGGACTATGATGTGATGTAAACCCAGCAGCAAGGAGTTAGCGGAGGAAGATGACAATAACATTGGGGGAAAATTGAGAAGTATTTGACTCTAAAATCTAAACTCTAAAGTCACTACTACTCCTACTTTCCAAAGTGACAGTAAATCAAAATACAAATGACCCTGAAAAACTTGGAAGTTAGGGACACTGAACCCCACTCCCACAGTGGGGTTAACTTAACTTTACCTCCTCAAAAATCTTAGCTACTAATAATAGCCTGCCATTGACCGAAAGTCTTACTGATAACATAAAGTCAATTAACACATATTTTGTATGGTATATGTATTATATATTATATCCACACAATCAAGTATGCTGCAGAAAATAAAATGTTAAGAAAAATCGTAAGGTTCATCTGAGTTTTTTCAAATTGTCACAAATCTCCAAATATTGTTCCAACATGTTTACTGAAGAAATCAGCATACACATGGACCTACATAGTTCAAACTCGGAGTCTTTCAAGGTTCAACTCTGTGTCTTTGGGGTCTCATGTGTCCTGAGTGTCCATCAGCATTCACCTAAGAGTTTTTCAATAGTATCCTTTCAGTTAAATAGATGGCTATGTGATGATAAATTATGATAAACTTTTCTAAGGGCAAGTCACAATATTAATCAACTTGGTATAGTTCTCATCACTAGTGACAGTGTTTTGTTCTGTTTTAAAAACACAAGTAATAATACAAAGAATACTACAGGAAAATACCAGTTCAATTTCTTCTACAGCTCACTTCTTCTATCTCTGTGACTTTTTTTTATTGATGTTCCAGTACAATTGTCTTCATTTTCACCCCCCCCCACACACCCCCACCACACCCATCCCTGCCTCCCACCCTTGAACCAACCCCCTTTGGCTTTGTCCATGTGTCCTTCATACATGTTCTTTGATGGTCCCTCCCCCACTATCCCCTATTATCCCTTTCCCCCTCCACTCTGGTTACTGTCAGATTGTTCTTTATTTATGACCTTCCAAATAAACTATATCTTATTTTTTAAAAAGAGAGAAAATTATAGATCAAACTTGAGGGCTGAGTTCTTTGGTCTTCCCCCCCCCCTTTGGTCTTTTTTTTTTTTTTAAGATTTTATTTATTTATCTTTAGAGGGGAAGGGAAGGAGAGAGGGAGAGAAACATCAATGTACGGTTGCCTTTCGTGCGTCCCCTGCTGGGAAGTGGCCTGCAGGGAACCGGCCTGCAACCCACACATGTGCCCTGACTGGGAATCAAACCATGATCCTCTGGTTCGCAGGCCCGCGCTCAATCCACTGAGCTACACCAGCCAGGGCTTTCTTTGGTCTTTTTGATAGTCATAAAATATTACCTACTGGTAAAACACCTACCTCTAATAGAGAACGCTGACCTGAGAGACTTTGAGGCATTTGGTTTGCTAATGGTTCCAGGTAAGAATAAGTATTATGCCAGGAAAACAGCAATGAGCAAATCACACAAAGTCCTGATGGAAATCTTACTGGAGATCCCCAAATATAATAAAACTATCTGCAAGGATGTTCACTATAGCATTTTTTAAAATATATTTTATTGATTATGCTATTTTACTTGCCCTATTTTTCCTCCCCTTTATTGCCCTCCCCGCTGCACTCCACCTCTCCCCACCAACATTTCACACCCCTTAGTTCATGTCCATAAATATAAGTTCATAAATATAATTTCTTTGGTTTCTCCATTTCCTATACTATTCTTAACCTCCCTCTATTTTGTACCTATCATTCATGCTTATTCCCTGTACCTTTTCCCCTATTCTCCCCCTCCCATCTTCCACCCTGCTGATAACTCCATGTGATCTCCATTTCTGTGATTCTGTTCCTGTTATTGTTGTTTGCTGAGTTTGTTTTCAGTTTTTTAGGTTCAGTTGTTGATAGTTGTGAATTTGTTGTCATTTTGCTGTTCATAGTTATGAACATCTTTTTATTAGATAAGTCCTTTGAACTTCTTTTTTTTTTAACATTTCATATAAGGGCTTGGTGATGATGGACTCCTTGAACTGGACCTAATCTGGGAAGCACTTTATCTGCCTTCCCATTCTAAATGACAGCTTTGCTGGATAGAGCAATCTTGTATGTAGGCCCTTGCCTTTTATGACTTTGAATACTTCTTTCCAGCCCCTTCTGGTCTGTAAGTTTTCTTTTGAGAAATCAACTTATGTCCTTATGGGAACTGCTTTGTAGGTAACTGTCTCCTTTTCTCTTGCTGCTTTTAAGATTCTCTCCTTATTTTTAATCTTGGGTAATGTAATTATGATGTACATTGGTCTGTGCTTCCTTGAGTCCATCTTTAGGACTCCCTAACCTTCTTGAACTTCCTGGAAGTCTATTTCCTTTGCCAGATTGGGGCAGTTCTCCTTCATTATTTGTTCAAATAAGTTTTCTATTTCTTCCTCATCTTCTTCTCTTACTGGCACCCTTATGATTGGATATTGGAACATTTACAGTTGTCCTAGTGGTTCCTCAGGCACTCCTCATTTTTTTTTTGAATTTTTATTTCTTCATTCTGTTCTGCTTGAATGTTTATTTCTTCCCTCTGTTCCAAACCATTGATCTGAGTCCCAGTTTCTTTCCTGTCACTGTTGGTTCCCTGTATATTTTTATTTCACTTCACATAGCCTTCAGTTTTTCCCTCTATTCTGTGACCATGCTCAACCAATTCTGTGAGCATCCTGATTACCAGTGTTTTGAACTCTGAATCTGATAGGTTGGCTATCTCTTCATCATTTAGCTTCATTTCAGTCACACATTTTTGTCTTGGCAACTCTTACATTGTAAGGGTTGGAGCCTTAGGCATTCACCAGGGTGGGGCAGCCCACAGAGCCGTGTCGTGGTACTATATGTAGGGGAGGAGTCCAAGATGGAACAAATCTGCTTGCTCACCTCTCAGCCAGCTTTCAGTGACTTTCCCAGCTACCCACAAGCAATTTGGGCCCTTCTGGTGCTGATTCCTGAGGGCATGGGTCTGTGTACATCCTAGGACCCTGTAGGTCTCTCCAGCAAACTCTCTTGTGAGGCTGAGTTTTTCCCTCAATCCCCCGAGATTTTTTCAGTCAGAGGTTTCAAGACTTTATTTCCCTGTGCTAAAGACCTGGGTTGTGTGGACTGTCTCACTCCCCAATTGTTCTTCCCAGTTTATTCACACGCAAATGTGGAACTCCCTGGTCCTCCAGTCACTGCTTTGCTGGGCATCCTCTCTGCCCCAGCTGCCTGTCTCCACCCCTCCTACTGGTCTAAATTAATGTTTCTTCTTTAACTCCTTGGTTGTCAGACTTCCATACAGTTCAACTTTCTGGCAGTTCTGGGTTTTTTTTCTTTTAAAATTTGTTGTTGTCCTTCTTTTGATTGTGTGAGGAGTCAAAGTATATCTAGTTATGCCTCCATCTTGGCCAGAAGTCCACTATAGTATTGTTTATAATATAAAATGAAAAAAATTCTAAATGTTCATCAATATGAAAAGAATTGAATTGCATACATTCTAATGGAATACTCCACAGCCATTAAAAATATAATGTAGATTCATATAAGCTGATAGGCAAATATGACAATTTTTTTAAAAGTTGAATATTATACACATCCAATTGTAGTATCTATATGTGCATATGTAGTGAAAATTTCTAGAATATGCAAGAAACAGTAAACAGTAGATACCTCTGGAGATTGAAAATAAGGATTGGAGACAGGAGAAGTTTTTCCTCTTCGTATCCTAAAGTGGCTAAGTTTCTTATGCATATTCCGTTATAATAAGAACAAAATAATGAAAGTAATGAACAAAAAAGTTAACAATGGTTTGAGGCAGTGTTAGGACAAAGGTAACTTTTATTTTGTCTCTAGTTTCCTTTTTATACTCTTCTGCATTTTCTTAATTTTCTGTGATTAACAATATATTAGCATATCTTGCTTTTCAAATCGCCAAAGCTAGTATTTGTTTTTTATTTTTTAAGTCAAGCATGATCACTTCTGGTTCAAATTAGAGGAGAAAAACACATAGTTCAATTATAAACACTGTGGCAATTACAAAAATATATGAAAAGATTCAATTTTGAAAATGCTTTTGTTTGTAGAAACTAGTCAGGAACACCAAGAGAGTGAAGTTAAAGAAAAATCTTGATTTAGTTTAGTTTACTGGAGTTGCTCATGTAGAACTGGTGCTTAAGGAAGCAAAAAGAAATCAGTATTCTGAAGAAAGCTGTGCCAAACATTTGCAGAAAGATTAAGTAATATCTATAAAAGGGTGGGGTTTTTCAAAAGATTTTATATATTTTATTTTTAGACAGAGAGAAAGAGAGGGAGAGAAACTTTAATGTGTGGTTACCTCTCACATGTACCCTACTGGGGACCTGGCCCACAACCCAGGCATGTGCCCTGACTGGGAATTGAACCAGTAACCTTGTAGTTCACAAGCCAGCGCTCAGTCCACTGAGCCTTACCAGCCAGGGCAAAAGGGTGGTTTTTAAGAATTTTTTCAAGTCTAACCTCAACACTCAACACGGACATCCCTTTTAGAACACTCTTACCACTCATTCAAATTCTGCTTAAAGTATCCTGTGTCAAAAAATTCTTGCACGTTCAGTCAATATGGCAGCATACGCAGACATGGCTTGTGTCTTCACACAACCACATCAAAATTACCACTAAAATATAGAACCATAACTCAGAACTGTCAGAAATTGAGTTGAATGGTAGTCCGACAACTAGGGAATTAAAGAAACCACATTCGTTCAGACTGGTAGGAGATCACAGACGCAGAACAGCCTCGTCCCTCACCCACTTGTGGTGGATAAAAATTCAGGAGGGATATCTCAGAAGCAGAGTCTCAGCCCTACACCCGGGACCCTCAGGCAGGGTTTCAGTGCCAGGAAGATAAGTCCCCACAACTTCTGGGTTCAAAAACCATTGAATCAGTAGAAGAAACTGCTGGAGCCCCAAGCAGTTCCTCTTAAAAAATCCACACACTGACTCACCTACTCAGACTCACTCACTCTGAGCTCCAGAACTGGGGTAGCAGCTTGAAAGACACCAGTAATACACAAGGAGAAACTGAAGTGTCTGGTATCAAGGAAGCAAAAGCCATTGTCCCTCTTCTAAACCCTCCTCCACAGAGCGGGGAAGCTGGTGCTATATCTGAGACTCCATCAGCCTAACACTGTTTGACCAGCCTTGCAGATCCCCAGAGACTCTGAGCCACCCAATTTACAGGCCCACCCAAGCTACTTTTCCATATAAATGGCTGGTCTTGGCTCAGCTTCTCAACTTCCTAAATCCTATCAAACAAGCAACAGCTGGCGTCAGTAACTCCCAGGCCCAACACCATTAGAAGTCAGCCTAGAGTCACAGCTAGCCTTTGCCTGGGAATCTCCAAGCCGAACACAGGCAACAGCCATCTCAGATTGCTTTATAGCTCAGGCAGGGTGGCCCTGGGTAAAACACAGGTGGGGGCTGACCTTGGCCTGCACCACCTGGGAACCCTAAGGATAATGCACTTAATGGACAGCTATAGGCCACGTTGGAGCACCACCACCCTGCCCCAGCACAGCTGATCCTCCACAGAGGGTGGGTTGGTGGCGGCAGTCACAGCCAATCCTTGCAACTGACCGGCCTCGGTAAATCCCTCCTATTGATTTGTCAACAGCAACCAAGGCCCCACTATAAGAGGAGGGTGTATTCAGCCAACATTAAGGGTGCACACTGAATACCCAGCTTGAGTGACAGAGGAGGCTATGTCACTGGACCCCACAGGGCACCTACATTAGACCATACTACCAAGACACAGATTCAAAGCAGCTCTACCTAACACATAGAAACAAACACAGGGAGGCTGCCAAAACAAGGAAACAAAGAAACATGGCCCAAATAAAAGAACGAATGAAGACACCTGAAAAAGAACTAAGCAGAATGGAGATAAGCAATCTATCAGATGCAGAGTTCAAAACACTGGTTATTAGGATGCTCAAGAAACTTAGTGAGGACCTCAGCAGCATAAAAAAAGACCCACTCAGAAACAAAGGATACACTGATGAAAATAAAAAACAATTTACAGGGAAACAACAGTAGAGTGGATGAATCCAAGAATCAATTTAATGATATGAACATAAGGAAGCAAAAAACAACCAACCAGAGCAAGAAAAAAAAAAATCCAAAATATCAAGGATAGTATAAGCAGTCTCTGGGACAACTTCAAGAGTTCCAACATCTTCAGCATAGGGGTGCCAGAAGGAGAAGAGAAAGAGCAAAAAATTGGAAATGTATTTGAAAAAACAATGAAAGAAAACTTCCCTAATTTAGTGAAGGAAGTAGACATGCAAGTCCAGGAAGCACAGAGTATCCCAAACAAAATGGATGCCAAGAGGCCCACTCCAAGACACATCATAATTAAAATGCCAAAAGTTAAAGAGTGAACCTTAAAAGCAGCAAGGGAAAGGAGTTAGTTACCTACAGGGGAGTTCCCATAAGACTGTTAGCTGATTTCTCAGAATAAACTTTGCAGACTAGTGGGATTGGCAAGAAATATTCAAAATCATGAAAAGCAGGAACCTACAACCAAGATTGCTCTACCCAGCAAAGAAATCATTTAGAATCAAAGGGGAGATAAAGAGCTTTGCAGATAAGAAAAATCTAAAGGAGTTCATCATCACCAAACCATTATTAAAAAGAAATGTCAAAGAAACTTATTTAAGAAAAAGATCAATACTATGAACAATAAAATGGCAAAAAACACAATTCTATCAACAATTGAATCTAAAAAACAAATTAAGCAAACAAGAAGAACAGAGGCAGGATCGTGGATACAGACAGCATTTTGCATGGATGCCAAATGCATTGGAAGGGGCTGTGGGGGAATGGGTGATGAGGAGAGGGGATTAAGAAGTACAAATAAGTAGTTACAGAATAGCCATGGGGATGTAAAGTACAGTATAGGAAATGGAGTAGCCAAGGAACTTATACTCATGACCGATGGACAATGGTGGGGATATTGCCTGAAGAATGACTGGGTGGTGCTGGGTGGAATGGAATCAAAGTGGGGAAAATCAGGACAGCTGTAATAGCATAATTAATACAATATAATCTTAAAAAATAAAAATAATCCTCATAAGTATGTTTGTTAAGAACAACCCTAATTGATAAAGTTCTTCCTTACATTAAGCTAATATCTAATTTCCTACAATTTTCAATGATTGGCCAACTTGTCCCAACTCTGTCCTCTTGAACAACAGTTTTCTTAAAGTATTTTCATCTATTATGATCCTCTCCCTCTTAAATTTCCTCAAAACTAAACCTCTTGATTCTTCAAATGACTTCTACACCCTCCATTATTCTAACCATTCTCCTCTGAAGAAATTCTAGTTTCTTAACGTGCGTCTTGGAATCAAATACCCCCACTGATCACAAAATTCCAGATCTTATTGGGCCAGCGCTATTATCACCTTTGTGTGGGTCACCATGAGAATAACAGTACAAGACCAGGTGCCAGGCAGTTTACAATCCATTGACAATTTAGTGGCACTGTTCAGACCATAAGTAATTTATGTATTTAAGAGTTAAAAGTGTATAGAAAGGTAAGATGACTGAGGAATTGAGGAAATTTTCAACAAACAATGTAGATTATAAATTTGGAAAGGAAGTACACATTTTTGATAAGCAGAAAATACAGAAAGAAAACTATTTGGGGAATATAAATCCAGGACAGTGCAGAGACAGGAATGACCCAAGTTAATACTACAGCAAACTACTTGTGTAAAGACAGGCAAGAATAGAACCAAAAAGGAGGGCTGGAGTCAGACTATTTATATCAAGAGCCCTTAACCTGAATGACTGAAGGGTTAGATCAAGAAATTGACTTCTTCATTGAGATGGTCAGGATGATTAAAATCAATATCAGTTTGCCAACTTCTACATCAAATCAAAGACTGCTTGAATTTTGACTATAAAAAAATGTTTCTAATTCAAATCTACTCCAAGATGAACAGAAATTGAGTTGTTCTACATATATCATTACACAGACTTCTTTCAGAAGATGAATCACATTCCTAACTGCTAAAATATGATGCTAAGGAATTCATTTTAGAAAGATTTATTTTGACCCATTTCTGTAGGTTTCGCCAGGATGAATAATTTGCCATTTAATATGAATACTTCTATATAAGGTAGCTGCCTATTTCAGTAATTAATAATCATCAGGATCTCCATTCAAAAGACAATGACCTGCTGGTCTCCAATCCCCCAGGTTCAAAAGAAGAAAAATTTCACTAATGAACATTAAAAGGTTAAGATGTTAGCTAAACAGCAGAATTTCTAGACATGAATACTGCCCGATACAAATAAACAAATAAAACAGCACCTTCTTTAAAGTAATTTAATAGTGCTGCTGCCTAAAGACTTCATAAGGACTAGCTCTGTAATACCGTGTGGCAGTAGAGACTTAAACTGTCCAAGAGTCTTCCACAGCTACTGGCCTGCCGCTGTTCTTGTGGTGGCAGTTGTAACATTCCTCTGTGGGAAAGGAAGTGTTACATGATTAAACATCTTTCTTAGCATAACAGAAAATGAGCATATATGTGTGACAAACACAAGATGTGTTCTGTAGTTTTGTGTGGCTAAGAGATAATCCTTTTGAAACAAATTAAGATTTGTCACGTGTCTTGGATTAGGATAAAAAATGAAATATTTGAGTAAAAAAAAATTGTCCAAGAGTCATTGCAAAACCCAACCTCTCCCAAATCCTGCTACTCAACAGCAGGGATCTGAAGGAATAAATAGACTCCCAGCTGCTGACAGACATGTCTTCCTAAAAGCAAATCAAATTCTCATTAATGAAAAAACAACCATGAACGAAAAAAAAAATCTGTGTGTCTCATAATCCCCAGAAATAGCCAAATCCATTATGGGTTAATGCAGATTTAACAAAACAGTGGAAGAGAACAGAGAAAAGCAGTCCTGTTGGTCAGCAGCTGGGGGAAACTACTTATCAGAGAGATCACAAACAATGCTTCTAATCCACAGGGCCAGAAAAAACATGAACTGTAATTCACCAGTAAAAAAGGTTCAGCCAGAAAGAGATTCGTATAGAACAATTCTCTCTCTCACAAGCCACCTTATTCCATCTGATTCAACACAGGTATGACAGGCCGTAACTTGGAATTTCCCAATATCAAATTCGACTGGTAATCCAAATCTTGCTTTTTCTAATCAGCTCATCTCTAAAATCACAGTCCTTGCATTCATTCAAAACCAGCATTGATCTTCTACTATGTCAGGCATGAGGAATACAAAAACCTGTAAGAAACAGTCTCTGCCCTCTTGGAGCTTAGTCCATGCACCTTGCCTCATCTTAAACCCCAAAGCCCTTGTCTTAAAATATCCTCTTAGATGGATCAAGTGTCCTCAGTGAAAAAGCAGTAAGGTCCCTTCACCTTTAATTACTGTGACAGAAGCTAAGTAAATCAATCAATCACACTTCTTAGGCTCTGTTCTGGAAGGAGAGAAGCCAACACACCTTTGCAAGTGTAATATGAGAAACAGCTTAGCCTAGAAGACTATGGGGAAGGAGCAGGGGATCAGAGCAATAGAGGGGTGCAAGCCAAGAAATACACTGGAAGAAGGGATGTGACAGCTGTCCCACTACGTGTTCAAAGAGTGATTTAAAAAGAAGAAAGATCCTGCTACTAAACCGACTGTAGTTTTAAGGGTGCCGGGAGGAGAAAGAAAAGAATGAGAGACTGCCCACTACTGACAGACCACAACTATCCTCGATCTCCTTGCTCAGTCCACTCTCACTAAAGAAGAGCGCCCATCACTGTTTAATAGGATCTGGGCCTGCCAGCCAACAACACTGTCACATGGCCACCGGAATGGGGAGGTAACAGTCCCTTCACGGGACTGTTATAAATAAGTTAACATAATTTTCCCCAAGGACAGACAGGAAGTGAAGTTTGTAAACGGTGGTAACCCGACGTCTACTGGAAGCGTGTGGGGACCTCTCAGCGACCCCCAACCCACCCTCCCCCGAAGGCCGCGCACTCACCACGCACGCAGAGCAGCGACATGTTCGAGGAGACGGCGTGACTCCGCCGCGCCTCTGCCGGGTCGCCACACTCTCTTCCCTTTCAGCAGGTGCCGGGGCTGCTCCTTCTATCGGCCCCAAGGGTCTGGCCGCTGTTCATGTTCCCCGTCGCAGGCAGCGGTCTGCCACTCCCTTCGACCCGCTCCAATTCTCACCGTCTGAGGGGGTTCCCGATAACTATGAGTACCAGCCGGCAGGCTGGGGACTGGGTGCGGCACCACGGCGCCATCGTTGGGAGGCAGGAGCAACCGGGACTCCCTCCCACCCCTCCACCCGGGATCCTTGCGAGCGCCTGGACAGAGCCAACCCTGGGCGCCCAGCCTCCCAGCCAATCAACTCACGCCCAGTCCACAGGCCCCGCCCCCAGGCACGTAGGAGGCGGAGTCTCCCCTCTTTTCCCTATGGGCAAGAACGGAGGGATCTCCTCCCACTAAGAGGCTTAACCCAAGGAGGGGCGGGGCTTCCCCTCACCTGTGTGAAGTGGGAATTGAAGCCCTCTTCTCCTCCAGTGTGGGCGGGCTTCCTCCCAAAAAACAGGTTCTTTTCATTAGAGAATTTCCATTGAACTTCATTAAAAGGTCTATCCCTTGGCTGATGGAGTACTTACCGGTAATAATTTTAAAAGATCTGTACCACACAGCAGGCATGTTTTTAATTAGCAACGACGGTAAAAAAAAAAAAAAAGGTCTGAAGACCTCAGTTGTCTAGACCTTCATGATCGCCATTGGGTCTCCAATGTCTGGATACTGCCAAGTATATTGTAATCAGTCCAAAATTACCTACTGATTGAAGGATGAAGGGAACAAGGCTTTTTATGCTGGGGACTTCTGGCAAGATGTGATGGAAGGGAAAAAGAACAGAGCAGGAAACAGAAAGACACGTGGTATGATGTACAGGTACACCTCCTCACCCCAAATTCTGATTTAACTGCTTTGGGATAGAGTTAAGGCACTGTATTTTTTTTAAAAGCTCCCCCAGATAATTCTAATGTGATGCCAGATTTTGGAATATGTGCTTTTAATGCCTCATCAGCCCAGCTAAGATTTCAGGCTGTGCAAGCTCTGGGCACCATAGGATTGACAGGAAGGGTCTGTCAATCTAATAGGGTCCTTGCCTTCCAAAAGCAAACCTAGCCACAATATGATGCCTCCCAATGGAATAGGTACTATGAGAATGACACTAGGAGCCTTAAGAAGAAAAGGAGATTTTTTAAAATTTTTATTTTATTGATTATGCCATTACAGTTGTTCTATTCCCCCCTTCATTCCCCTCCACCCTGCGCACCCCCACCCCTACCATTCCCCCCCTTTAGTTTATGACCATGTGTCTCGAGTTCTTTGGATTCTATATTTCCCATACTATTCTTGCCCTCCCCCAATCTATTTTCTACCTACCATCTATGCTACTTATTTTCTGTACCTTCTCCCCCCATCTCCTCCCACTCCCCTGTTGCCAACCCTCCATGTGATCTTCATTTCTATGGTTCTGCTCCTGATCTAGCTGTCCTTTTAGCTTGCTTTTGTTTTAGATGTGTTTGTTAATAACTGTGCGTTTGCTGTCCTTTCACTGTTCATCTTTTTTATCTTCTTTTTCTTAGGTAAGTCATAAGGGCTTGGTGATGATGAACTCCTTGAATTTCATCTTATCTGAGAAGCACCTTATCTGCCCTTCCATTCTAAATGAAAGTTTTGCTGGATAGAGCAACCTTGGTTGTAGGTCTTTGGATTTCATGACTTGGAGTACCTCTTTCCAGTCCCTTCTTGCCTGTAAGGTCTCCTTTGAGAAATCTGCTGACAGTCTAATGGGAACTCCTTTGTAGGTGACTGTCCCCTTAGCTCTTGCTGCTTCTAGGATTCTCTCTTTCATTTTAATCTTGGCTAATATAATGATGATGTGCCTTGGTGTGTTTCTTCTTGGGTCCACCTTCTTTGGGACTCTCTGAGCTTCCTGGATTTCCTGGAAGTCTATTTCCTTTGCCAGATTGGGGAAATTCTCCTTTTTTATTTGTTCAAATAAGTTTTCCACTGGTGGCTGTTCCTTTCCCCCTTCTGGTACCCCTGTAATTCGGATGTCGGAGCGTTTAAAGATGTCCTGGAGGTTCCTAAGCCTCTCCTCATTTTTTTGAATTCTTGTTTCTTCATTCTTTTCTGGTTGGTCATTTTTATCCTCCTTCTGGTCCACTCCTTTGATTTGAGTCCCAGTTTCCTTTCCATTACTATTGGTTTCCTGTGCATTGCCATTCATTTCAATTAGTTTAGCCTTCATATGTGCCTCTAATTTGTGACTAAAATCAACCAGTTCTGTGAGCATCCTGATGACCAGTGTTTTGAACTGTGCATCTGAAAGTTTTGCTATTTCTTTGTCACTTAGATTTATGGGCTCTGGGGCTTTGAGATCTTTTTGAGCCATTTTTGGTCTGTTCACACCCATTAAGTATGAGGAGTGGAGCCTTAGGGGCGGGGTCACTGGGTTGTGACGCTGTATGTGGTGGCGGGGTCAGAGTGGGGAAATGGCGTCCCCCTCTCCTGCTTCCCGCCGCTGGGTGAGGAGCGAAGCCTGAGGTGTTCACCAGGGTAGGGTCGCTCAGGTAGCTGGGTTGTGATGCTGTATGTGGGGGCGGGGTCAGAGCTGGGAAATGGCAGCCGTCTCTGCTGCCTCCCGTTGCTGGGACCCGCTTGGTCGAGGGATCCGCCGGTTGCTCACTGGGTCCACCCTTTGCAACCCCACGCCTGGGATCTATGCACCTGAGTCCGTCTGACCGAGTTTTCCTGTGCAATCCCGCTCCGTCAGCTGCTGATTTCGCCCCTCTTACTGGTCAGGCTGAAGAATTCGTTGTTATCAGACTTCCGAAAAGTTCAATTTTCTGTGTTTTGGCTATGTTTTCTGTTGCTAATATTTTGTTGTCTCTAAACTTGGTTGTGTGAGAAAGCATGGCATCTCCACCTATGCCTCCATCTTAGGGGAAGTCTGCAAAAAGGAGAAGATTTTATCTTTCTAGTGTTTGGAGCAAATTTGGAGCAATACATTGAGGAAGACTTTAAGTAAGGTGCTCAGACAGCCTAGTCAACAGAAATGCCTGACCCCAAGGATAATGGCCAGGCATAGGTAAACATGACTCACCTCCTCACACAACCACATCAAAATTACAACTGAATCACAGAACAGTCACCACTCACAACTGTCAGAAACTGAGTTGAATGGAAGTCTGACAACTACAGAGTTAAAGAAACCATATCCACTAGACTGGTACGAGAGGCGAAGACACAGAATGGGCTGGTCCCACAGCCATGTACTGTGTATAAAAATTCAGTAAGGCTATCTTGGGAGTGAGGAGTCCTAGCCCCACACCAGGCCACCTCAGCCCAAGGTTCCAGTGCCAGGAAAATAAGTCCTCAAAATTTCTGGCCACAAAAAACAGTGGGAATTGAGTCAGTGGAAGAAGCTCCTGGAGTCCCAAGCAGTTCTTCTTAAAGAGCCCACACACATAGACTTCTGCAAACTTCAGCAATGGGGTAGCAGCTTGAAAGGCACCAGTGGTATATGGTATACGGGGAGAAACTGAAGCATCTGGCATCAAGGCAGGAGCTGAAAGACAGCTTTCACCTGGTCTGAAAGGCAGGCACAGGCCATTGTCTCTTTTCTAAACACTCCCCCCCCCCCCCCCACCCCCACCCCACAGAGTCACAGAGCCTGCAGGCAGGTGTCATATCTAAGACTCCATCAACCTGGCTAACGGTGCTTTGCCCCACCCTGGAGATCCTCTGAGGCTCTGTCCCACCCAATTTACAGCTGTTAACTGTGGCTTTTCCATATGAATGGCTGGTCTTGGCTCTTGCTTTGCAACTTCCTAAATCCTTTCAAACAAGCAAGAGTTGGCCTCAGTGATCCCCCCCAGTCCTCTCCCCACACCTATTGCTAAGTGGATCAAGACACAGCACTAGCAGCAGCCAGCCTAGATTCACAGCTTGGCTTCACCATGAAACTCTCCAAGCCCAGCACAAGTAATAGCCATCTCAGATTGCTTTATAGCTCAGGCGGGGTGGCAGCGGGCAAAACACAGGTGGGGGCTGATCTTGGCTTGCACAACCCGGGAAACTCCAGGGCCTGGTCACCTAGTAGACAGCTACAGACCACATTGGAGCACCAAGACCCTGCCCCTGCACAGCTGTTCTTACTTAGGTTGTACACAAGAGGGAAGGTGATGTGGCTGGGAGGTGAAGATTGGCTGAGCAGAGCAAGAGCCAATGTCTAAAGATATGATGTAGGCTCTCAGGCATCTCAGTTTACCAGTTGAAAGTTAAAAGGGAAGGTTCAGCTTTCTGTCAGAGGATAACAACATTTAGCAATCACTGCCTCTACAGAGAACACTCACCACTAATGGCTAGGATTTTGTGCTCAGTAGTTCAGAGCCCCCCCCCCCCCCCCCAGGCAGACTACAAACTGACAAATGGTGTGGAGTCTCTCATTTGCACAGATTGGATCCCTCACAAGGCTACCAAATCAAGAATTTCAGATAAAGTGTTTGAGCAGTTCACCTGCAAATCATGAAAAATATGGTGGGGATCCATCCATAGCACCCTCATAAATTGCATATTGTTACCAGAATAAAAAGTACAAAAAGACATTCACATTGAGGAAAAGATATAATAAAGATGTTTGTATTAGAAAAAGCTCACACTCCCAAATTTTATGAGAACATCCCTTCAGTAAATGCAAACACTGAAAGTGGTTAAACATTTGATAAGAATCAGTCACCTGAGGTTGCCACAAGGACTTCCAGCTGAGGGGCATGTGACTCAGAATACTTCTAGAGCACCAGGGAGTTAGTAGTGCAGTGATCTCTAAGCCCCAGGGACCAGGAAGCAATTAAATCCTAATGCTGGAGCGGTTTCTGATTTTAAAAAATACAAGGCATATTTATTTAAAGATAGTGAGAAAGTGTTCTCATTAAAAAATATTTTAAATGCAAAAAAGAGGACAATAAGGTCCTCTGCCCTCTAGGTACTTAACCAGGACCAGTTATACTTATCAGCATGGTAAGTGTATCTTCAGAATCAACTCAAACAGGGATAGAAAGCCCAATGCTTGCAAGTTTTTCAGCATTTGAATGGAATTCACACTTAGATTTAGCTGAGATGTAGCCAGAAAGTTAGGACTGAGATCCAGAAAATGGGGAGGGAAAGAGGGATGAGAAAAGTAGGTAATGAATCTCAAAAGTATAAGTCCAAAATACCCAAGGTTTGTACTGTTGCCTTCTTGGGAGCGCTCAGGCAAGAGGAGGGGCCGAGGTAAAAATCCTGTTGCTGGAGGATGCTCTACCAAGTTTATACCTATCTTTAAGCCCTGCTCTAAGGCCTTTAAAAGTTTACCTTTCTTGCAGGTTCCTTATCTTTTGAGAAATATCTCCAAATCCCTCCACAGAGAAATTTAATATGAGTAACTCAATTTGACAAATATTTGTTAACTATTTTTAGATCAAGCATAGTGAGAGAATGCAAAAGTAAACAAAGCACAATTCCTTTCCTTAAGTAGTTTATAAGGTGATAGAAAAGATCTGTAAGATAATAATAAGGAGGAACAAAACTAGAACAATAAATATGGAAGTAAGGGAGGAGAGGGACAAACCTTTTAACACTTCCCACAGTGGTGAAGAGCTCAGGATGATAGAACTTGGCATATGATGACTCTGAATACAGTAGAGGACATTTTTTTCTTTGTAGCAAAAGATTGTGTGACAGAGAAAGAGGGAGAGAATTTGAAAGTCAGTTTGGCTATGAGGATGATGCTACAGTTAACTAACAGATAATAAATCTAGGAGGTAGCCCTGGCTTGTGTGGCTCTGTGGATTGAGCACTGGCCTGCAAACCAAAAGGTTACCAGTTTGACTCCCAGTCAAGGCACATACCTGGGTTGTGGGCCACGGCCCCAGTAGGGGGCTCATGAGAGAAACACACACTGATGTTTCTCTCCTTCTCTTTCTCCTTTCCTTCCCCTCCCTCTAAAAATAAATAGATTAAAAAATTTTTTTAATCTAGGAGGCATAGGTTTGGGGAGAAAAATTTGTTTCCATTTAGATATACAAAGTTTGAAATTGTGTGGGATATCCTTACAGATATTTACTCATTATGATGGGGAACTCAAATGTTGGAAATTTTTTAGTTTCGGGTAATAGGTAATAAGCTTAGTAATCAATATATGTAAAAAGCTATTGTTTCAGGAACTAAAGATGTGACTCACCTTGACTCTAGAAGACTGTTTGCCATTCTACCTTTGGGCCTCAAGAGGACTGCAAGCAATCAAGATGGTATCTAAGCTATTGTACTCCAGGGTGAGATGCCCACAACTCAGGACACGGATAAAGACCACCACCCAAGACCCAGATGAAAAAATGTTGCAGCTTTTTATCTGATTAACTTTTTCCCTGAATTCCAATCCCCTTACCTACAGGTACTGCATCATTCAGAGGATCAGTTCAAAATGGAATTTAGGGCTTCCGGCCAAGATAAAGACAAAGGTAGATATGCTTCCTTTCCTTACACAACCAAGAAAAGGATAACAACCAATTCAAAAACAAAAAACAACCAGAACTGCCAAAAAATCTAACTGTATGGTAGTCCTACAACCAAGGAGTTAAAGAAGAAATATTCATCCAGACTGGTAGGAGGGGACAAGATGGGCAGCTGTGGTGGAGAGGACTCAAGCTAGCAGACCAGGTTAGTGAGGTGGTGGCTAGTGGACCAGGTGGTCCCACATTCATATGCAGATAAACCAGTGAGAAATACTGTGTAATCCAGGGTTCCAGTGCAGGATAATAAAGCCTTAAAACCTCTGGCTGTAGCCCTGGCGCCCTGGCTGGTGTAGCTCAGTGGATTGAGCACAGGCCTATGAAGCAAAGGGTTGCCAGTTCAATTCCCAGTCAGGGCACATGCCTGGGTTGCAGGCCAGGTCCCCAGTAGCGGACACATTAGAGGCAATCACACACTGATGTTTCTTTCCCACTCTTTCTCCTTCCTTTCCCCTCTCTCTTAAATAAAACATTTAATAAACCTCTGGCTGTAAGAACCAATGGACATTGCAGTGGGGGAAACTCCCAGGCTCAAAGAAAAATTCCTTGAAAGGGCCCACAGCGTCTTAGGACATACACAAACACACCCACCTGAGACTCAGCCCCAGAAGGGTGCAATTCATTTGTGGGTAGCAGGGGAAATGACTGGAAGTGGGGCAAGAGCCAAGCAAGCGGCATTGTTTCCTCTCTGATCCCTCCCCACAACTCAGTGTTGCCCTGTCCTACCAAATACCTAAGGCTCTGCCCTTTAAACATAACAGGTGCGCCAAGACAAAGAAATATACCCCAAATGAACCGATCAAAACTCTGGAAAAACAGCCCTGGCTGGTGTACCTCAGTGGATTGAGTGTGGGCTGCAAACCAAAGGTTTGATTCCAAGGCAGGGTACATGCCTGGCTTGTAGGCCAGGTCCCCAGTGGGGGCCAATCACATATTGATGTTTCTCTCCCTCCCTTACCCCCCTCTCTAAAAATAAAATATTAAAAAAGAAAAAGAAAAAAACTGGAAAAAACAGCTAAGTGACAAGGGGATAGCCAACCTATCAGATGCAGAATTCAAAACACTGGTAATCAGGATGCTCACAGAAATGACTGAACATGGATATAACATAAAGGAAGAAGTAAAGGCTTTACTAAGTAAAAATTTTTAAAAATACAGGGAACCAACAGTAAAGGGAAGGAAACTGGAACTCAAATCAACGATTTAAAACAGAAGGAAGAAATTAGCATTCAACTGGAACAAAATGAAGTAATAAGAATTAAAAAAAAATGAGGAGAGGCTTAGAAACCTCCCAGACAACTTTAAATATTCCAACACCTGAATCATAGGAGTACCAGAAGGAGAAGAAGAAGAAGAGGAACAGCAAGAAATTGAAAACTTATTTGAAAAACTAATGAAGGAAAGCTTCCCCAATCTGGCAAAGGAAAGGGACATGCAAGTCCAGGAAGCACAGAGAGTCCCAAACAAGTTGAATCCAAGGAGGAACACACCAAGGCACATCATAATTACATTACCCAAGATAAGGAGAGAATTTTAAAAGCAGCAAGAGAAAAGGAGACAGTTACCTACAAAGGAGTTCCCATAAGTTATCAGCTGATTTCTCACAAGAAAACTTATAGGCCAGAAGAGACTGGAAAGAAGTATTCAAAGTCATGAAAGACAAGGACCTACATCCAAGATTACTCTATCTAGAAAAGCTATCATTTAGAATGGGTGGGCAGATGAAGTGATTCCCAGATAAGGCCAAGCTAAAGGAGTTCATCATCACCAAGCCCTTGTTATATGAAATGTTAAAGGGACTTATCTTAGAAAAAGAAGAAGATCAAAACTATGAACATTAAAATGACAACAAACTCACAACTATCAAGAACTGAACCAAAAAAAAACCTAAGACAAACAACTAGAACAGAAACAGATTCACAGAAATGGAGATCACATGGAGGGTTATCAGCAGGGCTGGGGTAGGGGGAGAATATGGGGAAAAGGTACAGGGAATAAGAAGCATAATGGGTAGGTACAAATGGATAGGGGGCTGTTAAGAATAGTATAAGAAATGGAGAAATCAAAGAACTTATATGTATAACTCATGGACATGAACTAAGGAAGCGAATGCTGGAGGGAGGCCAGGTGCAGGGCAGAGGGAGATTAAGGGGAGGAAAAATAGGGCAACTGTAATAGCATATTAATAAAATATACTTTAAAATAAGATGGAATTTAAGATGGTCTGTTAGGATACAAACCCGCGTCTTCTCAGATTGCCAACCATCTGAATAAAGCACCCATAAAGATTCAATCCCTGTCTCTGCTTATTGAGTGTGGTAGGTGACAGGCAGCATAAACACCAGCTTTTCTGGTTTCAATTAGACAGTAGATGATGTAAAACTGGACCCCAAGAGAGCAATCCAGGCTAGAGATTCAGGTTTCAATCCATAAAGATATAACTATTTTAATTCCCATTTTTTTGATCAAGAAAACAAGGCAAAGCCCAAATTCAAACCCAGCTGTATCTTTCACTAGAACTCAAGCAGTTAGCCATATCATTATATTGCCTCTCAAGTACTGGAGGAATTCAGCAGAAGCTGTGAAAGAATACAGATAGACACCACAGGGGAATTAGCATGTGGAAGAGATGTATCTCAAAGTATAGATAGAACTGGACATACAAAGATGGAAGAAATGGTATTCTGTACACAGAGAATAAGTAACACAAACCAAAAGATTAAAATATTAAACCTGTATAGGTATTTAAGAGTAAGCTGTAAAGACTCTGATTGCTGGTTGCCAGGAGACTATGTAACGAGAAGGGTACAAAGGTCAGCTAATATGGAACAGCTGCTTATAAAGAGTAGGAAGAACTGACCGAAAAGGGATGGTCAGAAAAGGAAAACAGGAAAATAAGCAAACTGCTTGTACACTCTTCCATCATAAATCTATCTATTGAAGACTAATTGCACATCTATCTTTTCTTTCAACTCAGAGCTCCTCCACAGCAAAGGACATGTTTTCTCTATCTTTATCCCTAACACATAGTACAATACCTAGCAAAGGTGCCCCTCCAAAATTTGTTGACTAATTTAATAAATAAAATACTTAGTGAATGAGATTTTTTTTAAAGAATTGGTTGTTGTCAAAAATAAACAAAGCTGGATGCCAGGACAGATTTCAATCAGAAATATGCTACTGTAATAGCGAAGATAGCCTAGTGTGAACTGAACTCAACACTACTTGTGCAGAGGTATTTAAAGGGAGAATGAAGGAATAGGGAGGTGCTTGAAGAGGAGAACTCAACAGAGTCAGAGATACGAAAAATTACAAAGAGCCAGCAGGGAAGGGGTTGGTCTGTGTAAAACCTATCTGTGTTTGCTAACGAGTGCTTATCAAAGTAAGGCTCCTATCCTCCTACAGAGATTGGGAGACAGGGATCCTGTCTTTAAGTGCTGGGTGAAACAAACAGTAAGTTTTTTTTTTTTAGCAACCTTCAGTTTCCTCAGACAGGTGTTTTAAGAGAGGCTAGAGTCATCCTAGGGACGCACTTTGAGCTGTTAGAAACTATGTTAAGCCCTGGCTGGTGTAGCTCAGTGGATTGAGCACGGGCCTGCAAATCAAAGGATTGCGGTTCGATTCCCAGTCAGGGCATATACCTGGGTTGCAGGCTGGTTCCCTGCAGGCCAGTTCCCAGCAGGGGATACACAAAAGGCAACCATACACTGATGTTTCTCTCCCTCTCTCCTTCCCTTCCCCTTTAAAGATAAATAAATAAAATCTTTAAAAAAAAAAAAAAGAAACTATGTTAGTGTTTGTTCAAGTCTTTACAGGACAGGGTGGAAGACAAGTAGAGAATAGGGATCAGAGGACTATGGCTAGATTTTGGCCAATAAAAGAATCTTTGTCATTACTACATACAGGTTGGGGCAAAAGTAAGTTGACAGTTATGAGTACATGAAACACAGTGTTTATTCTTGTATTATTATTTATTAATCATTGTTACTTCCATACAAACAACTGTAAACCTCTTTTTTGCCCTGCACTATATTGATTAATTCTGCACAGATTTCCTTTTAACAGCTTTATTGATGTATAACTTATATATGACAAAATTTACCTGTTTTAAGTGTAGAATTCAATAATTTTTTATAAATTTTCAGAGTTGTGCAAACATCACAATTTAATATCGGAACATTTCTATTGCCTTCAGAAAAGGTCTGTTTTACCCATTTGTAGTCACCCTCTGTTCCCATCCCAAGCCCCAGGAAATCACAAATCTACTCTGTCTCCATAGATTTGCTTTTCTGTACCTTTCACATAAATGGAACTATACAATGACACAAACACTATGTCTTCTGTGTCTGGCTTCATTCACTCAGCATAATGTTTTTGAGATACATCCATGTTGCAACAACTGTCAATACTTCATGCCCTTTTATTGATGAACAGTATTCTATTGTATACATTGGATTTTGTATAACTATTTATTAGCTGATGAAAATTTAAGCTTTTTACCAGTTTAGAACTATGGATAATAATGCTTCCATCTGTGTGTGGACATATGAAACCACCAAACTGTTTTCCAAAGTAGCTACACCATTATGTCATTCCCATCAATGACATAATGGTGTCATTGATGGGAATGACATAATGTCAATGTATAAGGATTCCAGTTTCCCTACATTCCTACCAATACTTGGTATTTTCTGTGTTTTTGATTATAGCCATTCTATATATACAGATAAATGGTATCTCATAATTTTAATTTGCATTTGTCTAATGGCAAATGATGTTGAGCACCTTTTCATATACTTCTTAGCCATTCGTATGTCTCGTTTCATAAAATGTCTTCTATTCAAGTATTTTGCCCATTTTTAATTAGATTATTTATCTTTTTGTTATGCTGCAGAGATTTTGAGGACCAAGCAAAGGTTTTTGAATCTGGCAATTTGAGACCAGTGGTATAGTAGACAGTAGTCATTTTGGGAGCTTCTCAACATCTCTTAAACATATTATGATTCACACTTTTCTAGAATCTAGGCATTCATTTTTCCCAGTTTCCCACAGCCTCCCTTCTACCACTCTCAGGCTTCAAAACAGAATAAACTGGCAGGTGCCCTGTGAAATACCTTTTTTGGAGAAGGCAGTGTTTGGGTGTACAACTGTCACAGTCAGTAGTGAGGGGCAGTCTGTTGTAAGTAATTGATCTCCATGGCATCTCTTGTGAGGTCTATGCTCAAGGCAATGACCGTGGAGTCTTCGCTGGTGCAGTCTGTGGTATAATTTGTCTACCACTTTTCGACTGCTTAGCCTCCAAGCCTCTCAGAGATTACATGACCTTCTCAATATCCCAATTTTTTTCTGTTTAACTAGTTAAAGCGGATTCTGCTATTTGCAAGTAGGAACGTTGACTGATATAACAAGTCACATTTGAAGGGTCTCAGAGACAGAGTCTGAATCCATGCTGAAAAGGGATAAGGAGTAAAAGAAATAAAGGTAACAAGTTGTAGACATTTCTTTAATATATCTAATATTTAGGAGAAGATTTATTAACATAAAACAAGTACCAAAAAATTGCAAACTAAAATAGCCAAGAAAAAAATTCTGAACCTACAAAATGAGAGAAAACTTTTAATATTTTTATTTTTTAATTACAGTTTACATTCAGTATTATTCTGTATTACTTTCAGATGTATAGCAAAGTTGTTAGAAAATCATGCACTTGCCCTGGCTGGTGTGGCTCAGTTGGTTGGACTGTCCTCCCACAGATGAAACGTTGAAGGTTCAGTTCTGGTCAGGGCACATGCCTAGGTTGTAGGTTCAATCCCTGATCTAGGTGTACACAGGAGGCAACCAATCAATGCTCCTCTCATGTATCAATGTTTCTTTCTCTCTTCCTCTCTCTCTCTCTCTCTCTCTAAGAGCAATGAAAACAAAAATATCCTTGGTGAGGATTAATTAACTAATTAATTAATTAATAATCATGAACTTTAGGAGAGGTTCCCACCCCCTACCCCCATCCCCACCCCTGCTGCTTCAAGTACCCACCTGGCCCCATACATAGTTATTATGATAGAGAAAAGTTATACATCCCTTTGTAAAAGTTATAAAGGTAAAGTAGAAATGTTACTTCCATGTCTCAAATCCATGCCTTTTCCTGACATACTGCAAACTCAATAAAAATTGTCCAATTCATTAAATTCTACTTGTGGGGATGTATTCCATAAAAATAATTCAAATAAAAGGGAAAAGTTGTGTGTACAAATATTGTACAAAAATATATTTATACAAGGATTATCTAAATAGGGAAATCTGAAATTCAAAATGCCCAACAATTTCATGAATTCTAATAAATCAATTTATTCATTCCTATAGAATACATATTTATGAGCAACACTGTAAACTTATACAAATGGATAAGTATCAGAAGAGGAGACCATGCAAGAGATGTAGGGGTTTATGTCTTCAAGAAAAGTTTATTGAACATCTTCTAAGTACTACACATAGTGCTACAAATACAAAGGGGAACAAGACATTCCTTCAAAGTATGCATAGCCTGAGGATAAAAGGACTGTGGAAAGTGGTAAAATCATCATTATGATGAAAAAGAAATTTTTATGTGTGTATATTCTTAGAAGTTTTAGAATTGTTTTTCTTTAGAATTGTTTAAATGTTTCAGGTGGGCCCCAGCTCCTGTGGGTCATCTGATTGAGTGCCAGCCTGTGAACCAAAAGGTTGCCAGTTTGATTCCCAATCAGGACACATGGCTGGGTTGTGGATCAGGTCCCCTGGGTTGTGGGGGCGTGAGAGAAGCAATTGATCTTTATGTTTTTCTTGCAAAATGATGTTTCTCCCCTCTCTTTCTCTCTTCCTTCCTCTCTCTCTAAAAATAAATAAATAAAATCTAAAAATAAAAAAATATATTTAATTTTAAAATTTAACTTAGCAAATACAGACTCACTTTTACCTTCAAAAATAGACAGATATATAACTCTCTTCAGGAGTTTAAGTCTAGTAGGAATGAAATAGGTTAGATAATTGGAATCTACAAATGACCTCTAAAACTCACTTTAGCCAAGTTTTAAAACATCCTCGTCTATCCCACTCCCTCAAAAAAAAAGGAATAGAATGAAATAGCAGAATAAGCACTGAACCAGGCTTCCTGGTTCTATTACATGCTAACTACAGCGAACCAGGTGTCAGAGCTGGACTGGACTTCAGAGACCATTTCCTGCAACATCAGACAGGAATAAAGAATATAATGAGTAACAGCTACTAGAATAGGATCCAGAGCAAAGGAAGCAGGAGTTTCAGTTAACCTCAGTTACATAATGTCCCTTGCAAGGCCACTGTGAATAAAAAAAACAACAGCAGATAGGCAAGCATGAATGGTGAAACCATGTGCAAAAAAGATGTATTATCCTTAGGACCTGGGGAAAGGCCTCATGATAGACGCAGGAGGCTGGCCTGGTTGCAGCCTGCCCTCTCCCTATAGCTTACTTCTTATCTTAGTCTAGCCACTGCGGCTTCCTCATTTCCTTCAAAAGTAACAAATCCATTCTTGACTTAATATTTCTGCACTTAATATTCCCAATGCTGCCCCAAGATCTTTGTCCATCTGGCCCTTCTTGCCACTCAGGCTTAACTGGTACCTCATCAGTAATGCCTTCGCTGGCCACTCAATCTAATGGCACCCTGATCACTCTACCACATTACCTTATTTTCATCATAGCACTCCCTTAACTATGTTATTCATTTTTATTAATTGCTGGTTTCCCTGTATAGAACATAACTTTCATTAAGGAAGAAATGTGTGTTTCTCTCTATTGGAAAGAAACCATCCAAAACTTGGAAACAAGCAAAAGAAATTACTGGGCATATTTTCAGCTTTAGTGCTGGGTACTGTCTAGAGCAGAGATCAGCAATTTTTTTCTGTAAAGGACTGTATAGTAAATATGTAGGCATTGTAAACCAAAATAAAAGCAAAATTGAGGCCATTTATTATATAAGTACTTATATAACAAGAAAACAAATTTCCATAATTTTTAAATGATAGCATTCAAACTAAAATAATAATAATTGGATACAATTTTTGTAATATGGCTCTGCTAATGAGAAGGATGAAATTCTTTTTGGGAGTACATTTTGCTTAGTTGGGATTCAACGTATCATCAAAATCATTTGTAAATGTTCATCTGTTAACGCTCATCTGCAATAACATTTTTATGTACTTTATGTCTTTTCATACCAACAGGTACTGCCAAATACTGATATCAGTACATGATATGTGATTCAATTCAGCATATCCATTGCTTGGAAAACATTTATAAAATTCTATGAGATTCTACTCTTGATACTTCCTCAAAAATCATAATAAAACTTTACCACTATTAAGACATCAAAATGCCATGTGGTAGGACAAATCAAGACATTCAACTTATATTTCTGGCAAAAACAAAACAAAACATGGAACTGATAATGCTTAGGTTTATGATAGTGTATAAAGTCAACTGTTGGCACTATTAGTTTAATAACACATGATAAATTGAAATATTTTCTGCAAAATACTTTCTACAATAAATAAGTATATGCTTTAAATACATTACATTTTCACAAACCTTGTCAATTTGTTGAACTAAGCCTTTTCCAGCTCCACAGATTTTTTAATTGATTTTAGAGAGAGAGAAAGGAAGGAAGGGAGAAAGATAGTGATAGAGAGAAACATCAATTTGTTGTTCCCACTTACTTAGGCATTCACTAGTTGCTTCTTGTATGTGCCCTAACTAGAACTCAACCGAAAATCTTGGTATATCAGAACAATGCTCTAACCAACTGATCCTAGCAGATTCCACTTCAAGTTGCACTGAATTAGCATTTTCTCAACTTCCTTGAAAACATTTTTACCTGTGATTGTTTCATGCAGACTATTCATAGAAGCTAATTCTTCACTCACTTCAGAATCAGCACTATTTGATAAACAACTGGATGATTGGCAACGTGGACTCATCAAGAGCAAAGAAAATCTACTCAAAATCATTTGTCTTGTTTCTTAATTGGCTATTGTGTCACTCTTGTTAGGAAAATAAAAACAACAAAATAAAATCAACCCCACTGGCAAAAAGGTCCCTCCCTGCAAATATAGAAGAGTCAGAAAACATAACTTTATTATTCAGTAAGCACTAACAGATTACATGCATGTGAAGGTAGCCTAGAAGTTAGGACTCAAATATAAATCTCACATAATTTATACAGTTAAGCAGAAGACAGAATAATATTTCCTAAAAAAACAAGGGTCTACACCTGTTGATAATTTCTTGTACAAATTTCTCTTTCTTCAAAGAGACCCTTGTTTACATGCATAGAGGCCATTTTGCCCACAACCTTGGAAAATCTTTATAATGTGAAAACTGGAGACTGGGCTTAATCCTGAGAGAGATTGATCTTTATTCTAAAGGTTAGAGTCAGAACTCAGATTTACTATGCCTCCAAGAAAACACTTTAAGAAAAGAAGAGACAATAAATGGTCTTTTTGCCCTTAATAAATGGGAAAAATCAATTTCATTTACCCTTAAACTCCCAGTGTCCTCAACTCTCCAAGTAAGTGTTCTCACTAAATAACAAAGAGGCTTTTGCAAATTTATTTTCCTTGAACATATTCCTACAGCTGCTATAATCAAACATTTCTTTTGCAGCTGGGTGTACCAGGGAATAATAATGGATTCCCTTTTAACAATTTTTAAATTTTTACAGTATTATATTAGTCTCAGTGTACAACATAGTGATTAGACATTTATATAACTTACTAAATGATTGCCCCAATAAGTCTAGCACCATTGACACCATATATAGCTATTAAATATTATTGACTTTGCATCCCTATGGCTGATTTTATTGCCTATGGCAATTTTTACATCTTAATACCTTCCAGTTTTCACCCAACTTCCCAACCACCATCCAGTCTCTCAACCATCGAAATGTTTTCTGTATCTATGAGTTAATTTCTGTTTTATTCATTTCTTTTCTCTTTTAGATTCCACATATAAAAGAAATCATATGGGAGGACTTCTGGTCAAGATGAAGGCGTAGGTAAATATGCTTCACCTCTTTGCACGACTACAGAAAAAAATACAACTAGACCTCAAAACAAATACCAGCCAGAACCTTCAGAAAATCCAGCTGTAAGAAATCTGACAATGGAAGATTTAAAGATGCCACATTCATCCAGACAGGTATGGATGTGAGAGGGGGGAGAAGCAAAGATGAGCAGAGAGGCTCAAGATGAAGTGTAGAGTGGAGAGGCAGCAGAACTGGTGGTCCCACACTCACTTGTGGAAGATAAAAATCAGGAGGGATATCTTGGAGGCTAGGGATCTCAGCCCCAGGCCAGAACACCAGAAAGAGAACTAAACAAAATAGATATAACCAACCTATCAGATGCAGACTTCAAAATACTGGTGATCAGTGTGCTCAAAGAAACTGAGTATGGCACCAACGTACTCAATGACCCAGGCAGAAATGAAGGTCACATTAAGTGAAATAAAGAAAAATCTACAAGGAACCAACAGTGGAGGAGATGAAGTCAATATTCAAATCAATGAATTGGAACATAAGGAAGAAATTAGCATTCAATCAGAACAGCAAGAAGAAAAAAGAATTAAAAAATGAGAATAGGATAAGGAGCCTCTGGAACATCTCCAAACATAGCAACATCTGAATCATAGGGGTGCCAGAAGGAGAAGAGGAAGAGCAAGAAATCGAAAACTTATTTGAAAAAATAATGAACAATCATTTACCTAATTTGGTGAAGGAAATAGACATACAATTCCAAGAAGCACAGAGTCCCAAACAAGTTGGACCCAAAGAGGACCATACCAAGACACATCGTAATTAAAATGCCAAAGGTTAAAGATAAAGAGAGAATCTTAAAAGTGGCAAGAGAAAGGCAAAGAGTTATGTTCAAAGGAGTTCACATAAGACTGTCAGCTGATTTCTCAAAAGAAACTTTGCAAGCTAGAAGGGATTGGCAAGAAGTATTCAAAGTGATGAAAAATAAGGACCTACAACCTCGATTACTCTATCCAGCAAAGCTATCATTTAGAATGGAAGACCAGATAAAGTGCTTCTCAGACAAGGTAAAGCTAAAGAAATACATCATCACCAAGACATTATTACATGAAACATTAAAGGGACATAAGTAAAAGAAGATAAAAACTATGAACATTAAAATGACAACAAACTCACATCTATCAATAAATGAATCTAAAAAAAAAACAAACTAAGCAAACAACTGGAACAGGAACAGAATCATAGATATGGAGATCATTTAGGGGGTTATGAGCTGGGAAGGAGAAAGGAGAGATTGGGGAAAAAGGTACAGGGACTAAGAAGCTTAAATTGGTAGGTACAAAACAGACAGGGGTATGTTAAGAAGAGCATAGGAAATGGAGAAGCCAAAGAACTTATAAGCACAACCCATGGACATGAACTAAGGGTGGGGATTGGTAGAGGGAAGGGGGTATGGGGCAGATGGAAGCAATAGGGGGAAAATTGGGACAACTCTGAAAGAATAATCAATAATGTATACTTAAGACAAACAAAGAAACAAATAAATAAATAAAGTGGAATACAGCCCTGGCTGGTGTGGTTCAATTGATTCAGTGCCGGTCTACAGACCAAAAGTTCACTGGTTCAAATCCCAGTCAGAACACATTCCTAAGTTTCAGGCCAGGTCCCAAGTTGGGGATATGGGAGAGGCAACCAGTTGATATGACATTTTTCTTGCACACTGAATGTTTCTCTCCCTCCTTTCCCCTCTCCCTAAAATTAAATAAGTAAAATCTTTAAAATATAAAATCAAATAAAATGGAGTGCAGAGGCTAGAAGATAGAGCACTCACATACTATCACAGGATGTCAATTACATACCCCAAAGGAAGAGAGTATACCTAACATTTCTGAGAGGTACACAAGTCCAGCCAACAGGAATTGTTGCAGTTCAGCCAATGGGAACACATCACCACCCTGAATTTTGGCTTTTTTCCATTGGACTCTCTTTTAAAGCACCCCTCCCAACTTTCTCCTTTTCCTCTATAAAGTAATGTTCTTTTCCTTTGTTTGCTGGGCTTGCCTATAGTTTTTGCTATAGCATGCTTGACCAGAAATACATTTCTCTGCTATTCCTGAATAAAACTATTTTTTGATGATTAAAAACAACTGTTCTATTTTTAAGTCAACATTACAAAAGTGTGGTGATTGCTGGAGAGAGATGGGTATAAGGAGATTAAATGGTAATGGAAAAAATACAATAAAGATTAAATTTAAAAAATATAAAAAGATAAACTGGACTATATTGAAATTAAGAACTTCTGTACACTGAAAGATTTTAAGAGAACAAAGAGAATAAAAGGGCAAACTACAGAGTGGGAAAAGGTATTTGCACTAGATTTCTCTAACAAAATAATCATATCCAGAATATACAAAAACTACAAATAATGAAAAGACAATCATATGGAAAGATGGGCCAATGAGTTCATCAGACAGGTCACAAAAGAAGGTAACCAATAGACATGAAAAGGTAGCTGCAATGAGATACCACTACATATACACAAGAATAGCTGGAATTAAAAAGACTGACAACATCAAGAGTTGACAAGGAAGTGGAGAAACTAGATCTCTCATATACTCTTATTGTTGTGGGAATGTGAACTGTTACAATCTCTTTGGAAAATATAAGGGAATAACTACTAAAGCTGAACATACGCATGCCTTATGACTCAGCAGTTCTGCTGCTGCTAGTATCTACCCAATAGAAACACATGTACCTCAGTGGGAAAAGTTATTTTTAAAGTGCAAAGGAAAGATAAACACCAATTTAGGATAGTGGTTACTTCTGGGTAGAGGAGGTAAAGAAAGAGGGAGAGAAGGGAATGAGATTAAGAAGCATATAAAAGCCTCAACTTTATCTGAAATATAATTTCCTTAAAAGAAAATTGAAGTAAATGTGGTAAAACATTAAGATTTGATAAAGCTGTATGAGAATAATGTGTGTTTGTTGTAGTATTCTTTATAACTTCCTATATGCCTAAAGATTTCATAAAGAAATTCTTTTGTGTTGAAGAATAAAGATTCAGGCTCTGGCTGGTGTAGTGCAGTGGATTGAGCGCGGGCCTGCAAACCACACGATCGCAGTGCGATTCCCAGTCAGGGCACATGCCTGGGTTTCAGGCCAGTTCCCAGCAGGGGATGCACTAGAGGCAACCATACACTGATGTTTCTCTCCCTCTCTTCTTCCCCTCTAAAGATAGATAAATAAATAAACAAACAAATAAATATAAAAATGTGTTGGGTCTGCCAAAAGTCCATTTAGAAAAAAAAAAAAAAAAAAGAATAGCCCTGGCTGATGTAGCTCAGTGGATTGAGCACAGGCCTGTGAACCAGAGGATCGTGGTTCAATTCCCAGTCGGGGCACATGCCTGGGTTGCAGGCAGGTTCCCTGCAGGCCAGTTCCCTTCAGGGGATGCACTAGAGGCAACCATACATTGATGTTTCTCTCCCTCTCTCCTTCTCCTCTAAAGATAAATAAATAAAATCTTTAAAAAAAAAGAATAAAGATTCAGAGAATGTTTAGAAGCCATTAATTTTTTTTAAATTGTAATACAAATATACAATATAATGTCAGTATTGTGTATGTAAACATACCACATATACATACATATGGGATGATACAATGCAATGAAACTGGCACTGTATCTCTGTGGTATTCCTTTCCAAAATGCATAATCTAGTCTAATCATGAGAAAAACATCAGAAAAATTCCCACTGAAGAACATTCTACAAAATACCTGACCAGTGTCACAAAACTGTCATCAAAAACAAGGAAATCTGAAAAATTGTCACAGCCAAGAGGAGCTTAAGGAGACATGACAACTAAATGCAATGTGCTACCCTGGATGGGGTTCTGGAACAGAAAAAAAAAGGACATAAAGTAAAAACTAAGGGAATCTGAATAAAGTATGGGCTTTAGTTAATGTATCAATATTGGTTCATTAATTGTAACAAATGAACCACACCAATGTAAGATGTTAAAAATAAGGGAAATTGAGTATGGGGTATATGAAAAATGTACCATAGTCACAAATTTTCTGTAATTAAAAATGTTCTAAAATTAAAAGTTTATTTCCTCACTTGATCTTAGCCAAAAGGCTGAGAAGCATTAAAAGTTAATTTCTTAAAAAGTCAATTAATTTACCCAAATTCATACAGCTAGACCCCAATACCCAGGGTTCAAGACCAACCCAAACGACCTCAAACCCTGTGTTATTCCCACAATACCCTCCCGACTTTCCTCTCTTTAGGATCATATAGGTATTTGTATGACTAAAGTTCTTGAGGGCAGAGAAAAAAATAGTTTCCCCCAACACATCATTAATATTCAGTAAAACAGCTTAAGGTAACTACTCACAGAAAGTCACCGAGACCTAAAGAATCCGAGATTTGATCAGGTCCGACCTACCAAAAAGTCATCTATACCTCACGCTCCTCAAGAGACCCCTTAGGCTCTGGGTTTAGGGCCACTCAGTTCTGCAAGGGTCCTGTGCTGCCATCTACCGGTAGCTAGTAAGCGTTGACCTCCCTTGCTGTAGCTGAGGAACCAGTGGAGAGTGGGGAAATTGGAGACAAGACTCAAAACGTTAATTAAATTGCAGAATGTCTGTAAGTGTTACAAAGTTCACTCAACATTCATTCAAGGCAAAGGCTTTACTTTTCTTGAGAACTTTCTGGATCTCCTATCTCCGTATTAAAACTTAGACTCCTAAAATTCTGACCTCCCAGGCACAGATCTGACCTCCCAACTCCCAGAACTTCAGAAACCTGTCAACCTCACAAATCTGAGACCCCACCGCCCAGATTTTCACATACCCCTGAGACTCTTTGCATACTACCTGGCAAACACCGCAGACCTCCATTGGGGCAATTGCCCGTGCTAACCCAGACCTCCCCACAAAGAGGTTCAAGTCCCGCATGCAGCTCACACCAATGCGAAAGTCTGGGGAGAGCCCGGATAAGGCTCGGGGACCTCAGGCTAGCGCTCTCGCTTTGGCTTCGGCCCCCCGCCCCCTCCCCCGCCGCGAACTGGCTGGCCCAGGCCCACATCCCGTGGGTAAGGCCCCGCCCCTCCAGACCTGTCATCACAGAAGCCGCACGTGGCCGGGGTGGGCCCTCAGGCGACCTGCAGCAATCACTTTGTCTCCCCTGCCATCCATTGGGGCCGCTGCCGCCAATCAGAGCCAGCGGATCCGGGCTGGATCGGGAGGCCTGGGTGAGGCCAGCGGGAGAAGCGGGGGGCGGGTGGAGAGGCTCTAAGATGGGGCTAGTGTTGGAACGGGGCCTGGCACTGGTTCTGCCAGGCTGGAATTCTAGGGGGCGGGTCCTAAAGAAAGGCGGAGACATCAAAAGGGAGCAGAGATCAGGGGTGGGGCCAGGGACTAGCCGAAGATCCTAAGGAGACTTTGAAAAGAGAAGGGGCGGAGCCCGAGAGGGGCGTGGTCTGGGTTAAAGGGGAGGACCCGGAGGAATTTAAGAAACTAAGAAAGGGGACGAACCGGGGGAAGGTGGGAGGTGGGACAAGGGACAGGGTGGGTCCGGGAGTTGCGGGGGCGGGGCTCGGACCTAAGGGGCGAGGTGTGCAGGCGGAGGCTGCTGCTAGGGCCGCTTGGTAACTGCACCAGTCCACTACCTTCCCAGGTGCAACGGAATTCACGGAACTACAGGTGTGGGGCAGGTTGCGGGTGGATGAAGGGACAAGGACGGGGGTGCGCTTGCGCAGACATGAAGATGTGGGGGACACGTTAGGGAAGGAGAAGATTTGTAGACTGGGGGGAGGAGGAAGACGAAGTTGGGGGAGGAGTTGGGAGCTCAATATGTGGGCAAGGAGGTGCACTCTTCAGAGGCTCTTGTGGGGGAGGGGCGGGAGTGCTTTGTAGGAATGGAAGGTACTCATTGAAGGGGTGAGGCCCCTGTCTGATGTGGAGGGTTGGAAGCGATATTTGAGGGGGAGGGGACCCGAAGGCACTTTGGGGGAACGTGGTGTTGTGTGATGGAGGGCTGGTGGTCCACAGTGTGGGAGCGATGGAGGGACTGGAAAAAGAAGGTATGGGGCTGTGGGCACTGTATGAGGGACGGATTTGTAGGCCCCAATTAATGGGGGAGAACTAGTGTTTTGAGAACGTAATAGTCTGAGGGCATTGTAGACACTCCAGGAAGATGTTTGTGTACTGTATTCTAGGAGTGAGGGTGATGAAATTAGTGGGGTGAAGAAGCTGGTCTTAGTGCTCCTGGCTCCTCAACTACTAACTCCACCTTCTGGTCTCAGCACTGCTAGAGAGGAGCCAGGCCCTTCTTGCCACCAGGGCTTGTGTAGTAGGACTGTCTCCTCAGTCTGTCTTAGATCTGCCTGCTGAGACTGGCGTTTCTTCTAGCTGGTTTCTCTGGGGATCCTTCCCCCATTTGGTTCTGTTAACCCCCCCCCCCCCCCCACTCTAGTTCCTCTTCCTCCCAGAAGATTGCCTTGGTCCCTGTCTTCCCCCTCCCCCCACCTTTTGCCCTGCCCTTATGCTCTGGGTGTGCTCATTTCCCACTTCCTTCCTCGCCCTGGGGCCTGGCCTGGTCCTTGCCCTAGGAGCTGTGCCCTGCCCCAGACTTTGTACTCAATGTCAAGAGACCCTACTGATCAGCAGCAAGGCTCAGACCCCACCCACCACTACTATCAAGGTCTCTCCCAACAGACCCCCAGGTGACTGGTAGTAATATTTTTACCACTTGCCAGAAACTGATCTTCCCCACCGTTTTCCTTCTCCTAGATGAGGAGCCCCAGGGCCCTCAAAAATTCTGGACTTCTGTGGGAGGAAGGATATAATGAGGAGTATTTAAGGTTTATAATCTTTGTTTCTAGAGGTGGGGAGTTGAATCTTTGTTTCATGATTATAGGCTGATGTAGGAAAGGGATGTGAGGTTCCAGCTTCAATTGGGAGAGGAAGGTAGAATGGCTTCCCATACTCCTGGCTTGGAAGCTGACCATCAGCACCGAGACTAGAGCCTAGTCCTTTTGGGGGCTCCTCTGGTTCCCTGAGGGGACTTGATATAGTGCCAGAGTTCTTTTTGCTTCTGAGCTGACTAGGAGAGGGTGGGAAAGGCCTGTCTTCCACACATTGGCTGAATGAGTGTGACAGTGTTGCTGAAAGGGGCCCCAAGCCAGGCTCCACTAGCTGAGAGACTGGCTAGGGAGGGAGGGGGTTCTGAGGCCAGACAAAGCGGTGGGGTAGGGTGGGGTAAAGGAGGGAGGCTGATGCCTTTTGAGGAGGAGCTGATTGCTATAGCAACACAGCTCCCCAGATTGTCAGAGAGGCGGGCCTAGGGCAGACTCACTCCAGCTTCCTCGGGATTGAGGCATTTGTGTGAGTGGGTGGGGCATGAAGAGAAAGGGCATTAGTTTTTTGTGCTTAGGCTGTAGTATATAGCCTTTCTGGTTCAGTACAAGCTGCAGGGCATTGAGATGCTTGGATCCATCTTCTGAAAATAGATATGCATGAATGATAGCTGTTAGAATTATAGCAGTATAATTCTAGAGGTCCTTGGCGGACATCATTTATGCAAATCCCTCGTTTTACAGATTTGGAAATTTACCACCAAAGAGACTGATTTTCTCCAGGTTCCATAGTAACAGGAGTTAGGATCCAGATCTCCTGATTGCTGTTCACTTACACCAGGGCTAGTTACTTCCTTCAGCCAATGTGTATTGAACACCTATTATGTGCCAGGCACTTATGTTGATTATGGGAATACCAGCATGAACCAAACAAAGCTGTTGCTCTCAGTGGAGTTTCCATTTTAATAGGGAGAGAAAGAAAAGTGTGTGTGTGTGTGTGTGTGTGTGTGTGTGTGTGTGTGTTGTGAGGGGGGCAGGGTTGGCTGTTGATAATGGCTAAAAAATAAATAAATAAATAAACAGGGTAAGAGTTAGGGCAGCAAGGTAAGGCCCTTGATTATACCATGCTGCCTTTCTAGGGCACACTGAGGCTTAGAACTCTTTGATCTTTCTCTCTGAACTATTGCCCCCTGACCTTTGCAAGTTACCAAGGTTTGGGCCTATGGTAGTGGCACCTCGATAAGGTAGGGTCACCAAAGTATTATTCCTTCTCTGTAGTGTTCTGTGTCTACTGCAGAGCTTACTCTAAGGCATCTAGATACATTGGTACTCTGCAATTTTGTCCAGGGTGTTGAAAATTTCTTTATTCCTTTTTCTTATCATTAGGGAACTAGCAAGGAAGTTAGTCCACTTCCTTGCTGGTTCCCTGGAACCCAGCAACTGGGTTCTTCTTCAGGGTTTTTCCTTGGTCTGAGGTGAGGAGAAGGTAGAGGAACTAACTAACTTGCTTGTCCTTCCTCAGCCTAGGGCACAAGGAGGAAGTAGGGGGAGGGTAAACTCTTTTTACTGTCCAGTGACAACCGCAGGGTCCTTGGGGCCCACAGCACAGGCAAGGTAGAAACAAAGACCTTGGGCCTTCTGTGGCCTTTGAACTATAGAAGAACAAATCCACCCCCACCCCCCACCCCGCTTTCTGTAGGCACAACCAGGCAGCTGCCCTGGTTGATGTTAATTCTCCAAGGCCTCCCTCTTCTGGTACTGTATTCGCCTCCTGCTTCTGTGGAAGACTGAGCAAAAGCCTCCTAAGTTCCAAATTGTTTGACTTACTGATAATTGCAGACAGAAAAGTAGACAGTGCTGTCTATTTTCTTAGCTTTCCCCAAGAGCAGCCCCTCTGAAATGTTTCTTTTAATGCCTAATTCTTACAGAGGTTTCCATTCTGGTCATTTAAAGAACAGGAGGACAAGAAAGGAATCCTGGTTTTGCTGCCACTTAATTTTTGGCTGAGTCTGGGCTGGGCCTGGGGCCCAGTGACTCAGGGGGAGGGTGGGGAGTTTCGAGGGAGCCGTGAGTCATAGGGGTGAGCTCCATCACAAGAGTTGGGTATATTTCCCCCACTCTGGGCAGAAGCCTTCCTATCCCACTTCCCATGGGTGTTCTGCCTCTCCTTGAACAGGGGCCTAGAATAGAAAGAGAACTGACAGAAGGGATGAAGCCATCTAATCACAGCATGGGAGTCCAGAGACACAGAGAATGATATTTAGATCCCTGAATTAAAATGTATCACTTTCTCATGAGCTCTTTGGGGCCCGTCTAATGAAGGCAAAAGGACATCAATTTAGACTCAGAGAAGAAAGAATACTATTTCTCAATGGAAGGAGATAGTATCCCACTTCAGGAATTTTTCATCCCTTCTGAAAAGAAGGAAACTTCCTAAGCTCCAACAATTCTCTTTACTCTGGAACTGTGGTTTGCAAAGCAGGGAGAGGTGAATGGGCATGGGACTATTTGAGGTCTGGTGTGGAAAGAGCAGGTGGATTTTGGAGGTTGTCCAGCCTTGTATATGAAAACCCGAGGATGTCTTATTAACCTGCCTCAGAAGGGGAAGGAAGAGGGCGAGGGCGGAGGGAAAAATGGGAAGCCTATGCCATGTGAAGGGTTAAATTGCTGGGCAGAGAGATGCTTTGGGTTAAGGCAGACGTGGGGTTAAGGAGGTGGGAGGGGCCACTCTGGGTAGGCCTGCCCTCTTGTGGGCCAATGGGCTTGCATCTTTTGGAGGGGGCGTGCCTTACACTTGAGGTCGTGGGAGGCTGGCCTCCTATGGGCCAATGAGTTTGGTCACTGCCGTGGAGGGCGTGGTCTGAGGGGGGCGTGGCGGCCGGGCCTCTGAGGTAGGGGTGTTGGGACGCTGGGCGGGGCGGGCAGCCCCATCAGCTGGTAGGAAATGGCCTGTGAGTCAGAGGGGCAGCAGAGTCGGCAGCACGGAGCCCGGGCGGCCACAGGGAGGGACCGTCGCGGGGAGGGGCGCAGCAGCAGCTGGGGGGCTGCGAGCGCCAGGGCCCGCTAGTGTTGCACACGAAGCTGAACAGGAAAGAGCCGAGCAGAGCAGAGCTCAGCCTGAGCCACCCTTTGTCTGGGTTGGGGGCCCTTGTCGGGGAAGATTGGGGATTTGAAGGGAGGGACGGGACCGAGGGGCCTGGAGCAGCGACTGCCTTTGCGGAGCCAATTTGGGAGCGGGGTGAGTGTGTTCTAGGGGGAAAGAGCAAATCTACGAAGCTCCGGTAGGGAATGGGGCCTGTCCCAGGCTGTGGGGTGGAGAGGGTTGAAAAAGGACCTGGTAGGTTAAGCAGGGGGTGGGGGTGGAGTATGTCCAGAACAAGGAATCCAGGAACCAGGGTGAGTCTGCCAGGTTCAGTTTGGAGGAGGTGCTGAGATATGCTCCCTTTCCACTGAGGGTGTAGGGCTCTAGTCCAGTGTCCAAGAGGATGGCGAAAAAGCAGAGGCTGACCTTCCTACTCTCAGCGGTGGTTTATGGAAACAAGCCCCCTAGTTAGTGTGTATGTGTGTAGGGACAAAATATAGAGCAGCTGGCAGCAGTTCTCTCTGAACAGGATGAAGGTGGTAAGCACATGGAGAGGAATTCTTCCTGCCACCCTCCTTGATCAGAGGAGGAATGGATATCTTTAATTGTGAAGGGAAGGAGAGAGTGAGTCTGGGAGCTTGTGCCTATACCAACACCCACCTACCCCACCTCCCAGGCCTAGCAGGTGTCTGAGGGTACAGACCCCATGGTATTCTGGGACTTGTTGTTTTTGCTGGCCTTGCTCCCTTGGCATGATGGGAACTGTAGTCTTTGCCAGCCGAAGCCTGGCACAGCTGTTTGATGCCAGCTGCTGCCCACCCCCTGCACAGAGACAAGGTTTGGCCTACCCTTCCCCCACAGTCCTGCCCCATGAGTCAGCTTAAAGCCATGGTCTAGAGTCAGACTAGCTGGGTGGCAGGGAAGTGAGTCTTAGAGCTTCTCATTGACAGGTCAGGAACTGAGAGGGCTCTGGGCTAATGAGCAGGTGCCAGACATGTTAGGGTCAAGTAGGGCATTGTGTCATCACCTGGCTTCCCCAGGGCAAGGGCTCAAGAAGCCAATTGGGATGACGTGGAGGTGGAAGTACTAAGGAAAAGGCCCTTCCTGAGTCTGAATGGCTTGGGTAGAAGAAAGGAGGGGGTAGAAAGAGTACAGGTTGTACCCTGTGACAACACTGCCACTGGCATTCTGCCCTTTCCTGCCACCTCACCCACCACAGGGAACCAGAATTTTCTTAGGGATCCCAGTTCTAATGAGAACTTGGTGAACTAGGATAGTGTGGGATTCAATGATAGGAACTTAGTATAGGAGAACTTTTCAGTTCCTGGGTGCAAATCTCCCCTTTCCCCTTGCACAGCCAACTCTCACCTCTGTTGTTGCTGATTCTTATTCTCCCTATACAATTAGTCTCTGCTTCTCTCACTGTGGAAGTTTTTTCTCTGCATTGTCAGGACTGCTGCCCAGGTCTCTGAGGCTTACATTCTACTTTTTTGAGCCCTGCTATGTGCTTATCCCTGTGCTTGGAGTTGGACACAGTAGTGGGGCACAGACCTATCCTCAAGAACTCTATGATCAGTCTGGGAGATGTCTTACCCACAAAATGAGTAGAACTGTCATTGGGTTACAGGAAATAGTGACACTGCCATAGGTTAGGTCTCAGAGGGGAGAAAGAGATATCTGTGGTCTGGGTGGCCAGAGTAAGCTTTCTGGAGGGAATGACATTTGGCCTAGCCAATGAGGAAGGGTAGGTCTTGTGTAGATAAATGAGGATTTCTTTCCTTTCTTTCTTTCTTTTTATCCTCACCTGAGGATATGCCCATTGATTTTAGAGAGAGAGAAAGTGAGGGAGTGAGAGGCGGAGAGAAAAAGATCAGCTGTCTCCTGCATGCACCCCAACTAGGGACCAAACCTGCAACCCAGGCATGTGCCACAACCAGGAATCAAACCTGTGACCCTTCAGTTTATGGGAGGATGCTCCAACCAACTGAGCCACACCAGCCATGGCCAGGAGGCATTTCTTAAAGTGGAAAGGGCATTGTTGATGTCAGGCAGCAAAGGCTATTACCCAAAAGAGACGTATTTCCTTCCATGAAGGAAAATGTTCTTCAATTTGATGTTCCTCTTACCCAGTATGTGCTCCCTGAGGGTGGACTTGTTGGTGAAGACCACCTTGTGTTCCTGCAGAAAAGTAGTGGATGGGTTTTTGGGTATTGGTATGTGCTGGACGTGTTTGGGAGGAGTAGAAGGGTACCTCTGGTTGCTTCCAGCTCCCCGACTGCCACTGCCTTATCACTAGTTTGCAGGGCCTGGGGGAAGAGGAGGGCCTTCTGGCAGTACTACCCCCCTTAGACACACTTGTTTATGGTTAGATTTCTTGTCTCTTATTAAAGGGAGAGACTGCTGGGGCAATTGGTAGTTTTACAGCTGAAGGGCCCTGCTTTGAGATGACCTGAGGTTTATACACCTAAGGAGTGTTGATGGGGTGTGAGTTTCTGCAAGACCTCTGCCCTCAGGGCTCTGGGGTGGCACTTGTTTCTTTGGAGATAGATATATGGGAATGAGTTGTGCAACTTGGTGATCTTGACTAGGAGAGCTAAATTCTTGCCCTGGCCACCTCTTAGCTGGTATGGTTTCTTGGGTCTTGGAGTATCTCATCCCCCCCACCCAGTCAGGGCACAAATGCCCAAGGTGTTGGCCTATTACATTGAGCCAAGACCCACCTCTCTGTGACTCCCTCCGTAGCTCAGCTCTGCTCCCTGGGACCTGGATCCCAAGACTGCTTCTTCTGTTTCTGAAGAGCTCCCCATAAGCGGGGAGGATGTCCTGGGGTGTATTTTATCAGCCCACAACTGGAGAGCAGTCTTACCATTGAATGAGAGAATCCTGATGTGTCTGTTCTCTCCTCAGGGTCCAGCTGAGCCCAGGAGCTGCACGGAATGGTGGCAGTCACCTTGCCAGTGCAGCAGGCATGGACCAGACTGCAAGCTAGGAGAGCAAGGCATCAGTCAGGAAGAGAGAACACTCAGCTAGGCTTTAGGCCTCTACATCGGGGTGAGTGCCAGGGAGAGGGAGGGGAAGCAGGTCCAATAAGAAACCTGAGCTAAACATGTGACCCTCTTAGAAACTCTGGAGTGGGCCTCTATATTCTGTTAATCCATCTGGGGATTTGGACATCTGTACCCCCATGAATCCTTCAAGGTCACCTCTTCAGGCCAGGGAAGAATCTGAAACACAGCTGGGAGGGTAAAAACTCACTGCTTCCTCTGACCACCTTTTCTTCTCTTCTCTTGCACAGATGTCCCCCGGCCCCCCAGCCCAGGTCCAGCATAAAGGCTGTGAGGGGGGACCCCCCTGACCCAAGGGGGGACTTCATGCGCCACGTGCAGGCGGAGCCATCTCCATCCTCAGAGCCAGAGGCTGGCCCTTCACAGCCTGCAGTCAGGCAGGGGGCCCTCCAGGGTGGCCTGCTCATGGGCTACAGCCCAGCAGGAGGGGCGACATCCCCCGGGGTCTACCAGGTATCCATCTTTTCCTCTCCAGCTGGTGCCTCCGAGCCTCATAGGGCCCTGAAACGGCCATCCCCGATTACTGAGGGTCCCCGGGAACTTAAGAGAGGCCCTGGGCTTGGGGCCAGAGAGGGACAACCCCCTGAAGAACCACCTACTGTGGGGCTGTTGGGCCCTGAGGGGTTGGGGCTGGGTGTGGCCAGTCAGCATTTTTGCCATCATGGCCTGTGTGTTATAGAACAGGGAGGTAGCTCCACCTCACCTTGGACTTCAGGGGCCCAGATTACCCCCTGGCCCCCATCAAATGCTTCCTGCAATACTTTGCACACCAGAGACTGGGCTTCCCCAGACCTAGGGGGACAGGGGTCCGTGGGGGAATCCCCAGGACGAGCCTCTCCAGGCCAGCTGCACACACTTGACACTGATTTGCACAGTCTTGCACAAATAGGGGGTAAGAGCCCAGTGGCTGGGGTGGGCAATGGGGGCAGCCCCTGGCCTAGGGAGTCCCCTGGCACTGCCAATGGGCACAGTCCCGAGCACACACCCCCTGGCCCTGGACCTCCAGGCCCCTGCCCCACCAAGCGAAGGCTGCTTCCTGCTGGAGAAGCCCTGGATGTCAGCTCTGAGGATGAGGGGCCAGCCCCTCAGAGGCGCCGGGGAACCCTGGGTCACCCTCCTGCTGCCAACAGTTCTGATGCCAAAGCCACACCCTTCTGGAGCCACCTGCTGCCTGGGCCCAAGGAGCCTGTGCTGGTAAGCCAGGAGAGGAGGTAGTCTACATTTATATACCTTACAAAGTCGTGACAGTAAGTCTAGTAACCATCTGTCACTGTATGTAGTTGTTATGATATTATAAACTCTATTTCCTATGCTGTACATTATATCCCTGTGACTTATTTTATAACAGGAAGTTTGTACTTCTTAATCTCCTTCCCTTTTTCTGCCTGACCCCCCACTTCCACCCATTTGGGAACAGATCAAGGCCTGGGGGCATGTTCCTGTGAGAGCTTGTGATGAGACCCTGCTTCCCCAAACATACCTGGCCTCCACCCAGTATATTTCCCCAATCTCTCCTCTCCATAGGACCCAACAGACTGCAGTCCTGTGGGGCGGAGGCTGAAAGGTGCCCGTCGCCTGAAGCTGTAAGTGACCAGCTTCTCTCTCTGTCCTGTCCCTGGAAGACGGGGACAGAAATCTGTAATCCTCTTTCTCACCCCAGGGTACGGGACCCCCAGGGCAGGATCCTGGGTAATGGTAAAGGGTGGGCCCTAAGGACATGAGTAGGCATCGCAGAGTACCTGAAGACAACCCACTGTGTTTCCCCTGCTCTACCAGGAACTCCCTTCGAAGCCTCCGGAAGGGCCCAGACCTGCTGAGCCCCCCCAGTGCCTCCCCTGTTCCTACCCCTGCCATCAGCCGTACCCTGTTGGGCAACTTTGAGGTAGTTACCCTTGAATTCCATGATTGGGGGGGTGGTCTTGGGGAAGTGGGATGGTGGAGTGTGACTTGGATGGATAAAAACTTCCAGCATCTCCCCCTGGCTGGTGTGGCTCAGTGGATTGAGCACTGGCCTGCAAATGAAAGGGTCACCAGTTCAATTCCCAGTCAGGGCACATGCCTGAGTTGCAGGCCAGGTCCCCAGTAGGGGGTGCATTAAGGCAACCACACATTGATGTTCCTCTCTCTCTTGTTCTCCCTCCCTTCCCCTCTCTCTAAAAATAAATAAAGTCTTTAAAATCTCATTCATAGTGTGATTCCCCCTATCCCCTCAGGAATCATTACTTCGAGGACGCTTTGTACCATCTGGCCACATCGAGGGCTTCACTGCAGAGATCGGAGCTAGCGGATCCTACTGCCCTCAGCATGTCACGCTGCCTGTCACTGTCACCTTCTTTGATGTTTCTGAGCAAAATGCCCCGGCCCCCTTTCTGGTATGATCTGATTTCAACCCAAAATCAGCTGTTGAGGAGGGTGTGGGATTAAGGGCAGGAGGTATTCTTTAGGTATTCCTCACCTAGAAGGGAGTCAAAGTCGTGGAGAGAACTCTAGTGGGGGACAGGGCCCAGGTCCCAGAATGAGACTGTGGAGATGGATGAGTATTCAGGGCTCTCCCAGTGCCCACCTTGGCTGATGGCTCCATGGCCTTCCCAGGGCGTCGTGGACCTGAACCCCCTGGGGAGGAAGGGTTACAGCGTGCCCAAGGTGGGCACCATCCAAGTGGTGAGTTTTCCCTGAGGGAAAGTGGGAGTGGGGAGAGGAAAATAACCCCCAGGCCCTACCAACCTTGCCTGTCCTGCCCCCAGACCTTATTTAACCCCAACCAGACTGTGGTGAAGATGTTCCTTGTGACCTTTGACTTCTCGGACATGCCTGCTGCCCACATGACCTTCTTGCGCCATCGCCTCTTTTTGGTGCCTGTGGGTGAGGAGGGAAATGCTAGCCCCACCCACCGCCTCCTCTGCTACTTGCTGCACCTCAGGTGAGGACAGCTTGTCCCAAGCTGCCCAGGGACAGCTTGGAAGGCCCAGGTATCCTTTTCCAAACCCAGCTGTCCCTTTCCTAAGTAGTATTTCTCCTTGCTTCTCTGCTATCTGGATTCTTACTTTGATCACCCTATTCTCCCCCAGGTTCCGGAGCTCCCGCTCAGGCCGCTTAAGCCTGCATGGAGATATCCGCCTGCTTTTTTCCCGCCGGAGCCTGGAACTAGACACAGGGCTCCCCTACGAACTGCAGGCTGTGACTGAGGCCCCTCACAATCCACGTTATTCACCTTTGCCCTGATTGCCAGTGCCCTGAACCCATGTGGGCCAAGGACCAGCCCATCCTACTCTATCCTGGACAAACACGTGGAGAGGTGGCGAGAGACCCTTCAAGCTTGAATTAAAACCCTGGCCATGCTTATGCCCAAATTGATTATTTGGGTATTTAAAGCTTCTGATCCTTACCACAATCTGCCCTACTCTGGGTTCTCCACGTGCCTGCTCCCTCCTTTGGAATTCCCAGGCCAGCTTAGGTAGTGGAGAGGAACTATAGCTACCCCGAAGTTGTCCCAAGTTCCCAGGCAAGTCCTGCCAGCGTTGCCTCCCTGTCCTGGGCAGGGGCCATTTATTATTTTATTTATTTTTAATTTATAATTTATTCAAATTGGATTGCCTTGGTAACCTCCCAAACCTGACAATTTGCATTGGTCCTCCTACTTTTTCACTCAGATGTTGCTCCAACTTCAGGAGATCAAGAGGATGATGTGGGGGCTGAGGGAGAATGTCCTCCCTCAGCTGAGGATGGAGAGGTTATCCCAGAAGGACTGAGTCACTAGCCAAACACTCAACTTCTCCTGTCCTTCTCATGTTTTTTCAATTCCCCCACTCTCTGACCCCTCTCTGAAAGCCAACTTATATATGTGTGTATGTGTATGTACACAAGCTTGTGTGTGTGATGTGTGTGAGAAAGAGAGCGTGCATGCATGTGCACACACATGGGGGTTAACCACCCCTCATCTAGGGCTCCAGATTCCAGTTGTCCCTTTCCTGCTTGTGTCTCCTTGCTTTGGGGTCCTGACTGAGGAAGGTGTTCAGGGGGCAGAGTCAGGGCCAAGGAGCGGGGTGCTTCCTCTCACCTGGCCAGACTCTGACCCACCTACCTCAGCTGGGGTGAGGGGCACCCCTCAATCATGTGGTTCCCAACTGCCCATATCCCACTCCAGACTCTGACCCAGCCTTAGCCCTGACTCCTGAGGCTGGGCTGAGGGGAACAAGCATTTGCTGAAACTTGAAAAAAAAAACCACACAGGAAAAAAAATGTACCTGGTACTTTTTTTTTTTTTTAGAAAAAAAAAAGAAAATGAAAGAAAATAAATCCTTGTTCAGAAACTTGAGCTAAGCCCTACTTTTTCTGTTGGGGACAGCGTGGGATTGGGGATGGAGGGCCAAATTGGAGCTGGAAATCTGCCTTTCTTTCGGAAAAGGGGCCTGAGGCCAAAAAGTCTTAGACAAAGTCCTTCTGAATCTCAGAGTCTGGTCTTGCTCTTTTCAGATAATGGGGTTGGATGGCGAGAAGGTTCAGCCCTAAAAGGTAAACTTTCTGTGGAAATGAATTCTTATACCAGTTCTGTTAATGATTTAGCCCCTCTGAGCTTCAATGCCCTGATATGTAAAATGGGGGGGGGGGGGGGCTGGGATGGGAGTAAAAGACAGAAAACTGTACTTGAACAACAATTAAAAAAAAATACACAAACAGAAATCAGGGGGGGAAAATCCCATTTGATACAGCAACAAGAAAAATAAAGTACCTAGGAATAAACCTAACCAAGGAGGTAAAAGACCTGTACTCAGAAAATTATACAACACTGAAGAAAGAAATTAAGGAAGACACAAACAAATGGAAGTATGTACCACGTTCATGGGTTGGAAGAATTAACATCATAAAAATGGCCATAGTACCAAAGCAATTTATAGATTCAATGCAATCCCTATTAAAGTACCCATGACATTTCACAGATATAGAACAAACATTTCAGAAATTTTTATAGAACCATAAATGACCCTGAATAGCTGCAGCAATTTTGAGAAAGAAGAACAAAGCAAAAGGGATCACAATACCTAACATCAAACTGTATTATAAGGCCACTGTAATCAAAACAGCCTGGTACTGGCATAAAAACACACAGACCAATGAAACAGAGTAGAGGGCCCAGAAATAAACCCAAGTCTCTATGGTCAATTAATATTTGACAAAGTGGGAAGAAGCATAAGATGGAGTAAAAATAGGCTTTTCAACAAATGTTGGGAGATCTGGACAGCTACATGCAAAAAAATGAAACTCGATCACCAACTTACACCATACACAAAAATAAATTCAAGATGGATAAAAGACTGAAATATAAGTTGTAACACCATAAAAGTCCTGGAGAAAAACATCGGCAGGAAAATCTCAGACATTCCATGCAGCAACATCTTCATGGATATGTCACCTAAAGCAAGGGACATAAAGGAAAGAAGAAACAAGTGGGACCTCATCAAATTAAAAAGCTTCCGCATGGCTAAAGAAAACAGCATTAAAATGAAAAGAGAGCCAACTGAATGGGGAGACATATTTGCCAATGACACCTTAGACAAGGGCTTGATCTCCAAAATATATAAAGAACTCACATGAGTCCACTCTAGGAAGACAAAAAAACTCAATTAAAAAAATGGGCAAAACACTTGGACACTTCTCCAAAAGAGGACATACAGAGGGCCCAGAAACACATGAAAAAATGCTCAGCATCACTAGTTATCAGAGAGATGCAAATTAAAACCACAGTGAGATACCACTTCACTTGGGTCAGATTGACCAACATAAACAAATCAACAAACAAGTGTTGGAAAGGATGTGAAGAAAAGGGAACCCTAGTGCACTGTTGGTGGGGATGCAGACTTGTGCAGCTACTGTGGAAAACAGTATGGAATTTCCTCAGAAAACTAAAAATGAAGGTGCCTTTTGACCCAGCAATTCCACTGCTAGGATTATATCCTAAAACACCAATACAAAAGAACCTATGCACCCCAATGTTCATAGCAGCACAATTTACCATAGTCAAGTGCTAGAAGTAACCTAAGGGCCCATCAGCAAATGAGTGAATCAAAAATCTATGGTAAAGCCCTGGCTGGTATAGCTCAGTGGATTGAGCACGGGCCTGTGAACCAGACAATCGAGGTTCGATTCCTAGTCAGGGCACATGCCTGGGTTGCAGACCAGTTCCCTGCAGGCCAGTTCCCAGCAGGGGACACACGAAAGGCAACCGTACATTGATGTTTCTCTCCCTCTCTCCTTCCCTTCCCCTCTAAAGATAAATAAATAAAATATTTTTAAAAAACCTATGGTACATTTACACAATGGAATTCTACGCAGCAGAGAGAAAGAAGGAGCTTATACCCTTTGCTACAGCATGGATGGAACTGAAGAGCAATATGCTAAGTTAAATAAGCCAGGTGGTGAGGAACAAATACCATATGATCTCACCTTTAACTGGAACATAATCGACAAAAGAAAAAAGCAAAAAAATATATAACCAGAGTTATTGAAATTAAGAACAATCTAACAATAGCTGGAGGGGAGGGGAGGGGACAGTGGGCAGAAGGGTTTTCAGGAACTACTATAAAGGACACATGGACAAAACCAAGGGGGAGGGTGGAAGCAAGGGAGGGAAGTGGTTTTGGAGGGGGTGGAGCAGAGGGGTGGGGAGAAAATACAGACAACTGTAATTAAACAACAATAAACAAAACAAAATAAAATAAGAAGGTGGCAATGCAAGTCTCTGAAAGGGTGTGCCAGAGCATCAGGGATATGTGTAGGGTGACACGCTCCAGACAAAGCTAAACTTTGGGGCTCTGTGCTGCACTCTATGCAAGGGTATCAGATGTGATAAACCCTGATTAGGAAGAGGTAGAAAAAGCTGTGGTGCTTTGGGAAAAGAGAGAAGGGGGAATCTCAATCCAATCATCGGGCAATGTTAGACCCAGTCACCATGGCAACGAGAATAGGGTCAGTCTTTAGAGGGAGGGCTGGATATAACACAGCAGGCCTGCCAGAGAATGTCACTATGGCAACCATGTGTACAAGTCAGTTCCAATACCCTGGTCGCTATGGTGACAGATGGGCGTGGTTATACGCTCAGAAGTGTAAACTAGTCTGACGTGGGGGGGGTAAGAACTCTGTGGGAGGTGTTTCTGGGCCATCAGCACACAGAAAATAGCCTCCATTTTCGTCACCAGGTCAAGGATCTTGAGCTTGATCAGCGAGAACAGGAACAAGCTCCACCCTTGGACCCTCTCTTGATGGTTCGCGTTTCCTAGGGAACAATTTGATGCACGTTTCTGCCCACTAACACTGATTGGTCGAGAGTGAACCGAGTGGAAGAAGAGAAGAGACGGCCGGAAGTACATCCGGGGGAGTGAAAATACAAGAGGAAAAAAGGCTTACGTCCGAACTTCTGGAACGACCGCTCTGCACCGCGTCTCGTTGGTTCCGGAGGTCATTACGGCCGTGGGAAATGCTGGCGCGTGCGGCGCGGGGCACTGGGGCCCTGTTGCTGAGGGTAGGAGAAAGGCATTCTTCTCCAAGGGTCGGGCCAGAGATCACTTGGGTCCTCAGCTGAGAAGGAGAGGGATTATAAGTTATTGTAGAGGACTGGGGTCAGAGGTCATGTCCCCACGTGAGCCTCTCTCCGAGGACCCCGTAGGGTTTAGGAAGATGTCTCCCGGACTGGCGCCTGGAGGGGTGAAGTGGTCCTCCGGCTGGCATCTCTGCTAACCCGCGTCTTCCCTTCAGGGTTCCGTGCAGGCTTCTGGCCGCGCTCCGCGCCGCACCTCCTCAGGATTGCCCCGAAACACAGTGGTACTGTTTGTGCCGCAACAGGAGGCTTGGGTGGTGGAGCGAATGGGCCGATTTCACCGGATCCTGGAGCCTGTAAGAACCTACTCTGCCCACCCGGGGCCAGCCTGATTCCCAATTCCTTACTCCCTTACGACATGGGGCGGGGGAGTAATAAGGATACCTCCTCCCTGGGGCCTGCCCTCACCTTTAATTTGGAACTCCCTGGGCCAGACCGGGCAGGGTCCAGGCTGCTGACCGTCGTATACCCATGTTCCCACCTTTTCCGATAGCCCGCATTCCCCATTGTTGGGACTTTCCCTTATCCACTCTCAGCTCCATCAGTCTGCAGGAAGAAAGATACTCTGCTGGCTCCCGTTCCCTTGATTCTCCCATCCATTCAGAGCCCTAGCCTCACATCCCTAATCTCTTGGGCTTCCCTACCATTGACACCCACGGCCTTTTTTTTTTCTGGGCATGCTCCATACATTGATTCCCTACCCACTCCAGGGTAGCTTAGATACTAACCTTACCACCTTATAGCCCCCATTCTTCTGAAGACCCATGACTCTTCCCAGGGCTTGAACCTTCTCATCCCTGTGTTAGACCGGATCCGATATGTGCAGAGTCTCAAGGAAATTGTCATCAACGTGCCTGAGCAATCAGCTGTGACTCTCGGTGAGGGGTGTAGGGTGACTTGGGTGCTCTGAGGCCATTAGGAGAAAGAGCTGATTGGGACCTGGAGGCCTGACCTTCCTTTCTCTCCTGCTCCTGCATTGCAGACAATGTAACTCTGCAAATTGATGGAGTCCTTTACCTGCGCATCATGGATCCTTACAAGGTATCTGTCTTCTGCTTTATTCAGTTCCTGAGTTGCTGTCACTAAAATTGTTTACCCAAGCTTCCTACGCTATCGATATTCCTTTTGATATTTCCAATACTCCTTTCGATAGGCCAGCTATGGTGTGGAGGACCCTGAGTATGCTGTCACCCAGCTAGCCCAGACGACCATGAGATCAGAGCTTGGCAAACTCTCTCTGGACAAAGTCTTCCGGGTAAGAAGATCTGAACCAGAGTTAGGGTTTGAAGACACAGGCTTGGCACTCTTAAGTCTTTTCTGGGGGTCAAGATCAGTCATAGGCCTTTCTCAGCTTAGACCCCTGATGAATGTGGACTGAGGCTTACAACCTCTTCTACACCTCTCTTCCTCCAGGAGCGGGAGTCCCTGAATGCTAACATTGTGGATGCCATCAACCAGGCAGCCGACTGCTGGGGCATCCGCTGCCTCCGTTATGAGATAAAGGATATCCATGTACCACCCCGAGTGAAAGAGTCCATGCAGATGCAGGTGGGGGCCAGGGAGAACTTCCGAAGCTCTAGTTGCATGGGAACCTGGACTCCCTTCCCTATTGTAATGGGTACAGTTGCTGGTCTGTATAAGAGTTTTACTCTGATTTCTTGTTAATCGATAAAACTGGGACCTTCCAGGTGGAGGCAGAACGGCGGAAACGGGCCACAGTTTTAGAGTCTGAGGGGACCCGAGAGTCAGCCATCAATGTGGCAGAAGGGAAGAAGCAGGCACAGATCCTGGCCTCTGAGGCAGAAAAGGCTGAACAAATAAACCAGGCAGCAGGTCAGCAGAACCTGAGGGAGGAACAGGGTGTTTGAGGGTTGGTGCTAGGACAGGAGCTTGGGGGTGCCCTGACCTCGTGGGTCAAGTTCTGTCTCTTCCAGGTGAAGCCAGTGCAGTTCTGGCCAAGGCCAAGGCTAAAGCTGAAGCTATTCGCATCCTGGCTGCAGCTCTGACACAACATGTGAGAGACCCCCAAGTGGGAGTGAGGGACAGAAATTGACAGTGGAAGAGGTTTTCTTACCTACCCTTGGGAGAAACCACTGCCTTTGTGGGGTCCATTGAGCCAGATTACATGGTCTTTTGTATTGTGATCTGCATATCCTCTTTCCAGGAACCTGACTTCTCTCCACTCTGCCATCCCACCCCACCCCATCCCACCCACCCCTCTAAATCTGTGATCTCTGATTTTATCCCTCCTGTGGCTACAGAATGGAAATGCAGCAGCCTCACTGACCGTTGCTGAGCAGTATGTCAGCGCATTCTCCAAACTGGCTAAGGACTCCAACACTATCCTGCTGCCTTCCAACCCCGGTGATGTCACCAGTATGGTGGCTCAGGTTAGAGTACCCTGAGGATTTGGCACAAAGCACCAGTGCCAGAGACTGAGACCCTACCCCCACCCTCACCATTTATACACCACAGAGGCTTTCAGAATGCTCTGAGACCCAGACCTCCCTTAATTCCACACAGAGAATGAAATTCTAAAGGTGAGACACCCCACTTACCTCTGGAGATTGGGAAGTGCTTGAGACTTTTTTTTTTTTAATGCAGCTACCTGCATTAAAATATAGTATTTTGAGAGTGCCCCTGCTCTGGTACTTTGTAAAATTCCTGGAACATGACTCCAAAGCTTTTAAGACTGCTGTTTGAGAGAGGAAGAAAGGAAAAACAAGCTGACTGACCACGGCCCCACCTTCTTTTTAGCCATTGGTGGGTTGTGCTACACCTTCTACCATATGTCCTCATGGCTCTCTCTGTTCCTCTCCTCAGGCTATGGGTGTGTATGGGGCCCTCACCAAAGCCCCAGTGCCAGGGGCCCAGGACTCAGTCTCCACTGGAAACAGCAGAGATGTCCAGGGCACGGATGCAAGTCTTAACGAGGAACTTGATCAGGTCAAGCTGAGTTAATGGAGCTGGGCTTGGCCAAAGAAGCTGGGGACAGAGAAGCAGCACTCCCAAACTCTGGCCCTAGCCTCCCTGCTGAGATTTTCGTTATTATTTTTTTATTTGAACTTCAATCATGTAATAAACTTGCTAGTAGCAAACCAGAAACTGTCCTCTCTGATTGAAAAATGAAGTTGAGAAAGTCATCGTTTTCCTTGGATGTTCACTCCCACCCTCTTGTCCTATGAGGTCTTGGGAGCCAATCCTCTGTGAGCAAGAATGACCCTAGTGGAATGTGAAGTCGCATTCCACCAGGGTGGAATGGATTAAGCCACATGTCCACTGAACTGCCAGCTGGGGAGCATAGTCCCTACCAAGGGTTGGGCTGTGAATTTGAGCAGGTGTTTGGGGGGATTTTTCATGGCAAAGAAGACTAACTTTGCAGGGTGGTACTGCTGAATGCTTCAAGGGACTTCAGGGAGATTGACACTCATTCATTTATTCAGAAGAATTTAATGATGTCTACAATGTGCCAAGCTCAGTGCTAGACATGAGTTACCCAAACAGCTGAGATGCAGCAGTGCTTCGTTTTACAGAATACAAGGTCAGGGAGGGGGAAAGCAAGGGAGAGATACAAAGTGGTAAGTGTTGTGATGGAGGAAGATTCTGACTGAGGGTTCCTGAAAGGAGAAGCACGTCAATTTATGGGCAGCAAAATTGCCGAGAACTCTGCCATTGAACTCAGGCTGGAAACATTAATGTGCTCACCAAGCTAAGGTTTGGGGCTCAAGTATGCACAGGCCCACCACTCCAGAAAAATAGGAGCATTCAGTTATTGGCTGTGGCTGAATGGTGGAGTGTTGGGAGGATGTGACTATGTGGCAAACACCAAGTCACAGGGTCCTGAAGAATTTGGACTTCATCCTCAAGGTAAGGGGTGGGAGAAGTCCATGAAAGGTTTCCCTCCTTCCCTTGAAGAACTTTAAGAAGATTCAGGTAACCATGTTAGTGTGTTAGATATAGCTGTTCTGCTGCAAAGTGGATAGGGGCTTTGAAGGAGAAATGGGAGGCTGGAAGAACAGTAAGAAGGCTGCTTCAGCGATCCCTGAAGGGTGATGAGGCCTGAACCGAGGAAAGGAGCCATTGGGTTGGATGTAGAGGGATGATGTGACATATTTCTGAATTAGAATTTATTTATCCATCTGATAACTATTGAACCCAAACTATATGCCCCAGGACACCAAGGATATAGTAATGAAAAAAATTCCCTGCTCTCAAGGAGTTTACATTCTATTCAGAAGGGACAAACTATTAGTAAGATGTATAGTATTTCAGGTGCTGATGCTAAGGAAATTAAGGGAAGAAAGGAAGATGGGGAATTGCAGAGGGTGGGGAGGGGTCTGTAATATTAAGTAGAGGATTCCAGGAAGCCTCACTGGTGTTATATTTGAATTTAGATATGGAGATGAGGGAAATCTGGGAGTAAATTAGGAGTAAATTTGAGTACCTGGGAGTAAGACTGGCAGAGGAGATTGATTGCAAATACAGAGGCCCTTAGGCAGATCATTTCTGTTTTATAACCAGAAGAGCAAAGACAGTAAAGGAAGCACAGAAGTGGCAGCTAGATGAATCAGGGAAGCTGGGAGCTGGTGTATAGACCTGTAGGGCTGTGTGGGGCCACTATAAAAACTCTGGTATGAAAAACCAGAGACAGGTTTTTTGTTTTTAACAGTGTCTTTACTGAGATACAATGCACATACAATTCACCCACTGAAAATATAAGTTCAGTAATTCGTAGTATATTCACAGCTGTGCAACCCAATGTTTAAACATTTCCACCACCGCTCCCCCATCCCCACCTGCCACAAAAACCCTGTACCCATTAGTAGTCACTTTCTTCTCCCCTAGCCCTAGGCAACCACTAATTAACTTTCTGTCTCTAGATTTATGTAATCACATAAATGGAATGATGTGATATTTTGTTTACCCTTCATGGGTGAGGGCCATATGGGTAGGTTTCACCTTTTGACTTACAGATAATGCTACTGTCTGTGAACATTAATGTGCAAGTTTTCGTTTGGATATGTTTTCATTTCTCTTAGGTATGAGTGGAATTGCTGGATCAAATTATATCTCTGTTTAACCTCTTGAAGAATTGCCTGAGTGTTTTCCGAAACTGCTGTACCATTTTACAATCCCAACAGCAGTGTATGACGGTTCGGAAGTCTCCACATCTATGGCAATACTTGTTATCTGTCATTTTGATTGTAACCATTCTAGTGGATTTGAAGTGGTATCTCTAGCATTTCCCTGATGGCTAACGTTGAACATCTTTTTGTGTGCTTATTGGTCAGTTATATACCTTTTTTTTTTTTTGAGAAATGTGTATTCAAATTATTTGCCCATTTTAGATTGGATTGTTTGCCTTTTTATTATTCAGTTTAAGATTCAGCGAGACTTGGAGAGAGGGAAAAATAAAATCTGTCAGTTGGAGTCACCTAATGGAAAAGGGGAAAATAATTATTATTTATCCCTATTTTACAGCTGAAGGGATACCCAATAATGACAGTGAGCAGAGGATATAGGGTTCAAACGGTTTGATTCCAGAGACCTAGCTCTTAGTCTTAAACAAGAATGGAAAGTAGCTCCCCGAACCTGTGTTCTAACTTTGTCTCTTGTCCCCAATTCTCCTAAATACTATAATCTCATTCAACTCTCCCTCTCACCAGCCGTGTGCTTCTTGCCGAATTTCTCGGAGGCGCCGGCAGATGGCGATGTGGCCCCCCGCGGGCCGCTCTGTTTGACGCGCGCGCATCTGTGGCGTCGGCCGCAGGTGCCGCCAAGGCATTTCCGGGCGCCATTCAAGGTGATCCACGGTCTCTGAGAACCCCATCGTGAAACCCCTCTCCTCGAAGTAAGGGAACTTCCCCCCAGCTCGCAGCCTAGGTGTCCGGTACTGGGGTTAGGGTGCCTAGGTGGCGGCCTAGCAGTCGCTGAAGGAAGCAGAGATATTCGGACGACTAGATCCCGGCGATGCCCAACTGGCCTTAGACCCCACGCCTCGCCCTGTTGCTCGAACCAGGTCTTCCCTCAGGTGATCCTGGCCGTCCGGAAGCGGAGTGTGACACCTCCCCTTGGTCCCCTCGGTCCCCGCCAGGCGGCGCCCTCATCCAGGCCCTCAGGGTTCCCCTGCGGCTGCGAGCCCTGCTCACCCCAGGGGTGTTGAGATTGGCGAGGAGAGGTGGCGAAATGGATCGTCAGAGAGCAGTCTACCACTTGAAATAAGTTTCCCTCGTGGACTGTGTTTTTCATCATTAGGCTCTCCTGGAGTACATGTGTGAATTCCTATGCTCCAATCCCAAAGATCCTGATTCAGTAGATCTGGGGAGGGGCCTGGAAATTGGCATTCTAATAGCCACTCTGGGTTGATGTCCGTAGTCCACGGATCTCACCTTCAGGAACGCTGATATAACTGGTGGAGAGAAACATTGCATTGGGTTGGCTGTGGAACTGTTTATCTTCAGGAAGGCTTCCAAGAGGAAGTGATTCTATCTGGGCTTTGCATTGAGGCACCAGAATACCCACTGGTTCTTTGCCCCACAGTGATGAATTCTCTTCCCCTCCACCACCACCAGGATGCAGAAGATCTCAGTGCCACCACCAGGATGCAGAAGATCTTCAGTGCTGCTCTTCCTGGTCTGGGTCAGCTTCCTCTTCTACGCTGGCATTGCCCTCTTCACTAGTGGTTTTCTGCTCACCCGTTTGGAGCTCACCAACCATAGCAGCTGCCAAGAGCCCCCAGGCCCCGGGCCCCTTCCATGGAGGAGACAAGGGGAGCCTGGGGCCTGCTGGATGGCTTCCAGATTCTCCCGGGTTGTGTTGGTGCTGATAGATGCTCTGCGATTTGACTTCGCCCAGCCACAGCACTCACACTTTCCTGGGAAGCCTTCTGTCTCTCTGCCCTTCCTGGGAAAATTGGACTCCTTGCAGAGGATCCTGGAGATTCAACCCCACCATGCCAGGCTCTACCAATCTAAGGCTGATCCTCCCACCACCACCATGCAGCGCCTTAAGGCCCTCACCACTGGCTCACTGCCTACCTTTATTGATGCTGGCAGTAACTTTGCCAGCTATGCCATAGTGGAAGACAATCTCATTAAGCAGCTCGCCAGTGCAGGTCAGTCTGGACCTCCTTTCAGGTTAGCGTACTTCGGCAAGTTTCTTCATTAGAAGTCAGAGAGCCAGAACTTGGAGTGTCTGGCTGCATGTTTGATTATGCTGTGGGAAAAGGGGGAAGAGAAAGAAACCATGTCCCTGCATGCAGGGAGCACAGGTCCAGGCTTTGTTCTTGTGGAGTTTCTAATCTGTGTGGGGTGCTAGTTTTACTTTTGGGGCACTCTCAGTAAAGGAGCAGGGGAGAAGCAAAGAGAAGATGTGGGTCTGGATATTGTCACAGGTGTGGAGGAGAGAGTGGAGGGTCAGGCCCTGTCTATTCACTGACTTGGGAAAAGCAAGGTCTACCCAGGAGAAACAGTAGCAGAGGTAGCCAGAGCCTAAGAACTAGCAGAGCCTTGTGTAAGAATAAGGAGTGAGAGGTCTGGGTGGAGTATGGTTATCAGGAAAAGTTTCCAGGCAGAAAATTTTAGACTTTGAAGGATAAAAGATTGCTGTGTAGAATTTCTGTGCCTTTGAGTGCATGATTGGGATTTCTGATGAGTCTTTAAAGGGCTCCCTCTCCTCTTTTCCCCTGCCCTGACTCCTGTTCAGGCTGTAACCCACTCTCATGCCCCTGCAGGAAGGCGTGTGGTCTTCATGGGAGATGACACCTGGAAAGACCTTTTTCCTGGAGCTTTCTCCCAAGCGTTCTTCTTCCCCTCCTTCAATGTCAGAGACCTGCACACAGTGGACAATGGCATCCTGGAACACCTCTACCCAACCAGTGAGCATGGGGCGAGAGGCAGGCCTAAGACTGGGGGCTGGGAGGGCTGCTTCAGTCCATGAAGTCTGAGCCTCCAGTGGGTGCAGTGGCTTGGTTTGTGTCCCTGGACATAGGAACATTGGAGCCTGGCTGGGTCTGAGGAGGCGGCCTTAGTCCCCTGTGCTCAGTGTTCTCCCCTTCACAGTGGACAGTGGTGAATGGGACGCACTGATTGCTCACTTCCTGGGTGTGGATCACTGTGGCCACAAGCATGGCCCTCACCACCCTGAAATGGCCAAGAAACTTAGCCAAATGGACCAGGTGATCCAGTGAGTGTGGGTATTATTTGGGGGATTGGGTTTGTGTCTGAGAATCTCAGGATATATGGTCCCAAGAGAAAAAGCCCTTCCCTTGGAGCCTCTTCCCTGGCTGGATTCCATCTTCTCTAGGCCTTTTTCTGAAGCTAAGGGCGTCATCCATCTTGAGTAGTTCAGTGTGTGGCTTTGGGCAATATGGTTATTACTGAAGAGATATCTCTCTGTCGAAGGTCTAGGCCCCCCCCTAATGAAAGTTATGGCTGGGGGTGAATGGGCCCCTGAGAGAAATTTTTATTCATCTCTATCCCTGACACATTCTTGGCTCCCAGAGGAGTTGTGGAGCGTCTGGAGAATGACACACTCCTGGTGGTGATTGGGGACCATGGAATGACCAAGAGCGGAGACCACGGAGGGGACAGCGAGCTGGAGATCTCAACTGCACTTTTTCTGTACAGTCCCACAGCACTCTTCCACAGGGCCCCACCAGAGGTAGGTATGCTTTGGTTTCCAGGTGTTCAGCCCGTGTCATGATCGCAGGATCCTTGTGGCTCCTTCTGTTTTAGGCCCCCCACTCTCACTTCCTACCTACACCCCTATGTCTGACTTCATCCCAAGCACTGACTTCAGCTCTGGTAAATATGTTAGCCCTGGCTGGTGTAGCTCAGTGGATTGAGCACAGGCCTGCGAACCAGAGGATTGCGGTTCAATTCCCAGTCAATGCGTATTCCTGGGTTGCAGACCAGTTCCCTGCAGGCCAGTTCCCAGCAGGGGATGCATGAAAGGCAACCATACATTGATGTTTCTCTCCCTCTCTTCTTCCCCTCTAAAGATAAATAAATAAACAAAATCTTAAAAAAAAATATGTTGACCCCTGTCTTTGTCCTCTAGGAGCCAGAGGTAGTTCCTCAAATCAACCTTGTGCCTACGCTGGCCCTGCTGCTGGGCCTGCCCATCCCATTTGGGAACATCGGGGAGGTGATGACTGAGCTGTTCTCAGAGGTTGAAGACTTCCAACCTCACTCGTCTGCTCTCAACCAAGCTTCAGCGCTCCATCTCAATGCCCAGCAGGTAGGTAATGGGTTGGGCTTCCAGGTGACAGAGCTACAGTAGACATGGGAGAAGCATAATGGCCCTGCTCTATTGTCCTTTGTTCAGTCTTAATCTTACCTTCCATAGCCATGGCCTCCTTCCATTGTCCCTCCCTTCCCCCCTGTCCTGGACAGAGTTTGGTTCCCTGATTTCCAGGTACCCCCTTTGGTAATACCTATCCTTACCTCTGTTCCAATTTCTGATCTGTTCCCCTTGGCCTCTGACCTTTTCTGCCAGGTGTCCCGATTTCTTCACACCTACTCAGCTGCTGCTCAGGACCTCCAGGTTGAGGAGCTTCATCGGCTCCATAACCTCTTCTCCAAGGCCTCTGCTGACTACCAGCGGCTTCTGCAGAGCCCCCAGAGGGCCGAGGCAGCACTACAGACTGTGATTGCTGAGCTGCAGCAGTTCCTGCGGGGAGTTCGGGCCATGTGCATTGACTCTTGGGCTCGTTTCTCTCTGGTCCGCATGGCAGGGGGTGCTGCTCTCTTGGCTGCTGGCTGCTTTCTCTGCCTGCTGATATCCCAGTGGGCAACATCCCCAGACTTCTACCCTTGCCCTCTCCTCCTAGTACCCATGGCCTGGGGTCTGGCTGGGGTTGTAGTGTTTGTAGGCCTCCTGGCAACTACTGAACTGAAGCTGGATCCAGTGGTTCTAGGCATTGTGGCTATAATGGGCTCACTCCTACATTTTCTTTGGAAAGTGTGGGCTGACTGGGGGTCCAAGAGGCCCCTGGCAGCCCTGCTTCCCACTCCTGGGCCTGTTCTATTCCTCTTGTTCATTCGCTTTGCTGCTTTCTTCTCTGATAGCTTTGTTGTAGCTGAGGCTAGGGCCACCCGCTTCCTTTTGTGCTCACTCATCCTATTCCTGCTTGCCCAGCTTCACTGGGAAGGCAAGCTGCTGCCTCCTAAGCTGCTCACAGTACCCCGCCTTGGCTTTTCATCGCCAGTGGGGCCCCTACAGCACAATGGAATGCATGCCCTGGGGCTTGGAGTTGGATTGCTTTTATGTATAAGACTAGCTGGTCTTTTTCATCGCTGCCCTGAAGAGACACCTGCTTGCCACTCCTCTCCCTGGCTGAGTCCCCTGGCATCCATGGTGGGGGGTCGAGCCAAGAATTTGTGGTACGGAGCTTGTGTGGGGGCTCTGGTGGCCCTGTCAGCTGCTGTACGCATGTGGCTTCACCGCTATGGTAATCTCAAGAGCCCTGAGCCCCCTGTGCTCTTTGTGCGGTGGGGGCTGCCCCTTATGGTACTGGGCACTGCTGCCTACTGGGCATTGGCATCGGGGGCAGATGAAGCACCGCCGCGTCTCCGGGCCCTCGTCGCTGGTGCATCAGTTGTGCTGCCCAGGGCTGTGGCAGCATTGGCTGCTTCAGGGCTCTTGCTGTTGCTCTGGAGGCCTGTGACAGTGCTGGCAGAGGCTACGATGGGTGTTCCAAGGACCAGGACTGTCCTCACTCCTTTCTCAGGTCTCCCAACTTCTCAGGCTGACCTGGATTATGTGGTTCTTCAAATCTACCGACAAATGCAGGAGGAGTTTCGGGGCCGGCTGGAAGGAACCAAATGTCAGGGTCCCCTGACCTTGGCTGCCTATCGGTTGGGGAATGTCTACTCAGCTGCTATGGTCACAGCCCTCACCCTCTTGGCCTTCCCACTTCTGCTATTGCACGCAGAGCGCATTAGCCTTGTGTTCCTGCTTCTGTTTCTGCAGAGCTTCCTCCTCCTGCATCTGCTTGCTGCTGGGATACCCATCAGCACCTCTGGTAAATACATATCTCAGCCCAACTTCATCCAGGGACAGTAGGAATGTGAGTTTTGTCCCTTCTGTTTTCAGGCTAGTGTTGTTCCTCAGGTTCTTCACCTTGATACAGGGTCTCATGCCCCACACAGTTGGGAAGGTCTTTCTAATATCCTCTTCCTTATCTGCTATAGCCAAGCTGACTGGCTGTCGGGGCCAGCAGGGTTCATGATGAGGGAGGGAAACAAGGAATACTCCAAGACTCATTCTTAAGGAAAAGCTGCATCTTCATGAACATATTTTCTGACTTCCCAGTCATGGGAATGGTGAATTATGAGTATATAAGGTCATAATGAGTGATATGTATGTGAGAGAAAAAGAGATTAACCACAGTGGGGTTCATATTAGAGTAATGGGGCTCTGTACCTTGGAGGGAATTAGAATTACAGAGTGTTGACTATAGGAGGTTGGGGTGATGGGTACATGTGTGTATAAGAATTAGCATTGAAGTAGTAGTAGTTGTATGCGACCGTGGGACAGTAGGCTACAGATTAGGGGATGGAATATGACTATAAAGAAGCATGTTTCTGTCCCCAGGTCCTTTTACTGTGTCGTGGCAGGCAGTCTCTGCTTGGGCTCTCATGGCCACACAGACCTTCTACTCCACGGGGCACCAGCCTGTCTTTCCAACTATCCATTGGCATGCAGCCTTTGTGGGATTCCCAGAAGGTCATGGCTCCTGCACCTGGCTGCCAGCTTTGTTGGTGGGAGCCAACACCTTTGCCTCCCACCTCCTCTTTGCAGGTACCTCCTCATTCCTTCTTTGCTTCTATTGTTTACTCTGGCTTTGAAGGGAAAGTAACTTCCTGGATTTGAGTAGAGTGATGTAATTTTTTTGGATCTCTGGTATCCCTTGGCCTATGTCAATTAGAAACTGAGTGGACTAGGGTGGTTGAGAACCGGCCTGGTGTGGCCCCCGGATCCTCCCTTGATTCTGGCCCTGCCTTCCTCTGAGACAGTAGGTTGCCCATTGCTCCTATTCTGGCCCTTCCTATGTGAGAGTCAAGGGTCCCAGAAGAGGCGGCAGCCCCCAGGGAATGAAGCTGAGGCCAGAGTCGGGCCTGAGGAAGAGGAGGAACCACTGATGGAGATGCGGCTCTGGAACAAACCTCACCACTTCAACGTAGCACTGCTGCAGCTGGGCCTCCAGTACCTCTTTGTCCTTGGTATTCAGGTGGGTACAGGGGAGAGATCATGGAGTTAGTGACCTTTTCTCATGTGTGCTCATCACATTCTTTTTTTCATACTTTGCTAAAACCCTGGGTGAGAGCCTTGACTGAGATACAGATAAGCGAAGTGGTTGCCCAAGGTAGTGGCCTCAGATGGCAATATTGAAACTTGAACCTGAATCTCCTTAATTCTAGGCTTAGAACTGTTTCTCTCTACAAGCTACCACTAGGACCCTGTTGGTTACATTTGGGAATACTCGTTGATGTTCAGAAAGGAAAGGCTGAGGTGGTGGCCAGGATTCTTTCCCAAGGTGTGGTCTTGGGCCCTCCTCCTAGCCTTCAGAGGCAGAGGGTGTGGTGTGAGTATGACTTCTTCCTCCATCCCGGGAGGCAGAGCCTGAGTGTTAGCAGCACAAATGGTGGGGCCAGGAAGAGAATTAGGTCTCTTCAGTGCCTGCCTGAGCCCAGGGTTTTTTCCACTGACACACCCTACTTTCCTACTCCTCTCATTCTTCACAGGGGCCTACAGCAGCTCTCTCTGACCTGCTTCCTCCTCCTCTTCCTGAGTAACTTGACTCCTCCTGTCCCTTAGATTCTGGCCTGTGCCTTGGCAGCCTCCATCCTCCGCAGGCATCTCATGGTGTGGAAGGTGTTTGCCCCCAAGTGAGTGGAGTTTGCTTGAGAAGTAGAGGTGTTGGGGAGGGTGGAACTGGGAACAAAGAATGATCATCCAGGGTGGACAGGGTTTTGCCTCAGCAGGGAAAAAAGGCTCTAGACCTACTCTTAGTGTTTCCTGATATTCTCCACCCTTTTTTGCAGGTTCATTTTTGAGGCAGTGGGCTTCATTGTGAGCAGTGTGGGACTTTTCCTGGGCCTATTTTTGGTGATGCGAGTGGATTGTGCTGTGAGCTCCTGGTACCGGCAGCTAGTTCTGGCCCAGCATAGGTAGCCTTGGCTGTGAGGGCCACGGAGAGAACTGGAGAACAATCTAGTCTGGCCTATACGGGTGCTGGGTCATCTGCAAGAGAGGCTCAGCCATACTTATTATCACCATGCAGCCAGGAGCTACTAGCATCTGGGACTTTATTATTTTATAATTAAAAATCATAATGGGGCCTGATCCTTAACTCCTGCTTTGGATGTATCTCAAGGACTGGGGGTAGTCTCCAACGTGGAATAAAATAATAATGTAAATATGTGTATTTGAGATGTGGGGAAGCACCTGCTATCTTAGAGGGGCAGTTGGGAGCGTCAGTCTCCCTGTCCACCAGACACAGGTGGAATCATCTGCAGAACCGCTTTACCTTTGGGGAATGGTTGGAGTTGTGTGAGTTCATTTACTCCAGCTCTTCCCAAATCACTCCCTCTATCTCACCTGCCATTTTCCTTTGCCATGCAGTATATTTTATTATACATTTATCTTTGACTGTTAAAAGAGATGGCTGGAAAGACAAGCCCAGGCATCTTGGAGCATACAGATTTTCACTGTCTAAAGCCCCAGTAGTGCTGTCTCCTCTACTGTGCCCTTTCATTCACCTCTGTGGAGGCCTCCCTAGTTTCCCAACCTGTGTTGCCTATTTTCAGACCTGCTTGCCCAGCTTAAACATTCCTTCTCCCCTTGACTATTCCTGGCTTGAAGCCAAAACTGTATGAATGTAATGCTCCTCATGCATGCCTGCCATGTCCTCCATCCACCTCACTATTCCTATGGCATTTGGAAGTCCCTGTGCAAAAGGAGTAAGGAAGAGGCTCTGAGGTTAGGACTGGGGTTTGAGATTTGAGAGTACTCAGGACAGGAGGAGATGAGACCACTGAAAGAGAAGAATGGATGTTAAAATTGTGGGGTAGCACCTACCTTTACTTGGCAGGGTAAGAAGCGAAGCTGAGTAACAGTGATTGTGCAGTAAAGGCATTCACTGCTGTGGTAGCTGAAGGAAGAGGTCTAGTTATTAATGGCCAACAGTCTCTAGTACTGTAGAGGTCAAGTTGGAAGATGATGAAAAGTATGTACTGTTTCAGGCAATTAGAGGATAGGGCATTGGACGCTGGCAGGGTTAGTTTTAATAATGCAAAGGGAGAGAAGTTAGGCCTCACCTAGCCTGTAGGATAAATTAGAAAGGAAAAAGTCCCACCCCCCTCCCTCAATCTGGTGAGCACAACTCCCAGGCGTCATTTAGTGAGCAGGAAGTACCTTAGAAAAGAAATAAAAAGATTTGTTCTCCATCCCTAGATCCATAGTAAGGATTTCAGACCCCACTTCCTTGCCCTGTCTTCAGGTTAGCTCATTGCCCATACCCCGGCTGCTTTTTCTTTACAGAGAGCCCCCTTCCCTGGAGCCTAAAGATAATCTTTTAAAGAAATATATTAGCACATTGATTTACATTATTAAAAATTCTTATCTCTGCCCTGGTTGGTGTGACTCAGTGGATTGAGTGCTGGCCTGTGAACCAAAGGGTTGTAGGTTTAAATCCCAGTTAGGATACATAACCTGGGTTTCGGGCCAGGTCCCCAGTTGGGGCCAGGTGAGAGGCAACCACACATTGATGTTTTTTTCCCTCCCTCCTTGTCTCTAAAAAATAAATAAATAAAATCTTTAAAAAAATAATTCTTATCTCTGCCTTTTACTCAACATCAAACATCCCATTGCATACTAACTCATTGTTTCTTTGTTTTCTTAAGATTTTATTTATTTTTAGGGAGGGAGAAAAGGAGAGAAACATTGATGTGCAAGGGAAATGTCTATCAATTACCTGTTTCTTGCCCCCAGCTGGGGACCTGGCCCACAACCCAGGCATGTGTCCTGACCCGGAATCAAACCAGCAACCTTTCAGTGTGCAGGATGACACTCAACCCACTGAGCCACATCTGTCAGGGCCTCATTGTTCCTTTTTCTAAAAAAAAAAAAAAAACTTTATTGAGGTACAATTTACCATAAAATTTACCCATTTAAACTGCATAGTTTAATGATTTTTTAGTGTATTCATGGTTTTACAGCCATCACCACAGTCAATCTTAGAACATTTCATCAACCTGCAAAGAAACTAGATACTCTTTCCTATCACTCCCATCCCTCCCCATCTCACTGCTAGCCTTAGGCAACCACTGTTGGCACTTCATAGAAAGGGGGATCGTACAATGTATGGCCTTTTGTGACTGGCTTTTTTGCACCCAGCTTAATGTTTTCAAGGTTCATCCATAGAGTAGCATGTATAAGTGCTTCATTCTTTTTAAAAGTTGAGGTAAAATTCACATAACACAACATTAACCATTTAAGAGTGTACAATTCACTGGCCCTTAGTACAATTTACATGGGCTGCCATCACTGCTATTCCATTTCCAGCACTCCCCAAAGAAATCACCCATTAGCACTTCCAATCTCCTTTGCCCTCGGCTTCTGACAACTATTAATATGTTTTCTGTCTCTGTGGATCGGCCTATTCTGGATATTTCATATAAATGGAATCATAATATGTGGCCTTTTCTGTCAGGCTTCTTGCCTAATGTTTTCAAGGTTCATCCATGCAGCATGGAATTGAACTGATGTCTCAGTGTGCGGGATGGCGCCCAACCCCAACCAGTCAGGGCAGTACTTTGTGGAGTTTTTTTTATGGCCAAATAATACTCCATTGTATGGATATGTTGCATTTTATGTAGTCACTCACCAATTGATGGACATTTGGGTTTGCACCTTGTGGTCATTAATAATGCCGCTATGAACATCCACACACAAGTTTTTGTTTGGACATATGTTTTCATTTTGGGGGGTATATACCTAGCGGTGTATTGTGAAATTGCTAGGTCACATGGTAATTCTGCTAAACTTGTTGAGGAGTTATAAAAACTTTAAAAGCTACCTCTGTTTTCCAAACCTACCGCACAATTTTATATTCCCACCAGCAGTGTATGGGAGTAGCAATTTCTGCATATCCATGCCAATACTTGTTATTCATCTTGTTTCTACCCATCCTGGTGGGTGTGAAGTGGTATCTCATTTTAGTTTTAGTTTACAGATCCTTGATGACTAATGCTGTTGGATATCTTTCTTGTGCATATTGGAAAACTGTCCATTTTGGTTCTTTTGTCTTTTAATTGGGTTGTCTCTTTATTATTGAGTTATAAGCATTGTTTTATATTCTAGATATAAGCCCCTTAACACATTTATGATTTGAAAATGTTTGAAGAAAATAATAAAAAATAAACTATTAAAAAACATTTTGTGGGTGGTTATTAATTTTTTTGACATGGTCCTTTGAAGCACAAAATTTTTAAGTTTTTTTTTGTTTATTTGTCTGATGGAGACTGGAAGCAGTACTATTTAGTTATATTGCTAATTAACCTTCAACTATTTGTATAGCATGTAAGAACAACATTTTTAAGTTTTTTTAAAGATTTTATTTATTAATAGAGAGAGAGGAAGGGAGAGAGAAAGAGAAGGGGAGAAACATCAACATGTGGTTGCCTCTCACCTGGCCCTCGCTGGGGACCTGGCCCGCAACCCAGGCATGTGCCCTGACTGGAAGTCAAACTGGTAACCCTTTAGTTCACAGCCCATGCTCAGTCCACTGAACTACACCAGTCAGGGCCAAAATTTTTAAGTTTTGATGAAGTTCATTTTATCCAACTTTTTCTTTTGCTGCTTGTCATTTTCATATATGTAAGAAACTTACCGAGTGCTACAATTTAGTTTTAGAAATTTTTTGTCACCCCCACAAATTCTTTGCGTTTTGTTTACAATCAATCTTTCATCCTACCCCAGGTCACTGTTCTTTGTCTTTACAATTTTCCATTTCTGAACATTTCATATTAATGGAAGCATGCAATAGGTAGTATTTTGTTTTGGCCTCTGACTTAGAATAAAGTTTGCAAGGTTCATCCATGTTGTTGCATGTATCACTTTTTGCCCCTTTTTATTGCTGAATCATATATTCTGTCCATGGCTATGATCGACTGATGGACATTTGGATTATTTCCAGTGCTTAGCTATTGTGAATATATTTTTTAAATAACTATGAACATTTGCATACAAGTCTTGATGTAGACATATATTTTCATTTCTGTTGGGAGGACTCCTTGGAGTGGAATTGCTGGGTCACATAAGTTTATGATTAATTTTTAGAGAAACTGCCAAACTGTTTCACAAAGTAACTGTACAATTTTATACTCCTACCATAAATGTGTGAGGGTTTCAGTTTCTCCACATCCTCATCAACATTTGGTAATATCTGCATTTTTTTTATTGTAACCATTTTCAGTATGGATGTGGTATCTCATGGGTTTAGTGTATATTTCCTTAATGGCTAATGATGTTGAGCATCTTTTTGTATGCTTCTTAGCCATTCATGTATCCTTTTGGTAAACTCTATTCATATTTTTCTGCATGCCTTAAAATGGTTCAAATATGTTGGGAACTGCTCTGCCTGGTTTCAGGAATTGTAAACAGTCTCTCATGCCTAAGGCTGAGTGAGCAGCCTCCAGAATTCCAGCCACAAAGAGACAAAGCTTGTCTCTGGTAGCAAACGCTGTCTCTGCTTCCTCTCCCTGCCCCCAAACTATGGTCAGATGGTCAGAGACAGGTGAGACCCCTCAGAGGAGAGGCAACCTAAGCCAGACACAATATCACTTAGGAGGCCATCATGGAAGGACTGGGGGGGGGCTGCAACAAAGAGGGAGTGATGGACCCTCAACCCCTGGCTTTGACGAAGCCCAAGTCCCCATGTCCTCTGGGAGAAGCACTTCCTTGCTCTAATCCACTTAAGCCTGAAGACCTGTGACAGGGAAGTCGGTGCAACCTATCATCAGCGAGTTTAGGTAATCTGGCAAGATAAAGAACTCTTAACAATTCTGTGAGACCTGCTTTGATTAGAATGCTTTTAGTTAAATGATAAAGGCCCAAGCAGAAAATGAGTTTATGTTCCCAAAGTTCTATAGCCTTTTAGCTGACCCTGACTTAGAAGAAGCCCTAATGGTTCTTTGTATACTATCTACTATTTACTGCCTAACAATGATTAATAAGTTGTACCTGAATTCCTCCTGCAAAAAAAAAACAATAAAAGGCTGTCTAGGCAAGGATCAGTGTGCCCTCTCTCACCTTGAGAGAGAGTTGCCAGGCCGCTCCAAGCCGCTCTCCCCTTGAGAGGGTGGCCAGGCAGTTCGGAGGCTCTCCCCACTTGAGGGAGTAGCCGTGCCCTTTTCCTCCACAGGATCCGGTAGTCCATGCGAATTTGTCTCATGTCTCATCCAAGATGCCACGGGCACTGCTGGTCAGTGCACGTGTCATAAATAAGTCTTTATTATTGATCTTTGAGAATAACATGTAGATACAAATCCATTATAAAGTATATGATTTGCAAATAATTTTTACCACTTTGTAGTTGAACTCTCTTGATGGTGTCTTCGTAGCATGAGAGGTGTTTTTGTTTTTAAGATCTTATTTATTTTTAGAGAGAGGGGAAGGGAGGGGTAAAGAGAGGGAGAGAAAGAAACATCGATGTGTCAGAAAAACATTATCAGGACTTCCGCCAAGATGGAGGTGTAGGTGGAAACACCTTGCATCCACACACAACCAAATCTAAAAACAACAAAGTTTTAACAATAATAAACGCAATCAAACCACACAGAAAATCAACAATACCGAGTCTGAAAACAACGAAATGCTCAGCTAAAACAGTAAGAGGGGCGGAGCCAGCAGCGGAGCGGGTTGGCCAAAAAGATCCCCACCGACCAGGTGGTGAGCACGCAGCCGAAGGTGCTGATCCCAGGTGTGGGCTAGCTTCAGGCGGACACAGGAAAGAGGTGCGGCTGACTGCGGTCAGTGGAGCATTTGCGTACAGATAAATCAGTGAAGAGGTGAGCATTGAGACCGCAGGGCGCAGGGTGGAGGCTCACACATTTCCGCTCGGATAAACAGGCCAGGGCAAGCAGCGGGATGGACAGGGCGAGCAGAGAGGACCGCCATTGCTTCCTCTCTGACCCCGCCCCCACAAAACAGCGTCACAAATCTGCGACCTTGGTGGCCCCACCCTGGTAAACAACTAAGGCTCCGCTACTCATACTTAATGGGTGCAAACAGACCAAAAATGGCTCAAGAACAACTCAGAGCCCCAAAGCCGATAAATCTAAGTGATGAAGAAATAGCCAAACTTTCAGATGCACAGTTCAAAACACTGGTGATCAGGATCCTCACAGAACTAGTTGATTTTAGTCACAAATTAGAGAAACATATGAAAGCTAAAGTAATTGAAATGAATGGTAATGCACAGGAAACCAATAGTAATGGAAAGGAAACTGGGACTCAAGTCAAGGGAGTAGACCAGAAGGAAGAAAAAAATGACCAACCAGAAAAGAATGAAGAAACAAGAATTCAAAAAAATGAGGAGAGGCTTAGGAACCTCCAGGACATCTTTAAACGTTCCAACATCCGAATTATAGGGTACCAGAAGGGGAAGAGGAACAGTCCCCAGTGGAAACCTTATTTGAACAAATAATAAAGGAGAACTTTCCCAATCTGGCAAAGGAAATAAACTTCCAGGAAATCCAGGAAGCTCAGAGAGTCCCAAAGAAGTTGGACCCAAGAAGGAACACACCAAGGCACATCATCATTACATTAGCCAAGATTAAAATGAAGGAGAGAATCCTAGAAGCAGCAAGAGATAAGGGGACAGTCACCTACAAAGGAGTTCCCATCAGACTGTCAGCTGATTTCTCAAAAGAGACCTTACAGGCAAGAAGGGGCTGGAAAGAGGTATTCCAAGTCATGAAAACCAAAGACCTACAAACAAGATTGCTCTATCCAGCAAAGTTTTCATTTAGAATGGAAGGACAGATAAAGTGCTTCTCAGATAAGACCAAATTCAAGGAGTTCATCATCACCAAGTCCTTATTATATGAAATGTTAAAGGGACTTACCTAAGAAAAAGAAGATAAAAAAGATGAACGGTGAAAGGACAGCAAACTCACAGTTAGTAACAACCACACCTAAAACAAAAGCAAATTAAGAGGACAGCTAGATCAGGAGCAAACCATAGAAATGAAGATCACGTGGAAGATTAGCAACAGGGTAGTGGGAGGAGATGGGGGGAGAAGGTACAGAAAATAAGTAGCATAGATGGTAGATAAGAAAATAGATAGGGGGGAGCTTAAGAATAGTAGGGGAAATACAGAATCTAAAGAACTTGAGACACGTGTTCATGAACTAAAGGGGGGGAATGGTGGGGGAGGGGTGTGCAGGGTGGAGGGGAATGGGGGGGGAATAGAATAAATGTAATGGCATAATCAATAAAAAATGTTTAAAAAAAAAAAGAAAAACATTATCATAGGATGCCTCTTGCACGCGGCCAGCTGGGGACCTGCCTGCAATCCATACTTATGTTCTGCCGGTTCAAACTGTAGACCTTACGGTTTATAGGCCCGTGCTCAATCCACTGAGCCACACCAGCCAGGGCTATAGCATGAATTTTTAATTTTAATAAGGTCCAACCTGCCCATTTTGAGTTGATTTTAGGTGTGGCATACGAATATCCAGTTCTCCTATCTCCATTTTCTGAAGGGAAGGGATTGAGCAGTGCAGGCTGCACAAACACAGGGCTGCGCTGCCAGCAGTGAGACTGCATGAGGTGAGTGTGTCGATGATATTCTATGGTGAGCAGACGAAGGATGGCCGTATACCGAGCCTTGGTCTCCCTCCCGTCAGTTCCTTTGGGAGAGACTTTCTTCCTGCTGGACTTTTCAAGCGGCAGTCAGTGGTACTGCGACTCCCAGCATGCATCGCGCGGGTCTGCCCTCCGAGGGGAGGGAAATCCAACAGACCTGGAAGTGTGGCTGGGGAGGGAGGGCTGAGACACGGGCTCTGGTTTCAATATCGGTTTCTCAAGGCCTACAAGCCGAACCGGTGGACCACAGATCCGTAGGAACTTTATCAGACATAAAGTCCCGCCTTTTGCCCGCCTCAGCCTTCCTCACCGGTCTGTCCATACTCGTTTGTTTTTCGAGTTTCCCGCGGGCACCATCCCTTGAAGACGACCAACCACAACCGAGTTTTGTTAGCCTGGCCAACCAGAGGCGAGGGTGAGCGAGCCCCGCCAGGCTTGGGAGAGAGGGTCCGGTTCTCTGGGAGTTGAACAGAGGAGACGCAGTGGGGTGCGGAGGTGCACTAGCTCCTCCCAGCGCGCGTGGGTACTGTGGGTCAATGGGCTGACCCTTTTGCAGGCCTCCAGGTGTTCGGGCCCGGCCTCGGCCACCATGTCCCACCAGCCCCCTCTGGGTTCCTCAGTGCCACAAGTCAACTGCCTGGACCTGTGGAGGGCAGAGAATGACCGGCTAGTACGACAGGCCAAGGTAACGCGGTTGCTTGGACTCTGGCTTTTCAGCTCCAAAGTACGAGAAAGAGGGTTTGTTATGGATTTACCCCAGCAAGTGGGGGCGGGGAGACTGAGCTTGACCTCCCCTTAAAGTTAGAAATGACTGGAGAAGGACATCCCTTGCCACTGCTGCAGGAGGAGAGGAAAGGACTTACTCTCAGTGACACTATACCCCACATTTGACAGGTGGCTCAGGACTCGGGTCTGTCTCTGAGGCGGCAGCAGTTGGCTCAAGATGCACTGGAAGGGTTCAGGGGACTCCTCCATAGTCTGCAGGGTAAGCAGGGTTCCCCCCCCCCCAAGGGTGGTCAGTGCTGCCCCCCACCCCCCAACATATACACCCTCCACAGCCAGAGACTAGTTCCTCTTCTTCCATTTCTGGGATTGAGGCAATTACTCGGGACAGGGGCACAGAGATGAGTGGAGTGGATCGTCTTTGTATACTCGTCATTATTATATGCACACACAACAGCAATAGCAGCATTTGAAGAAGTGGTTTCCAGAATTGTTTAATCTGGAGAACTTTTTGCCCTTTCCAAACTCTATCCAAAGGGTGTGTTCTCTTTGAAGGCCATTTGGTTGAGGTGGGGTGATCTGTGGTTTGGGACCTTATTCAGGGAATTTTTCATGGGGGAGCAGCTTGGGAGACCAGCATTTGTCACTCTAGGGCTCCCTGCAGCTGTTCTTGTTCTACCCTTGGAATTGACTGTTATCTGCAACTTCACTACCTTGAGGGCGAGCCTGGCCCAGGGTTTCACTGAGGACCAGGCACAGGATATCCAACGTGGCCTAGAGAGAGGTGAGGTCCAGAGATTCTCTCCCATACCCCTGCCAGCCTCAGTCCTTGCGAGGAGGATGGGAGTAACAACATAATCTGTCACCTCCATGAAGGGAGATGCCCTTCTCTGATCCTCCATGTGCTCCTCAGACTAGGAGCATCTTTCTGGTCTTTGTGCTCCTGCATAAAAGGAAAGCCAGAGATGAGGTCCTGTCTCAGCTGTATGTGTGTGTCCACTATAGTGCTGGAAACCCAGAAGCAGCTGGGGCCCAGGCTGGAAGGTGGACTCATGGAGCTGTGGAACTCCATCCTCCACGTATCCTCCCTTCCACTGAGGCTGCTCCCTGCCCTTCATCATCTGGCGGGCCTGCAGGCTGCTCTCTGGCTAAGCACTGATCGTCTTGGGGACTTGACCTTGCTGCTGCAGACCCTGAACAGCAGCCAGGTAATTTAGGAAGTGACCTGGATCTAAGTAAGGGTATTTTCCTTCCTCTCTCCCCTCCAAGCTGCAGTAGCATCATTATGTGCTGGAAAGGGTGCTGGGTTGGTGGTCATTAGACCTGGGTTCTCTCAAGGAATCTTAGGTGACCTTGCTCTGGTTGGTCCCACATTGAAGGGATTGGATTCTCTTGGGTGTTTTTAAAATAGCTTAATAATCTTGGATAGGGTTAGGGCTTTCTTGACCATGCTGAAGTCACTTCCCAGTCTCAGTCTTTTCATAAGTAACTCAAACATGGCCCTTGCCCTGTGTCCTCATGGACTTATTAAGTGAGGAGGTGCACTAGAATATATTATCACTGCCCTGGGTTTGTCTTCCTCCCTTTATCCTTTCCCCACAGCTACCAGTCTCTTAGAAATGAGGGAACAGGAATCAGGAGGACCTTTGAATTCAAGGTCCAGCCAGGGTAGACTGAGACAGGAGAAGAGTTACAGGCTTGGATCCTCTGATGGTCCTTTTCTCCCCAGAATGAGGCCTCTGGGGATCTGCTGATCCTTCTAAAAACGTGGAGTCCCCCAGCTAAGGAGTCAGATGACCCACTGACCCTGCAGGATGCCCAGGGATTGAGGGATGTCCTTCTGACAGCATCTGCCTTTCGCCAAGGTCAGTTAGCAGTCTAACTCATTCCTTCCCCACCACTCCCCATCTTAGGGGGCCTCTAGACTCATGACTTTCCTGTCGTGTCTTATTTAACTCATGCCCTGTGGGCCTGTCTAAGCTCACACTCTGATTGCTCTCAGGCCTCCAGGAGCTGATCACAGGGAGTCTGCCCAGAGCATTGAGCAGCCTGTATGAAGCGGCCTCAGGTCTGTGCCCACGGCCTGTGTTGGTCCAGGTGTACACAGCACTGGGGACCTGTCTCCGAAAGATGGTAAAGACAATGCTAGGGTGGGTTAGGACAGCTTTTTTCTTTGTGAGGGTGGCTGAGGCTTGTGTCCTCTCACCCCTCTAGGGCAATCCACAGAGAGCTCTGCTATACTTGGTTGCAGCCCTGAAAGGGGAGTCAATCTGTGGTCCCCCACTTCTGGAGGCCTCGAGGCTATATCGGCAACTGGGGAACACAGCGGCAGAGCTGGAGAGTCTGGAACTTCTGGTTGAGGTAAAGAACTGTACCAACTGAAGATACGGGGATTGCTGAGGTACTTGTGTGGATGAGACTAGTCAAGTATAAGCGGAAGGAAGTATGACTCCCAAAGATTATAGATATACTTTCTTCTTTTGTCCCTTTTAGGCCTTGAATGTCATTCCCAGCTCTGAAGTCCCCCATTTTCTTATTGAGGTAGAGTTGCTACTCCCACGACCTGACCCAGCCTCACCCCTTCACTGTGGTACACCGAGCCAGGTCAAATACCTGCTAGCAAGCCGATGCCTACAGATGGGAAGGTGAGGTTCTGTTTTGCTCACTTGAGCTCCTCTTCCCACTTCTGATGCCTCCCTGGGGTGTGACTTTGTTTCTGTTCATGTGAGTCAGAGGGATGGATGAGTCAGTAGCAGGACATAGGTCTCCACTCCTCATCCTGCTGCCTTGCCACTGGACCTGAACTGAGAACTCTTCCCCCGACACTAACCTGTATCTTTAAAACTCTGAAGTCTCCTCCAAAACCTGTTCTGTAAGGAGGGTATATTCATACTGTGTTAAGGTTGGAGCTCCAAGAACCACTCCCCAGGGCTTTTGAGCATCCCTTACTTAGCTAAGAGCCCTTTGAGGACCCTGCAAGGGTCTAATGTTAGGCTCATGGGCCATGACTCCTCAGGGCAGAAGATGCTGCAGAGCATTACTTGGACCTGCTGGCCCTGTTGCTAGATGACTCGGAGCCAAAGGTGGGTATATCTTCAAGATTCTCTACAGTTGGGATAGGAAAGGGTTGGAGTCTCCTTTGGAGTAGAGCAGGGCTGCTATTCTGTTTTATCTTCTTCTGTCTGTCCAGAGTTGGGGGCCAGACCAGGAAGGCTTCCCAGAGCAAGGAATCCAGGGCAGCAAGCAGTGGGTGGTTTCCATATGGTACCAGAGCCTGGTGAAGAGGTTGGGAGTGGAGGCCTATATTAGTTCAAGACGCTGCATCTTTCTCCCACCCCAGTTCTCCCCACCCCCCCACCCCCCAGGGCCCTGTATGCCTGAGATGTTCTTGGAGGCAGCAGCAGCACTGATCCAGGCAGGCCGAGCTCAGGATGCTTTGACAGTATGTGAGGAGCTGCTGAGCCGCACGTCATCTCTGCTTCCCAAGATGCCCCAGCTATGGAAAGATGCCAGAAAAGAAACCAAGGAATCACCACACTGCCCAACCTGGGTCTCTGCCACCCACCTGCTTCTGGGCCAAGCCTGGGTGCAACTAGGGGCCCAAAAACAAGCAATTAGTGAATTTAGCCGGTGAGCCCTAGAAGCCAACCAGGGTCCCTGGGGAAGTGTGAAGGGATAAATTTTTATTGGTGAGCTCCAATCTTACCTATGCACCCGAGTTTCTGAGCTTGACTCCTTTTCATCTCTGCTCTATGTCCCACTTCAGGTGCCTTGAGCTGCTCTTCCGAGCCACACCTAAAGACAAAGTACAAGGTGATCTGGACTCTCAATCTTCCTCTTTCCTCCTAGAAGTGGTGGTGGTAGATATCAGTTCCCTTTTCATGTGTCCTAGCCCACCGGGAAATTTAAGAGAAAGGGACTCTGGACACAAGAAACATAGAGGGGGACTTTCTGTGGGGAGGGTTTTAGTGACTATATGGCTTGAACATACTTCTTGACTTTGGGGGTGGTCCCCAGGGCCTGCTTCCAACTGTGAGCAGGGCTATACATCAGATGTGGAACTACAACAGCTTCGGGCAGCTGCCTTGATTAGTCGTGGACTAGAATGGGGGGCCAGTGGCCAGGATACCAAAGCACTACAGGACTTCCTCCTCAGTGTGCAGGTGTACCCAGGTATGTATACTTGCATGATGTTAGCCATGCACAGGTGCGCAAAGATGTCCATGGGGGAGGTACTAAGTGATGTTCCTATGTAGGAGGGGTGAATGGGATTGTGCTGTATATACCTAGGGATATACCTAAGTGTACAGACATACACAAGACATACACAAGTGTGTATGAAGGCCTCTCAGAAGTTCCCCAGTCTTCCCAATGTCCTCAAACACAAAGACAATGACTACATTGGGAATGTGTTATGCAGGAGCAGAATTAGCTGAGCCCTTTGCCCTGGGCAGGCAGTTCTTAGGTATAGGAATAGTCAGGAATGATCTACTCCTGGTTCAGTGTGTGACTGTAAGCAAGGCATTTCCTTGCTTTATACCTCAGTTTCCCCTTTTATAAAAATGCTTAAGACTGGGTCAAGTTCTAAGACTCTGTACTCTGGGGTGGGGCTACAGGTAATGGAGATGCTTCCTTTCATCTGCTTCAGACCCTGAAGAGGCTGGATCGGAGGGATGAGGCCACTGCTCTTTGGCAGAGGCTGGAGGTCCAAGATAAGTTGCCACAGGAGAATGCTACATGGTGAGGCTGAGGCCTGCTGGGCTGAGGCCAGTTGGTATTCTGGAATTGTGGGCCCATCGGGGAGGGTGGCAGTGAGTGAAAGGGCGGGAAGGCTGCTCAACCTTCTGTCTATCCTTCACTCTTAGGCCTCACCCTTCTTGCTTTCCAGGTCTCTCCCCTTGTACCTTGAAACCTGTTTGAGCTGGATTCGTCCTCCTGACCGTGAAGCCCTTCTTGAAGAGTTTCGGACATCTCTGCAGGAGCCTTGTGACCTGTAGCTGCCAAGTTTTGAAGAGTCTGAGCTTGGGCCCCCAGTGGGCCATCTTTCTGTGGGGAGGGCTTTCTGCTTTACCATCTTTGGGGAATGTGGCTGGAGCTGACCATTCCTATATGAGTCTGACTTTGGAGAGGTTGGTGGTACGCCTGCAAAATTTTTTGGCCTAGTTACTGGCATCTGGTTCCAGAGGACCCCCCCTTCCTCTACCGCCACCAATAAGGCATTGACTTTGCTCATGGCACCTTTTTTTCCTGTTTCCCCTTTTCTTGTGTTCAGTAAAATCTCATATCTATCTCTTGTCTGCTTACTACATATACTTGAGTAGTAAGCAGACTATTCAAGGGAAGCTCACAGCTGTCTGATTTAGTTAAGTGCTGGCTGTCTGAGGTGCCCTCTCCCAGCATCATCTACGGTATGATTTGAGGTTTGGGGTAGAAGAAAGGGCTACAGGAATTCTTACTCAGAAAGCAATAACTTTAGTCCTTCTTGTTGCCTAAAAGCAGAGCCCCAAAGTCCAGGATCCTGTGTGAGGTGACAGAATGAGTGGAGGTGGATCTGGAAGGTGGTCTAGGCAGGTCTGTCTTGACAAGGGCAGGTATTTGATTCTTAGAGGGGGAAACAAGCAGATGTGAGTCTCTGAGTGACTTCCCAACCCCTCCCTTAATCCTAAATTCTAGAAATAGGAGAATCGACTGCCTCAGTCAGATGAGTCTTTGGAAAAGGATGAAAAGTGAATCCAGTTAGTGTGCTATCAGAGTTGCCTATTAAATATAGCCAGGGCTAGCTGGTATTTTAGGCCCAAGAACTTCAAATTGGCATGCAATTTTCTTACAGCTTTGGGCTCTATTGAATGTTATGTGTTTTGTGGTATCCTTTTGATTCCCTTTCTGGATTTGAGTGCCCTCCCTCCTCAAACCATTAATAGTAATATCCAGTGGTAAGAGAAAGAAAGCATGGACCTCCAAGTTCTGAGGAACTGTAAAGTCTTGTCAGATTAGGGTTACCAGAGGGTTCAACTGAAGGATAGAAGCAGATTAAGAGCTGGGTTGCTGCCCTGACTTGTATGGCTCGGTTGGGTGTCATCCTTCAAAGTGAAAGGATGCTGGTTCAGTTCCCAGTTGGGGCACATGCCTGAGTTGTGGGTTCAGTCCCCAGCTGGGGTGCTACAGGAGGTGATTGATGTTTCTCACATCATGGTTTCCTTTTCTCCCTTACCCTCTCGGTAAAATTTAAAAAAAACAAAAACTGATGTATTAGTCAAAGGGTCTCAAAGTAGGTAGGGGGTGGCTTGAACCAGAGTTTTGAAGGTGCAAGGAGGGAGGTTAGGGTGAATCCTCAGGTTTTGGAAGAAGATAAGGGTGTGTGTTACCACTGCAACAGTACTAGACTAATACAGGGGTTCAATCCATTGTGCCAGTTTTTTTCCCAGCACAAAAAATTCAAGAGCCAATGAACTGGAGCCAAGTGGGAGAGTCCGCCTCCAAGGGATTAAACACTCCTCTCGCCAGTCGAACTGGCCCCATTCCTTTCATTAATTGGTCGAGAATCACAATCCATCGAGGAAGCGCAGTGTTGGAGCCAATTGACGTGGCGTTACCAGACGTGTTGCATCCCTGAGGCGGGAGCCAGGCCAAAACGAATTTCCTGATTGGCTCTGGCCCGCGAGTTGCTGGGGAGAGGCACTGGGAGGCGGGCGGAAGTCCCTAGGGCAGGCGCTGATTGGCTGAGGTTAGAGCACCTCTTCTTCCGATGATTCGGCTCTTCTCGGCTCGGTCTCAGTGAAGCGTCTGCAGCCGTCGTTTGAGTCGTCGCTGTTGCTGCCCACTCGCGGGTCAGGAATCAACGTCTCCTGCCCGCCCACCGCACGGGTGCAGCTGGGAGGAAGTGAGAGGGAGGCTGCCTGCGGGTTTGTTGCTGCTGCTCGCCACCCGCCGGGGAGAGCCGAGACCCAGTCCAGTCGGTCGCCTGCCACCCCTTGTAGCCGTTACTCGCGGGCCGCCACAGCCGCCGGCCGGGAGAGGCGCGCGCCATGGCCTCGGGAGCTGAGTGAGTGCGTGTGTGTGTGCGCGAGACCCCCCCGCTTGCTGTGGGTGCGCGCACCCGAGGGCCCTTGGGCGCTGGGTAGGCCCGGCCGGGTTTGTCAGTGGAAGCGTCTAAGAGGTGGAGACCAAGAAAAAGGGAGACTTTGGAAAGAGAGGAAGGGGGCGAAGGAGGGGCTGTGCCCGGGCTCCGCAGGTTTACGCACCCGCGCGCCCCCTAGGCGAGGTTTGCGTTGGGCCTGGGTCCGGGCCTGGGCCAGATCATGCTGTGTCATGCAGGCCCCGGCCGGCCTGATTGGCTTCCTTGGAACCGCCGTCCGGGCCTGGGAGGTCTGCCGGCCCACACTGCCGGTGCGAAGCCCTGGGGCCTCGGAGAAGCCCCTTGCGATTAGGCCTACCACCCGCTGAACGCTTTTGGTTCCCGGAGAGCAGGCCCCAAAGCCCTAACCGGGCCCGGTGGGCGTGGACTGTGGGCCACGTGAAGGCCTTCGGAGACTGGAGACGCAGGGAGAGGCCGGAACCTGGGAAGGCCGGGCAGCGAGCTCAGGGAAGCTTACCACGGGCCTTTTGGAGCCCGGTCTACTGGGTCCGGGGTTAGCATCCTAGGCCACCTGAGTAGTGAGGGAGAGAGTGAGCTCAGCTTTTCGCTTCTGACCTTCCTACTTGAGGTCGGTTGTTACTTATGAGAAAGCTTTAGTCAATTTTTCTTGATGAAATAGGCGAAGGGAGAAAGACAGTTTTTTCATTTCTCTGCTATTTTAGGTGTTTGCTGTATCGTTCGAATCTAAGTTCCTATTTTCTGGGCCTTAATGGATTTCAGCCCTCGTGGTGTGAAGGCTAGAGTTGCCCAAACTCTAACTCATACAGATTTTTACCCCCCAAGCTGGCTATGGTTAAATCCTGGGCGAGGCCTCTACCCCTGAGAAAAGCATCAGATAAAACCTGACCACCTCTTGTCTACTGGGTTTATAATCAAGAGCTTTACATAATGGGAAAAGAAAAGACACAGTCAACCTCTGAAAACTCTTCTATGCAAATCACCTTCCTGACATAAAGAGATTTTTTTTTTGGTGTGTTCCTTTTTTTTTTCAAATTTCTCAATCGAGATGGAGTACCATATTTTGCGGTGTGTAATGTGCACTCTTTTGTCCAATTTTTTGAGGGAAAACTAAGGATGCGCGTTATATATGAGTAGTACATGAAATACCTTGTATCTGTTCCTGTGTTTTGTAATTATTTGTTAAGTAAAGTTGTTTAATGTACCATATATTGAAAAGTAAATGCTAAAATTCCTTTATACAAAAACAAGTATCTAAATATAAATAAATTAAAATAGAATTTAAAAAACTTCCCCCGAAAGTTTGCATGTACATTATAGAAGGCAAAATATGGTATCATTCAGTTGCCTATTTATTTTTTATTTTATTTTATTTTTAATTTATTTTTTTATTTAGTTATTTTTCAAGTACAGTTTTTTTGTCTATTTCTCCCATCCCAGCCCCCTCCCCCAGTTGCCTATTTAAAAGGAACACTTATTAATACTTAAAATATTCCTTTAGGTTATTCAGTCAGTTTTTTGTTTTCAAGACTAAAAATAAAGACCCAAAACTCTTAAAATCTGGCATCATAGATTGTTTCTAACTTCTATGTCATCCTGATGACTCTTGCCTGAATTCCTTCCAAGTTCCCTTGTAGCCCATTCGGGTTCTGGAAAGGGTCTGATTCACATAAAAGAGAATGTAAGGTGTCCCCAAAGAGCTTCCAGGACCACTCTTGGGTCATGATGAGGCTGAATTCTCTCCTTTAGAGGTTCCTTTGATCTCAGTAGAAGGATGTGGCATTGAAGGTCTTTATCTTAAGGGAGGAGCATACCACTCATTCCCAGTGCTAGGGTCAGGAAGGGTAGGCAGATTGGAAGTTTTCTTCGACTGCATCTTTAGAGTTAAAATACAAAGTATGATGGTTAGAAGCATCAGCCATTTCACTTTTTTTCCAGCCCTAATCCTGCAGGTCAAGCAGGAAGATGGGCAGCCTTTGGGCAGTATTTTGAGGTGTGAGGGAGAGGAAGAATTGATGGGTTTCAGTTGCCCTTAGCGGTCACATTGACCATGATTGCTTTCCAGGGTTGGGAAGCCCTGGGAAGATTTGTCTACGCTGAAGCATTATGCCCAAAGTGCCGCACTTCTGGGTTGGGGGAGCAAGTTTAAGCCTAGGAAATTCCATTCTTGGAAACTAGTTTAAAGGTGATGATTAATCACCTTTAAGTGAGTGTCGACCTATGTGACTGTCAGCAGAAAGTTTACAGTTTCATTGGATGAATGGGATTTGTTGTTTTTGTTTTTTTGGTGTGTCAGGACCAAAAGATATAAAAATCCCATAACTTCACAGGTATTCTCTAGAGCATAGGCATCTCTTTTTCTTGCAAGTTGTGAAGATATTTTCTAAGAGGAATACTATTTTGTCTTGTTTTGCTAACCAGTGTAGCCCTGGATCTCATTACAGTATGTAGCATGTTTATATGTGTGTGTGTGTACATATACATACACACATATAGTTGTTATTAATTTGTTGAATGAAGAAATAATTCATGAAGATCTTTTTTTTAATTTTTTGCTTTCTCCATTGTCTAGCCTCCCTAGGTTAATGCACATGTTTTCCTGAGCCTTACTGAGAGGAGTAGTTCTTCAAAGGGAGAGCCCACTGAGTTTAGTTAGTGGAAGGCTGGAAATAAGCTAGGTAAGAAATTAGTGTCAGGTAAATAATCTTAACTTCTAGGAAGTAATTGAAATTGGACAGTTTAAATCAAGTTTAGACTCAGGCAATCTTAATTTGGGTGAGAAGGACTTTGAACAAGTTCATGCAGTTGTATGGCTTTACAGAAATCACCTTTTGAGCTTAAACCTCTTTCTGAAGGTTCTAGATCTGTTAGTTTTGTTTTTTGTTATTTTTTCCGCCCTCAAATATGATGGTCGTTATGTTCGGCATTCCTGTGATATATAGAAAATTCTCACATCAGGTTTAGCCAGTAAAAGAGAGTAGAGCTAATTTTACTTCATTGTCCCCAGCCTTGCTTGATGGGTCTTGGGGTGTCCCTGAGCCCTACGATAAGTTGTCTTGCCAACTTTGTTTTGGCAGGAAGCTTAGCAAAGGAAGGGCTTGTGCTTTGTTCTATAGTAATTAATTATAGTGACCATTAATACCATGTTCCAGGCATTGTGTTGAACACTTTGCATTCATTATCTTACTTAGGACAGAAATCCTGAGGTAAGTACTACTATGTCCCCATTTTACAGATTAGAACATCAACTTCTAGAGAGATTAAATAACTTGTCCAAGATCGCAGTTAAGTAATGACAGGGTTGGGATTCAGACCCAGCAGGTCTGATGGCTGAGCACCTTCTCTTAATCACTGTTCTATCCTAAGACTAATTTCATTTCTTTAATTGTACTTAGTCCTTAGTCTCTACTTTTATTTAATCTTTTTAGACCATAGTTTTCTGACCTTTGAACTTAATAACTAGGATAGTAGTGCTCAAAAAACCAAGAGCTACTGGAATGGGAATTGTAGTATGTGCTAGGTGTTACTCCTCGTGACCTTGGCTGAATTTCTTTCATCTGAGCTCTCTGATTTAGGACAGCTTCATCTATTTACTAATTCCTTCCTAAGTGTGAGTTTTAGAAATTGGAGTTCCTGGGACTGGAGTATACGTTGGGACTGACTTCAGTTTTTCTTTCTAGTTCAAAAGGTGATGACTTATCAACAGCCATTCTTAAACAGAAGAATCGTCCCAATCGGTTAATTGTTGATGAAGCCATCAATGAGGACAACAGTGTGGTGTCCTTGTCCCAGGTAAGTTAGGTCCACAGTCTAATCTTTCCTTATTGCACTTAACCTGAGGGCTTTTCCCAGGTTTCTTTTCTCATTTTTCTTGCAGTGACCACAGATAGATGGGGTTTACTGGGAATCCCAACCTCCGGGGCTGCTGCTTACCCCCTGGCCCAGTGACCCAAAGGCCTTAACCTTCTTTCCTCAGCCCAAGATGGATGAGCTCCAGTTGTTCCGAGGTGATACAGTGTTGCTGAAAGGAAAGAAGAGGCGGGAAGCTGTGTGCATTGTACTTTCTGATGACACATGTTCTGATGAGAAGATTCGAATGAATAGAGTTGTTCGGAATAACCTTCGCGTACGCCTAGGGGATGTTATCAGGTGTGTGTGTGGTTCTTGGCCCCTCAGGGATGGGAGGCCAGAGACAGCCTACTTTATAGGCAAGATCCTATGAAGGCCTTGGCAGCTGCAGATATCAGAAGCCCTCCTAACCATGGGAAGACTTATGTATCAGGGTTGTCTTTAGGTTTTGGCTCTGCCTTCCTGGGACTTTAAAATCTGCTTCTTCGTGACCTTTGGGACAAATTGGCATTTCTGTGACTTTATTGATGCCTTTCTTCCCCCGCCCCCCATGAGAGGTATAACTTAATTGCACCCTAGAGTCTGGTTTAGGATGCTATTTGAAGGTGTGTATCTGCCAAATAACCTCACTGCTGTGTTGGATTAATGACTTGTGTTGGGGCTGGAATGAGGTGGGAGTGCGGGTAAGGAAGGGGGGGCTCCTAGCAGGTCTTTTTAAAGATCTAAATTAATCTAGGAGAGAGTCACAGTTTGAGCCAGACCTAGGATAGTTGCAGTCTGAGTGATTTGGGATTTAACTTTAATCAAGAGGCTTTCCCATCTTGGAGTCATCTCTAACTATTGCTACCCAACCAACCACCTGGCCAGGAATTGGACAGGATTGTTCAGGATTCTGATTGTTCTTTATAGATTGTAGGTTTTGTATAGCCTTCCAGATAGTGCTTAATCATTTTTCTCAAGGTGCTCTGACCACCTGACTGAGGTTATTATTTTTTTTTATTTCTATTTTTCTGACCCTTACACTTAATAGACAAAGATCTCCCTTTGTAATATTGGGTCACCAATATTAGCCAGAATGGGTCATCCTTGGATATCTCTCACTGAAGACCCTTATATAGTCTTCTTTGTAGGGGTTCCAGATGTGTGAGTCTTTATTTTGGTTCACTGACGGGGAGTGGGCAGCCCCAGAGCTTCTTCTAATGGCTTCTACTACCCCTCCCTGAGTGTGACCTGCCTTAGTTCTCTTAGTTCTGCTTGACTGTTCCTTTGTCCTCACTCCTACTCTATCCTCCTGCCTCTCTTCACCTAAAGCCATCCCTGCCTTTTCTCTTTCGCTTGCCATCAGCTCTCTGTGCCAGGCCCTTTTGGACACCCAGTGCTTGGGGCTGCAGAGTGGTTGGTAATGTGGCATCTGCTTGTCATTCTCAGCATCCAACCGTGCCCTGATGTGAAGTATGGTAAACGCATCCATGTGCTACCTATCGATGACACGGTGGAAGGCATCACCGGCAACCTTTTTGAGGTATACCTTAAGCCGTACTTCTTGGAAGCTTATCGACCCATCCGGAAAGGTGAGAGATAATTCTAAGGACTGGCCTTAGGATGTTTGTTTATAGGGATACTTGGGGGTGAACTTTGAAACATCTATCTCATATATGTAATACATGTCTACTCTCTCCTTCCCCTTGACCCCTCCCACACCCTCCTTACTCTATTCTCATTCCCTGCTTCAGGAGAATAAGCTATCTTAAATCCCTGAAGGAGAGGAAGTGGGCCATTTTGGCTGTGTCACAGTCCAAAGTGTATTAATATTCAGCACAGCTCTACCTTTAGTGGTTGTTTTAAAAGTAGGGTTGCCTATACCTCAGAAGTCAAAACCTATGGACTTCTGGCACATCAGGTTGTTCATTGTTCTCTTGAGAGCCAGAGGGACCTTTTACAGGTTAGCTTTCTGCTCTTGACTGATGCTTAACTGGATTCTGGGGGTAAGAAGGGAAAAAGGCAATATCTAGTGAACTTGTACTGTAGACCCCAGGTTCTGATGAATGATTACTTTTGTAGCTGACACCTCTAACAGCCCTTCTGCTGATTGCTCTCATAGGAGACATTTTCCTTGTCCGGGGTGGAATGCGTGCTGTGGAGTTCAAAGTAGTGGAGACAGATCCCAGCCCTTACTGCATTGTTGCTCCAGACACAGTGATCCACTGTGAAGGGGAACCTATCAAGCGAGAGGTGAGTTCTCTCTCTGATCCCAATACTTGACTACAGGTTACTCAGTAGTACAGTCATATGGGAGCTGTCAAGATGGTGTGCTCTTTGGAACTGAGCTTCCTTTAAGTATCTGATACCAGTAATTTATAAAATCTAGATTGAATCAAAAGGATCTAAGTGGTTGGACTGACTTTTGGAGAGGTGATGCTGATGATGAGGCTGTAATGCTCATTTACCAGAATTTCCAGCTTCAGGTCTTAGGGAGCCCTTCCCAGTAAGACTAAGGACAGTGTGAGAGGAAAAGCTGTGCTAGCCATCCGGCCTTGGGACTTTGAATTGTTCTTTGAGGCATGGTCCCCTTGAAGGAGAGACTCCTAATATAGCAGATTTTTCCACACCAGATTGTGAAAGGATTTGAAGAAACTCGTCTTTTGCTAATACTAGTATTCCTGTCTTCTCCTTTTCTTTGTCTCCTCCATATTCAGGATGAGGAAGAGTCCTTGAATGAAGTAGGCTATGATGACATTGGTGGCTGCAGGAAACAGCTAGCTCAGATAAAAGAGATGGTGGAGCTGCCCCTGAGACATCCTGCCCTATTTAAGGCAATTGGTGTGAAGGTGAGCACCTTTAGGCTGTGTGGAATGTAGTCTAGGGTGGTGATTAACAACTACTTCATGCCTGATCCTGGGACCTGTTTTCATATATGTGTCATTATTGTTTGAGTTTATAGAGGGCTCTAAGTTTATTAAAAGCTACTGGTTTAGAACAGAATGGGCCATTGAAGTTCTCCGTTGCATTTACATGCATTTTATTAATAACCCTTGAAAAATTTAAAGCCATTCTTATGGACTCTATAAAAACAAATCTCATCATAGTTTGCCAGCCTGTCTAAAAGAGTGCTGCCCTATAGAAGTAGAAATTAAGGGAATATGCACAGTGTTAAGGGTCCTGAGTCTAAAACATTTGAGAACTGCTAATCTAGAATGTAACTTGCCAACCTTTTTCATGTCATGGGATCTTCACTAAGATGAAATTATTGCCCTCCCCCTAGTATGCACCACATAAATAAGTATCTTCTATGTGGGCATATCCCATGTACTGCCTGTGGAAGCCCACAGAAAAGACAGCTTCAAAGAGGAAAACTTGTCATTGGTGGTAAGGAAAAGCATTCTAATATGATAATAAATCCTGAAGAGTTATGATCACTGAAGTGAATGAATCTCTGGCAACACTCTCTTAAAATGACTAAGGTGGTCCTTGGCCCTTGGTGTGTCTAAAGTCAAGCTTTTGGCCTAATGGCTTCTTCTTTTTCCCTAATGCCAGGATCTTCAGACTCACACTAGCTTCTTAGGTGGTTTCTCTGCCCTCAGTCTCCTTTGTAAATTATAATCATCAATGTCAGCCTTCTGGCAGTCTTTTCTCTGCTGAAAAGAGTAGCGAGTGTGGCCTGAAGTAAACTATCTTCCTAACAGCTACAGCTGAGGGCTCATTCGAGGGCTCATTCTTACTATAGTGTCAGGGTTGAGCTGTGATTTTCACCCTTTCTAGATAGAGCCCTACTCAAGCCATTTTAGGGTGGATGGGGTTGGGAGAAGGTGTGAGTCTGAACCTAATCATTCACTCTGTACTGGTCCTCAGCCTCCTCGAGGAATCCTGCTCTATGGACCTCCTGGGACTGGGAAGACCCTGATCGCTCGAGCTGTGGCAAATGAGACTGGAGCCTTCTTCTTTTTGATCAATGGTAGGAGACTTAGCTCACCTTGTGTTTGGCTGGACCCAGTTCTGAACTGAGCATGACCCAGTCTCAGCTGGATAAATCATGGACACATCATTTGCAGGCATGCCTTGTGTACAGCATCTTTTTTCCCCCTGGGATATATTATAGAGAAATAAGTAACAAGGGGAAGATACTCTACTCTTGTGTCCCCGATCTATCCCCTCTTTGAGAAAGATTATAAAAAGGCTGAAAACATTTAGGGGGAGTAAGTTAGGATGGAAAACCAAAAAGTCTATGCTTATGTATTGTAGATGGTTTGGGGGGTGGTCAACTGGCAGTTTTAGAATGATTTTTAGCCCTGGCTGGTGTGGTTCGGCGGATTGAGTGCCAGCCGATGAATCAAAGGGTTACACATCCTTGGGTTGCAGGCCAGGTCCCCAGTAGGGGGTGTGTGACAGGCAACCACACATTAATATTTCTCTTCCTCTCTTTCTCCCTTTCCCTCTGTAAAAATAAATAAATATTTTTTAAAAGAAGCTATATAGACTTTTAAAAAAGAATGATATTTAGCTGTTAGAGATGCAACTAGTATGCTGCTTCTCTCACTTTGGCCAGGGGTCCCAGAGCCTCTTCTGTCATCCTTATACTTTTTGCTCAACTGTGAGTTAAATACTGAGTCCCTTGGCTTCTCTCTAGCCTGGTCTAGTGGCTCTCGGGATAGTGGCTAATAGAGGTTGTGAAAAGGTATGCTGAGGTTACCTTCCTTCTTCTCACCTAGGACCTGTCTCTGAGCTGGGCAAACAAAATACCTGATTACTTTTAGGAATGAGGAAGGATGTAGTTTTGTCATTGCCTCTCTCCTGTATCCTTTCAGGTCCCGAGATCATGAGCAAATTGGCTGGCGAGTCTGAGAGCAACCTTCGTAAAGCCTTTGAAGAGGCTGAGAAGAATGCTCCTGCTATCATCTTCATCGATGAGCTGGATGCTATTGCTCCCAAAAGAGAGAAAGTAGGACCTTAACCCAAGGGATTAGTGGGGGGTTGAAAGGTCCTGACTTCACCTCTTACCAGATGTCCTGTCCTGACAGACCCATGGGGAGGTGGAACGGCGTATTGTATCACAGTTGTTGACCCTTATGGATGGCCTAAAGCAGAGAGCACATGTGATTGTCATGGCAGCAACCAACAGACCCAACAGCATTGACCCAGCCCTACGGCGATTTGGTAAGGACCACACATTTCTTTATACCCTGTCCTTGCTCCTAGGGAGATTATAACTCTGCTGGGTTTAATGTCTTTCATCCCACACCTGTCCTTCATCTCAATCATCTAATCCTGTGCATTTCATGAAATGTTTTGTGCTGATAGGGCCTAAAGGTCCTTTCCCTTTTCCCTTTTCCCTTTTCCCTTTTCCCTTTTCCCTAGGGGTCAGGTCTTGTCTAGGGTGACCAGCCCCTGAGGCTGAGGGGTTTCCCAGGACATGGAACTTCAAGCGCTAACATCAAAACAGTCCTGGGCAGACTGTGATGGTTAGTCACATTAGGCCTATCCCTTCTTCCCTCTGGACCAGGAATGAACCCTGTCTGTGTTCACACACTGTTTCATAGGTCGCTTTGACAGGGAAGTAGATATTGGAATCCCTGATGCTACAGGACGCTTGGAAATTCTTCAGATCCATACCAAGAACATGAAGCTGGCAGATGATGTGGACCTGGAACAGGTGGAGTAGTAGTTATGAAGGCTGGTCAGGGGTTTTAGAGTATCTATTTCCAGGCAGTTGAAGGGAACTGGCTAGTAATATAAACTTAAGATGGGAGGAGATTGATTTTGATTCCTGGGCAGGGAAGAAGAAATTATTTGAGATTGAAGCCAGGAAACTGGAGTTAGCGTGTTTCTTGGTTGACACTATATTAAAGTAAACTAGAATTTTAAAAGGAGCTTTATTTCCAGGCCACCAGTCCAGGCTTGAATACATAAAATCTAGCAAGTGAAAGAACTGCTAGTGTGTATTCAGGCAAGTGGGAGAACCCAGAGATAGAAGTTGGGGAAAGGGGCCAGGATTCTATTGTCTTTGACCTCTTAAGGCAGCTAGGTTTTAGAGACAAGATAGTAAGTAGATCTTCTCTCTGCAGGTAGCGAATGAGACTCATGGGCATGTGGGCGCTGACTTAGCAGCCTTGTGCTCAGAGGCCGCTCTGCAAGCCATCCGCAAGAAGATGGACCTTATTGACCTAGAGGATGAAACCATTGATGCGGAGGTCATGAACTCCCTGGCAGTTACTATGGATGACTTCCGGGTAAAGACTGTGCTCCCATTTAAGGTCCATACATACGCACTTTGATGCCTTCCCTGGCAATTCTTATCCCAAGTTTTTCTTCCCTTTTCAGTGGGCCCTGAGCCAGAGCAACCCATCAGCACTGCGGGAAACTGTGGTGGAGGTGCCACAGGTAACCTGGGAGGACATCGGGGGCCTAGAAGATGTCAAGCGTGAACTTCAGGAACTGGTCCAGGTAGGGTAGCTTGGTTCAGGGTGAGTCACTGCTTCAGTACTTTGTAATTGAGCTGGTTAGTCTTGGGGCATTGGTACATTCATTGCAGGAATTGTGAGAAAATAAGTCAGGATCCTGCTATTCTTGTGTTTGAGGCACCAAAGGAGCCTGGATCTTACACCATGGGGTTGGAGGGCAGGCAGGCTTCTGTTTGGTTAGGTTTCTTTAACTGTATGGGGTATCCCTGAACCCTCTTCCTTTTTCTTCAAGTATCCTGTGGAGCACCCAGACAAATTCCTCAAGTTTGGCATGACACCCTCCAAAGGAGTACTGTTCTATGGACCTCCTGGCTGTGGGAAAACCTTGCTGGCTAAAGCCATTGCCAATGAATGCCAGGCCAACTTCATCTCCATCAAGGGTCCTGAGCTGCTCACCATGTGGTTTGGGGAGTCTGAGGCCAATGTCAGAGAAATCTTTGACAAGGTGAGTTACAAACAGCTGGGCTGTCTATTCACTTGCTTGTAAGCAAGGTAGAGGTAGAAGCTGTTTCTTTGGGAGAGTTAAAAACATATCATCTGGAAGCTCAATTGGGGTAGTGAATGTCACTTTTATTTTCCTTCTCAGGTAGGCCAGAGATACCCAGTTGTACTAATGCTTGAGTCCATCTGTCCCTCCCACAGGCTCGCCAAGCTGCCCCCTGTGTACTGTTCTTTGATGAGCTGGATTCAATTGCCAAGGCCCGTGGTGGTAACATTGGAGATGGTGGTGGGGCTGCTGACCGAGTTATCAATCAGATCCTGACAGAAATGGATGGCATGTCCACAAAAAAGAATGTGTTTATTATTGGCGCTACCAACCGGCCTGATATCATTGATCCTGCCATTCTGCGACCTGGCCGCCTTGATCAACTCATCTACATCCCACTTCCCGATGAAAAGTCCCGTGTTGCCATCCTCAAGGCCAACCTGCGCAAGTCCCCAGTTGCCAAGGCAGGTGCAAGGTCACGGGCTATGGGGACTTCTGTGAGTCCTCAGACTAGTGTAGAGTTCTGTTTGGTCCCCAGACAAGATTTCACTGGGGATTAGGGTTGTAAACAGAAGATGGAAGGTTTCAGGACAGTCCTTGAGGGCAATTGTTTTAGGATAACCTAGAATGGGGAATAAAACAGTGGTGAAAGGTGGGACAAATTGGAATTGGGAGTACCTAAGTGGCTCAGAGATTGTGTTTGTGTATCATGGGAGGAGAGACTAAATGCTAAGATAATCTGTAACTTTCAGGATGTGGATTTGGAGTTCCTGGCTAAGATGACTAATGGCTTCTCTGGAGCTGACCTGACGGAGATTTGCCAACGAGCCTGTAAACTGGCCATTCGTGAATCTATTGAGAGTGAGATTAGGCGAGACCGTGAGAGGCAGACCAACCCATCAGCCATGGTGAGTCTGCATCCATTCCTCAGATGTGCAAGTTGTTGGGAGCAAGGGGACAGTCGCCACCATGCCATAGAAGAATATGAGGTTTTGGTAAAATCATTTGACTGAGGTATTTAGTGGGGCATCAAAGAGAAAGAAGCAACTGAGGTTACCACCTTTGGTCTAGAATTATAAAGGCTGAGAAGAGATGGGCAGGCTGTATGCTCAGTATGAAATAAGCTCCATGAGGGAAATCAAAGTATGATCGTGCAGATAAGCAAATAGAGCACAGTTGAGAACCTAGAATCCATGGACCTATCTATAAGGATGTCCCATGGGACTCCTGAGATTAAATGCAAATTTTGATGTGTGAGTGAAAGTTCCATAAAGACGGGCATTCCATATCATCTTGCTTGTTTCCCACTGTGTCGTGGCACCATGTTGGATGGATGGATGAATGGATAGCTTTCTCTCCTTTTTGGAGGGGGATCTGTGACATCCCTCCTGTTTCCCACAAAAGCTTAAAAACTACTGATAAACTTATCCTAGGGAGCAATCTCATAAGTCACAGCAGGAGTGGCTTCTGAGTGGAAATTATAGGGTTTAAGCTGGACTATTGAAGGAAGAGTATAATTTGGATTAAAAAAACAAGCAGCCCGAATAACCTGCTGTGAAGTTACAGAAATTGATAAAACCTGGGTATATATAAGAGGGTATGTGCTACAGAAAGTGAGGCCATGACCTGGCTGGGTAGCTCAAGTTTGTTAGAGCATCCTCCTGAAATGCCAAGGTTGTGGGTTCAGTCCATGGTCAGGGTACCTACAAGAATCAACCAATGAATGCATAAATAAATGGAACAAATCGATGTTTCTCTCTCTAAAATCAAAATTTTTTAAAGTGAGGCCACTAGGTAAAGTGTAATTAGTTCAGATGTGGTAAACACTAGTAATTGATATTTTCATTTTAAAATTTAGATTTACTGAAGCATAATTTATACATATTAAAAATTCATTCATTTTAGGTACACTGTTTATATAAGTTCTATAACTACCACCATAGTAAAGAGATAGAAATTTGTGTTATCCCCAAAGTTCTCTTTGGCCACTTCAGTCAATTTCTTTTTTTTTAACCACCCTAAACTCCTGACAGCCCCAATGTGATTTTTTTTCCATACAGTTTTGCATTTTTCAGAATGCACTGACTGGTTTTTAAGCAGGTCAGTGACTTGGGTTGTATTGGAGAGAGGGAGACCAATTGCCTACTGTAATAATGAGGATTGGAAAGTCCAGGGAAGAAATCCAGGCTGGGCTTAACTATCTATCCCTGGTGGTTTGTGTTTATCAATCCTACAGGAGGTAGAAGAGGATGATCCAGTGCCCGAAATCCGCCGAGATCACTTTGAGGAAGCCATGCGTTTTGCTCGTCGTTCTGTCAGTGACAATGACATTCGAAAATATGAAATGTTTGCTCAGACCCTTCAGCAGAGTCGGGGCTTTGGCAGTTTCAGGTAACTAGGCTACAGTAGAGAATGCTTAAATTGTCTTGGGAAACTATACAGCCAAGGCAGTGGGAGTCCTAAGGAGGCTAGTGGGGTAGTTGTGAAAATCCCATATAGGCCCTGTCCTAACCTTTATTTTATGTTCTGTTTCTTGTGCACACAGATTCCCTTCAGGAAATCAGGGTGGAGCTGGCCCCAGTCAGGGCAGTGGAGGCGGCACAGGTGGCAGTGTATACACAGAGGACAATGATGATGACCTGTATGGCTAAGTGGTGATGGCCAGTGTGCTGTGAGCTGGCCTGGCTGGACCTTGTTCCCTGAGGGTGGGGGCGCTTGCCCAGGAGGGACCAGGGGTGCGCCCATGGCCTTCTCCATTTCTCAGTCTGAACAGGTCGGCTACACTCAGACTCTGGACAGGGGGTTTCTTGTGAAAACAAAACAAAACAAAAGCGATAAAAATAAAGATTTTCATTTGGGAGGTGGAGAGTGAAATTACCAACAGGGAATTGGACCTTGGGCCTATGTCGTTTCTGTTGTAGTTGGGGGCAGTGCAGGGGTCCTGTGTGGGTGTGAACCACGGCACTACCAACACTCCCCACAGTAAAGCATCTGCACTTCACTCAATGATTCTCAAGACCTCCCTTCTTCCCCCTACCCAACCTGGCCAGGAGGATGAAGGGCCACAGTTGCTGGGTGTTTATATAGAGAGTAGGTTGATCTTATTTTACATGCTTTTGAGTTATTGTTGGAAAACTAATCATAAGGAGTTTCTAAACCAAAAATGACATGTTGTAAAAGAACAATAAATGTTGGATCAAAATGGAGCCAGAGTCCTGGCCCCTGTGCCTGTTTTCTTTTTCTGGGAAGGGCCTTGGACTACCCCTTACTGCTAAAGCATTCTTCCAAATGTGAAGTCTTACAAGATTGCTCTCCTCCCCTCTTGATTAACATTGGTATGATATTACTGCCAAGCCCCATGTCTGCAGTATCTCTGATGGGACTGTGGTGTAGGTAGGGGATAGCCTGGTGGAGTTGTAGATGTGAACAGTGTGGCATCCTTTACCTACATTCAATGTGGATGGTAAGGCTAGAACTGCAGTCTCCTTTCCTGACCAAGGATGAGAATGCATGCTATCCAAATATCTTAGGGTTGGAGAAAGATAGGATCTGTTTGCAGATAGATGTTCTTTTGGTGCATCAAAAAAATTCCAAACTGAATGTTCTGGTTGAAGATCACTTACAATTGTGTCCACCTTTGCATAATTTGTATTATTAAAAAATTGCTTATTCTAGTATTAGGCGTGTTTTTTTTTCCTAAATTAAACATCCCCCTCCTTGCTCTGTTTTTCAGGTGACTGCTTATATAGTTTTGTCCAGCTATAGAGTATCGTCTGCTATTTATAAAATACATCTTATTGATTATACTATTACCATTTGTCCCAATTGTTCCCTCCTTGCCCCTCTGTACTTGGTAATCCCTTCCGTCCAGCACTCCTCCCCCCCCCCCTTAGTTCATGTCCAGGGGTCATGCATGTAAGTTCTTTGGCTTCTTCATTTTCTATACTATTAACACCTGCCTGTATATTTTGTACCTATTAATTATTTATGCTTTGTAATCCCTGCACCTTTTTCCCCATTCTTCCTCTTCCCCTTCCCTGCTGATAACCCTCCAAATGATCTCTGTATCTCTGATTCTGTTCCTGTTCTGTTTGTTTTTTTAGTTGGTAGTTGTGAATTTGTTGTCATTTTAATGTCCAGTTTTAGTCTTTTTCTTAAATAAGTCCCCTTAACATTTCATGTAATAATGACTTGGTGGTGATGTATTCTTTTAGCTTTACCTTGTCAGGGAAGTACTTTAATTTGCCCTTCCATTTCTAAATTTTAGTTTTGCTGGATAGAGTAATCTAGGCTGTAAGTTCTTGCTTTCATGACTTTGAATACTTCTTGCCAGTCCCTTTTTGCCTGCAAAGTTTCTTTTGAGAAATACAGGAACTCACTTATACTTGTAGGTAACTCTCCTTTTCTCATGCTGCTTTTAAGATTCTCTAAATGCTATAGGTTATCATTAACCTTTAGCATTTGAATTATGATATGTCGTAGTGTAGTCCTCTTTGGGTTCAACTTGTTTGAGACTCAATCTGTGCTTCCTGATTTATATGTCTTCACCAAATTAGGGAATTTTCTTTCATTATTTCTTTAAATAATATTTTATTGATTGTGCTGTTACGGTTGCCCCAATTTTTTCTCCTCTTAATTCCCCTCTGCCCTGTAACCCTCCTCCCACCATCATTCCCTCACCACCTTAGTTCATGTCCATGGGTTGTACAAATAAGCTCTTTAGCTTCTCCATTTACCATACTATTCTTAACCTCCCCCAGTCTATTTTGTACCTATTCCCTGTACCTTTCCCCAATTCTCCCTCCCTCTCCCTGCTGATAACCCTCCATGTTAACTCCATTTCTGTAAATCTGTTCCTGTTCTAGTTGTTTGCTTTGTTTTTGTTTTCGGTTGTTGATAGTTACGTTCGTTGTCATTTTACTCTTCATAGTTTTTTTTTTTAAGATTCTATTTATTTTTAGAGGGGAAGAAGAGAGGGAGAGAACTATCAATGTATGGTTGCCTTTCATGTGCCCCCTGCTGGGAACTGGTGTGCAACCCAGGCATGTGCCCTGACTGGGAATTGAACCATGATCATCTGGTTTACAGGCCCACACTCAATCCACTGAGCTACACCAGCCAGGGTATTTTACTGTTCATAGCTTTGATCTTAGATAAATTCCTTTAACATTTCATATAATAAGGGCTTAGTGATGATGAACTCCTTCAACATGACCTTATCTGGGAAGCACTTTATCTGCCCTTCCATTCTAAATGAAAGCTTTGCTGGATAGAGCAATCTTAGTTGTAGGTCTTTGGATTTCGTTACTTGGAATACCTCTTTCCAGCCCCTTCTTGCCTGTAAGGTCTCTTGAGAAATCAGCTGACAGTGTGATGGGAAGTCCTTTGTAGGTGACTGGCCCCTTATCTCTTGCTGCTTCTAGGATTCTCTCCTTCATTTTAATCTTGGCTAATGTAATTATGATGTGCCTTGGTGTGTTCTTCCCCGGGTCTACCTTTGGGACTCTGAGCTTCCTGGACTTCTGGAAGTCTATTTCCTTTGCCAGATTGGGGAACTTCTCCTTTATTATTTGTGGAAATAACTTTTCCACTTGTTGCTCTTCCTCTTCCCCTTCTGCTACCCCTATAATTCGGATATTGAAACTATTAAAGCTGTCCTGGAGGTTCCTAAGACTCTCCTCATTTTTTTGAATTCTTGTTTCTTTATTCTTTTCTGTTTGGTTGTTTCTTTCTTCCTTCTGACCCACTCCACTGATTTGAGTCCCAGTTTTCTTCCCATCACTATTGGTTCCCTATGCATTTTCCTTCACTTCATTGTAGCCTTCATTTTTTCATCTAATTTGCAACCAAAATCAACCAGTTCTGTGAGCATCCTGATCACCAGTGTTTTGAACTGTGCTCTGATAGGTCGGCTGTCTCTTGGTCACTTAAAAGTATTGGCTGTGGGGCTTTGATTTGTTTTTCTGTTTGAGCCATAATTTTTTGGTCAGGTCGCACCTGTTACCTAGTGAGGGGCAGAGCCTTAGGTGTTCACCAGGGCAGGGCAACCAAGTTGCTGGGTTGTAATGCTGTATGTGGGGGTGGGGTCAGAGATGGAACAATGGCGCTTGTTCTGCTCTCTTGGATTTCAGTCCCCTCTGCTGCTTCCCACAAGCAAATTGGGCCCTTCTAGTGCTGGTTCCTGGGTGGGAGGGCTTGTGTGTGTTCTAGGACCCTGTGGGTCTCTCCAATGAACTCTACTGTGAGGCTGGGAGTCTCTCCTGGCACCTTTTCAGTAGGTGCTTTTGGGTTTTATTTCCCGTGGCTGGGGACCTGGGTTGCGCAGTCTGTCTCGCTGCCCGTTTTTGCCTAGTTTATCTGCGCACGACTGTGTGACTGTGGTCAGCCAACCGCCTTTCATGCTCTGCTCATTTCCTCCCTGCCCAGGGTCTGCTAGCCCCACGCTGCCTGTGCTCCTGAGTCTGGCAGCCACTGCCTTTTCCTGCCACGACCCCTCTCCACTGGCCGCTGACTCCACACCTCTTACCAGTCTGGTTGAAGGTGGTTGTCGGACTTCCATACAGTTTTCTGTCTGTTCTCATTCTGTTTTTGTTTCTAAATCTTTGTTGTCCTTAATTTTGGTTGTGCAGGGAGGCACAGTGTTTCCACCTACGCATTCATCTTGGCCACAAGTCTGAGCCACATTTCTTTATCTCCTCAATTTGGCAGCTTCCCTATGTGTGTTTCTGTATATTAGGTAAAGCTGCTTGGACTCTAAGTAGCGTGGCCTGTTGTGGAAAAGGCACCTGTAAGTTGTGTGCGGTGGAGACTTAGTCAGTCACTAGGGTGGGGCAACCCATTTCACCACTTTATGACTGTTTCAGGGGAGGTCTCAAATAGGGGATAGTGCCACTGCCTGGCTTCTGGAGGTTTGCCTGCAGCTGGTTCCATTTCCAGTCATTTCACCCACTTCCCATATGTAACTAGTGCCCAACCAGCTGTTGCTCTGGTGCTGAATCTCAGAGTCGGTGGGTTAGTGTACGTTCTAAGACCATGTGGGTCCTTTAAGCTGAATGTCCTGAAAATGTGGCAGTTTGTTCTGCTGCCCCACCCCACACTGGTTTTTATAGCTAGAAGTTATCTTTCCAGCTCTGGAATCCTGGGCTGTGTGGTCTGTCCTAGAATGCTCACTCCCAAGCTCTCCCTCCCGATTTTTATCCACCACATGTGAATGTGGGACTGCCTGTTCTGCTACCACCTCAGCTTCTCCACGCCCGTCTCTGTCTCCCCACCCCTCCTACCTGGCCAGATGAATGTGGCCTCTTTAAATCCTTGGTGGTTGGACTTTCATACAGTTTGATTTTCTGATAGTTCTGGGTGTTATTTGTTTTGAGGTTTAATTATAATTCTTTCTGTGGTTACACGAGAAGGCAAAACATGTCTATGCCTCCATAGACATAACACGTCATAACATCAACAACTTGACAGAAGTTGAGTATACTCTTAAATAGTTACCATTATATCATTTTGTGCTTCTGGGGTCAGTACCATGATACCTTACCCAAAGGAGTGAATGGTGCAGAGAAATTGTTTTCTGAGTCAAGTTTGTATTAGTTTCCTAGTACTTATACCAGGCTCTCATCTGGTTTAACTGTAGATAATCTTCAAGGACACGATAATTACATTGGCTGCTCTGATTATTCTGGGGCATGTTGATCTCAGGTGCTTAAGTATTTTTATACTTTTTGGATTTGAGTGGGCTTTTTCCATGACACTGTCTTCATCAGATTCTGTCTTTGCTTCTCTTTTTCATCCCCACCATTTAGGTAACCTGATGGCTTAACCTTCAGTCTTCTCACTTTGGTTACCCTCTCTCATCCCTATGGGTTGGCAGCCTCACCTCAGAGCTGAAGACAAGGTCTTTGAGAGAAAGACACATAGTACCTCTGTATCAGGCTATGGGAGCACAACAGAAAGCAAGTGGTATTTTCCCATAGAAGTAGGGATGCTGGTTGATAAGTGATGTTGGAATGATTGCTTTGTTTTCACTGGTATAGGGAACATACTTGGAGCTCTACAGATTTCTTTAGGAAAAACCAAGACCAGACTTAGAGTGAGAGGCCTGGTTCTAGTGCTGGCACTTGAGCTTAAAGCAGTGTGGCTTTGAACAAGTTTACCTCTTTTGTGGCCTCAAGATTTTTAATCTGATAAAGTGATTGACAGTCATTTGTAAAATGTAGGAAGCAGTGAGGGACCGGTTGTCACCTTTCATCTGCAGAAGCCTGCATACTTAAACCAAGAGGCAAGTTGTATCAACAGTCTGTCTTCCCTTACGGCATTCCCAGAAAGAAATTGGAATGTGGTCTTAACTGTAGTTAATCACAGAAGTGATTAACCTATGGGAAGAACCCATAGGTTAAGTGCTATGATTAAAAGATGGGTTTTTATCCCTGGCTGGCATAGCTCAGTGGATTGAGCGTGGACTGTGAACCAAAGGGTTGCAGGTTTGATTCCCAGTCAGGGCACATGCCTGGGTTGCCAGCCAGGTCCCCAGTGGGGCTACCACACATTGATGTTTCTCTCTCTTTCTCCCTTCTCCTCTCTAAAAATAATTTTTTTTAAAAGGCATCTTCCTTAAAAAAAAAAAAATGGGTTTTTAACTTAGAGTATGGTATTAATTACAGAGAACCAACAATATGCCACAGATGGAATAAGTCTGACATCTTAGAATGTAATTGGATCCAAGATAATTGATTCTGCAAGTTGCCCTAAGAATCTGATAGTAACACAATACCCATGAGGAGCACTGGTCTGTTGGTCTGCTGATCATTAATCTGAGTGAACTGTGGCAAACATTAAATGGTTTGTTACTCTTACCCAGTCCTACAATCTCCTGAATCCTGAAAAAGAATATAGGACTTGGACTTTTCATAAAGCCACTCAGAGTTGCATAGACTCATTAAATGTCCCTGTGTCAAGTAGAAATTTAGAATTGCAATATCTTTGAGGCTTGGAGGGTGGGGGTATGGTGGTGGGGGAGGTGGGGAAAAGAAAGTACCTTCAGTTCCACCCTTAGCCAGCAGGTGGTGAGTTTTGGACTGCAGCCCTCAGGTTGGGCCATAAATAAAGCTTTGGGATAGAAAGTGACATTAGTGAGAGGAGGCAGAGGAACAACTTGTATCTTCTGACTATTTTTCCTCAACCAAACAGAGGGAATGTTGTAGGATGGGAAGAGCACTGGATTGGGAGTGTGGGCTTGATCTCACAGAATCTCCCTTTCTTCTCTTTTTAAAGATTTTATTTTTAGAGAGGGGAATGGAGGGAAACATCAGTGTGTAGTTGCCTCTAGCACGCTCCCTACTGGGGACGTGGCCTACAACCCAGCCACGTGCACTGACTGGGAACCAAACCAGCGACCCTTTGGTATGCAGACTGGCATTCAATCCACTGAGCCACACAAGCCAGAGCAGAATCTCACTTTCTTTGAAGGGCTTGAATTGCTATACTATCAGGAAATGTGCACTATCAACAAGGCACAAATTGTTTTTTGGTTTTGTGTGTTAATTTTTTAGAGAGAGGAAGAGGGGGAGAGAGAAGAAAACCTTAATTTGTTCCACTTATTTATGCATTCATTGGTGGTTTTATGCGCCCTGACCAGAGATCAAATTCACAACCTTGGTATATCAGGACAATGCTCTAACCACCTGAGCTACCTGGCACAAATTGTTATGGGGCTACAAGAAGGGGCAAGCAAACAGAATCAGAGGAGGCTCTGGAGGTGGTCTGAGCTGGGCAATAAAGGAAGGTGAGGGAATTGACATGGAAATGCTGAGAACAATTAGCAAAAGGCACAGATGTCAGGAAATACAGAGAATGTCTAAGAAGCATCAGGTTGACTAGCAAGGGAGGCCTGGATTGAATTCAGAGAGGTCAGAAACCACATTGTGAAGAAATTAATATGCCGGGAGTGAATTTTATTCTGAACATATGGGTCCTTGAGGAAGGGGACAGTTTGGACAAGGAAGTGAGTCAGATTTCAGTGCAGAGGATTCATTTTTTTAAAATAAATTTTTATTGATTTTAAAGTTTTTTAAATGGATTTTTCTAGAGAAAGAAAGGGAGACATTGATTTGCTGTTCCACTAATTTATGCATTCATTGGTTGATTCTATTATGTACCCTGACCAGAGACAACCCACAGTCTTGGCATATCTGGACAGTGCTCTAACCACCTAAGCTACCTGGCCAGGGCCACTTTTCTTTTTAATTGTGGCAATAAAACAAAATTTACCTAACAGTTACCAAGTGTAGATAATAGATAATTCATAGATAGATAATTCACTTTTAAAAAAAATAACTTTTCTTTTTCCCTGGCCTGCGCGGCTCAGTTGGGCATTGTGCTGCAAACTGGAAGGTTGTGGGTTCATTTCCTGGTCAGGGCACATGCCTAGACTGTGGATTTGGTTCCTAGTTGGGGCATATAAGAGGCGACCAATTGATGTTTCTCTCCTCCTTTTTTCCCTCCTTTCCCCTCTCTCCAAACCCTCTCTCTCTTCCTCTTTCTCTCAAAGCACTATAAAATGTCCTCAGATTTAATAAAAAGAAACTTCTATTTTTATAGAAGCAGTAATTTACATTGTAAAAATTTAGAAAAATATAAGTAAAATTTAAAAAGTCGATATTCTCAATACAAGATCACCATCTTTAGTTCATATCTTTTGGTCTTTCTGTGCATGACACACAGAACATGTACCTGTACCTGTGATATTTTAAAATCAAAATGAGGTCATTCTGATGTATAACTTTTTATTTTTTAAATATATTTTATTGATTATGCCATTACAGTTGTCCTATTCCCCCCCTTCATTCCCCTCCACCCTGCACACCCCTCCCCCGCCATTCCCCCCCTTTAGTTTATGACCACGTGTCTCAAGTTCTTTAGATTCTATATTTCCCCTACTATTCTTGCCCTCCCCCCTATCTATTTTCTATCTATGGTCTATGCTACTTATTTTCTGTACTTTCTCCCCCCTTCTTCTCCCACTCCCCTGTTGCTAACCCTTCATATGATCTTCATTTCTATGGTTCACTCCTGATCTAGCTGTCCTCTTAATTTGCTTTTGTTTTAGGTGTGGTTGTTGCTAACTGTGAGTTTGCTGTCCTTTCACTGTTCATCTTTTTTATCTTCTTCTTTTTCTTGGATAAGACCCTTTAACATTTCATATAATAATGGCTTGGTGATGATGAACTCCTTGAATTTGATCTTATCTGAGAAGCACTTTATCTGCCCTTCCATTCTAAATGAAAGCTTTGCTGGATAGAGCAATCTTAGTTGTAGGTCTTTGGATTTCATGACTTGGAATACTTCTTTCCAGCCCCTTCTTGCCTGTAAGGTCTCTTTTGAGAAATCAGCTGACAGTCTGATGGGAACTCCTTTGTAGGTGACTGTCCCCTTAGCTCTTGCTGCTTCTAGGATTCTCTCCTTCATTTTCATCTTGGCTAATGTAATGATGATGTGCCTTGGTGTGTTCCTTCTTGGGTCCAACTTCTTTGAGACTCTGAGCTTCCTGGATTTCCTGGAAGTCTATTTCCTTTGCCAGATTGGGGAACTTCTCCTTTATTATTTGTGGAAATAACTTTTCCACTTGTTGCTCTTCCTCTTCCCCTTCTGCTACCCCTATAATTCGGATATTGAAACTATTAATGATGTCCTGGAGGTTCCTCAGCCTCTCCTCATTTTTTTGAATTCTTGTTTCTTCATATTTTTCTGTTTGGTCATTTTTTTCTTCCTTCTGGTCTCCTCCCTTGATTTGAGTCCCAGTTTCCTTTCCATCACTATTGCTTTCCTGTGCATTTCCCTTCATTTCAATTAGTTTAGCCTTCATACGTTCCTCTAATTTGTGACTAAAATCAACCAGTTCTATGAGCATTCTGATCACCAGTGTTTTGAACTGTGCCTCTGATAGGTTGGCAATTTCTTGTTCGCTTAGATTTACCAGCTCTGGGGCTCTGAGTTTTTCCTGAGCCATGTTTTGATCTGTTGACACCTGTTACATATGAGGATAGGAGCCTTAGTTGCTCACCAGTTTGTGATGCTGTATGTGGGGGTGGGGTCAGAGAGGGAGCAATAGCGGTCCCCTCTGCTCCTTCCCGCCCCTGGGGCCTGCCTGGTCTGTCTGTTTGCTCCTTCTCTGGTTTATCTGCTCGCAAATGTGTGACTGCGGTCAGCCTGCCGCCTTGCACCTTCACTGGGTCCGCCTTTCGCTACCCCACACCTGGGATCCGCCCTTGGCTGCCTGTGTACCTGGTTCAGGGGATCTTTTTTGCCCAATCTGCTCTGCTGCTGGCTCCACCCCTCTTACCGGTCTGGGTGAGTGGTTTGTTGTTGTCAGATTCCCATATTGTTCAATTTTCTGTGGTTTGGCTGCATTTTTGTTGCTAAAACTGTTGTTTTTAGAGTTGGTTGTGTGAGAGGGTACAGTGTTTCCACCTACGCCTCCATCTTGGCAGAACCTGTATAATTTTTTAAATGCTAATCTCTTCCTTTGAGAAATTTTCATATAGTCTAATTCTCAAACCATATTCACAGTTTGCCAAGTGACCCAGATATGTCATTCACAACCATTTTCTTAAAGATTTCATTTACTTAATTATAGAGAGAGGGGAAGGGAGGGAGAAAGAGAAGTAGGGAAACATTGACCCGCAACCTGGGCATATACCCTGACTGGGAACTGAACCAGCAGTCTTGGTTTGCAGGCAGCCACTCAATCCACTGAGCCACATCAGCCAGGGCTAAAATTTATTTTTAATTATAGTACTCAAACTTTTAGCTGGGAGCAAAGGCAGGGGGGAAAAGGAACAACTGTAATAGCATAACCAATAAACTACATTAAAAAAAAAACCCTTTTAGGGCACTTGTTGAAGAGTTTGGGTCAGTTGACCTTCAGAGATGTGTAGCCATGTAAAGGGATGGATTAGAAGGAATGGTCTACTAATTTGGTGAGAAATGATAACTGATAGTGATGATGAAGATGGAGAAATGGAAATGGATTTGAAATACACATCATAGCTTTAACTAACAGGATTTGATGATTGATTAGATTGGGGAGTGAGAAGAAGGGAAGATGGGTTTCTGACTATCCTTGGGGTGGGTGTGGTACCCTTCAATAGGAATGGCTAAATTGGAGGAAAAGGTTACAGGGAAAATGAGTAGTAAGTTTCAGACAAGTTGCATATAAGATGATGTCTTGTAGGCTATTGGATATGTGGATCTGAAACCTAGAAATGCTTAAAATCTTACGCATATTTTGCCCTGGCTGGGGTGGCTCAGTGGATTGAGCACTGTGAACCAAAGGGTTGCGGGCTTGATTCCCCACTGGGACAAGTACCTCGGTAGCAGGCCACATGCCTTGGTTGTAGGCCACATCCCCAGTTGTGGGTGCACAAGAAGCAACCACACATTGATGTTTCTTCCTCCCTTCCCCGCACTCTGAAAATAAATAAATAGAATATTTAAAACAAGTTTTTGTCCATGTTTTGAAATGTGGAATGGGTTTAAGAAATTTTATATATGTTTTTAATTTTTTTAATGGTACTGGTAAAATTAGACATCTATTTTGGGGGAGGGGTTAGATTTTCATCTACCATACTCAGAAACCAGCTTAACAATCTAAACATTAATATATATAATTATAAAAGTACCAGAAGAAAATAATTTAGAAGCTATAAGGAAAAATGTTGGAAGATTTCATTACATAAAAATGTTAAACTTTGGTACAATAAAAATCACCTTAAAATTAGAAAATAAGTCACAGAAGGGGAGAAAATATCTGAAAAGTACATAATATGTTGAGTTAATATTTGCAGCATGCAGGATAATGGCTCCCTCAAGATGTTTACGTTCTAATCCCTGGAACCTGTGAATATGTTATTTTACATAGAAAAGGGAATTAAGGCTTTAAATGGAAGTAAGGTTGCTAACCAACTGACTTTAAGATAGGAATAGTATTTTGGATTATCTAGGTGAGCCCAGTGGTTTGTTTTGTTTTTTTTACAAGTGGTTTTTTTTTTTAGACTTTATTTACTTTTTAGAGAGAGGGGGAAAGGAGGGAGAAAGAGAGAGAAGCATCATTGTGCAAGAGATTACATCAATTGGTTGCCTCTCACATGCCCCCCACTGGAGAACCTGGCCTGCAGCCCAGGCATGTACCCTGACTGACTGGGACTTGAACCTGTGATTTGATTCACAGGCCATCACTCAATCCACTGAGTTACACCAGCTAGGGCTACAAGTGTTTTTAAAAGTGGAAGAGGCAAGACTTTTCTAACTTTGAAGATGGAGTAAGCGGGCCAGTAGCCAAGGAATGTCAGCAGCCTCTAGAAGGCAGGAAAGACAAAGAATGACCCTTACCCTGTGCTTACAGAAAAGAATGCAGCCCTGTCAACCTCTTGATTTTATTTTTCTGACAAATATGTGTTATTTTGTGGTAATTTGTTATGGCAGCAGTAGAAAACTAATACCATATCCAACAAATAGGAGGTAAAGGATATGAACAGGCAAATCTAGAAGAAATCCAGATGGCCACTAAACATGGAAAGGCACTTGTTTCTGTAGCCTTGGGAATAAATGGTTGTTTAGCTGACTGAGGGAGAGAAAGAGCTGAGGGCTGAGAAGAAATGGTTGGAAAGATACGTGGAAAACTTGTGGGTCAAGTGGGTGAAGAAGGGGACCATACCCAGGCATACACTGGGTCTGCCTAGACCCAGACCAATTGCACTCATGTGAACAGATGTATTTTTCTTCTGTTCACTTGCCGTGAAGTTTTTCTCAAGGGCAGCACTGGACTGTGCTCCCCTGGCCTTTCAGCCTCACCCTGTAGAAAGGAATGTGTGGACCCAAGACTGATCATCTGTGAGGGGCTTGAAAAGAAATTCAAGCCTGCAGAATCCTGAGTTCTTTAGGAAACTGCCTGATTCTAAGGGAATATAGCTACTGCAGAAGTTAATAGGGAACTGACATTCCCAGTATGCCAGACTCCAAAGAAGAAACAAGTGGGATTTGTCTAGTTCAGCTAGTTTATTAGGGTTTCCTCTGCCTGCTTCTTCAGCCCTCAGGTGCCAGTACTACCAGCTGTTCCTCATGTTGACTGAATTTGGTGGGCCTGGCCCACGGCTACTTAGACACTTGGCTAGCATCTTTCGAATACCCCTGGTAAGGGGACCCTGAGGTGTAGGGGAAGAGAAGTGCTTCTCCATATGGGCCCAGGGGCAGTGTGTACAGTGCCAAGGGATCAGGATATAACCAGCTCTCAGCTCTGCTTCTCGCTCATCTTGGGGACCTGTGGGCATGGAGTAAAGCTGCTGGGGGAGAGCAGTGTGTATGGAGCTCTGGTTCCTTTGGGAAAGTCGGTTTACAGGGGCCTCCACTGGCCTTCCAGCCTGGGCCGGGTGGCTCTTCCCCATAACTGTGGATGACCCCAATCTTGTATCCCCTCTTCTGTGGTCTCCTGCGTTGGATTTCCTGGGGCTGTCTTTCTCTCTGGATGAAAATTGTGCTGAAGCTTTGTCTTGCCTGTTGCCTGAGACTAGAACCTCAGGGTATGAGGCCTCTCTCAAGCCTGGGCAGTTTTCATTAGCCTCCATGTGAACACATGGTCCCTGAGGTGAGACCTGGGCCACCATCTTTGCCTTCACTCTTTCCTCTCTCTGAGACCTTTGTGTTGCCCTACCAGACCCACGTGGCTGAGGATGGGAAAAGGAGTGGGAGTGAAAACAGTGGACAGGCTGAATTACTGTGCTCTCTGCTTTTGGGGGATGACAGCTTGAAGAGTAAGGACACAGGTCTGGGTGATGAGTCTGTTGTGAGGGGTAGGAAGAGAGTCTCCAAGTGCCTGGAGTTGAGGAGCTCAGGGCAGGGGAGCTGACAAATGATTGACTTGGGCCAGGGGATCTGGAAGCAGGGCTCAGCTGCAGTTTCTTCAGCCCGAGTTCTAATTCTCTACTCCAGTGCCAGACCTGGATCCCAGAGTGTGTGGATGCCTCTGGGACAGCCTTTCCCTGGGAGGGTGGGATCGCTCCCTTAACTCCTGGGAACAGCTCTTCTTTGGGTGGGCCAGGCTGGTTGGACTCAGTCTTCAGAGCTTCAGCTAGGGTGGGAGGCCAGGGTATTGGCTGCAGGGGATCTGCTGCTGGAGGGCTGGGACCCTGGGGGATCTCTCTTTGTCGCACATTCCTCCTCACAAACCTAAGGGCCATGTGTGGATCTGGTACTTGAGCAGAGAGTGTGTTAGGAGTTGGGGCTGGGAGCTCAGTCACCCAGCTGTTCTCTCTCTGCTCCACTGCCTCCTCCTCAGTCTTACAGTTGCCTTGGTCTCCAATAGGCTCACGTGAGTGAGACTTTGACATAGAATTTGGAGGTGGGCTGGGGCCCCAGAATGGAGACACAGGAGCACAACAGATTTTTTTCTGCTTCATGCACCCCTCAACAGATTCAGAGTCAGAAAAGACTCCCAAAGGTCTAGCTCCATGTGGCTCTTGGGGTAAGCTGGGAGCTGGGATCTCAGAGGACCAGGAATTTTTTTTCCTTTGTGATTCCCCATAGCTAGCCTCAGAATCAGACAGGACCCCCATGGGGCTAACTCTGAAGGGTTCTAGTGTGAGAGTTGGATATGGACTGAGGGCCAGAGATGGGGGATCAGAAGCCCAGGAATTCCTGGAATGTTCAATGACCTTCCATGCAGTTTCTGATCTAGTGTGGCCTCCCATAGAATTGATTCTGTGAGGCTCAGGAATGGGAGCTAGAGACTGACCATAGTCAGGGGCTATAGACTTAGAGGTCCAGAGGTTCTCTAGTTGCCCTGTAGTCTCCCACAAAGCCTTGGACTTAGACAGGACTTCCTGGGGCCCCATTCCTAAAGACTCTATCAGGCAGGCTGAGGGGAGACTAGCAGGTAAAACCGAGTCTGCAGAGACCCAAAGATTTTCTCTATTTTGCATGCCTTTCCATGGAGTCTCAGATCTTGATGGGACACATTTAGAGCTGTCCAAGGCTGGGGGCTCAAAGATCTGTGGGTTTTCTGAGTTTTCTCTGCATTCCCAGAGGCACTTGCATCCAGGTGGATCTCCCAGGGCACCACCTCTTGGGAGTTCTGTCAGGGGGACTGACGGAGGACAGGGGGCTGGCATTGGAGGCCCAGAGGCTTGAGGCTTCTGTTTGTGCCCCATGGTTCCCAAGAAGTCCTTAGGTATAGAAGGTTCTCCTTCAGAGCTGACTTTCTGGGATTTTGACAAAGAATCCGGGGCTTGGTAAGAGGCTGGCATTGGGGGCTCAGAGGCTTTCAGACTCTTTCTATGTCCTGTGGTTCTCCACTGAGTCTCACATCCAGATGAAACTCCCAGGGGTCTAGTTTCTTGAGGCTCTGTTATGGGAGCTGCAGACTGGTAAGGGATCTGGACTGGAGGCTCAGAGATATGAGCATTCTCTCTTTGCCTTGTGGTTTCCTGGAGGTCATCAGATCTATACAGGCCTCCTATAGGGCTAACCCCCTGGAGAGAGGCTGGGGTTGGGCTGGGAACTGGGACTGCTGGCTCAGAGGCTGTGGAGTCCTCATTTTGCACCATGGTTCTCCGTGGGGAATCAGACCTAGTCAGGACTCCCAGCAGGTTAGAGGGATACAGCAGAGAGGCAGAGAGTAAATCTGGAATGTGTTGTGGGAGGCCAGGATCCCATGGCATCCCCCACCACACCTCAGATGAGGGAAAATACTTGGAGGGTTTTGTTCTTTGGAGTTCAGGCTGTGGATGCAGGGCTTGATCCTCAGAGACCCAAGGGACTGCTCTCTGCCACATAAGCCACTGTGTAGGTGCCTGAACACCAGAATGGAATTTTGTATTATCTATGGGAAAGGGTTTAAGATGGAGGGGTAGTGATGGAACAGAAGGGGAAGGTGGAGGGGGAAGTTGCTGAGGATCGGGGGCCAACTCTTCCAGGTTTTTCATAGTGTGCACTTTATGGATAGGAAGTGGGGTTGGGGAGCAATATTGAGAAGACTGCAGGTTGGACCTATGCAGGAAGGAAAACTTGTTGAAGCAGACAGAAGGACCAACAGGTAACTTCAGAGGAAAGGGGCCATCCGAGTTCAGGATGGTGGCCTCTAAGGACTCACTGTGCAGAGAAGGGAGTCCCCAGTAGAGCTGGCTTTTCCTCTGCTGTAGATGACTCCCTGATGCTGCCTTACGCCTCACAGGCAAGTTGGTCAGAATCTGCAATGTGGGGAATGATCTGGAAGGGCTTGGGGTCTGCGTGAGTACTAGCTCTCGTGTCCCTATGATCTTGTGTTGGCTTTCAGAATCATAGGATGGTTGGGATGGGGCTGTAGTAGCTTGCTGTTCAACAGGAATTTCTTTGGGAAGAGAACATGGTTTCAGTGGATCCAGGAATATCACCTCTTCTTTCTCCTCTTTTCCTTCTTCCTCTTCCTCTGACCTCCACCTCCACAGATGACGAAGGAAAGCCACAAGGTACAGAAGTAGTAGGCCCTGGGAGAGGGAGAAAGACATTATCAAGTATGAAGCTTTTTCAGACACACAAGGTGTGTCATGAAGCTTAGTCTCCGTTCCACATTCAGAGTGAGCGGTTGGTTACTCTGTCCCCACATCTGTGGTCAACAGTCACTTATCCATCCAATTTAACAGCCATTGCCCAGCCTGCATGTGGAGATTGGCATTCCTTACATAATCCTACATCTGTGGTAAGTGATCACTCACCTGCCTTCAAATCTAGTGTCAGTGGTCAGTCACCCAGCCTCACATTTAAGGCTTATAGTCTACTCACTTGGGCTCACATCCATTTCAATGATTTCTCACCAAAATTTACATGCGGTGCCAGTAGTCATTTAGCCCTCTACATGCCTATGTCACCCACCTTGCCTTGCTTCATGTCCCCGGAGTACCAGGGCCAAAGATGTCTCAAATTCCCAAGCTGCCACCACCTCCGGATCTGCCAAATTATGAACAGGCATAGTGTCACTATGTTCCCTGTACTCTGGAGGCAGCTGCTGCCACAGTGTCTACAGGCCAGGGCGTGGGTCAGCTGGCTCCAGAGAAGCCCCTTGATATCATCAGTCCTAAGGATGTCCCCTAGCAGCCAGTCCATTTTCCTCCACTTAGTGGCAGTTTATCCTGATGTCATCACTGCATCACAGAACAAAGAACTCCCATGCCTCACATGCCTAACAGCCTTCTCCCTGAATTTAGGGTAAAAAATTGCCACCATAAGACAATTCCTACTTCACACAGTGAAACATGGGTGATTCCCTTTTGTCTTGACTGCCAAGGTCAGAATTATGCTTCAGGCATTGTGAATAAGGACATGGATTCTAACATCAAAATGGCCTCATTCAAACACCAGCTCTGCCACATTCTACCTATGAAATCTTAGTCAAATTTAAGCTTTCAGTGCCTCAGTTTTTTTCACCTGTAAATGAGAATAATATTATTTATTACCATGCAGGGTTTTTTTGAGAATTAAGTGAATAAATTTATATGCTTAGAAATGTATGCTACATTAAAATTTTATTTCTTTTAAGGCTCCTGATTACAGGCCTCATTTTATTTTTAATGGATAGAATCTTCTCCCTCTTTTTTTTTAATCTCTTATCAGTTGCAAACTATCTTATTTGACTTTAGGTTGCCTGAGATATTTTTGGCAAGCATTCATATTAAGGGTAACATATAAGTCAAATGTGCTTGACCATTTTTCTTCCCTAAAACCACCACTTACTCTATGTCAACTCCTATTTTCAGGGCCAACCTTGAATCTTTGCCTTCCCAGCACAAGTCAATGCCTCTATTCTAACCCCACCCCCCTCAGACTCCAGCTTAGTCTGGTAGAAAGAGCACTGAACTAAAATTGAGGAGACCTGGGTTCTCTAGTTCTGTCACTGATTGGCCATGTGATCTTGGGTAAGAAAAGTTTCTCCATTGCTTCCCTAAATTGGATTAATTAGTTCATTCAATATATATTTATTTTAAAAAAGATTTTATTTATTTATTTTTAGAGAGAGGGGAAGGGAAGGAGAAAGAAAAGGAGAGAAATATCAATATGTGGTTGCCTCTCGCATGCCCTCTACTGGGGACATGGCCCGCAACCCAGGCATGTGCCCTGACTGGGAATCGAACTGGCAACCCTTTGGTTCACAGCCTGTGCTCAATCCACTGAGGTACACCAGCCAGGGCTCAATATATATTTATTGATCAGGTATTACAATCAGTCTTGAGTAGACAGAAGTAAGACAGAGACTCTAGAGTAAGTCCTGTTTCAGTGGGGAAAGTAGTCAAGTAATAGACAATAAAATAGAGAGATGCAAAATGGAGGCAGAAAAGGTTACTTAACCAGGCTGGAGAAGAGGATAGTTTTTCAGGGGCTATGTCCCAGAAGAGAAGATTAATGCTTGGTTTGAGGAACCAAGAAAATGACAGTGTAGGAAGTGAGAGAGGACAGTGCAAGCAGGAGGAATAGCCTGCATAAAGGTGCTAGGGCAGAGAAAATATGCCCCATTAGGAAAAATGAAGGTATTTCAATGTAGTGGGGATTGAGAAAGCAATAGGAGATAGATCTGGAAAGACAAGATCACAAAGGGCCCTGAATACCAGTCTAATAAGTTAAAATTTATTTTGAAGGTAATGGTAAATCATTGAAAAATTTTGAGCAGGGAAGTGACAAAATTGAGTTTGTGTATTGTAGAGAACACTCTGGCTATAGTGAGAGTAAAGAGATTAGAGATTGAAGGTAAGAGATTAGTTAGGCAACTCCTGCTTTAATTTAGGCAAAATAAAAGATGAGGCCTGAAGATGGCAGTGATGGTGGGAATAGAGAATAATGGGTTCAAGTAGAATTCCACAGATGAAACTGATTTGACTTTGTAACCAATGGGATGGGGTGGAGGGAGCGGGAGTTGAGAATGACTCCAGGGATTCTGGGAGGAAACTGGATGTGTATGTTAGGGCCATTTTACTGAGACAGGGAACACAGACCTGGATACCATTATAGGGTTTGTGCCGAATTGATGGGTTACATTTTATTTTATTTTATTTATTTTATTTTATTATCTTTTCCTTTTCTTTTTTTTTGATTTTTAAATTTATTTATAGACAGAGGGGAAGGGAGGAAGAAAGAAAGGGAGAGAAACATCCATGTGTAGTTGCCTCTCACATGCCCCCTACTGGGGACCTGGCCTGTAACCCAGGCATGTGTCCTGACTGAGAATCAAACTGGTGACCCTTTGGTTTGCAGGCCAGCACTCAATCCACTGAGCCACACCAGCCAGAGCTGATGGGTTCCATTTTAGACATTTAAATTTCAGGTCCCTGTGACAAGGAAAAGCTAGGCAGGAGGCAATTAGATACATAGATTTGAAGCTTGGGAGAGTGGTCTATGGGGAAGATGTAAATTTGCCAGCTAGCAGCATATATGTAGCAGCTGAAACCATAAAAAGGCTTAAGATGACCAACTGATATGTAAAATTTAGCCCAGACAATGTGGCCAGTAGTTTTTTTTTAATTACAAATTTTAATTAGTAGCCAACTAAAACTACAATAGGTTGGCTAAGTAGCCAACTATAAACTTAATAAGTTGTACATAATAATCAACATTTCAAGCTTAAAACCTGGCAACATTGGATTCCCCTTCCTACCAAGTAAAGATCACTTGCATCTCTTTGCCACACTAGAAGAAGAGTTGTCTTGGGCCACACATTAAATACATTGTGACATGTAATCACAAAAAAAATCTCATAATGTTTTGAGTAAATTTATGGTTTTGTGTTGGGCCATGTTCACAGACATCCTGGGCTGCATGTGGCCTGTGGGCACCCTGACTTAGAGTTAAGTAGCAGTTGCTCCCTTTGAAGTGGACACGTGCTCTCCAATTCACCGTGGTTCTTACCATATTTTCATTGTTAATGCCAAGGCTAAGGGTTACTTTTTAGCATTGTGTCTTTGATTTTGTTTTCTTATATTTGTCCAATTTTACTCATTTGTATTACTGGTATGTGGGTTTTCTACCTCTGCATGAAGAAGATAAGTTGAGTCCTTAGAGAAGGCAATGCTGAATACTTACTCTGAGCTAGTTAATCTATACTTATGACAGGATAATTTACCCAGTTATTAATTGCTGTCTCCTATTCCTTGCCAGTGGGGGAAAAAAGGCAACTTTGTTCTCCTTTCTTCCAGGAATTCTAGGTTTCTTTTCTCATGGAATTATTAATGGTTTTGTATTTTCTAGTCTTAAACCAAAGTTGCAAGACACCTGATCTATAACCTTATCCAGGCTCTTGTGTGGGAGGGGAACTTAGTTTAGCTGGGTGTACTTGAGAAGCAGAAGACGGAGGATGTGCTGGGTTGAGGGAAGAGGAGTTGTCCAAAAGGTAGCAGTAGGTCCAAGGACTTGGGAAAAAAGATGTAGCAATGGGTCCCATGAGTGACAGATGCTATAAAAAAGTTCACTAGGAGGCATCAGGACTTCTGATGGGGAGAGCTGATTTAATGGTTAGACCACTAACCATCTAGCACATAGTCTTGGGAACTGCAGCAAAAGGTGCTGGTGTGCATACTTGGCAGAGACGTTGTATAGCCACCTGCCTTTGAACAGACCACATCGGTTTAGATGATACACATCCTTGGGGCAACTATGACGGACTCAGCATGAGCTTCTTTCCTAAGTGGTTTTCTTTTCCTCTTCTTTTTTTGTTTTTGGTCAGTGAATACCACACTAAAGAGGGAAAAAGACCACCTAATCATGATTAATATTAGATGTCTTCAAACCCTAGTAAATGGGAGTTTTGAGCTAGATTTAATTTAATTTAGAAAAATTAAGTAGTGTGGTTTTTCTTGCTTTTCAATGTTATGGAACAAATTTATACTCTGACAATTATTATTCCATTTAATCTTTACAACTCCTTGAATAGGTATTGTTATCCCTGTTCATATAAGGGGAAACTGAGCTTAGAGAATATATATTCCTTCCAGAGGCAGAGCAAAGGATTGAGAACCCCCCCTTGTACTGTGAGGAATCATTTGCATATAAATGACAGCAAATAAAATCCAACAGGTGTAAATAAAATGGGAAGTATTGACTGATAACTGAACAGTCCAGGGGTAAAGCTGGCTCCAAATAGTAGGACTGATGCAGGGACTCAATTCAATGTCATCGAGGTTCAGTTTCCACTACTTGGCCTCTGTCTGTGCTGACTTTTCTCAGGTTTTAGGTGGTAGCCAGGAAAAGTGATATCACGCTGACAACATTGTGATTTATGGGTTCCAATTGGTAATGTATCCATCCCTGAACTACTCATTGTATTGTTCACAGGGGAATAGACTGCCTCTTCTGGCGGGTCTGAGTCCCATATACACCCTTGGAATAAGAGTGTGGAGGGAAGACTACTCCACTGAGACTGAAGAAGTGGGAGTGTGGTAGTTTCTTTAGAGGACACAGACATAATGTTTCTAAAAAGGTGTATGCTTTGGTATCAAAACAGAGTAAAACAGAATGGTGTTCACTACAGCCCTCTCTAACTTCCTGATCTGTCTTCTGACCCAGAGCTTTGTCATTACTCTTTTATTATTTGAGGCTTCACCTGAAGTATGAATGCAGTCCCTCAGAAGGTTGGGGAAGAGTCTGGATGGGGCCCAGGGCAGGAATCTTGAAAAGAAGGAATCTACGGGAGACCCAAAAATCTGTGTGGATAGACCATTCCATGACCTAGGCTCTCAATTCCTAGATCTTTTCATCTCAGAGTCCTTTCCCTGTGCTCCAATCCAGCTATGGTCAAATCTGAAGTCTCATCATCAGGAGCTGCTTTGCCTTCTGAAATAACAGTCTGACATCCCACCCTCTGACTTCAACCCTCAGATTTGTCCTAAAGATGACAATTCTTCTACCTTGTGAGGACATCCATTCCATTGGTCCTTCCTCTTCTTCCTGGTCGGTGAGCAACCTCTTGCCTTCATTTCCTCCCTCTCCATGATACACTTTATGGTCACTATCCCAAATGCTTCTCAATTCATTCTCCTTTCATCATTTCTACCTGGCAAAATCCCAACTCTCTGCCTCTGCCAGACCTGCCCTGTAGGGAGCGGCTCAGCCCTATTGGATAAAATCACACATATGAATAAGCTGGTGCCACCATAAACTTACTGCCTATGAAACTTACTCATTTCTTAAAAACTCTCACTTTCTACTAAAAAGTCAACGTCTGGCACACCCCCTAGTTGATCTGCCAGACCTCCTTTTTTCAGAGGAATCAGAAGCCATCAGATGGGAACTTTCCATCGTCAAAAACCATTGCATATGACCTCCTTCCTTCCTGCCACAGTGAAAGTTGTCTCTAGAGGTGGCCTCCCTTCTCCTTTGACCTTCCCAAGCAAGGATGGGTGCCCTTATCCTCTTCTCCCCTACCAGCACTTTCCACACTAGATTGATCTGTATGTTAATTATCTGAGGGCTTGTTTACCCAGTTTACATCGCTTATTACCCAGCATCTGTTGCTTATTATCTGGTCAGAGGCTAAGTAACTTATGGGTGAAGCAATGAGAAATGAGCGGGATTCTATTGTGGGGCGGGGCCTGTGGTGGGGCGGAGCCTCAGGATTCTCCTCAGGCTTCCTAAGTGGCCACCTCCGGAGCTTCGCCTCAGGACCCAGTCAGCCTTCTTGGCTTCCTTGAGAACAGAGGTAGGCAGTTGAACTCAGCCAAGATTCCAGTGGGTCTTTTCCGGACATCCCAGAGCCCTTGCCGCTGCGGGGACCGCCCCCCCCCCTCGGTTGGCGGGGCCTGTGGGTGGGGTTGCTGTGCTCCCGACCCGCTGCAGAGAAGCCACCCAAGTTGCTAGTCCCTCCGCCTCCCTCTCCCTTCCCCTCTCCCCTCCTTCTTCCCTTTGTTTTCCAAAAGTGCATTGAATAAAGGTGTGAGGAGCTTTTTTTGAGGGTATTGTCCAGGAAAAAAGACAAGGGCAGGAAGTTTCATGTTAAAAGCCTAGTCAGTGTGTCTCTGTGTGGAACCCAGGACCAGATGAAAGCAGAGCTGTCTTCATGGTATTGGGGATACTGAAGCTCAGGAGGACATGGCCATCATGGGCCTGATCCTGGAGCAGAATCAGGGCTCGTGCCCTGACTGGTGCAGCTCAGAGGCTTGGGTGTCACCCCTGCAGACCAATTCCCAGTCGGCACATGCATGGGTGGCGGGCCAGGACCCCGATCAATGTCTCTCTCCCTCCCTTCCCTTCTCTAAAAATAAATGAAATATTTTAAAGAAAGAAAAGAATCAGGACTTAGGCACAGAGGAGAATGAACACCAGGAGGAAGTCTAGGCCCAGGCAGAGCCCACAGATACGCATCCTTTCAACTATAGGACTCCTCCCTACCAAGATCCAAGAAAAGTGACAAGTGCATCATGTGGACAGCACAGCATGCAGGCCCTAAGGACCAGAGCTGGATCAGCAGGCCAGGCAGCTCAGAGACCAGAACACACATTTCTGGAAAATTATGAGATTTAAGGATCAGCAACAATTGTTCATGCCTCCCAGGGAGCCTGTGTTCCCAGCCAAGCCCCACCAGTACAGACCAAAGATCCCAGGTACCTCCAGCTCTCCACTTCACTGTCCCAGACTCTGTCTTTGGGGCCGTGTCTCTTCTAGTCCAGGAAGTCCTCCTCCAGCCCTCCTAGGAGGGAAATTTCTCTCAAAGGAAAATTCTAGTCCATGTAGACAAAATCCATTCATTCTCATGATAGCACATCCTTCAAAGAGGATAGTCTTTGTTTCTTATAACCAAGGATGTTTATTCTTTCCAAATAGCTTTGTTTCTTCTAATAGGTTAGTGGTATCTTCTGTCTTTGCTGTTTGGGGTATATGTTTTAGAAGTCCAGAAGTCTGGACTTAGAGGAAGGAAGGAATCAAGCTTCACCTTATATTGAGATCCTGCTTGAGCTTCTGAAAGGTGACCAGGGCCCTGGAGGAAGGTCGACTATGGCACTGCACACCCACTTCCAACCCAGCTTCATTGCTCCTGCTCATATGCCATATTTTTAAAATATTTTATTTTTTCATAATACTGTCATTACAAAAAAATACAAAAAAACTACTATAAAAACATTCAGGGGCTTGTCAAAGTGAGAAAACCTAAAGACCCCACCCCAGGACCTTGCCGAAGCAGTCCTCCTCTAGTTCCTGCACTATTGGATTCTTTTACAACTCTGGGAATGGGGTGGAGTCACACAGGCATCAAAGGGCTGGAAATTTCCCACGCAGCCTCCATGAAGGGTAAGAAATAAGTAGCTTCACATATCACAAAAATGGGATTTGGAAGTTTGGGGGTGGCTAGGCCCTGAGTTCAGAGATGTGGGGAGAAACCTGTGACCCTGAATCTCTTGCTGGGGAATAGCTGCCACCTGACCCCAAAGCCCTTTCCCTTCCTGATGAGGACTGGGAGATGAAGCCTGTCCCCCATCTTTTAGCATTAATACAGCAGGCCCCCTTATCCTCCCTCCATCCTTACACACTCCTGAGAGCAACAGGGAGGAGAGAACTTCCAGCTCTGGGGGGGTCTAGGCAGGGGAGCTGTCAGGGAGCTGAGGGCCCTGTTCACCTCCCTGCCCGAAGTGAAAAGTGTCTCGTGCTCAAAGGCCTGGTTCATGGGTCATGGACCTTCCCTTTTTATCTCAACCCTGGAGAGGCACAGACAGCTCTAGGTGGGTGCTTTGTGGGTGTGAATGTGTGTGTGATAACCTTGGACACTGTGGACCTGGCGGAGGGGTTGGGGTGGGAAAGCAGTGTCCTTCTATCCCCTTCCTCCCCCCTAGGAGGAGACTGAAGGGAAGGGAGAGAAGAGGTATTAGCAAAGCTGAGAAGGGAAAGAGGGCGTGCTATGTACAGGCACAGACAAGGAATCTCTATACCTTCAAGTAGCACTCAGGTCACTCTCCAGCCACTGGAGTGGGAACTGCATTCAAAGCTAGTGATAAGAAAATTGACCCCTGGCCTGGGCTAGTTCTCCCCACCTCCCTCCCACTTCCCCAAGGCAGCCCAGCTCTGAAAGGGTCAGGGACAGGAACATTTTCCTGAAAACCAATGGGTTTTTTTTTTTTTTGCATTTTAGAAAAAGTTGCCAGTGTCCAGTGAACATCAAGTTGGGTGCACATTGAGTAGGGTGAGTGTGGGGGTATTGCTGTGGTAGACTCTGGGCTGGGTGGGGCAGAGCCTAGGAACAGGGAAGGTGCTGCTTAAGGATCTGTCGGGTCTGTGGTGTTAATCTGTCTGGGAAGCGAACTTTGAATTCAACAATGAGATCTCCCCGCTGGGTGGGCACCTTGGGGAAAGGAAGGCCCTCCCCACGGAGTCTCTTCACGGTGCCTGGCTTGATGACATCATTGCAGGGCAAAGGGATCACTCGGCCATCAATGGTGGGAATGTTCACGGTACAGCCACACAGCGCCTAGGAGAAATGAGGCAGAGAGTAATGAAAGGTGAGAGTGACTGGGAAGAGAGAAAAAAATTAAAGTGGGGAAAGAATGTCCCTATCTTCCCCCCTCATCAAACATGCAATCTGACCAAGGTCGCACCTCCTTGAGGCTAATCAGAGCACTGTAGAGCACGTTGGTACCATCTCGGCGGAAGTGTGCATGGGGCTTGTCTTTGAGCACAAAGACTATGTCTGCGGGGATGTTGTCAGGTGTGGCATCACCCTCTTTGGGGAAAGTGATCTTGGTGCCTTCCTTCCAGCCACGCTTGATGACAATGTGCAAGATCTTGTCCTCAGTGCGCACAGTTCGCCCATCAGGGTTGAGGCGCCGCCTTGTGATCTTCATACGCTTGGTGGAGCCATGGTAGATCTCCTCCAGGGACACCCGCAGCTCATGCACCACCGGTGGGTCCTGCACCTTGCGTCGAGGGTACAGAGGTTCTGGAGCTCGCCTTGGACCCCTACTCAGCCCATTGAAGCCAAAGCGGCCGAAGGCGCCAAATGGGTCCTCATCATCATCCACATCCATGTCATCTGGATCAAAACCACTGAAGGGTCGAGTAGAGCGAGTGCTGGCAAAGAAGATATCGAAGGGGTTGGAGCCACCAAAGAAGGAGGCAAAGGTGGCATGGGGGTCTCCATGGAAGGTGTAGTGAAAGGAGCCACTGGAGCCACCTGACGAACCACCGCCGGTCTTCAGTCCTGGAGGGAGGAGAAGTTAGGGATGATGTGGCTGGCCCAGGCCCCACCCCAGTCTCCTCTCTCTGCTCTCGACCTCCCCACTCATGGGCCTATAGAAAGAAGAAATCTTTAACTCCTAAAGAGAGGGCTGCCTTAATAGAGTAAGAAAAGTCTTTGGTGAGATTAATTTTTGCTTTTAATTACATGTTTAATAAAGCATAAGTTGAGGTAAAGAGGCTGAGTTATCTAATAGGTGGACAAGCTAAGACTAGAAGCCTTGAAGGATGTGACTCCAGTCCTGTAATCTCTCTCAGGTACCAATGGCCCAGATATATCTCACAGAGCCTTGAGTGGCTGGCCTGGGGTCACATTACAAGTAACATCTGGCTCCAAAGTTTTTGCTTATCTTCAAAGACACACAGGGCAAGAGGCAATTGGACAAGATTTGACCCCACAACAGGCTAGTAAGTAACCTGTCCCAAATAAGGTGAGGATACAATGCAGGAGGAGGCCCACTCTCACGCTGCTTCTAGCATAGTTTCTTCTTTCCCTGACTTCAGAACAAATGGGAAATGAGGGCCCCCAAAAGCAAGAAAGCTCATTAGGTTGGAGATGAGGGGCTACTTCTCTAGGAAAAGTTCTCAAGTGCTTTGTTCCCACATTCAGGGCTCACAATGTTGCACAACTCCAGGGGGCGCCATTCACACATTGGATAGACACAGACTACAATGGAAATGAAGCTCCCTGGAGTTATATAACAGCAAGCCCTGTATCTCATACTTAATGCCAGAGCAGCTAAAATGCATGAATGAGCTGGCACATTGTGGGTGGTGACCCCAGCTGCTCTCTCTGAAGTTAGGTCCTCTCTAAGGGACTCAGGTTCCTGGTGGCAGCCTTCCGGGGAGATGGTAGTGGTGGTAGTGGGGAAAAGAGTGGGCATAGGAAGGAGTGAGAATTGATCTAGAATATATAGGGTGGGGCCCAAGCTAGAGGAAGGGACTCTTCTTTTTGAGTCCTTTCTTTTATCTTGAATTTCAATTGGCCATGAAAGCCAGAGTCTACATTAGCCTCTTATTTCTGGGACCACAAGGGCAGATTTGGATTTCATTAGAGAGGCCAAGTGGCAGGCTATTCAGAGACTCCTGGCAGCTGCCTTTTTACCCCTTCCTTAAGGCTCAGGGTCTGTTCTTTCCTTTTATTGAGGTCTGATTACCAGGTGAGTTCGAGAAGCTTGGCAGAGCTCAGTGACAGAAGGAGGTTGGGCTAGTGACAAAAGGAAGGGGTAATTTCTCTGCAGGGATTCCTGCTTTGCCGCTACCACCCCCCTTTCAAGCCAGGAACGACTTGTCCTCAGCCAGGGCTGAGCATGGAGTTTGTGCGCACAACTGTTCTGTCTGGGTGTTGGGGAGGAGGCAGGGCGGACAGAAATATAACCCACATTTCCAAGCCTGCTTTCCCTCCCCAGGCTCTGGATGTCTCTTTAAGGTGGTGCTGCATCCTCAGGGGCCCTCCTGGGATATAGATCTGCATTAGAACCCAGTGTCTGAGCCTAGGGACTGAGCTTTGCCCTTCACTAGGCTTGGTCCTGCAGGAGGGGTGAAGTTTCCAGGTAGCTCTCTCTCAGCTCCCACCTTTTTCCTGAACAAAGGTAAGGCCGAGTGGAAGAATGAGTGCAGTTCTTGGAGAGGTCACATGGTGGCATGGTATCTGCAAGCTTCCCCCTTTCTCTGCCTCTACTTCTCCCATTCCTCTATCCCAGAGGAAAAAGAATCTTAGCTGAGAGAATACTGGGGATTCCAGAAGACGTCTGGTGAATCTGGAAGTTGGCAAGTTTAGCAGGTGAGCCAGAAAAAATGGAAGGAAGTAGTGGCATGGAGAATGAGAAGAGGGGCTGGGAGGACTGGGGTGCTTAGAAGGTAACAGCACAGAACACACAGCAAGGAAGAGCAGAGGAAAAGAACATTCTTTTGAGTGCCTACCCTGTATCGGGTACAGTGCATATGGTTAGCCTATATAATTTGAGGCAACAGTGGCAAAAGTATGGAGGAGAATGTAAAAGAAAGGTAGCTGCTATCAGGGAGGAAGGACAGTTCCTCCCGGGAGGGAGAGTCCTCAGCTGTGACTATGTCTCTTAATATAGCCTGACAGGTGCCTGTGGCTGGCGGGTGGCAGGCAGCCTTGAGGGGCAGGCCCAGAATTAGCAGCTACATCATGCCAGTGGGATGTGCTGGGAGGGGCCGCCCTCTCACAGGCTTTATTTGGGCCTTTCCTGCCACCCTGTGTGTGGCCACCAGCTACCCCAGGGACAGGGCAAGATGCCAGCAGCAGTTTCCCTGCCACTGATGGATCCTTGCCACTTCCTTAGGGAGCAAAGCTGCCCTCTGTTCTGGTGGCCAGAAGTGGGCAGGGAGGGAGCAGAGAAGGGAATGACCATCTCTTTAACTCAGTGCTTCAGTGGTTAATTCCTAGGCTGCTTAAGGGTCAAACTTTTACACTGATGAATGTAAATGCTGTCCTCCCCAAAACCATATACTTCCGTTCTCTAACCCTCCCCATCAGCCAATGAAGCAGCAGGGACTTCAGGCAGGACTAATAAGGTTGGGAGGGAAAAACAGGAGGGGGAAGGCCTCTGATTCCAAGTTCAGACCTCTCTAAGGCCTGAACTTAGGCAGGGAGAGGGGCAGAGAGGAGCAGAGAGAGGTGGGGAGAACTATGGTAAGCCAGCAGGGTAGTAGGTGCTCTCTTCTCTCCTCTGGGCATTAGTGTTAGGAACAAGTGCCTCCTTCACCCCTTTCTCAGTCTCCAGTTTCCCGCTATGAGAACTGGGTCATCCAGGACCCCAGACAAGGACAGGGGCCCAATATCAGATTGCAGCATTGCTCTCTTACCTTCCTCCCCATACTGGTCATACAGGCCTCGTTTCTTAGGGTCACTTAGCACATCATAGGCCTCTGCAATTTCCTTAAACTTCTCCTCAGCGTTGGGTTCTTTGTTCTTGTCTGGGTGGTACTTCAAGGCCATCTTCCGATAGGCTTTCTTGATTTCATCTTCATTGGCTCCCGATGGGATCCCAAGAATCTTGTAATAATCCTTTCCCATCACAGCCACTGGGCCAGCACTAGTCTCCTTGTTTCTGAAAGAAATCCAGGGCCAATCCTTGATGCCTCTATTCCCTTCTGCCCCAGCCCTGCTGCTGATGTTCCTGCAATCCCTAAAAGTCACTGTGTAACTTTCAGCAGGTCATGCCTTTTCTGTGGGCCTCTGTCTCCCCATCAGTAAACTGAAAGGTTTAGACTAGATGATCTCTTCCAGCTCTGACATTGTAGGATTTGGTGATCCTTTCCTCAGTTTCTGGGTTTTTCCAGCAGGAAGCTGGGGGCTGTGGCCCACTTCTTGGAGCTAAGCTAAGACCCACGTCCTTGAGCCAGACTGAGGATCCCCAAAAGGCCCTGCTGAGTGAGGTAGCACCATGGACTGACAGACCCACGCACAGAAGCTGGCGAAGATCAATGTACCGGGTGAGGTCACCTGAGTATCGTGGTCTCCTACGCCATGCCTCAGGCATGGTGCCCAGGCTAAGGGCAGCTGGGGCAGTGGCCTACGACTAGGGACTGGCCTGGGTCTTCAGCCAGCTGTCATGGCCAGCCAGGCTGAGTCAGGGAGTGGGTGCCTGGAGTCCTCTCTGCGATTGGAGACCCCAGGCCTCCCTGCCCCCGACCCCCAGCCTATGCTAATTCTCACATGTGACTCAGGTCAGAGGATGACTCACAGCCTTTGGAAACTGCCACTTCTAACTCCCTCATTTAGTAGGGGTTGACACTGTCCTTTCCTCAACCAGGGCAACAGCTCCCTTTACTCATTTCCCAGTGTCTACACACAAAACTGTGTGTAAAGATATGTCTGTGCCACCTAAGCACCAATATTAGTGAACAAAATCATCCCAGTGGTAGGGCCTTTTTAAACCTTAGTTGTTAGGAGACAATTGGGCACTAACCACCATTTCCTTAATACCTTCCCCACCAGTCCCTCTCTCTTACCTGCCCAGTGGTTTAGGATCTGGCCCAGTGCCAGGCCCACACTCCTCTGAGTCCCTTCTAAGCTGGATGCAGGGGCATTTGATACATGAGGAAGACATAAGGCTCTAATTTTTTCATGCTATTTTCCTGCCACCCATGTCTCTGTGGTGTATATGAAAGGAAGGGGACTTCTCTGTATCTAGAGCTGTTTGGGAGAATGGCCAGAAGCCATTCTCCAGCCCTTCTGAGATCTGGCCAACCCCTGCCAAAGCCCAGAGAACCAGTCTTTCTAGCAATGTCCTGGGGCTGGCAGCTACAGCTAAGGCCTGCTTTTCTGCCTCTTGACTACTTTAGTGAGGGGTACAGGAATGAGGGCTGTAATTAGTAAAAGGAGGCCTCAAAGCTCCAGGTAGGTAGGGACAATGGCCCTACCTCCTGCCCCCACAGGGCCCATAGCAGGTGGCTGTGTTGACTCATGGCTCTGGGAGTCACCTCACTCTGACGAAGAGAAGGCTCCAAAAAGGCGGGTCCTCCCCTTCTACCCCTACCAGCATGTCATAACTGGTGGGGGAGGCTGGGGATGGAGGAGGCAAAGAAGAAAGAGCATCTGGGGGAGGGCAGCCATTTTCGGAAGCAGCAGTAAAAGCCGTCTGGGAGGGAGCTGGGGGTGGTCTGCCATCTCTGCCTCGGCCCACACCTTCTTTCCCCTAGGGCTGGGAAGGAATTCTAGCACACCGAAAGGTGCCCCCAGAAAACTACAGCAGCTTCTAGGCAGAGGGCAAATGAAAGACTTGCCAATTCTCCCACCCTCCTCTTGCTGTCCCTACATTACCTTTTCATCCAGCCAGCTTCCTCCCGGGCACCCACCTGCTAGCTGTTCTAGACCTGTAATACACTTGCCTCCAGACACAGGGCAATCTCTTTCAGGAATTGCCTTTTTCTTCCTTCTTTCCTCCCTCCCTCCCCTACCCACAAGCCACGTGTTGGAATGACAAAGGAGCCCCATGGCATGGCACTGCCTTTGATGGAGAAAAATGGAGCGATGTTAATGCAGTGGCAGGAATAAAAAATGAGGAGAAACGGCAAGGGGACTGGTATAGGGAGGGGAGATTGTTCATACAGAAAATGAAGTACTGATGGACAAGGATGAGGTAGAAATGGAAATGGCTGAGGTAGGAGTGGGTTGCCAGTGGCTGAAGGAGGGATGTAGAGAGTGAAAATACTGGAGATGTTTGTGGAGAAGGGTTTGGACAGGAGACAAATGATAAGGGGTACACTTCATTCAAATGTATGGGTGAGGTAGGAGGCTGTTGTATGTAATGGGGATGAGATGAGGATGAGATGGAGGAAGCAAGTAGGCAATGGTGGGGGATGTGATGTGGAGAAACTGACTTGGTATGGTATGAGTGCCATTCTCCGGAGGGACTTACCGAAACTTCACAAACCCATTCAGCGTCCACGCTCGAAGTTTTAAGGGCTCCAGCTGAATTTTAAACATCAAGCTGGCTAAGAAGTCTTCTCCCCAGAAGTGTGGGAAGCTCCGGAAAGCTCCTCGGGCCTGTAGTGGGGTTGCTGCTGGGGATGGGCAGGAGAGCACTGTGCGCTTAAACATGCCCAGCCCAGCCCCTCACCTCTGATGGCTCCACTGGAGCCTGCTTGGAAAGCTGCAGCTTTGGAAGTCACCTCCCGGGTTCTCAGAGGCACTTGCCCATCAAGGCCTGTCCAGTGCAGCAGGATCTGGACCTGATCCCCAGGTGTGGAGAGTGAAGTGATAGGGTCCAGAGGCCACCTGCTCTCTGGTGCAGCAATGTCTGGCTGATTGTGAATGGCTGTATGACAGTGTGACAGTAAGGCTGGCAGTGCGAGCTTGTGCCGTGAGTGGCAGCGTGTGTGGCAGCGTGTGTACCTATGACAGGTGTGATTGTCTGTGAGGGCCTGAGAGGCACTGAGTTCCTCTTGCCTCTCTCTCTCTCTTGGGGAGGACCCGACCCTGAGCCCCAAGAACCTACTCAATGAAGTCACTGATGGGGAGTCTCCTCCCTCATGGATAGGAAGGGAGAGGCGGGGCAGAGCTGAGCCCCGCCGGGACAAAAGGCGCGGCGAGGAGGGGAGGAGAGAGGGAAGGAAGAGAGGGGAAGGGGGGAGAGGAGGGGGCCTGGGCGGAGGAGGGGGGGTCGGTGATGTCACCGGTGCTGGCTGGCTGGGCCGTCTCAGAACCGCCTCCGCCCGGTGGAACCCAACCCGACCCGGCTCGACCAACCTTCCCCAGGCTCAGATGCTGAATGCCCCCTGTAAGAGGGTCGCGGACAACGAATGCCTTGCAGAGTCCAAGACCCCGCACCCCTACGACAGAAGAGCCGATGGGCCCTCAGTGTCCCAACCCCCCTGACACCAGGACCCCTGGCTTCGCGACGCCCACACTCCCAGGACCCCCGAATCCTAGCTCGGCTCCCTCACCGGTGAGGAGCGGCGGGTGCCTCCGCGGTCCGTCAGACAGCCGCTGCCCCCTCCCCCAGCTCCGGCTCCGCCGCCTCCACTCTGGACAGGAGTCGCCTGCCCGCCGGCCGCAGAAAGCGGGCCCGGGAACCCGCCCCCACGGCTCCGCCTCCGCGCTGCCTATTGCGCCGTCTTCCCGTCACTCAGTTAAATCTCGATTGTAATTGGATAGCTTTCTACAAGTGGCTTAGTGATAGCCGCCCATTCCCCCACCTCTGTCACCCGCCACACGCGCACACATTCCGGGCAGTGATTGGTATGGCGCTGATTGGTGAATTCTGGGATCAGTCAACCACACCTCTTTGCTATCTCGTCATGTCATTGGTGAAAAGGACAGAGGGCGGCAACTCCACGCGCCCTTTGATTTTATTGGTTAGTCTGTGGGGCTCAGACCCGAACCGGGAGGTGGGGTGCACAACTATATTAGTCCAATCTCCGGTTTGGGAAGGTGGGACGTACTGGCCACCGCTGGAATCCCGGGAGAGAACCTTCTGGAACCTGTGCAATATCAAAGGGAGCCTTAAAGGAAAACTGCACCCACCAGTTGGCAGTGACTCTGGGAGGTTTCCTCTCATCAAGGGGGGGGGGGCGGGGCGGGTAAGGGAGAGAGTAGTGCACTTTGGGAGGTGTAGTCTCTGGACTAGGGTCAAAAGGTCACCCATTCTTAACCTGTCTTCCATCGAACTGTGAACTGACTTCGACTTGACCTGATTAGGTTTACCTTACCTTGACCCCTAGGTGGCCTGATGTGACCTAACTAAATTTCAAAACAGGCCCTGGTAGACTGCAGAATTTAAGTGTTCTTCGGTGGCCTCGTTTGTAACCTGGTAGTCCTCCCCAGCTCTAACACCTCCGTGCTTCCCTTTCTGAGTTCCCTTTTCATTCTGTATAATCCCCACGTCCCAGCTCCCTCATTAGCAGCTCCTTCTCAACAAGCCCCACATCCCCCTTAAAGTTCTCTGTATAATCTTCCATCCTACTTCCCCTTTGAATTCCTATATTTTAGCGCCCCCTGCACCCCCTTCCTTTTTTCATCTTCTCTGCCCCATGTAATCTCCAGTCTTTACCACAAGATCTTCTGGTTTATCCTATTTTTAATTTTTTCTGCTCCCATGCCCTCTCCTATTCTAGGTCCCCTCTTTAACCCTTCATCTCAGCTCCACATGATCTTTCTTAACACCCTCAGAATCTCCCATCTCAGTCTTACCCCCTCCCCCACTCCCCATTAAATCTCAACCTAGTGTCCCCGCTGTTCAGAGCAGGCAGGGCTGCGGAGGCGGCCTCCAGCGGAAGCCGACGCTTGAGCAGACACGGTGCCTGGTGCCTGGCGCCCACGTCACTGTCTCCCAGGCCCATCTGTGCTAGAGGGAATGGGGGTGGGGAGGGAGTAACCCTCCGGGTGAAGAGGGGGAAGGAATTCTTGGAGGGTTTGAGGAGAAAGAAAGGGCTAGAGCAGAGGTTCTCACTTCTCTTTCTTGGTCATTTTTTCAGAGACATATTTGGGACACCCATGAGGTCATGCAAACTGGATAGAGATGGAAACTGAGGATGGGAGAAAATCAGTATCTAGCCAGCAGAGCAGAGCAGAGTGTGAGAGAGGCCTAGGGGTCCTGAGGTCAGGTCTGCGTAGCACTACCTGTCTTCTTTCTAGTACTCACTCTGGGGATCCTAGGTGTAAAGGGGTGTGAAGTGTGTAGAAAGGAAAGGAAATGGGATAAGAGGAGGATGGAGAGGAGGTTGGGTTTGGGGGATGAGGAGAGGAGGGAGGGAAGATGGGATGAGGGGAATGAGGAGAAGAGGGGAGGAGGGATTGGGTAAGAGGTAAGGAGAAGGGGGAGTCGGGAACAAAGAATGGAAGGGATGGGAGATGGGGTGAGTAGCAAAAGGATGGGAAAGAGATGTGGGGTGAGGAAGAATGAGGAAGGGAAGGGAGGTGGGGTCACGAGGGAAAGGAATAGTGTGACATAGAGACGGGCAAGGTAGGATAAGGGGGCCTAGGACTGGTGCTGGCTCCTTAGATCTGGGGGCTCTTACTCCCCTGTCTCCAGACTCATGGGGGCCTGGTTTGTGGGTGGCTCTGCTTCCTCCTATTTCAGTTGTGTATTTTGCCTCCTCCAGTCTTGCCTGTGCCAACACGGAGGCAGAAAGTTTAGTCACTGGCCCTCAACCTGATCCCTGCAAATGCTTAAGTGTAGGTTTAGACCTTTGAGAGTACAGGGCTGTGCCTTCAAGTATTGGTGGCACAGACTCCATTGTCTGCTGGGCTCCCTGTTGCTGCCCTCTGTCCCACTGCCCTGGGTGTCAGGTGTGTGTGTAAGGAATGAGGGTGACACTTAGGGCAGAAGAATGCGGGCTCAGGAGGCAAGACTGTCGACCTTGTGAGGCACCTGTGCCTCATTTCCTTCGTAAAATGGGGATGTACAATAGCGGTACATCTTAGGGTTATTGTGGGGGTTAATTAAGGTAACTCATAATGCACCTAGTTCTGAGCTTGGCACATAGTTAACACTTACAAAGTTAACTATTACTCTGAATGTTCACAGATAATCTTGGTGTGTGGGTGCATCTGTAAATGTTTGATTCTGATTGGGAGTTATGTCTGTAATGTAATTTGTAAGAGTCTATCTGTGTAATTATTTTTGTGTGGTGGTGTGCCTGATTCTGTGTTATTTGCTGTAGGTATATGATTTTGTGTTAGTGTACACATGTGATTAAATGACTGTGTAGGCCTGTGTCTACATGGCAGAGTGGATGAAGTGTGGCTTCATGGCTGTTGTCACACTGACATCTTGTCTGCTGGTGTCTGCATGCATGTGTGATCATGTTAGTTGCAAACACCCCACTCACCCTCCCTCCCCATGGAGACATCTCCATGGAGACATAATCCTAGGTGTCCCTCATTTCCTCACCCTGAAGGAACCGGAACCTGGGGGCATGGGTTGGGGTGGGTACCAGTGAGGAGGTGTTTAGACAGGAGCACATGTTCCGTCCCCGACTGCCTATGGGAGGGGGAGCCTGCAATCTTGTACATATTCTGAAGGCTCCAGAGGAAGTGTTCCCCCTCCAGCTCATTCTCAGTTCCCTGTCTTGTCACCATGGCAGCAGTTGCCAGGGGCTCCCACGGTTACTAAGATCTGGATGTGGGAGGCTGCCAGGCACTGTTGCCAGTAGAAACAGAGAATCCTGGGGGAAAGGAAGGCTGGCTACTCCCACAACTGCTAGCTCTCTGCAGTGAGAGGGCTAGCCCTTTGACCTTTCCTGTCCCCAAGTTGTATGTATCATTTGTGACAGTACTAGAGTTGGTGGGGACATGCTTTAACAGGAAGCTATGACTGGAATACTGAGATCTACCTTCTGAGGAAAAGGAGCTCTAGCCTGAACATTACCATCTTTAAGTTTAGGAGGCCCTTAGAAATTAGTGACCTCCTCATTTTGTTCCCCATACCTTGTATTTCTCCCCTGGCAACATCTCTGCTTGATTTCTCCAGTGGCTGGTGCTTATTGCCTAATGCCTTCACCTGTATTGGAATGCTACGTTGACCTCATTACTCTGGATGCACACTGACTTCTTCGTGAGGTCAGTCTCTTAACATCTCACCTGGGTACATACTTCATGCTTGCACCTGAGCCCAGATTTCAGTCCCATTCTGAGTCCCAACTTTGGCCTCAGCCTGAGATACTGACCTTATTAGTCTTAGTCCTGAACTAGATAGTTCCCCACACCCAACCTCAGCCTAAGCCCTCCTCCTAGGCATGGATCAGCCCTCATCTTGATTACAGATATTTGAATTCATCTGAAGATTCCATTCTGATCCTGTATTATGACTAGACACTGAACAATGATCTAACCTCCCTGGTATTTGCCTGGCATCTCTCTGCTTGTGAACCTACACTGACTAGTACCATAAGGGTGAAAGAAGTCATTTCTTGCCTTGAGAGGGCAGTGCTAGGAATGACCGGCAGAGGGCGTGCAACATCAGGTTCTAGAGGCAAGCTTCCCAGAGCCAACCTGGGAAGGAGATATCAGGGGTATTGAGACCTTGGATCTTTTCTTTCAGGTCAAGACCCAGAGCTGCAGGCACAACAGATGGTCTAAAAGGTTGACCTAAATAAATTAAAGTTCCATCACTTCTCTGCCTTTTGGCCAAGATCAAGTGTAAATAAATTAAAGTTCCTAATCCAGTGATTTGGAGGTCATGTGGGTTCACGCAGTCCTGGATCTCCCTACAGCTCAGCAGGGCTCAGGGTTGGGCACTCCCTGAAGGTCCTTAACCATTTACTGGCATCATAGGTGTCAAAGTATCCCCCTTCCCTAACTCAATGCTTCTTTTTTTAAAAAAAGATATTTATTTATTTACTTATTTATTTTTAGAGGGGAAGGGAGAGAGAAAGAGAGAAACATTGATGTGTGAGAGATATATCGATCGGTTGTCTCTTGCACATCCCCAAGTAGGGACTTGGCCTGAAACCCAGGCATGTGCCCTGACTGGGAATCAGACCAGGGACCTTTTATTTCTCAGGCTGGTACTCAATACACTGACCCGCACCAGCCAGGGCCCAACTCAACCCTTCCATCATATGCTTATACAGCTTCACTACCTTCCCTGGTATCCAGTTATCTTTTGGTCCTATTGAGCCTCTACTCCACCTTTGGTCTTGGCTCTGTGCTTGAGGTCATGTCGACCTTATAGGTCCCATCTGCCAGGTATCAGCCTCTGCATCCCTCAAGTCTGCTTGCTCCTCCCTAGGGTGAATACGCCTCAGGCCTTCATGGGTTCTTCTGGTTCATTCTGTTCCAGGCACTAAGACCATGTTTCCCTGCTTGGTTTTGGGTTTACAAAGTCTGATTTAGCTTTTGCATTACCTGGCTTAGGTTTTTTTCCCCCTATTCTTTCTCCATTTTTTTTTCTCGAGATGTTTTCTGCGTGGTTTGTCTCCTCAGTCATTTTCCAAAGGACTCTGAGAAGCTGTAGGAATATGCAGGCACAGATTCAAGGCCCAGCTTTCTCTCCAATGTTGTGGAAAAGGACTGTACATCACAGGGCAGAGTGCTATGCTCCCCTATGCCACCTGGACAGAGCACCTGGCTTATTTTCTTCCTGGGGTGCCAGTGCAATTACAAATGAGCCAACCTGCTCCTTCTTCTGACTCTGAACTTGGTTCCCTGTAGCCTCATGTTACATCAATTTTTTGGTAGCCACCTCCAACTGTTCACCCATACCAACTGCAGACCACAATTTCTTTCCTTTCTAAGCTGCTAAATCACATCTCGTCCATTTGTACCTGTTATGATTTTGAAAGGAGTGTTATATTTACTTTAAAAGTAAAAATAATTGAAATAAGTTAATTTTAAAAATTGGCAATGCAGAGTTTCAGGGCAATTTCTGGGCTTGGAAACCTCTGTACTTGATATTTACTTAAAGGTGGGACGAGAAGGGACTGAAGTGCTCACTTTGGCAGCACATATAAGGGAGGACCCCAAAAACCCAGAATTTATTAAAAATTGTGTATTTATTTTTACATGTTTATACTTCAGTCACCTTCAGAGTACTCTCCATTTGATGCAATACACCTATCAAGACTCTTCCCCACTGCTCACAACAGTTTTTGAGATCATCGATTTTGATGCCTTTTAGTGCTTCTGATGTTTTTTGTTTCACCTCTTCCACATTGACAAAAGATGCTCAGGGCAAGATTGGGTGACTAGAGAGTGTGGGGCATGGGGATCATGCCATTTTTTGGTCAAAAATTGCTGAACACTTAGTGTGGTGTGGGCAGGTGCATTCATAAATCACCCATCATAAAATGGGCAAATATGTTGGAAGAGTTTCAAAAAAATTAACAAGCCAAATGCAGCTTCTCACAATAATGCCAGCTGGTACTGATGCAGATGGGTTCCTAGAACACTCACCTAGTGGGGGAAGGCTGTACTACCCGCCCTCCAGAAGATAATTCCAGGTTTTAAAAAATATTTTATTAATTTATCTTTAGAGAGGAAGGGAAGGAGAGAAGGAGAGAAATATCAATGTGTGGTTGCCTCTCATGAGTCCCCTGCTGGAAACTGGCCTGCAACCTAGGCATGTGCCCGGACTGGGAATCGAACCATGATTGTGTGGTTCACAGGCCCGCGCTCAATCCACTGAGCTACACCAGTCAGGGCTCCAGTTTTTTTTAATCCTTCTTTATATATTAAAATTGAAATGATACGGAGATTAACATGGCCCCTGTGTAAAGGATGACATGAAAACTTGTGAAGTATTCAATTTTTTTGATAAATATTAAAATATAAGAATGTAAAGTAGATGTATATATGAATAAATTAGTATACTACAAAAACAAAGAACAAAAAATAAAGAAGGACTGAAGATTCCTAGCAGGCTTCAGCACTGCTAGGACTTCAGCACTGTGGACAGAGGCCACTGGCAGTTCCACAGCTATGCCTGGGACTGTGGTTGCGTGGAAGATGATACACACACAACCTTCAGGTGGGGCCAGAAATCCATGCTGTTCACTCAGTACCTTACAGGGTATAAAGCTCTTCCCCCTTATCAAACTCATTCTGTCCTCACTCAACTATCAGCCCAGGAAGCAGACAGAAAAGGGATTATTTTCTTTTTTTTTAATTTTATTTTTTTAAATATATTTTATTGATTATGCTATTACAGTTGTCCCATTTCCCCCCTTCATTCCACTCTACCCTGCACACCCCTACCCCCATATTACCTTCCTTTAGTTCATGTCCATGTGTCATAAGTTCTTTAGCTTCTACATTTCCCACACCACTCTTGCCCTCCCCCACCATCTATGCTACTTATTCTCTGTACCTTCTCCCCTCTTTCCCTCCTCCCACTCTCCTGTTACTAACCCTCCATGTGATCTCCATTTCTGTGGCTCCACTCCTGATCTACCTGTCCACTTAATTTGCTTTTGTTTTAGGTGTGGTTGTTAATATCTGTGAGTTTGCTGTCCTTTCACTGTTCATCTTTTTTAACTCCTTTTTTTTTTAGATAAGTCCCTTTAACATTTCGTATAATAAGGGCTTGGTGATGATGAACTCCTTAACCTGACCTTATCTGTGAAGCACTTTATCTTCCCTTCCATTCTAAATGAAAGCTTTGCTGGATAGAGCAATCTTGGATGTAGGTCCTTGGCTTTCCTGACCCGGAATACTTCTTTCCAGCCCCTTCTTGCCTGTAAGATCTCTTTTGAGAAATCAGCAGACAGTCTGATGGGAACTCCTATGTAGGTGACTGTCCCATTTATCCCTTGCTGCTTCTAGAATTCTCTCCTTCATTTTAATCTTGACTAATGTAATTATGATGTGCCATGGTGTGTTCCTCCTTGGGTCCACCTTCTTTGGGACTCTCTGAGCTTCCTGGACTTCCTGGAAGTCTGTTTCCTTTGCCAGATTGGGGAAGTTCTTTTTTATTATTTGTTCAAATAAGGTTTCCACCCGTAACTGTTCCTCTTCCCCTTCTGGTACCCCTTTAAACGTTCGAATGTTGGAATGTTTAAAGATGTCTTGGGGGTTCCTAAGCCTCTCCTCATTTTTTTGAATTCTTGTTCCTTCATTTTCTGTTTGGTTGTTTCTTTCTTCCTTTTGGTCCACTCTATTGATTTGAGTCCCAGTTTTCTTTTTTTTTTTTTAATTTTTTTATTGATTATGCTGTTACAGTTGTTCTATTCCCCCCTTCATTCCCCTCCACCCTACCCCCCATCCCCACCATTACCCCCCCTTTAGTTTATGACCATGTGTCTCAAGTCCTTTAGATTCTATATTTCCCATGCTATTCTTGCCCCCCCATCTATTTTCTATCTACTGTCTATGCTACTTATTTTCTGTACCTTCTCCCCCCATCTCCTCCTCCCACTCCCCTGTTGCTAACCCTCCTTGAGATCTTCATTTCTATGTTTCCACTCCTGATCTAGCTGTCCTTTTAGTTTGCTTTTGTTTTAGGTGTGGTTGTTAATAACTGTGAGTTTGTTGTCCTTTCACTGTTCATGTTTCTTTAACTTCTTTTTCTTAGATAAGTCCCTTTAACATTTCATATAATAAGGGCTTGGTGATGATGAACTCCTTGAATTTGATCTTATCTGAGAAGCACCTTATCTGTCCTTCCATTCTAAATGAAAGCTTTGCTGGATAGAGCAATCTTGGTTGTAGGTCTTTAGATTTCATGACTTGGAATACCTCTTTCCAGCCCCTTCTTGCCTGTAAGGTCTCTTTTGAGAAATCAGCTGACAGTCTGATGGGAACTCCTTTGTAGGTGACTGTCCCCTTAGCTCTTGCTGCTTCTAGGATTCTCTCCTTCATTTTAATTTTGGCTAATGTAATGATGATGTGCCTTGGTGTGTTCCTTCTTGGGTCCAACTTCTTTGGGACTCTGAGCTTCATGGGTTTCCTGGAAGTCTATTTCCTTTGCCAGATTGGGGAAATTCTCCTTTATTATTTGTTCAAATAAGTTTTCCACTGGTGGCTGTTCCTTTCCCCCTTCTGGTACCCCTATAATTCGGATATTGGGGCATTTAAAGATGTCCTGGAGGTTCCTAAGACTCTCCTCAATTCTTGCTTCTTCACTCTTTTCTGTTTGGCCATTATTTGCTTTCTTCTGGTCCACTCCATTGATTTGAGTCCCAGTTTCCTTTTCATTGCTATTGGTGTCCTGTGCAATTCCATTCATTTCAATTAGTTTCGCCTTCAAATATTTGTCTAATTTGTGGCTATAATCAACCAGTTCTGGTAGGATCCTGATCACCAGTGTTTTAAACTGTGCGTCTGAGAGTTTTGCTATTTCTTCATCGCTTAGATCTATGGGCTCTGGAGCTTTGAGATCTTGCGACATTTTTGGTCTGTTCTGGCCCTTTAAGTGTGAGAAGCGGTGCCTTGGACTCTCAGGTCGCTGGGTTGTGACACTGTATGTGGGGGCATGGTCAGAGCGGGGAAATTGCGACCCCCTCTGCTGTTTCTCACAGCTGGGTGAGGATCAGCGTCTTAGGTGGTTCACCTGGGCCGGGCCACTCAGAGTCGCTGGGTTATGACGCTGTATGTGGAGGTGGGGTCAGAGCAGGGAAATGGTGGCGCCCTCCACTGCCACTTGCCGCGGGGACCCGCCTGGCTCCAGTCCAACCGCCCACTCCCTCACCTGTCCGCCCGCGCACAAATGCGCGACCACAGTCAACATGCAGCACCGCTTCCCCACTGTCTCCCCCGCGGTCGCTTGCCTGGTGGCTCACTCGGTCGCTCACTAGGTCCTACCCTGCGCCTGGATTCCGCGCGTCTGAGTCTGTCTGACCAAGTCCTCCTGTGCAACCCCGCTTCATCAGCTGCTGGTTTCACCCCTTACCGGTCAGGCTGAAGAATTTGTTGTTAACGGACTTCCGAAAAGTTCAGTTTTCCGTGTTCTGGCTGTGTTTTCTGTTGCTAATACTTAGTTGTCTCTAAACTTGGTTGTGTGAGAAGGCACGGCACATCCACCTATGCCTCCATCTTGGCAGAAGTCTCGAAAAGGGATTATTTTCTAGATTTTTACAGATGAGGAAACTGAGGTTTAGCCAAGTCAAACTTCAAGTAACCCTTTGGGTGGGGTGGGGCAGAAAACACATTACTCCATGTTTAATAAATGTAGCAGCCACTGTTTCCCTTGGAGCAATGAGTTTCCCTAGTGACAAAGAGGCGTGCACTTGAGCCAAAGTGGGAGAGGGTAAATGGACATCTGTGTGGAACCGAGGTTCCAGTGTCAAAGTCATTTTCACTGGGGGCCACATGAGCCTCGCGATTGCCTTCAAAGCCGAATGTAATTTTAGGACTGTATAAATGTAACTACTCCTTAATTAGAGGCAAGGAGCTTGGCACTGCCGCCAGGTAGAAACAAGGTGCCGGGTTGAATAAAACAAGCTGGAGGGCCGGATTCAGCCTGCGGTCCTTGTTGTTTGCCACCTGTGCTCAAGCTAGTCCCAGGAACAAGTGGCAGTTGGTAGAAGGAAGAGATCTGGGAGGGCCAGTCATGACTGCTGGATTGAGGGTGGGGACCTCTGTGGGTCATTAGGGCCCACAAAGGACCAAGCTGTTATGCCCCCTTTTCTGTGCCAATGCTTAGCTTCACTGAACCTGGAGACAAGGAGAAGGAAACCTGTAGGATGTTATTAAGATGCCTCCAAGCCTGATAGACCTCCATTGGAAAACTCTGGGGAGAGGTATGGAAGCCCTGGGAGTGAAAGGGATGAGTTGTGCAGGTGGCAAGAAATCCTGTGACGTGGCTATAGGCCTGGCTACTTATGTCTCTCTATTCCCAGTGAGTAGAAAGGGGGGCGGGGTGCTAGACCACGGAGCAGCCCATTCCTTGCGGTGTACTTTGAGAGGCAGTCATTGGTGTACTTTAGACAGAGGCCATTGGCTGTGCCTCCAGCTATTCCTAGAACTGTGGGTGGGTTAAGAACATGGGTACTGCAGCCAGACTACCAGGTTCCCCTGCTTCCTGGCTGTGCAACTGTATGATCTTGAGAAACTTTCATCCTCTCTTCTTCACTTTTCTCATCTGTAATACAAATCTCATAGGGATGCTTTGTAGATGAATTGATTACTTTATACAAAGCACTTAGAACTTCCCATAAAAATAAAAAATGTTAACAAGTATTCATATTGGGGGCCCCTTTAGGTTAGAGGTCAAGTTTCTGCATCTGAGCCACAGTCTAGAGATGCTTTCCTGCTACAGGTTCTGGTTTTGTTTTCTTCTAGGTAAAAGGGGTGAGTGGGGATTTTGTAGTCCTCCAAAAGCTTCTCCAGACTGTAGTGTACCCAACCCTATTATGTCACATTAAAACAACTAGCAAAAATGGGTAGGAAACTCAGACCAAGGAGGGCCCAGAAGACAAGGAGAAAACAAGCCAACTAGCTTCCCTACTTTGTAGTTCAGCTGGAACTGGGAAAAGAAGTGTCTCAATGGGCAATACACAGAAGACAGGCTTAGAGGCCTCACTTCTCCCTCAATTTCTCCCCAAATTGGCACCTCTTCAGTACCTCCATGTAACCCCCACCTCCTCCTACTCCCACCAACCATTAGATTCTTTGGCAGATCAGTACCAGGAAAGCTCTAGAAGGAGACACTATGTTCTTGGAGGCCACAGATTCTCTACTTTGACTGTCTTAGACTCAGACTCAGGAATTGGCTAATTATAGGAAATCACACAGAAACTCACCAGGTGCCTCAAACAACAGGAAACAGGAAGCTGAAACAGCATCACAATCTCTTTATTAGGGTTTCCACTATGCCCAGCCTTTGAGAGCATCGGCTCCTTCTGGAGTGAAGGCTGAGCCATGGGGAAGAGCATGCAGCTGGAATGATGGGAAGACAGGGCTTGGGCATGTTCCCCTCAGCTTACTGCCAAGTTACCTTCCTCAGAAAAGCACATAGGAAAGGCATGAGGGACCACAGGGCATTGGATCCTCCATTGTTATTGAGTACTCTCAGAACCCCCTCACAAGCCTGAGTTTGGCTGGAAGACAGAGCACAGGCCATCTGTTGAAGGAGGCTAAGCATGAAGTCCTGTGTTTCAACACAAATGGAAAGGCCTTGCTTCTTATACCTTGTTCATAGTTGTGGTCACACCAACCCATTCTAGACACATTGCAATTTGGGTTCTTAGTCACTGGCCCAGACCAGACCTGATACCCTCTCTATGATCCGGCATATCAGGGTATGCGGCCCAGAGGGAAGATTTTCCTCAGTGCTAGTTGAGTCTAATGGAAATTTTTTTCTTTCCAGATTGCCAAAAGCAGTGGTAGCGGTAAAGCAACAATGGGGAAAGTGCCCAGTCCTACCCCACTCTAGGGCTGACAGGAACGGGCATGGTGCATTAATATCCCCCACTCAGCAGGATCTCTGTTGTCTGGGCTACAAGCAGGGACCCAGAGAGACCTTGGGCCAATTCAAATTCAGCGGCATGGAGTAGTAATTTTATTCCACTGTAATAAAGGGTAAAAAGGGGTTATAGTTACAGGTGCTGCCAGGATGTCCTGAAATTCTGGCATCAAGGTTGTTCTGCCTTTTAGTGACAAGTATATATCCCTTTACTCTGCTGGTTGGAACAGGACATGCTTGCAGGGTCACTAGAACCTGTTTACAGCCCTACCTGGAGGTTACTCTTGGCTCTGGGGTGGTCAGGGCTAACCCAGGCAGCTTCTGCTAAGCTTCCTTCTTGGCTTTAGGCCTTTCTGGCACTACTCTTATTGAAGCTGAGACCTGCAATTGTTGAGGTTATGCTTCGGGCTGAGAGGCCTAGGCACCATCCTGGGCTGACCCGCCAGTGAGGTGCCCTCTTCCCAGGCAGTTTGATTCTGTGCTTCCCATATTAGTGATAGGAATGGGGGAATCCCCAGATTTGGCCACTGAAACAAGGCCAGGGTGACATCCCTCAGGGAGCACCAGGGCTAGAAAGGCCAGTGCCAACCCTGCAGCCCCAGTCACTTGAGCTGAGGGCAGGAAGAGGCAATGTGCTCATGGCTTTGGTTGACCTCAAAGGAAGAGCACTTGAAAGGGAGTCAGTACCTAGGAGTAAGCAAACAGCTCCATCCCTGGGATCCAAAGGGGCCATTGCTCAAAAGTGCAGAGCCTGCATCTGTTGGGGAAGGCTGGTCTTAGGAGAGGAAGCTACTGGGGAGACCTAAAGAGGTTATGAAGCCATAGCTCCTGCCTCAGCTGACTCTGTTGCTGCAGCTTCACTGAGTTACCCGTTTTTAAATTTGAGAGTGGGGAAGAGGACTGCTGGGGGAAACACAGGCTTAGGGCAGATGGTCTTCAGAGGAGCATATTTATAACCCCAGCCTGTCTTGGTTGAGGGATGGGGTGGGTGGTGCCTGGGAAAAGCACTGATCTCAAGAAGACAAGACTGAAACATTTTCTCCTACCCTTATTAGATAGAGTCAGACACTAATTTCTGTGCTTGGCAGAATTTCAGATACTCATAGTTATGGAAGGGTATGAAAAGGAGGAGAGCTGAGCTCACTAGGTTTATGAAAGTTTGAACGTCTCCTGGACAGGGGGTTGGGGTGGGTCTTCCACACTCTGAACTGGGGGAGGTATGGAACCTCTCCTGTGGTAAAAAGTTAGATGCCTACGGAGAAGGTGGTTGCTTTTCTGCCTTCTAGGACTCTCTTGGACTGGGGACTCTATCCTTTGCAGGGATGGGGAGCAGTGTCCTCTGGACCCTCTGCAGCATACCCCTACCAGGGAAGCTTGGTGTCCTGGAATAGGCAGAGGTGGCCCCAAATGGGCCTGATCTTGTTGTGGAAGAACTCTGGGGGCCCACTTTGTCAGGCCCTGGGATCCGCTAGCTTGATCTGGCACATGGTCTTTCACCACTCACCCACAGAAAGCTAGAAGCTGCAGCTCCAGAGAGGTAGGCATCTCCTTGATCTGTGAAGGACAGGAAATGAGAAGGTGGACTTCCAGTCCCTGTGACTGAGACGAGGCAGGAGAAAAAAGCTGTTCAGCCCTAAAAGTCCACAGCTTGTCTTTACTCAAAATGACCTGTTCATAAGATCAAGCAGCTGAAGGCCATTGATGCAAAAAGTGATTTCCCAGGACAGTGAGCAAGAGGCCCTGTGCTTAATGTGCTTTAATCTCAGGCCAGGCTGCTTCAGATGCAGTCCTTGCACCTGAGTCATGTGCTTCCTTGCTTTTTTGGGGCTGGACTGAGTAACAACCCCTCCTACTGATCAGTCCTGAGTATGGATAAGGAATATTTACCAGAAGCTGTGTTTTGAAATGTTCAGGATCATATACATGAACCCAGATCAATCTTCTGTCTGCTTCATTTCAGTCCTAAGTAATCCAACTCCAGAAGCTTTTCACTGCTTCCAGTTCAAGCAGTTTCTGCAGGAGGAGACCATATACCACACTCCTGGTTGTAGCTCCCCCTTCTTCTGAGCTGGATGCTGCTGCTTCTGGAAGTATCCTATTTAGTGCTAGTTACTTCAGCAATGGGGATATGTTAGCTTCTGTATGACTGAACTAACACCCTCTCAAGTAACTCTTGGTAGTCAGATGTAGCTAAACCTGCCATTAGGTTGGAAACAAAAACCTGAACCCAAGGGCCCACCCGAGGGCTGATCCACAGCAGGCACTGACTTGAGGACTAGAGAACTTAGGATAGCTGGGACTTAGAGGCCAGGTATGGTGGCCTGGTGGCAGCCCCTGCGTATCCCCAAAGTCCTCCCATTCTAGGCCCAGGCCTTAGTCTGGTGGGGAGGAATATGTAGTTAATACTGGGGAGAAGTAGCAACTGAGGCCTTATCTCAGTGATGAAGAGAGGGGAAAATTGATGCCTTCTGTGAGGCTTTGCTGGGACTTTATCTGCTTAACAGACCTGAGAAGTCAATTCTCTTCTCAGCTTCTGCCACTTATCCTCATTTCCAGGGTGATGGAAAGGAGTCCCTGCTCAGGGCTTCTGAGGAGCTCCAGAAGAGGCTGGCTCCGTTCTCTGTATAATGCACACTTTTCTAGGTCTACAATTGAGCTGAACTGAAAGGATAGAAAAGATGGGCCTTCTCCTGTTCTCTTCCATCCTGATCTTGTCCTCTTTGGAGCCCAGGCTACAGGGCTCCATGGTAGCTGACTTGGGTGAAGCATCTAACACACAAGGCTGTAACTCCTGCCATCAGACTGGTTCCATTTAGGCCCCTTGGACTGTAGGCCATGAGCTCACATCTGAAAAACAAGGGCCAGGATGGCTCACTTTGGTTTTTGATTGTTCTTCTAAAGACTTTGACTTAAATGTCCTGGCTGAGAGGTTCTAGTCTTCTGGGTCCCTGGCAAGGACTACCTCCCCCTTTTCTAATTAGGATTCCACAGACTAGTCATCTTCTCTGTTACCAGGAAGTGAAATTTAAATAAATAACGGGCTGAAGTGCTGTGGTGGTGTTTAACCATTTTCCCACCCCAGCACATCTGAGGGATATAATACACACCTACTGAAACAGTGGCTCACCACAGAAGGGATTTTCAATGGGGGAACATGGAACCTGTATTTCCAGGAGCACATGTGAATCTGATATGCCCCTAATTAGGAATCACTTGGTCAGGGCCTTATTTAATGGAATTGGAACTGGCCAATAGAATAGGGTGAGTCAGGACCCCCTCATCTATACTAGTGGGTTCTCAAAAGAACTTCAGACATTTTTAAACCAGAAGAACCAGGTCTCTGAAGATGTGGACAGCTAGGAGTGTACGTGTGTGTGTGCACATATCCATGTGCCATGGCAGGTCCAGTGTACCATGTGAAGGTGGGGGGTATGTTTCCAGGACTGGGTGCTGCCATAGCTCCCAGGGCTTCTCCCTGTGGTAATGCATTTACTGCCTCTGTTGTGAGGTGAATGGTGGTTTCAGTGCCATAAAGTTTGGAGACAAACTGAGATGCCGGCAGTGCTCCATCCTCGTAAGTCTCTACCGAGGGCTGGTAGGGGAAAGAGAGAACGAAAAAGGAGAGAAAGCCACTGTCCCTGAATTGAATTTCTCTGCTCCATGCTATCCAGGGGGTTTCAGGTGAATGGCTGCACTGTTTGGGCGAGCAGCCAAGATGTAGATGACATTCTCCCGCAGGAAGGTAGGCCAGTCCACAGACCTGGAGTGGAATCAAAGCACAGGTTTGTGAGGATGGTTTGTTCTGGGCCGAGCCCAGAAGCTGAAGAGACCTGATCCAGTGTCAGCAGGGCTTGAGTTGGACAAAAAAGTCAGGGAATCCCTGGAAGCCCGACATGGTTATGGCCAGCTGTCCTTCCAAGGTGACAGACCAGCTTGCTGGCCCTATGGATCTGGGGTCAAATGTGCACTACGGGAGCCTGCTCTCTGGGTGGGCACTTGCTGGGGTGTTTTTGGTCTTTGTTTTTTCTGGATCTTTTAAGTTGCCAGATAAAAGATTTTATTTATTTTTAGAGAGCGGGGAAAGGAGGGAAAAAGAGAGAGAAAAAAAAACACTAATGTGTGGTTGCCACTCACGTGCCCCCTACTGAGGATCTGGCCTGCAACCCAGGCATGTGCCCTGACTGGGAATTAAACTGGTGACCCTTTGGTTCACAGGCTGGCACAGGCTGAGCCACACCAGCCAGGGCTGGCACTTGCTGTTTTGAGGTGGCCATAGGTAACGCCCTGTCTTACTTGTGTGTGTTGGGAGGTCAGAGGAGCAGATGGCCAGACGAGGAGGTCCCACTCACCTGGACTCATGCTCTGTGGGCAGCAGGGCCTTGTCCTGACTCTTGCTGCTGCTGCTGGCTGGGCTGCTGTCTGCTATGGGACCCACATGGCTGATGCTGTTGGGCACAAGGATGTGGACATGCAGTTAGGAGTAGGACAGTGAAAGACCCGGCCCCCTCCCAAACTCCAGTGAACCCATGTCTCTAGATGATGTGCGTGTCTAGGCTTTCTGACACGGGGCGACAGTGTGGAGTAGAGGCTGCCCAACGCCTCAGCCAACAGGAGTCACTGCCTCGTCTAATACATAGGAGGATCCTCGCCTGGCTGTTAGCAGGAAAAACAGAGAGTATCTTTCATATTTAGAGGCATGTGGCATGGAAAAAGGAGGCAGGTACATGAGTGGGGGCAGGGATTGGTAGGCACAGACCTGACACTGGAGGAAGGAGCCTCTGGGAGGTGTTTGCAGAACCAAGAGTGCTGTGCACGGCGGCACTCTGCCTCACTGATGGTGCTCCCATGGCCCCATGCCAGGAAGGTGGCTCGGGCTCGCTCCCGCTCCTTGACAGTCAGAAGTCTTAAAAGAGAGTTCTGGGGAAGAAGAGACAAGATCTTGGAGGGGAAAATATTTTGTAAACTGTCAGCCACAGAGAATTTTACCTCCGTTAACACTTCTGCAACCTCCGTTTGAAGCTGCCCAGAGCCTTTCTTGTAGCACCATTTGTTGTGGTGTCCAGTGCACACCAGTCTTCCCTGGGTAGTTTACCAGCCTAGGCACTGAGTCATCTGTCATTGGATGGAACCTGAGCTCTTTTCTGGTACTGGTTCCTGCTCAGGGAGTACCCAGTGCTCCACCAACCTGCCCGGCATGCTCCCAGGTGTCTGTCACCCAGCATCCCATAGACATTCACCCCAGCTGGCCTTTACCTGGGGACGCAATTGCTGCAGGAGTAGGAGAGACTCATGGGACAAGAAGTCAGGCCACTCTATGTGTCCTCGATGATCAGGGTCCAGGGCTGCAAACTGGCGGGCTGCCTGCTCCTCTTGCTCCTGGCTTAGAGCCCTGTCACTGTCCCCCCGCTTTGCTGCTTGGTGGCGGTAGCGCAGGAAGTCCTCCCATGTCAGGGAGCAATCTAGGGGGGATGCACCACATGCTGCCATGCCCACTCCTTCCTCAGCCTATGGGGCCCTCCACTCCACCCTCTAGGGTACCCACTAGAGCCCCTTCATCCACAGTTCTTGCAGAGTCTTTGTCTCTAACAACCAGGACAACTCAGGCATGGGTGCCCCTGCTGGCCAACAGCTTGGGAACAGGGACCTTTTTACCCTTTACCCCTCAAATTCCAGGATACTCCTTTCATCCTAGAAGGTATGATGGGGAAATCTGCCTAGCACCTCTCCATCCAACAGTACCATCCAGCCTTACCAGGGATGACTTTACATTGCTGAAAGGTCTCCGTGAGGCTATACATTTCCTCCTCAGTTAGCAGCAAGTTGAGGTTATCCTGGGGGTGGAGGGTGAGAAAAGCTGTGTCAGTGGTCACACAGTCCAAAGAAAGGCCAAAGATCAAGAGAAATGGAAACAGTATCTGAATTGAAAGGCAATTCTGAGATCACCTAATCCTAGCCACTCATTCATAACTGAGGAGACTGAAGCCCCAGAAGGGGAAAGGACTTGCTTCAATCTGCTCAACTGTGGGGCAGAATCTCCCCCAGAACCCAAGTATCCTGACTCCGGTCCTGAGTCCCTTTTACTAAAATAGTGGTTTTAAAATTATTTTTTTGAGATACCCTTGGGTATCTTGAAGTGCTTTAGGAAGCTGCTGCAAGGAAGAAAGGGGTCTAGTAAGTGGGTAGGGTTGTGAATCCCTGGCCCCGTTAACCAGAGCCGCTACATCTTTATCCACTTTATGGATTTGCTTTCTGTGTTAGACTGTGCTTGAGGAGTTATTTTAGTGAAAAATAATTTCAACTGTAACTCTGCTCTTAGTGGGTTGTTGTTTCACTTTAAATTACTCCAGAGTGGTTTTGAAAGAGACGCAATCACGACAAAGTTCCAAAACCAAATGAGGTTTATTTGTGGTGCCATAGATGGTTTTTGTTTGTTTTGTTTTCTTATCCTTACCTGAGGACATTTTTTTTCATTGCTCTTTGAGAGAGAGAGGGAGAGAGAAACATGGATGTGAGAGATAAGCATCGACTGGTTATCTCCTGTAGGGGACCAGACCAGGGATTAAACCCACTACCTAGGTATTTGCCCTGACCGGGTACTGAACCCACAACCCTTCAGTTATGGGACAATGCCCCACCCAACTGAGCCACACCAGCCAGGGTGAGAAGTTTTACCTCCAAAAGAGTGCTAATAGGTTATTTTGTTAACATTAATTCACAATCTTTAAAATATCTAAGGTTCTTTCTAGTAGGTTATTTCCCCCCCTAAAATAGCAGCAAAGAACAGGAGCAGACACATTTCATGAATATTCACTTGTGGATTTCATAAGGAACTCAGACCATTCCTTCAATAACAACTTTTGAGGACTTGTATATGTTGTGCACAATGATGTGTGAGATGTTTGCTGTGGCTGGGGTGTCGAGTACACATGTGGAGGAAGAGCAAGAAGGAATGATAAAAGGGAGGTGAGGCAAGCAGAAGCCTGACTGTGAGGAGCCTCAAATGCCCTATAATAAGCCCCTCAAATTGGGCCTTTGTCCTGAGAATGAGGGGAGTCCCTGAAGGGTGTTTCAGTGTGGAGTGCCACGGTGAGATCCTTGGCTGCTGTGTGGAAAATGGATTAAAGGGGCAAAGTCTGGGGGCATGAACAGCAGTTAGGGGGCTGTTGCAACAGTGTAGATGAGAAAAGATGGGTAACCAAGACATGAGAACAGAAAAGAGGGGAGAGATTTGAGGGATGTTAGGAGGTAGAATCACTAGGACCTGTTAACTTACTAGGGGGATGACGAAGGAGAGAAATGAGTTGGGATTGGTAACTGGGGGGTGAGGTCAGGTGGTATTCAGCTTTTGGGAGAAAGATAAGCTCACTGAGAGGCATGTCAAATAAGAAGTATGTGTGAAGCACAGAGATGAATATAAGTACAAGAGACAAAGACAATTTAGATCTGGACACACAGATTTGAAAATCATCAGTTAGATGGTAGCTAGAGGCCAGGGATATTGCTAAAAATCCTATAATGCACACAGCCCCCACAACAAAGAATTATGATGCCCTAAATGTCAATAGTACTGAGGTAGAGAAATCCTGTCCTAGCTGTAGAGCCCTTATGTCTGCTACTGGAAAACTCTTTAGGTCACTGCCTAGCAACTAGTGTTCCAAGACTGGGCCTCCAGAAAAAATGCCATGTCCCCTGTGTTGCAGCAGCCCACTGTCCCTGCAGTCCAAGCTCACACAGTAGTGGCAGCTCCAGCCTGTTTCTGTGTGTGCCATCTCCGTCACCTCTGCTGTACCGTCTCCTTGAACGTAGCCCATGCGACGCAGGCAGCCATCATGAAAAACCCTGTTGCAGACCCTGCATGGGAAGAGGCTCTCGGCTGTCCAGACCTCACAGACATCACACATCTCATCGTTGACAACCTGGGGAAAGATGGCAGGAACGAACAGGGATGTGTAAGTACAGGCAGCATGATCCTATGGCCACCAAGCACAGAGCTGCCCACATAGGGCTGGATCTCCCTGGAGCAGCCTAGACAAACAGCTTCAACTAAAGCCAAGGTTAAGGCACTATTTCCTGTCTTGTCTCTCTGGAAGGCAAGAACCAGCAGGTTTTTCCAGCTGCTCAGGCCTCTGTGACCATGTTTCTGAACAGAAATGCTACTATCATTTTGGGAAAAAATAATCTGTTTTGAGAGACTGTTGCAGGCATTGTTGAACACTTAGCATCCTGGTTTTCTTCGCACCAAATACCAGTGGCAACTCCTATAGTTATTGTGACCTCCCGAAAGTCTCCCCACCTGACAGATTTCCAAATGCTCCCTACAAGGGGTAGTACTACCCTTAGGTGGGAAAGCTGGCAGAAGACCTGCCATGTCTCATTCCTTGTCACCTACTGCCTCAAGTCTTTTACTAAGACTAATCCAGAATGTAACTAACATTGTTATTCTTGTGAAAGAAACACAAAGATTGTTCTGAAGTCAACTCTATCTTTCTGGTTTTGAGTCTCACTTTAACCATTACCAGGCCTCCCTGTCCTGCTGCCTGCTCCTCATGTCTAAAGTGAGGAATCTGCCCTGGCTGGTGTGGCTCAGTGGACTGAGCACAGGCCTGTGAACCAAAGGGTCGCTGGTTGAATTCCCAGTCACAGCACAGGCCTGCATTGCAGGCCAGGTCCCCAATGGGGGGGGGCACATGAGAGGCAACCACATATTGATATTTCTCTCCCTCTTTCTCCTACCCTTTCCCTCTCTCTAAAAATAAATAAAATCTTTTTTCAAAGTTAAAAAAATTTAAAATGAGGAATCTGCCCTAACTGGACACTCACAGGCTCTCTGGGCTCCAAGCAGATATCTGGAGGCTTGTCATCATCCAGCTTCCGGGTGGGGCGGACGAAGGCAGGGGGTGTGAAACGGCTGTTCCTGTCAAACTCCTCAGGCTCTACTCCACGCCCATCACGGAGCCTCTCCCAGGCTGCACGGTTGATGCTGCTCTCTTCTTGGAGCACTGGGATGCTTGCTTCCGCTTCTTTCTCCTCCTGCACCTCCTGCACAGAGCCCTCTATAGTGCCATGGGACCCTGGAAGCTCACCTGTGCGTCGAATGGAAGGCCTGTCCCGTAGCCCATCCTTGAAGGCAGACACAGCCAGGCTCACCTTCTGCACCTGCTCCACTGTCTGCCGCTTGGACATCAACACCCCCATGGCTCTGTGAACTAAAAGCAGAGGGGCCAAGACTCAGCCAATGGCTGACCATGTTGAGCCAATCAGTTTCAAGAAACTACCTAAGTGACACTATTACAGTTTTTCTCATTCTAAAATTCAGTAGTGGTGAGATGGAGAGAGTAATTGTTAAGGAATCAGAAGACCTTGGTTCTACTTCTTATTGGCCTTGTGGCTTTGGTTTCCCCATCTATGAAATGAGGGCTATCTGCTCAGCACACTTCATAGGGCTGTCATGAAGATGACATTCATTCATGAGATTAACAGTGCTTAGTAGACTGGAAAACACCCCACAATTGTGAAATGGTATTTCTGTCTTCCTTCCTGTCCCAAAGCCATAGGCTTCTACTACTTTGAGGTAGAGGGAGACCCAAGAGCCCAAGTCTCTCCTCTGCCCCACAAGATAACTCAAGGCTTAAAGCAAGACTACAGCAACATACTCGTATTTCAGACTTCTGATAGAAGGAAAGCTCCTCCAATAAGTGCTGCACACAATCCATCCAGGGGTGATCCACAGCAAATACCTACTTAAAAAAAAGATTTAATTTATTTTTTAAAGATTTACTTACTTTTAAAAAGATTTTATTTTTTTATTTTTAGAGCAAGGGGAAGGTGGGAGAGAGGGTGAGAAACATCTCTGTGAGTCAATCAGCTGCTTTTTACATGCATCACATAACTGGGGACCAAACACACAACCCAGGCATGTGCCCGGACCAGGAGTCGAACTGGTGACCTTTTGTTTTGTAAGTCGATGCCCAACCTATTGAGCCACACTGGTCAGGGCTCAAATGCCTACTTTTTGAGTCAGAGTGAATGAACTCCTATTTTTAGAGGACTCCTGAATAGGCAGTTAGGAATCCCAACCACTCTATCCATGTGGTCCAGGTTACAAACACTCCTTTGCCTCTCTAATTAGTAGCTATACCTTTTTATGGGTCTGTTTTCTATCAACAGACCCAACAACAGAGAGACTGACCCATCACAAGGTCTAAGGTGCTTCTCACATTTCTAAGGCATCGAATGTCACCCCCACATTTTTCTGCTCTGATTTTCTGAACTGTTTGAGAAATGTCCATATCCTTTATAGGTTAAAAAGTATTATCATGCCTACTCTTCCTCAGCAGGACATTGGAAAGTGAGGGCGTACTGCAAAGCCATTTGCTATTTCCTAGTCTGAAGGGTCTTAGTGAAATTCAACTGGGGAATGCCGGTTCCATGTAAAGTGGAGCAGAGTCCATTTTAGCCTTGCTCTCAACTCATTATAATCAAGGCTTATTGAGCAGTACTATGTGCAAGGCACTAATCACTCATCATAGGAAATAGAAGACAGGAGAACAGTCCTACTGCTCAAGCTACTTAATATCAGGACTCAAAGAAGAGTGAGACAGAGTGCTGGAAGTGCTTCAAGGAAGGAGAGACCACACTACTGGGAGTCAAAGTGAACTTTAGAGGACGGGCAGGAAGTTATCCTTTTTTTCAGGGGGGAAAGGTGACAGAGGATAGGAGGAAAGGTTAGGGCCAATTAAAAGGCTGCTATAATAGTTCAGGCAAGATGTAGAGGGTTTCAACTGAAATGATGGCAGCAGGAATGATGATGACTGAGACTATTTGATTCCATGGAAATAGAATTAGAGAAATTTAGGAATAGAATACCTGATTGGTCAAAGGTAAAGGGAGAGAGGGTAGTTTTATATTTATTTCCCAGCTTTATTGAGATATAAGTGACATAAGTGGTGTAAGTTTAAGGTGCACAATGTAATGGTTTGATACACACATACACTGAAATGCTCACCACAATAAGGTTACTTAGCACAACCTTTACCTCCCATAATTATCATATTGTTGTTGTGCTGAGAACATTAAAGCTCTACTCCTATAGCAATTTTTAAGTCAGATCCCAGAAGTTTTTCATCTTATAACTGAATATTTCTTTCCTTTGACCAACATCTCTCCACCCCTCAGTCCCTGGCAACCATCTGTTTCTACGAGTTCAATGTCTTTAGTCTGTATATAAGTGAGATTAGGCAGTACTTCATTCAGTCTTTACTTTTAGTTTTTATTGAGTTTATTGGTGTGACATTGGTTAATAAGGTGTACAATTCTATAATACATCATCTGCATACTATATTTTGTGTTCACCACTCAAAGTCAAGTCTCCTTCCATCACCATTTATCTCCCTTTTCCCTTTTCAACCATCCCCACCCCTCAGTCTGACTTATTAAGAGGGCAGGGGTTTCCACCCTCCCTTTTTTAGAGAGAGAGGAAGGGATGGGGGAGAGAGAGAGAAACATCAACGTGAGACAGAAACATTGCCTGGTTGTCTCTCACATGTGCCCTGACCAGGAATCAAGCCTGTGACCTTTCACTCTGTGGGATAATGCCCAATCTACTGAGGCACACTAGTCAGGGCGAGCGGGCAGTTTTAAACTGACTCACTAGAACAAAAGTAGCGCCATTTGCAGAAACTGAAAAATAAAAAAGAGGGACAGTGAAATTGGATTTTGTACATGTTGATTAACATGTCTCTGGGACATCCAGGCATTATGTTAATCCCTGCTTAAAACTTTTCGATGGTTTTCTATAGCTTTCAGGATAAAGTCCTCTAAATCAGTCTCTCTGTGGTGGCCCGTGAGGCTCTGCTTGGTCTGCCATCTTTTCTTACTCTGTTCCAACCCTACTGGACTTCTTTCAGTCCTTGCTTGGCATGCTGCCTCCATTTTTGGGGAACTCTGAACATTCCTTCTCTCCTGAACAGTGGCTGTTCATCTCTCAGAGCTCAGCTCAAACACTGTTCCCTCGGGGAGGTCAGTGCCAACTCCCCAGTCCAGGGTGAACTGCTCACAGCACTGCGCTCTTCTGTGCTGGAGCACTTATCTTTGCCATTACATATTCAGTAGGACGAGCATCCGATCAATGTCAGTTTCCTCTATTAGACTGTTTTCACCCTGCACAGTGCCCATCTCCACTCCCTAGCAATGGGTTTGGAAGAGAACAGACAGTAAACATTTCCCAATTAATTACGGAAACTGTGAAGAAGTCTTTCTGATATTTCATAAATTCTTAATATACATAATATCTGATGACAGCCACATCTTCCTTCCAGAAATAAAATTTTTAAATATTTTATTTTATTGATTATGCCATTACATTTGTTCTATTTCCCCCCTTCATTCCCCTCCACCCTGCACACCCCTCCCCCACCATTCCTCCCCTTTAGTTCATGAACACGTGTCTCAAGTTCTTTAGATTCTACATTTCCCCTACTACTCTTATCCTACACCCTATCTATTTTCTATCTACTGTCTATGCTACTTATTTTCTGTACCTTCTCCCCCCTTCTCCTTCTCCCACTCCCCTGTTGCTAACCCTCCATGTGATCTTCATTTCTATGGTTCATTCCTGATCTAGCTGTCCTCTTAATTTGCTTTTGTTTTAGGTGTGGTTGTTGATTAACTGTGAGTTTGCTGTCCTTTCACTGTTCATCTTTTTTATCTTCTTTTTCTTAGGTAAGTCCCTTTAACATTTCATATAATAATGGCTTGGTGATGATGAACTCCTTGAATTTGATCTTATCTGAGAAGCACTTTAACTGTCCTCCCATTTTAATGAAAGCTTTGCTGGATAGAGCAATCTTGGTTGTAGGTCTTCGGTTTTCATGAGTTGGAATACTTCTTTCCAGCCCCTTCTTGCCTGTAAGGTCTCTTTTGAGACATCAGCTGACAGTCTGATGGGAACTCCTTTGTAGGTGACTGTCCCCTTAGCTCTTGCTGCTTCTAGGATTCTCTCCTTCATTTTCATCTTGCCTAATGTAATTATGATGTGCCTTGGTATGTTCCTTCTTGGGTCCAACTTCTTTGGGACTCTCTGAGCTTCCCGGATTTTCTGGAAGTTTATTTCCTTTGCCAGAATGGAGAAGTTTTCCTTTATTATTTGTTCAAATAAGTTTTCCACTTGTGACTGTTCCTCTTCCCCTTCTGGTACCCCTATAATTCAGATGTTGGAGAGTTTAAAGATGTCCTGGAGGTTCCTAAGCCTCTCTTCATTTTTTTGAATTCTTGTTTTTTCATCCTTTTCTGTTTCATCATCTTTTCCTTCCTTTGGTCTGCTCCCTTGATTTGAGCCCTAGTTTCCTTTCCATTACTATTGGTTTCCTGTGCATTACCATTCATTTCAATTAGTTTAACCTTCATATGTTCCTCTAATTTGTGACTAAAATCAACCAGTTCTGTGAGGATCCTGATCACCAGTGTTTGAAATGTGCATCTGAAAGTTTGGCTATTTCTTCATCACTTAGATTTATCGGCTCTGGGGCTCTGAGTTGTTCTTGAGCCATGTTTTGATCTGTTCGTGCCTGTTATGTATAAGGAGAGTCGCCTTTGGTGTTCACCAGAGCGGGGCCACCCAGGTCTCTGGTTTGTGATGCTGTATGTGGGGGCGGGGTCAGAGAGGGAGCAATGGCGGTCTCAATGCACGTCTCTTCACTGGTTTATCTGCGAGCAAATGAGTGACCTCAGACAGCCAGCCATGCCCCAAGCCTTCCCTAGCTACCCTCACCTGGGATCCGCGCCCTCGGCTGCTTGCACGCTGCAGGGGTTGGGGGGATTGTTTTGGCCTGACCTGCTCCGCTGCTGGCTTCGCCCTACTCGCCGGTTTAGCTGAGCCATTCGTTGTTTTTGGACTCCATATTGTTTGAAACAACTCCATATTGTTTTCTGTGGTTTGGTTGCGTTTATTGTTGTTAAAACTTTGTTGTTTTTAGATGTGGTTGTGCGAGGAAGCAAAGTGTTTCTACCTACGCCTCCATCTTGGGGGAAGTCCCCAGAAATAACTCTTGTATGTGCTACAGTGGTGCAGGTTCCTACCCTGCCTGGGTGCTTGCCCTACCATCAACTGTTACCAAAGACACCCCATCCTTATTTTTGAATTTAAAAACTGACGGATGAGAAAAAATCCCCTATCCCCATTTGTACAATTTGTTTGTACAATTAAAGTATATGGCTAAGAAATATTTACTTTGAGTAAGTAACTGTATTTTACAGGGTGGTGGCAAAGGAGATTTATTGAGGAAAGATTATTGATCAACTTCAGGAAATAGTTTAAGGTGTTCATGCCCCAGTGAGCAATTAATAATAAATTGTAATTTAAAAATCCCTTTTCCCCAACTGCAAAAAAAAAAATTAGACAACAGGGGAATGGTTCAATTATAGTACAGCGGAAAAGTAAACAATAAGAAACATATTGAAGTAAAAAGTGTACTTATTAATGTGGAAAGGTGTTTAAAATTTGAGTATATTCATGAAAAAAGCAAGTTACAAAAAATGCTCCCTTGAGATTTTCTTTTTCTTTTTCTTTTAATCCTCACCTGAGCACATGCTTATTGATTCTAGAGGGGAAGGAAGAGAAACATCTATTGGTTGCTACTCCTTTATACCCCAGTAGGAGACCTCTTATAGGCAAACAACCAGGGGCTGAACCTGTAGCCCAGGCATGTGCCCTGACCAGAATCAAACCCACGGCATTTGCATTGATGGGACAATGTCCCAAGTGAGCTACACTGGCCAGGGCCTCCCTGAGATTTTCTATTCTCTCTACCCTACTTCATTAAAATGACCCCTGTCATGATTCTTTAAAATGATTGCATGACTTCCTAATGGATCCGGGCCTACAATGCAAAAAACACAGTCTTAGGATCATTTTACATTAAAAAATATTTTTTTTTAAAGATTTTATTTATTTATCTTTAGAGGGGAAGGGAAGGAGAGAGGGAGAGAAACATCAATGTATGGTTGCCTTTTGTGTGTCCCCTGCTGGGAACTGGCCTGCAGGGAACCAGCCTGCAACCCAGGCATGTGCCCTGACTGGGAATCGAACCGCGATCGTGTGGTTTGCAGGCCCGCGCTCAATCCACTGAGCTACACCAGCCAGGGCTAAAAAATATTTTATTTATTTATTTTTAGAGAGAGGGGAAGGGAAGGAGAAAGAGTGGGAGAGAAACATCAATGTGTGGTTGCCTCTCATGTGTCCTCTACTGGGAACCTGGACTGCAACCCAGGCGTGTGCCCTGACTGGGAATCAAACCAGTGACCCTTTGCTTCACAGGTCCGTGCTCAATCCACTGAGCTATACCAGCCAAGGCTACATTTTTTATTAGAGAACTATACTTTTGTCTTTTGATTTAAAGATGGTTACCTATAAAAGACAAGGAGAACATTGTGGGATATAAGATAACTTTCCCCTTGGCTGAAGTGATGTAAGAACAGCACTTCAAGCTTGTCTTAAGAATCTATGTGGTTGAAAGGTCTAGCAGAGATGGACACCTACTAATATGTCTTTGAAGAAAATGCTACTCTATATGAAAGGCTGATTCTCTGACCTGTGGACATACATATTTACAATAATATTTATTAGAGCATTATTTATAGTTATTTAAAGGTGAAAACAACCTTGACAGGAATACAAAGTCTAGAGCAATGATTCTTAAATGGTGAACTTGCTGGATCCTGGGCAGGGGGAGGTGTCTGTAAGAAACCCCTGGAGCTCTGACTGGTGTCTCAGTGGATTGAGTGCTGGCCTGTGAACCAAAGGGTCCCCGGTCAAGGCACATGCCTGGTTGTAGGCCGGATCCTCAATAGGGGGTGTGTGAGAGGCAACCACACATTGATGTTTCTCTCTCTAAAAAGAAATAAAACCTTAAAAAAAGAAAAAAGAAAAAGAATAGGGGGAGAAGTGAGTGGATTAAAAAGCACATCAATTATACTAGTTCCAAACAAACATGAAAAACAAATATTAAAAGCCACCCCCCTTTTTGTAACATAGACTACAAAACATCAGAGGTTTGTATTATCTTCTTGGTTCTTGGGAATACACAGAAGGTACTAGCTCCCTAAATGTTCTGGGGAAGCCCCTGCCAGAAGTTGTACAGAAGTTTAGGGAGCAGTCATGACATTTATATTTTTCAGCAAGAAGCATGGGTTGAAAAAAAATTGATAAATACTTATTTGGAGACCTGGGATAACCACACAAAATTCACTTGTTCAAGACTGATTATATCGGAGTAAAATCAATGGTATGCATTTCCTTCTTACTGGCTTTTTCAGATAATGTAATAGGAGTTCTGAACAAAGACTAGCCAATTAGGAGGGTTACTCTGTAAGTGAACTAACTCATTAATAGTGTATCAGCAAAGGAACCACAGGTATCATACCCCCAACACAATGCTACAACCATTATTCTCTGTAAGGATAACAAGAATCACTATTAAGCCAGCTCAATTTTTTATCATGATACAGCAATGGTTTGGGGTTTATTCTTAAAGAATTTCAATAAGGACTAAAGATGACATCCACCAGGAAAATAAACACATATGAAAACAAATAAAAAGGACTTTCCTTCCGGTCCTGACCACAGGATCTTGGAGTACTGCTCTCCATTTCACCTGTGATGGTTCAATCTTCTAGGCCCATAATGCAGATAATATAGACCAGATGCATTAAAAAGAAACCATCAAAATCCAAACAAGACACCAAGTCATTCTGAATCGACATGGCTTTAATTTTGAGACCAACTGTGAGAACACAACAAAATTGGATTTCAAAACTGAGGCTGAAATCCTGAATGCTTAATGGAGAGGCTCAAACCTGTACACAAAAGACCCGTTGATTAAAAGCAAAAATGTGTTGCAATATCCAAAATGCGTACCTGTGGTGTTTGAGCAATTAACATAATCAGCTCTAATTTTTAAAAAAACAAGTGGTGGTGATTAGCGATGGGTAAAAACAAATGCCTGGTGAGAAAACCATGGCCTCTCCTGCGCTGGAAGAAATCCTAGGAAGAAGAGTTAAAAAGGAAATCAAGTTGCAAAGATCCCATAATTTATACCTAATGATTACCTCTTTGGCTGGTGAGTGTAATTGGGGTTTTCTGCCTCCCTAACAAGGATGAAAGAGGGATAAAAAGACATTGTCCCGAGAATGATGTGACTGTCAGGGAATCTGGGGTATCTAAGGAAGGCTTAGAAAAAACCTCAGGGTGCAGGAGCAGGTGGTGTGAATGACAGAGGGACAAGAAGGCAGAAGGGAGAATAGGGCTGTCTGACTTTAATGATCTGGAGGAAATGAAATTGATGACAAGCAGAATCTTTCTTCAGGTAAGAGAAGTCTGTCTAGATGTATTTGTCAGGCAGTAAGACATATGTGGGCAGCTTGGAATGTGTGTGTGCAAGACACACCCATTCTCTTCAGAGCACAGGCTTACAAAGGCAGTGGGACTATTTATAAGGTCAAAGTGGTGGGAGTAGGAGTAGGAGGGGCTGCTCCACAGCCAGAGTTGATGGAGAAATAAGGAGGGGAAGGCAACTAGAGGACCTTTCTTCCAAAGCTCTCAACAGATGCATAGTTGTGATGAGCCTGGGGATCGACTCTCCTAACGGGTAGGAGTTTCCACATTTGGCACGTTACTTATTTGCTTTCAGCTGATTCCTTTTTTTTTTTTTCCAGCTGATTCTTGATATGGGAATGGCAGCTGTGTGGAAAAGGCTCAAAAGCAATTAAAAGTGATTGCTTCAAGGTTATGAGGGTGCTCGCTTCGGCAGCACATATACAAGGTTATGAGGGCTTCCCTAGGTAGGATCAAGGCAAAGAAAACCTTTGTGTCAGGGGACAGGGAAAACAACCAGAGTGGGCTGAGCAGGTGGAAAAAGGAATCTTAGATTGAGATTGAGAGGGAGAAAAATCTACATGGTTCCCCCTGCCTTCCGTGGAGTCTGTGTTCTATAAATTTTTTGTATTAATGTTGCAGAAATGGCTGGGAAACATAAGTTTATTTGAGATCATGGTATCAACAGCCTTTCTCTTCGTCAAGGTTGGCCAGAGAGACTGATCAGACCAAATCTTCAAAACTCAGTTCCAGAAACTGCAGTCACCAGCTCATCTCAGCTGCTCTGCTTTCCCAGAGGTGGACCCTAACAGGGCCAGTAGGGAGGTGAACAGGGAACCATACAGTAGTTATGGGTAATTTCTTTGACAAAGGAGAGAGCTACAAAATTTTGAAATTTTGTCAGTGTCCACAACCACAATGATAAGAAAAGAGAGGCTCATATTACCAAACCTAAGATCCCTTGCATCTGCGCTACATCATGGAGCACTGTGGCCTGGCCCACAGGAGGGCAGGCAGCTGCCCTAAAGCTACATGTAGGACGCTTGGCTTGGCTTTAGCTGGAGACACTTAGCATGAGCAGCATCTGCACATGAGCTGAAAATTTCAAGATGTTGGATAATTGGCTCCAGGAAGCATGTGCCAGAAAGACTGAGAGCCTCACAGAAAGCCACATACCTAACACAGAAGGTGACCAGCCATGAGGGTATTGAAATACAAGCAGAACCAGGGGCTAAAAGTACAGAATGTACAACACAGACCTTAAGCTCATTAACTGTACACATTAACATCTGTCTTGAGACTTTAAACAAACAAACAAACAAACAAACAAACAATTTTAAAAAAGTCCCTTTACCCTCTTCTGGTCTTTGAGGAAAATCAAAACCAAAATGGTCTGTCTCTGTCTCTTCTCCTGCTGGATTCCTGAAACAACTAGGTGTTTTACAACAACACCTAGTTGTTTCAGGAATCCAGCACCTCACCACAGTGCTCTTGCAGCCTGCTCCTCCTAGTCAGCTGTTCTGTTGCCTGTCAGTAGCCTACAAACTACTTTCAGTTTTCATGTTTACAGACCTTGAAGGGGTCTGCCTGGTACCTTCCTGTTCTCCTCCATTTGCCTATGTTTATCCAGCACAGTGGCACTGACTTCAGTCTGCCCAGGAAGACACAATCAGCCCAGAAAGACACAGGCATCCCAACTGCATGGAGCTCTTTAGGGGTTTCCAAGGAGAAGGGCTGAAGAGTGAGTAAAACTGTCTTCCCGCACTCAGCTCAAGAGAATAAGATGTGAGGGAGGTCCTGCTGTTGTTTAATATTTACTGAAAGCCTACATGGCCTAATATACATGAGGACAAACTTATGGTATGATCTTTAGCGTCTGGGGGCCTGGGATGAGTCTTCATGAAAAGCTACAGTGCTGGCTTCCCACAGAAGCAGAGCAACAGTTTAGGAACAGCACACCATCAGCAATTGGCTGATGTAATTGTACTTCACAAGCAGAGCTTTCCAGCAAGATGGAGAGGCACTCCTTGTTCTCTGCTCTGGGGCCCTGAAGCACAGATTCAGCCTCATTTAATGCACTTATTACACCATAATTATCACAACTTGTTTGTTGAGTCTACAAATATTTGCTGAGTGCAGCCTACTATGTGTCAAGCACAAATCAGATACTTAACTGTTGGTAGAATGACAAAGGGAACCTTACTCAGCCTGAGAATGCATTGTGAGTATGTTCATGTGTAGGGGGCATAAGTGTGGGATTAAAAAAAAAAGGTGTTGCTTGAGCTAAATTTTGAAATATGAGTGGGAGTTACCCTAGTGGATAAGGGGAAAAAACATTCCAGGAAGAGGTAAAAGCACATGCCAAGGCATGGAGCTATATGGGGACTCCATCATGGCTTAGATGGTATGAAGCCAGCCGGGTGCCGGATATAAATAGGTGAAGAAACCTGCCTTCACATAAGAATCAGCTCAGAGAACTGGTCTTAGATAGTATGCTTAAGATACTTGTTTAAAGGGGAACATAAATTTGAATTTCAGGGAGAAAAAAAAGAACAGAGTATTGGATTGTCTGAGGCTAGGAAGCAGGATAGCCCGGGTAAGTCCCAGGGCTGACCAGGGATTTCACTGCTTGGCCTTTGGACCTGACAGGAAACTCCTCTTCATAGCCTAAGAGCTGGTAAGAGGTGTGAATCATTGGGGCTTCCCCTCTGGGGGACTCAAAGCCTAATTAGAAGGCTAAAAAAAAAAAAAGGAAGGAAGGCAAGAAAAAAGGGAAGGAAGGAAGGGAGGGAGGGAGGGAGGAAAAGAAAATGAAAAGAACCCTGGCTGTGTGGCTCAGTGGACTGAGTGCCAGCCTGTGAACCAAAGGGTCGCTGGTCCCATTCCCAGTCAGGGCACGTGCCTGGGTTTTAGGCCAGGTTCCCAGAGAGGGAGTGTAAGAGGCAACCAGACACTGATGTTTCTCCCCATCTCTTTCTCCCTCTTTTCCCTCTGTCTAAAATAAATAAATTTTTTTAAAAGAAAAAGAAAAGAAAGCAAGCCAGTTAGCTTATACATTTGTTTTAGGAAACATTTCTCAAACCAGAGACCACGTACTTTAAAGGGCTCTGTAAATTGTAACATGTCATTAAAATAGAAGATACTGTCACAATTATCATAGAAACAAGAATGTGGCCAGGTTACTCAAAACATATGGGTGAAAGTAATGTGGGTAGGACAATGGCAGGGGAGCTACAAATGTGGCTGCTGGAGGAGGCACAGAACAACAGTTGCATTTCAGTGACGCCTGGAAAAAGGCATACTCTACATTAATTCCTGTGGATAATCTGTAAGGCTGTAATTTTCCCCTTACTTCTCTTACTCTTTATAGTAAACTACAAAAATGCAGACTGATTCTGTGTGAACTTCTCAAAGGCAAGAAATTCTCATATTTATTCAGCTTAGTGCCTGGCAAGTAGGTAGCACTTAGTAAATATATGTGATTCTCTGAAGGGACTGCTGGAAGGATGGAGGGAGATGGAAAAAACAATCTGTCTCCAGCTGGACACTGATGGTCTTGGTTTCTTGGAACAAAGCTGGTAAGCAATTCCTGTTAGAATTGGTCATTAAGATTGAGGGGCAGAGTAGATAATAATAGTCCCATCAATCGCTTCTGGGCCTTTTGGCTAAGATCAAGTGTCTTATCAGTTTAATAATAGTCCCATTAGTCCTGGCTGGTGTGGCTCAGTGGATTGAGCACTGGCCTTTGAACCAAAAGGTTGCCAGTTCAATTCCCAGTCAGGGCACATGCCTGGGTTGCCAGCCACATCCTCAGTAGGGGGTATCAACTACACATTGATGTTCCTTTTCCTCTCTATCTCCCTTCTCCTCTCTCTATAAATAAATAAATAAATAAATAAATAAATAAATAAATAAATAAATAAATAAATAAAATCTTTAATAATAGTCCCATCAGAAATGAATAAATCAATTTGGGAAATGAAGGTAGCAGAAACCAAGAGCACTACTGGGGAAAAACACACAGGACTGGAAGATAAGAGTCTGTTGCTAAAAGAAAGGAAACTATTTTCATAAAGATAATCTACTTAGAAACAAGTATACTGGGGAATAAAACACAGGGAGTATGGGAAATGGGCTGGGGACTCTCCAACCATTTGTGTTCCAGGAAAAGGAAGCACTGTCAAAAAGATGGCAAATGTGTGAGGAAGAAAATCATAAGAATGTGGTCAGAGAAGATTTGGAAGATTAAAGGCTGAAAAACCCAGATATACTGGTATCCACTCAAATGAAATTGGTTGAGCCATTCTTTCCCCTTTTATTTCCCTTTGTAGAGATCAGTTTTTGTTTTGCTTTGAGAAGATTAAGACACCTGGTTACATTCTTCACACCTATTCTAGAATGATTTGCTTTGCAAACTCATGTTGTGATTAGGTGATAGTTAGACAGTATTCGTAGACAGTGATATCCAAGGTCAATATTTGGGGAACATCTGGAGCATGCAATAACCTTTCCAGGGTTACGAATGAGTGTGATACCAAGAGCCCACAAGGAATAGACCAGTTTAGGAATAAAACCTTAATGACAAATCTCTGAATTGGAGCAAAGATCACATTTGCAGGCTTGCTTTTTCTGATTTTCTTTAAAAATATATAGCCCTGCTTACTTTGGTGTGTTAAGCTGATGAGACAGGTTTGAACTGAAAGCGGATTGTAAACAACTCTGTAGTGGGGAGGTGCTAAACAAATATACACCGGTCAGTTTGCTCCACTGAGCTGTGTGGGAGGTGCCACACCCAGGCTGCAGGCGGCCATCAGGTTGAAAAGAAAAGCTAACAATGGGCAAACCAGGTTGTTCTGTTTTTTCACAAGCCCAATGTCTTTTCTCACTACATAACCCCAGGAGCCCCAGAAAGCCACTTCTGTTAGAGGAGGATGTTACTATGTTTGGCTGGGTGGAAAAGGAACAAGAAAGATCTCTCAGAATGGCACTGTGGTGAACTCCACTGCTTGGCTTCCTCAACACTCCGTTTTTTTGTTTGGTTTTGGACAAGAAACCTAGAGTCTATCCTTGATCCCACATTTACATGCTTAGGGTTCAGGTGGAATGAAAGCCCTACCACAGCTGAGGGGGCGAGATCAGGGTGTATCACTATGTCAGGTGCAGACCCTTTGCACTCCCCAGACAATGTTAAACCTTCCTTGGTTCTGTACCATACTCCTCCTCATGCTGAGGCACTGTGGGGCAAAAATACCCTGAGTGGTATCTGTGGATCAATGTCTGCTGGTGCATGTATTCAGATGGCCATACGACAGTGTGGATCATGCTTCATAGAAGTCATACTGTCTTTCCTTCCTCACCTTCAAGACATCTGTAGCAGGGAGGGTTGTCTCAGGAGCCTCCATCCTCTGAAGGGTTCCCTCTAGTTCCCCAGAGCAAGTCAGGTCAAAGACCACACCCAGAGGCCTCTCCTAGACCCTCTTAAGTCCAGAGCCACCCAGAGGCATCTTTACAGTGAGGGTGCTGGTAAAGGATGCCACACCCTGAAATCTGGAGATTTGGTGGAAATCAGTTCCTGCAGCAGTCTCATCCTCAATTAAAATGTTCTAATCCACTTATTTAATCCTCACATTTACTGAGCATACACTATTGTAAAGCCCTCTGCTTGGTATATTAATGCAACATATGTAAAAACATACATTCTTGCTTTTGCCTCTTCTTGGTACTTTTTCCCAAATATTCTTCGAAAAGCAGATTTCATGATTCCAAGCTTTGTAACCTTGGGCAAACTGCTAAACCTGAGTTTAAAGTGCCTAATGTTTAAAGGGAGATAATTTCATAAGGCTGTTGTAAGGATTATATAAGATGTTAAACATCTCTGGTATAGAACCTGGCTCACTGGTGCTCAAGAATCCTACATATTCCTTTCTTTCCTCCTTTAAAGGACTTTCTTTACAGGACCCGCCAGAGTCGGTTGCTCCACCTGAGCTTACCTCTTTCTTCATCATGGTCAAACCCAGGATTCAAATCTTTCTTTGCTTCAGAGGCCTCACTGGTCCTTCCCTTCCTTGCACCCTATGCTTTTTTAGAAGGTCCTGCCTCCACTATAATCCAGCTTGCTGCCAACTGGGTTACTATCGAGAATAAAAATCCTAATGAGGGGTAATAGACAAAGGCAGCAGCCCCACTAGGTCCCCCACTTCTGGACCGCATTGAAGGGATAGTTAAAGGCCAAAGTCCTCTGGGCATGTAGTAAGTTATTCCTGACCTGGATCCCATGACAGGATCCCCTCCTCCAAAGCAGAGGTTCCTTCCAGACAGTTCTAGGGCACCTTCTAAGGTCCTCCTTTACACAGGGCCCTCTGTAGGGTCCACCCCCACCGCGCAGGCTCCCGAGGCTCCCCTATGGCCCCTCACGTTCCCAAACGGTCTTCCACTGAGGCAACTCCAGAGACTACCCTTGCCCTCGCCTACTTACACAGATGCTCTCTTTGCGACTGTGCCCTCCACACCGGGCCTCCCCCTGGCAGGAAGGCTGAAAGAGCCCTGGGAGTCCCCATTCACCCAGGGGGTCTTTCTGGGAAAGGTTCCCACACAGGGCCTTGGGATTCCCCCACAGGGTGGAGGCAGCAGGCAGGGTGTATTTCCTTACACAGGGACCCCTGGGGGCGGCTCCCACACAACACCTCAGAGGGTATTCCTCAGAGGGTACGCCCGAGGGTATTCCGCGGCCCGAAGACCCGCCCCGTACGGTGCCTGCCGGGTCCCCGCCGCCCTCGACCCCGCTTACCGAGACTGTCAGGGTGCGAGACGCGGGTCCAGGGCCGGCGGACTACGCCGCTGGCCCCTCGCCGCCCATGGCAGCTTGGAAGGCGGCGTGCTGGGGCCGAGAGCCGGGAGCAGGCGGCGCGGGCGGAGGAGCAGGCTGCGGCGGCGGCAGCCGCGGCGGAGCGCGCCTGGAGCACACCCACCTTCTCCGCCCTCCGCCCCGCGCGACTGCGGCGCGTGCGCCCGCGAGACCCCCCGCCGGGGCAGTGGGTGCGCCCCGCCCCGCCCCCTGCGCCCGAGGAGCGGCCCTCGCCGCTCGGCCGGCGAGCTCGCACCAGAATGAGGCGCTGAGGGACCGCGGGAGGAGTGCGGGAGAGCGACCGCGTCCCGCTCCGAGCGGCCGTCTGTCCGGATGCCAGCGCGCGCCCCCCCACCAGCCCCAGGCTCTGCGGCGCGGGAACTGCGGCAAGGTCAGTGTCCTCGGGGAGGCGGCGCCCCGGGAGGGGGCACGGCTAGGAGCAAGGCGGCTCACAGCCCCGGCCTGCACCTGGTTAGGAAAGTGAGAATGACTCATCCAGCGGCCTCGCCCTGGGATCTACCTCCCCTATCAGACCAGCCACTCACTCCGAAATCCGGACCCAGGACTCGCCTTGAGGCACTCACCTTCGCGGTACCCGACTACAGAGTGTCCAAATTAACTGTCACAAAATGTTTGGCTGGCCCAACTTTTCCTGATGTGTTTTCTTCACTTCTTGGCCTTTTGTTCCCAATAGCAAAACAGGACCGTATGTATAATGTAACCTACTTACTCTTGCCGCAGACCGTCTGAGCAACCAGCTTGTCAGGAGGCCAGCAGTTCTGAAGTGTATATAACATGCACTACACCAAATTACATGCTCTGAAGAAGCAAGAAAAAGATCAAGTCATAAAGTACCTAGCAACTAATTATAAAGAAAAAATGAAGATATGTAAATGATGTGCCAATAACCCATTTTATTTAAACTAACTGCATTTACATTTTTAATATATTTTATTTATTATGCTATTACAGTTGTCTCAATTTTTTCCCCTTTGCACCCTTCCACCTAGTACCCCCATTCCCTCCAGGAATCCCCCCCTCATTAATTCATGTCCATGGGTCATGCATATAAGTTCTTCGGCTTCTCTATTTCCTATACTATTCTTAACACCCACTTCTCTATTTTGTACCTACTAATTATGCTTCTTAATTCCTGCACCTTTTCTCCCATTCTCCCCTCTCCCCCTCCCAGCTGATAACCCTCTAAATGATCTCCGTATCTATGGTTCTTTTCCTGTTCTTATTTGCTTAGTTTTTTAGATTCAGTTGTTGATAGTTGTGAATTTGTTACCATTTTAGTGTTCATAGTTTTGTTGTGTTGTCTTCTTTTTCTTAAATGAAAGTCCCTTTAACATTTTATGTAATAATGCCTTGGTGACGATGAGCTTCGTTAGCTTTACCTTGTCTGAGAAGGACTTTATCTGCCCTTCCATTCTAAATGATAGTTTTGCTGGATGGGGTAACCTAGGTTGTGGGTCCTTGCTTTTTCATCACTTTGAATACTTCTTGCCTGCAAAGTTTCTTTTGAGAAATCAGCTGACAGTCTTATGGGAGCTCATTTATAGGTGACTCTCTGCTTTTCTCTTGCTGCTTGTAAGATTCTCTCTTTATCTTTAACCTTTGGCATTTTAATTATGATGTGTCTTGGTGTGGTCCTCTTTGGGTCCAACTTGTTTGGGACTCTGCTTCCTGAATTTGTATTTCTATTTCCTTCGCCAAATTAGGAAAGTTTTCTGCCGCAGTCCGGCCGCAGCGGGTCAAGGGGTCCCACAGGTGAGGGTAAGGCGTCAGCACTGGGTAACAGACGACATCACGCCTCAAAGGACAGTGAAGCTCTGTTCCGTTTATTGCAAGTACAAGCAGGTTTTTATATTTTCATTTCAGGTAGTGATTAATATTTGCAGTATAACATGATCATTTAAGCAGAAAAAATCAATACAAAGGTAATCAGTAAAAGTACGAAAGTTCCCATAGATTTAGTTAAAGATTATTTTAACTAGGAGAGCCATTAATCAGACAATTAGAAATATCTTATTGTATATTAAAGTTTCTCAGAATTTGGTATAGGGCAAAAGGATACGCTAGATTGAGTAGAGAAAATAGGAGATTTATTATAAGGCCCTTGTGATGTCTAACTTAGCTATCTACTTTTTTTTTTTGCCCAAAATGTTTTTCTGTGTACTATAAATTCTGACTCCCTAGTGACTGTTTAGTTTGTAATAACTAACTAGCTTTTGTTATTTCTTTGCCTGTCTAGTTGATATATATTCTTATTCAAGGTAAAGGAGGGGCTACTCCTATGTTGCAGGGGGCTTTCAAGGGTACTTCTTTTAAGTTTCTCTAGGAGTTCTTTTATAGACATGTTTTGTACTTTGATTCTCTCTAAGAAAGCAGTGAGATCATCTCTTGATTTCCTAGAGCATTCTATCTTATCTTGGGTGTTTTTCTAATGATCTGTTATTGATTAAGCTTGAATTCTCAGATTGTTCTGGTTGTTTCTTTGTACCTATATTCCCTGACATTCTAGTATGATATTATTATTCTGTTCATTGAGCCGGGAAAGGTCTAGGCACACTATCTGAATCACTGCCAGGGTATTCATAATGATTAAAGCAGAAAAGGTCATGATCCCCAAAGCAAGCACAATCACAATAGGTATTGCAGGGCCTTCCATGCCACGTCCACCAGGTTGGAAACTGCTTCCTTGAAGTCTTACACCCCCTCTCAGGACCTTGTTACGGAGAGAGGGATCCAACAGTGGACGTGGCAGTGGACGTGGCAGTTTTCTTTCATTATTTTTTCTCCCTTCACCAAATTAGGAAAGTTTTCTTTCATTATTTTTTGCCAATAAGTTTTTCAATTTCTTGCTATTTGTCTTCTCCTTCTGGTATCCCTATGATTCAGATGTTGCTATGTTTGGAGATGTTGCAGAGAAACCTTATACTATCCTCATTTTTTTAGTTTTTTTTTTTTCTTTGTGCTGTTCTGGTTGAATGCTTATTGCTCCCTTATGTTCCAAATCATTGATCTGAATTCTGGCTTCATCCCCTCCACTATTGTTTTCCTGTAGATTTTTCTTTATTTTACTTAGTGTAAACTTCATTTCTTCCTGGGTCTTTTTGTGTTGTTGCCATACTCAGTGAGTTGTTTGAGCATCTTGATCACCAGTTTTTTGAACTCTGCATGTGATAGTTTGCTTATCTCTGTTTTGTTTAGTTCTTCTTCTGGAGTTTTGTTCTATTCTTTCATTTGGGCCATATTTCTTTATTTCCTCTATTTGGCAACCTGCCTGTGTTTCTGTGTATTAGGTAAACTGCTTCAACTCCTTGTCTTGGTAGTGTGGCTTATTGTAGAAAAGGCATCTATAGATTGTGTGGGGTGGAGGCTTAGGTAATTGCCAGGGTGGGGCAATATGCTTCACCACTTTGTGGCTCTGTGTGGGGAAAGGGTGCAGAAAGGCCTGGCTTCTGAAGGTTTACCAGGCACTCTCCCTATGTGACTAGAGCCCTTCCAGCTGTTGCCCTAGTGCTGAATCCCAATGGGGCTGAGTCTGCATATATTCTAAGTTTGTATGGGCCCTTTAATCAGAGTCTCCCAAAAATCCAGCAGTTTCTTCCACCACCCCAACTGCCACTGGTTGTAACAGCCAGAAGTTATGGGGATTTATCTTCCCAGCACTGGAACCATGGGCTGTGCAGCCTGGCCTGGAGCTGGGATCACATACTTCCAAGGTATCCCTACTGACTTTTATCCACCACACATGAATGTGGGGCCACCTTTCTGCACCACACCCTGTCTCCATGTCTCTCCACCTGTCTTCTCATTTCTATCCCTCCTACCCATTGGGATGAATGTGGCTTCTTTAAATCCTTTGTTGTCTGATTTCTATACAGCTTGATTTTCTGATGGTTCTGGGTGTTATTTGTTTGAGGTCTAGTTATAATTCTTTCTGTGGATGCATGAGGAGGCCAAGTGTGTTTACCTACACCTCCATCTTGACCAGAAGTCTAATTGAATTTACATTTTAAACATACCTTCATTTTCTTGTGCATTCAGTTTCTATATCTCAAGTACAAATCACAACATCATTTTAAAAAAATATTTTATTAATTTATCTTTAGAGAGGAAGGGAAGGAGAGAAGGAGAGAAATATCAATGTATGGTTGCCTCTCATGAGTCCCCTGCTGAGAACTGGCCTGCAACCCAAGCATGTGCCCTGACTGGGAATCAAACCATGATCATGTGGTTCACAGGCCACAATCCACTGAGCTATACCAGCCAGGGCACAATGTCATTTTTTGAACAGCAAGTATTTGTTACACACTGTTCTAGGTGCTGTAGAGGTTAAAAAAACCCAACAGACCTGGTTTTGTCCTTAACAACATGGAACTTACCAATGAGGGATATAAGGTAAATACAGTACTACATATTCTATCACTTTTAAACCAAGTGCCAGGTACTAGTCTAAACACTTTAAATAAGTTAGTCATTATTTTTCACACCATACCACAGAAGGTATGTATTGTTAGTTTCTACATTTTGCTGGTGATTAAAATGAGGTACAGGGAGGTTAAACAACTTGCCTGAGGTCACATAGCTAATACGTAGTGGAGATGAGATTGAAATCCAGATTTTCTGACTTCAGACTACAAGTTCCTAACCATTTTACTGTACTGCCACTAAGAAAGGTGAGACTGCTAACCATGAATAAATATACAGTTCTAAAATTAGTATGTACTTCTCAGGAACCACTACACTTTTTTTGCTTGTGAAAGTTAACACAAAAGAGCAGAAAGCTTTCCATATAGCTTGTAGGACCCTAACATTCTTTAAAATTATATCATATCAACAGTTTTCACAGGATTCTTTGAACCGTTTTCAGTGAGTGTTTTATTTCTCTGCTGTTTATCAGGCTTATGTGGAAGACAAGGGTATAACGTCACCATAGACTCTATTGATTAATTTCTTCCTTCATTCAAAAAATGTGTATTGTGCACCTATAGTATGCCAGGCATAGTAAGACACAGTACTTTATTTACCTCAAGGAGCTATAATCTTAAGAGTAAACAAGCATTGACAAAGAACAATAATACAGAACAGGAAATGAGTTGTTCTCAGTAGGGGAATAAAATGCAATGGAAATTCTAAGGAGGAGCGGGAGAGATTACTTCATAGAGGGAGGTGCGTGTGTTAAGGAAAGTACATAATTATTAAATTTATTGTTGATTTTAAAGTATTACAAACAGTATAAATTTTATTAAAAATTTTTTAAAAGATCACATGCAAAGTTCTCATGTTCAGAAAATACATCTTTTTACTATGTTATAATGATTGTTCACAGTCTGGAGAGGTTAACATGCACAAACTTTTTAAAGATAGTTTATCTTATCTCAAGGTGGTAGGGCACAAAATAGAATGATAATACACAAGATAAGATTTCCAAGATCAAAGAAATATCAAAGAAAAGCAAGGTGGGAGTGACTAAGGTAGGTTTGGGGGCAGCCAGGACTCTTGACTGGACAGGGTCAAAAGTTGCTGTAGAGTAACCAGTACCATACAAAACTGCCTTTGCAAGATAGACTGTGTTCATGCTATTTCTTTTTTGGCATACCCTTCAGTTATGGCAAACATATGAACTGGGAGAGTCCATGTTCAAATATGTACCCATAAATTCTTGTCGATAAGATTGACAAATATGGCCACCATATCCATGTTGGTGTCTAGAAAGTAGTTGTATGTTCAACAAATGTTTAATAAATGAGTTGAGAAAGGCAGAGGGGAACTATTTGGAAAAGAACTCACATTGTAGATGTTTTGATATGGTGGGTGATAGGGAGCCCCTGAAAGTTTTTGAGCATGGTTGTGGCTTGTTAAACACCAGCCTAAGCATTATCTTTCAGATAAAGGACTGAATGAGAGTATGTGTGAACTTTTGTCAGTAGTTTAAACAAAATTTAAAAAATTAATATGAGAATGAGGATAATTTTTCTTAGATCTTCTTAGACAAAAAGCCTGTTGGGATATTAAACAGATTTGGAGGAAAAGGTAATCAGAATACCAATGAATCCTGTTTTGTTCTTCCCATATCCTGATAGTGACCTTCAGTGGAAAAGAGCCAATGACTGGTTTTGATTATAATATACATTTTTCGGGGCAACTACCTAGCACACAACTGCCCCTCACAGTGAATGGCTTCAGTGCACAGGAACAAGGTCTCAGACTTAAAGCAACTTGCCCCTTGGCTGCCTCCAGTTGATCCAGAGGTAGACATCCAACTTCAGTTGGTAAAATCATGGTCTGTCCTAGAAATTTGAAACTCAGAACCCAGCAGCACTGATCTTTGGAACTGCTGGACCTGAGTGAGAGTGTATCCTGAAGAGAAGACCCACCCTCTGCTGTGACTCTGACCCCAGAGCTGTGAGGGTCCCTGCTATTCCTGAATAGCATTTTTTCCCTTATATCCCTTATGCTTCGGCCAGCCAACTGAAGAACATCAAGGCCATTTCCGGTGTTTGGTGATTATGAATAAGGTCACTATAAATGTTTCTAGCGACTCAATGGGTTTTTGTATGGTAAGTTTTCATTTCACTTGGGTGAATACCTTGGCATTTGATTGCAGAGTTGTATGGTAAGTGTATGTTTGATTTTATAAAGAACTTACAAAGTGTTTTCCAAAACGGGTGTATCATTTTGCATTCTCATCACCAATGTATGAATGTTCCAGTTGCTCCACATCCTCTCTAGTACTTGATGTTGTCAGGTTTTTTTGTTCTTGTTTTTAGCCATTATAAGAAGTATACATTAGTATGAGTTTCATTAACTTTTTATAGTTGCTAATAATGTTGAACTTCTTTTCCTGTGCATATTTGCCAACCACATAACATTTTTGCTGAAGTGTCTGTTTAGATCTTTTGCTCATTTAAAAAAATTGGGTGTTTATCTTATCATTGAGTTTTGAGAGTTCTTTTTTTTTCCCCCAAAGATTTTATTTATTTATCTTTAGAGGGTAAGGGAAGGAGAGAGGGAGAGAAATATCAATGTATGGTTGCATCTCGTGGATCCCCTGCTGGGAACTGGCCTGTAACCCAGGCATGTGCCCTGACTGGGAATCGAACTGCGATCCTCTGGTTCGCAGGCCCGTGCTCAATCCCCTGAGCTACACCAGCTAGGGCTCTTTTTTTTTTCTTTTTTTTTGAGGGCTCTTTATATATTCTGGATACAAATCCCTTTTCAGTAATGTGATTTACAAATTATCTCCCATTTGGTAGCTTGTCTTTTCATTCTTTTAATAGTGTATTTTGCCGAGCAAAATTTTTAATTTGATGAAATTTTATCAATTTTATCTTTTATGGGTTATGCTCTTGGTGACATATCTCAGAACTCTTTGACTAACCCAGAATCACAAAAGATTTTTGTCCTATGTTTCATAAGAAAAGGAGTTATATACACTTAGGTCTACGATCCATTTCAAATGAATTTTTGCATAAAGTATGAGATAGAAATTGAGATTATTTTGTATATGGCCTAAGTGCCCCTCAGTAGATGAGTGGATGAAAAAGCTGTAGTACATTTACACAATGGAAACTCTTACGTTTTTGTAACATCATGGAGAAAATTAAGTGAATCAAATAAGTTCTTTATCAGTGTAGGGGAGCCTCTAAAAGCTGAGGATTGCCTCTGGCCAATAGCTAGCAAGAATTTAATGCCTCTGTTCTTACAGCCGTAGGAAATGAGTTCTGCCAACAATCTGAGTGAGCTTTTAAGTGTCTTCTTCCTCAGTGATTATTAGTTTCCTTTTGCTGTTGTAACAAATTTCCACAAACTTAGTGATTTAAAACAACACAAATTTATTTCATAACTCTGCAGTTCAGAAGTCCAAAATGAGTCTTACGAGGCTAATATCAACATTGATACATATCATCAGGGCTGTATTCCTTCTTGAGGTTCTGGGGAAGAATCAGTTCCTTGCCTTTTCTAGCTGTTAGAAGCCACATGTTCTTTGGCTTGTGGCCTCTTCTCTGTCTTCAAAGCAGCAATGGCTAATCAAATCTTTCTCACATCACATCACTTTAACTTTTCCTTCCATTGTCACATCTCCTTTTCTGACTCACCTACCTGCCTGTCTTTTTCAAGGACCCTTGTGATTATATTGGAAACACCCACATAACCCAGAATAATCTTCCCATTTTATAAATTTATATTTAAATTTTAAGTATAATTTAAAATCTCCCCATTTTAAATTTTATATTTAAAATTTTTGAGGTATAATTGAGATACAACATTATGTTGGTTTCAGGTATACAACGTAATAACTTAATATTTGTATATGTTCCAAAATGATCACCAAGATAAGTTTAGTTAAGCTCTGTTTTCATGTATAGTTACAGAGGTTTATTTCTTGTGATGAGAACTTTTAAGATTTACTCTCTAGCAACTTTTAGATATACCATACAGTATTATTATCTATAGTCACCATGCTGTACATTACATCCTCATGACTTATTTATTTTGTAACTGGACATTTGTACCTTTTTACACCCTCTACCCATTTTATTCACCCTCCAAACCCTACCTCTGGAAACTACCAATCTGTTCTCTTTATCTATGAACTTAGTTATTGTTGTTTTTTGTTTGTTTGTTTGTGTAGATTCCACATATAAGTAAAATCATAGAGTATTTGTCTTTCTCTATGTAACTTATTTCACTTAGCATAATGCCCTCAAGGTGCCTCCACATTGTTGCAAATGGCACAATTTCATATTTTTAAGGGCTGAATTTATATATTACATATGTATATATATATATATATATATATATATATATATATATATATATATATCACACATTTTCTTTATCCAGTCATCTGCCAATGGACTCTTAGGTTATTTCCACATCTTGGCTATTGTAAATAATGCTGCAATGAACATGGGGTGAATATATTTTTTTGAGTTAGTATTTTTGTTTTCTTGGGATAAATACCCAGAAATGGAATTACTGGGTCATGTTGTACTTTTAATTCTTTGAGGAACCTCCATACTGTTTTCCATAGTGGCTGCACCAATTTCCATTTCCAACAATAATGCACAAGTATCCCCTTTTCTCCACATCCTTACCAACACTTGATTTTGTCATTCAGTCCTTTTTATATTTTGTTGGATTCAGTTTCCTGTCATCTTGTTGAGGGTTTTTGTGTTCATATTTGTGAAAGATATTGGTTTATAATTTTTTTCTTTTGCTATCTTTGTCCAGCATCTGTGTCCCAATAATACTGACTTAACAGAATGAGTTTGGAATTAATCCTTCCTCTACTATTTTCTGGAAAGTTTGTGAAAGATTGGTATTATTTATTCTTTAGATTAAAAAATATTTGTTTGACTGTTAATTAATTAATTAATTAATTTTAGAGAGGGGAAGGGAGGGAGGAAGAGGGAGAGAAACATCAAAGTATGGTTGCCTCTTGAGCACCCTCTACTGGGGACCTGACCTGCAACCCAGGCATGTTCCCTAGCCTGGGAATTGAACCGGCAACCCTTTGGTTCCCAGGCTGGGACTTAATCCACTGAGCCACACCAGCCAGGGCTTATTCTTTAAATTTTTATAAAATTCACCACTAAAGTTATCTGAGCCTGGGCTTTTATTTGTGGAGGGATTTTATATTACCGATTTAATGTCTCTATTTGTTAGGGATCTATTTCCACTTATTCTTGAGTTAATTTTGGTAATTTGTGTTATTTTAGGAATTATATAGAATTATATTGCATGAGTTGTCATCATTATTGTCATAAAGTTGTTATATAATTTCTTTATTACTCTTTTAATTTCTGTGAGGTTTGGATTTAGTTTGCTCACCTTTTCCTACTTTGTTTAAAGCTTAGGCCCTGACCAGGTGGCTCAGTTAGTTGGAGCATCATCCCATGCACCAAAAAGTTGTGGGTTTGATTCCTGGCCAGAACACATACCTATGTTATGGGTTTGATCCCCAGCTGGAGTGCATTTGGGAAGCATCTGATCGATGTTCTTCTCTCTTATCAATGTTTGTCTCTCTCCCGCCTCTCTCTCTCTAACATATCCTCAGGTGAGAATTAAAAATAAATAAATAGATATAATTAAAAATTTTTTTTTAAAGTTTAAAGCTTAGGTGATTGATTTGGGATCAGGGTTCTTTTTCAATTATAGGCATTTAGCTGTGCATTTTCTCTTGCCTTCTCATGTTCTTGGAATGTTGCTATAGTGCCACCTTTTAAACTATCAGCATTGGAAATTCCTTGTTTTGTTTCAGTTGTTATGGTTTAGGATCACCAATTCTGTCAGTCTTGAGGGTTGCCAAGGGGGTAGCCACTGTCTTGCGCTGGACATCCAGTATCCAGTATTAGCACCCACTGCCTAGTGCCAGCATTCCAGTGTCCAGTACAATAGCACTGGCAATTTCAGCAGAAGGAACCAGGATTCAATGACAGAAGCAGCAGCAGCTTCGTTTGATTGGTTCTCTTGTATGACTTTGACTGTGTTTACTCTCAGCAGTATCCGTTTGTTCCAGTTTTTAAATCTTGGGTCTTCAGTCATTTCATTCTAGGGGTTGTTTGAGCTACACAGTACTTTTCCAATAAACTCTATTTCTAATTAAACCAAAGTTGTTTTCTGTTGATTGATTGGTAAGCTGACTAGTATATGCACCCTGCCTTACCTTGCCTCACAGTTTTGCTATCTAAAACTTAATCTTTTTTCAAAAATCAGGTGAGGTATTATTTCCTTCACACCAGGTAGGTTAGTACCCCTCCTCTGGATTTATGTAGCACCCTGTGCTTACCGATATTAGCATTTCTACCATTTCTGCCCCTCACCAGAGCATGCATTTCTCAAGGGCAGGGACCATGTTTTATTCTCAATGTCTGAGATTTAGTGAGTATTCAGAGGTACTAACATAAATGTTTGGTGGATATTACTTTTAAAAAAATTCTCACCCAGAGACACCTTTTCATTGATTTTAGAGATAGAAGGGAGAGGAGGAGGAGAGAGAGAAACATTGATGTGGGAGAGAAACATCAGTTGGTTGCCTTCTCATATGCACCTTGACTAGGGATCGAACCTGCAACCTGGGTATGGTCCCTGACTGGGAATCAAGCCCATATCCCCTTGGTCCACAGGATGACTCTCCGACCAACTGAGCCATACCAAATATGGCTGGATATTACTTTTTATGTCCTTAAATATTTTTATTTGCCCTTAACTATGGCCATAGAAGCTCATGGAAGCCCTTAGTCATCCTTAGGGCTCAGTTGTTTTGTTTCAGCAAATCAAATGTAGATAATTTCTAGGGTATGTAGCCTGGTTCTAGGATATTAAAAAATCAATTTTCTCTCTTTGAGTATATCTTCCACTCTTGGGAGAGTGGTTGATAAGTGTGCTCTATTTTGTGCAGTTATTTTTAATTTGTGCTAGAAGCATGTGATTATTAATGATACTGGTTTAAAGTTCAATAAAATCCTAAAAAAATAAAATGTTTAGAGCTGCAGAAAAGAGGGGGAAAACAACAAGACAGGTAATAAAAATCTGGCTGTGGAAGCCTTGTTTATATGTTCTTTGAGAACTGGAATCATGTTATTCTTCGTATTCCTCACAATAGCTCAAATATAATACATATATTAATATTTAATATACTGAATTTTGCATGAATAATGTGCACCCATGTTTTTGGCCCAAACTTACAAAAAATCTTCTGTTCTAATTTTTAAATTCAATTATTTATTTATTTATATTTAGAAACAAAACCAATGATCATATTCCAAGGTATTATTTTGCATACAAATGTTGTTATTGCTTTCTAGAGTTGCTTTCTAGAGTTACTTTTAATGCATAAGCATAAATAAAAGAATTAAAAACATTTTATAGCCCTGACTGGTGTGGCTCAATGGATTGAGGGCTGACCTGCAAATGAAAGGGTCACCAGTTCAATTCCCAGTCAGGGCACGTGCCAGGGTTGCAGACCAGGTCCCCAGTAGGGGGCATGTGAGAGGCAACCACATATTGATGTTTCTCTCCCTCCTTCTCCTTCCTTTCCTCTCTAAATATAAATAAATAAAACCTTTAGCCAAACCCTCCCATTTATATAGATACAGAATTAGTACTACTCATGTATAATGCACATTCTTATTTTTTCCACAAAAATTTAGGCAAAAAGTGCACATTATACATGGGAAAATATAGCATATATTTTATTTTCATTGTATTTTATTGTTTATGCTATAACAGTTGTCCCAATGTTTCTTCCTTTGCTCCTACCACCCAGCAACCCCTATATTCCCTCAGTCAATCCCTACACTATTGTTCATGATCATGGGTCATGCATATATGTTCTAAGCTACTTTATTTCCTATGCTGTACTTTACATCCCCATGACTATTCTGTAACTACCTAATTCCTTCACCTTTTTGTCTATCCCACTAATCTCCCTCCCTTCTGGCTACCATCAAAACGTTCTCTGTATCTATGATTCTGTTTCTGTTCTGCTTGTTCATTTATTTTTGTTTTTTAGATTCAATTGTTGGTAGATATGTATTTATTGCCATTTTATTGCTCATGTTTTTGGTATTCTTCTTCTTAAATAAGACTCTTTAACATTTCATATAATACTGGTTTGGTGTTGATGAACTCCTTTAGCTTTTACTTGTCTGGGGAGCTCTTTATCTGTCCTTCATTTCTAAATGATAGCTTTGCTGGGTAGAGTAATCTTGGCTTTCATTACTTTGAATACTTCTTGCCATTCTCTTTTAGCCTGCAAAGTTTCTTTTGAGAATTCAGCTGACAGTCTTTAGGGAGCTTCCTTGTAGGTAACTAACTGCTTTTCTCTTGCTGCTTTTAAGCTCTTCTCTTTATCTTTAACTTTTGGCATTTTAATCATGCCGTGTATTGGTGTGAGACTCTTTGGGTTCATATTATTTGGGACTCTCTGTGCTTCCTGGACTTGCATTCTATTTCTTTCACCAAGTTAGCGAAGTTTTCTGTCATTTTTTCAAATAAGTTTCCAATTTCTTGTCTTGTCTCTTCTCCTTCCAGCACCCCCATGACACAAATGTTGGTATGCTTGAAGTTGTCCCTGAGGCTCCTTACACTATCCTCATTTTTTAAATTCTTTTTCCTTCTTGCTATTCTGATTGGCTGTTTTCTGCCTTCTTATGTGCCATATTGCTGACTTGATTCTTGGCTTCATCCACTCTACTGTTGTTTCCCTATAAAGTGTTCTTTATTTCAATTAGTGTATCCTTCATTTCTGACTAGATCTTTTTTTATGCTGTTGAAGTTCTCACTAAGTTTATTGAGCATCCTTATAACCAGTGTTTTGAACTCTGCACCTAGTAGATTGTCTCCATTTAGTTCTTTTTCTGGAGTTTTGATCTGTTCTTTCATTTGGGCCATGTTCTTTGTCTCCTCATTTTGGCAGCCTGCCTTTGTTTATTTCTGTGTATTAGGTAGAGCTGCTACATCTCCCAGGCTTGGTAGAATGGCATATCACCCAAGCTGGGTACTCAAGGTGTGCCCAATGTGTGAGCTGTGTACACCCTCCAACTGAGCCTTGATTGCTGTTGGTACATTCAGGTCAGCTAGCACCTGGTGTTCTGTCCAAGGTCACACAGCATAAGCTACAAAGCCATCTGCAGATAGTTGCTACTTGTGTTGGACTTGGTGAGGCCACACTGTGAACCTAGGTTGGCTTCTGCTAATGCCAGGCCTGGGGCAACTTAGCAAGAGGTATGGTGATCCCTGAAGCCAGATGTTGCTTGTTTGAGAGAATTTAGGAAAATCTGAACCATGGGCCAAGACAAGACATTTGTATGAAAAGCCACTGGGAACAGCTTGGGTGGGCCCAAAATTTGTGTGGGGCAGGGCCTCAGGGAATCACCAGAGTGGGACAAATTGTATGAACCACATTGATGGAGTCTTAATTATGGCACCATCCTGTTGTCTGTGTGGCTGTGTGGCTATGTGGCAGGGTGGGGGTTCAGAAAAGGGACAATGGCTTCTGCCAGCACTACTGTCTGGGAGAAAGCTGACCCCCAGCTCTTGCACTGATGCCAGACAACTCATTTCCTCCCTGTATATCTCTGATATCTTTCAATCTGCTGCTCCCATGCTGGAGCTCAGAGGGAGTGAATCTGAATAAGTCTGTGATTGGGCCCTTTGAGAGCACTCCAGAAGTATCTGTCTTCCCAATCCTCAATCCCTGATGGTTTTTACATCCAGAATTTATGGAGATTTATCTTTCTGGCACAGGATCCCTGGGCTGGGGTGTGGGGCTGGGACCCCTCCTGAGGTATCCCTCTCAATTTTTATCTGCCACAATTGGGTGTAGGAACAACCTGTTCTATGTCTCAGCCCCTCCCACCGGTCTCAATGAGTTTCTTCTTTAATTCCATTTGGCTCAATTTCTGTTAGTTCTGAATCATAGTTGTTCAATGGTTTAGTTACAATTTTGATGTAGTTGTGCGAGGAGGTGAGTTGTGTTTACTTATATTGCCATCTTAACTGGAAGTGCTTATATATTTTTAAATAATTTTACTCTAAGTTCCTTGTTACTCTAAATTTTTTTGATTCTCTGATTCCGGGCAGCTCAGGAAATATTTGAATATATTCTTGTAGAAGAAGCAGCCAAAGTGATTTTGGACCAAGAAGATTGCAGATTTAGATAGCCTTAATGTCTTATGTAGACTGAGTAAAGAAGCCAGAAAGTTTTTCTAAGTCTGGACTTTGGGTCTGTTCTCTATATAAATGTGAGGCCCTGTTGTAAGCAGTTTTGAAATCCTTTGCTAATTGTTTGGAACCCTCTTATACATGTTCTCAATCTGATTTAAGAGGTCCTGTGCCTTTTGAGAATAAACTAATTGAAGTGTCTGGAAGGCCCTGAAGAGGCATTGAGTGGCTCTTTGAGAGGATTCCTACTTCAGGTAAAGCATGCAAGAATTGTAATGAAGTGCTAGAATTAGTGCAAGAGTTGGTGATTAGCTCAGAAGCATTGTCACCCCTAAGACAAGACAGGTAGACATAGCTCCTAGGAAAGATGCTTGTTATGTAGTGGCCTTTCTGAGAAAGCAGTAAACAATGATTATAGACTTGGGATAAAGGACTCTCTGATCCGGCGTGAGTATGACTATAGAGTGGGGGTATAGAAATGAAAAGTGCACAGTCTAGAGGGAAAGACAGATAAATAGGAGTATGTGTCCTATGAAGTGACTTGCACAGCTCCTTCCAAGGCCCTGGAAAGGGCTTAGCAATATTATATTAGTAATATTTTTCTTAAAGATACCCTCTCACAAAACCAAATGGCATAAATGAGCTTAGATGGCCCACAAAACCTAGATCTACCCTTGTATTCAACTACATAAACAACCACAGCATGTTGTGACAAGTATCATAAAAATATTCTTATAGTTCTATGGAGGTACTGAAAAAAGGCATCCTATTGAAAGTGCCATTTGAATAGAGAGAGAATTCATAGACTGGAAAGTCTGAAGTACTGTAGGAACATATAGACTTACACAGATTTGTGGGGTTGGCAAAAAGTTCCTGAGGAAAATTATGTACAAGCTGAAAAAAGGAGAATGAGTAAAAGTTCAACAAGTGAAGAAAGACTCTGGAATGAGTTCTTGAAGCCAGAGTGAGATTACTGTGGACCATGAGGACATTAATAGAGGTATAGACAGAAGGTTAAGGAATTGATGAGAAGATGAGTTCAGTTATGCCGTGTTAGGTTTGAAATACCTGTGGCATAGCCACATGGTGATGAAGAATATGTGGGTTGGGAGTTCACAAGAGAGGTCAGGACTGGAGATACATAGATTTGGGAATTATGGATAGTTCTGGAAGACCTGGATAGTGTTGAAATCATCAAGGCTGTGTGTAGAGACTGAGCACTGAAAGAAACCAAGGACAATTCTCTTAAGAGGCCAGAAAGAAAAAAAGCCTTGGAAAGAGATTGAAGGAATGACTGGACAGAAAGGAGGAAGTCGTGGGAGAGAATAAAACCAGAAGGAAGACAGAGGAAGGTAGAAGGAGAACAGAGCAAGAGGTGACCACTTCTTCAACTCAAGAACAGTTGGTGAATTCTAGAATGGTAAGTATTAAAAAGTACTCATTGGATTAGTGTTGCTGGAGACGGCAAGAACAAATTCATTGGAGAGGTCGATGGCAGGAACCATGCTGGACAGTTCTCGGGAGTAATGGGAATTCTGTGATATATTCTGCCAAAATGTAGCAGCCTGATAAATGTCCACATTAGAGGAAATTGGTGAGCACATCACATTCAGCCAAGGTTTTCCACATGTCCAATGGATGTCTGTCACTGAGATAATAAATAACAATGAGGACTTATACTAAGTATCTTGAGACAGAGAAGAAAGTAAAGAGCCTTTTCCTTATCCTACACGGCCTATTGAGAACCTTACTTGGCTTCTGGATTTTTTATTTTATGTAAATTTCCTTTAGATACCTTGGACAAATGATTGTGAAGGGCAGAGAAAGGAGGGCTATTTTACAGGCTTCTGGATGGGGATTCTGATGAAAAAGAGGGGATAAATCCCCCAGAGGATAACTACAGATTTTTGCATTCCTCTATACCAGGTTTACCATTTATACCAAATAGTTTTCATTGTCAATGTAAAGTCATCAATACTAGATTTAAGAGGGAGTGGAAGCTGCATATTCTAGCCCTCAGAGGTATTAAATATAGCTAGAAATTTTAAAAAATTGAATTTGTTGGGGTGACATTTAATGATAAAATTATATAGGTCCTAGGGGTATAATTCTATAATACATCATCTCACAGTGTATTGTGTGTTTACCACCCCAAGTCAAGTTTCTTTCCGTCACCATTTATCCCCCCTTCACCTTTTTTTTATTTCCCCCACCTCACTTTTCCTCTAGTAATCACCACACTGTTGTCTATGAGGGTTTTTGTTCCTGTTTTATTTTTTCATTTTTTTCTTAATCCCTTCACTTTTTCCACTCAACCTCCTACCCTTTCCCCTCTGACAGCTCTCTGTGTGTTATCTGTATCTATTACCTTGATTCTATTTTGTTGGTTAGTTTATTTTATTCATTAGATTCTACAATATAAATAAAATCATATGGTAATTGTCTTTCTCTGACTGGCTTATTTCACTTAACATAATACTCTCCGGGTCCATCCATGCTATCGAAAAAGGTAAAGATTTCCTTTTTATGGCCCAGTGGTATTCTACTATGTAAATGTATGGGTTGGCCAAAATGTCCATATGGTTTTTTCCATAAAATGAAAGACACATTTTTTCATTTTCACCAATAACCTTATTGATTTGGATATTTTGAATAGGTTGGCTATCTCCTGCATGGTAGAACATTGGTTGTTCTCAGTTAATGTCTCAATTTCATTGATCTCAACTTCAACTGGTCTACCTGACCATGGAGCATCATTCAGTGAGAAATCTCCAACACAAAACTTCACAAACCACTTTTGACACATTCAATCAAATCTTTTCTTGCATGTCAGTTGTGTTTTTATCTGTCTTGAAATAAGCATAATATGCCAAAAGTGTTATTTTCTTCCTCTTCAATATTAAAATGGCTACATAAAAATTCACCAATTTCTATAAACTTTTTAAATACACTCTGGTATGACAGCTGTCATAACACAATCTAACAAAATTGTTTAGAATGAAGTTAAAAATAACTAAGTACTACTAGAGCCATCTTATAGAAAAGAGCAAACAAACTTTTTGGTCAACCCAATAAATACCACAGTTGTCTTATCCATTCCTTTACTGTGGGCACTTGGGCTGCTTCCAAATCTTGGCTATTTTAAATTATGCTGCAAAGAACATAGGGGTACATATGTTCTTTTGAATCAGTGTTTTGAGTTTCTTCAGATATATTCCCCAAAGTGGAATTTCTGGGTCATAAGAAGTTCCATTTTTATTTTTTGAAGTGCTTTCACCAGTCTGCATTCCCACCAACAGTGCATGAGGATTCCCTTTCTCTACATCCTCTCCAACACTTATTGTTTGTTGATTTATTAATGATAGCCATTCTGACAGGTATGAGGTGATATCTCATTGTGGTTTTAATTTGCACCTCTGATGATTAGTGATGTTGAGCATCATTTCATGTTTCTTCACCATCTATGTGTCCTCTTTAGAAAAGTGTTTCTTCAGGTCCTTTGCCCATTTAAAAAAATATTTTATTTATTTATTTTTAGACAGAGGGGAAGGGAGAGAAAAAATATAGAGAGAAACATTAATGTGTAGTTGCCTCTTGCATGCCCCCAGCTGGAGACCTGACCCGCAACTCAGGCTTGTGCCCTAATTAGGAATTGAACCAGCAACCCTTTGATTCACAGGCTGGCATTCAATCCACTGAGTCACACCAGGCAGGGCCTTTGCCCATTTTCTGAATGTATTATTTGTTTGGGGGTTTTTTGGTGTTGAGTTTTATAACTTCTTTATAAATTTTGGATATTAAATCCTTATCAGCTGTATTGGTGAATATGTTCTCCTATTCAGTGGGTTGTCTTTTTATTTTGTCGATGATTTGTTTTGCTGAATTTAATCTGAAAAACAGATATTCATATTTATTTAATAGTTTTCTAGAACTCCAGTGAGTAGAAGAATTATGAAATTTAGTAAAATGACATATGT